>NW_028233170.1:16257500-17507500 GCF_057557595.1 Rhyacophila brunnea
AATATTATGTTCCATGACATCTAATACTGGGTAGGTACCTACTATAACAACTAATGCTAATAATTATCTTCAGTGTATTTTTTATTAAAGAATATGTTCATCATTGGCAATTAACAAAATTATTTGCTTTTGTGCTACTATATCGTTTTATACATTATTGTCATATTTATTTTTATATATTTCAAGTTTACTTTTCATATATATTTATATAATATATTTATTCTGTATTTATTTCAATTAGTTTACTTCATTTATTTCTTTAATTATTAATGGCCATAATTAGATATTTTGTAGTTTTCTTGTGTTATTTTATTGTTTCGTATTTTGTGTGATTTTTGGGGGTCAATTTCATGATTATGCTATCTGCACAGAGCTCTAAGAATTCATCACTTCTTCTCTAGTATTTGGCAGTAGTTAGACATGTCGCATTGTTCAATATGACATGTTGTCATCTTTTTTAGTCATTTATACTCCGTATTATGATGCATTTCCTAACTGTTATGAAATAATACTGTTTTAATAAATAAATAAATAAAATAATAATAGATAGTTCTATTGAACAAAACAATATTACAATAAAGTTATTCATCGGTGATTAATTCTTTAAAAAACATATATTTGCACTTGTTTGAGACACCACAGGTAATTTCTTCTTCGTCTATGCTTTAAAAAGCTGCTCACGATTCCTGATAAAAAATGTTTAAAATTACCTTTTTGAATTCTTAATTCAACTAACCATTGATGTATGCAACAAAATCTTGTACCTTACAATCGTTGGCAATATTCTAGTTCAGAAGCTCTGGTATACGCACAAAATATAATCTAATAGAAGAAAGGAGTAGTTTCATCAAAAAAAAAATTAAGTGAAAATATAAAATAAATAATATCTATCAATCATCACAGCAATATTGTATTATTGTACCTACGGCTACAAACAATGAATCTTAGTTAAAATGTTTTCCTTGGATTAGATTCTGGATTAGTTTTCTTTGAGTGTTGTTGGATGTAAGAATGTATAGTTACCAATTAACCTACTACATATTATTGTGTAGAACTACCTTCATGAATTGGTTTTTATTTGGTATGGCTAGTTGGTTATTTATTTACTTACTTTATTTAATGGAATATATACAATAATCATATAAATATAATGAAATGATGTAGGCTATTTACATTGTCATATTTATCTAAAATTATTGTTATCATACCGATGTATGTATTTTATAAAATGCGAATATAAATAAAATTCTCAAAGAAATCACTTATTTAGATTGCAGTCCATTATTTTCATTTTTCGAATAAGTTATTTTATTCTTTCTTTTTCTGTATCCAGATAATCTTAAAATCATCGTTGAATATGGATCATTTTTCCCATCTGCGACTTACACAAAGAAAATTTGTGTTCTTTTACATTCGGACAGTATATTATATATATATATATATATATATATATATTGTGATGTCAAAATAATGATGCAATAAGACCCATACCATAGCATTGATTACAGATACGATTTTATTCGATAAATTAATGATAATTATGGTATTTTTAAAAACAAAGTAGACATATTATTTGGTGCTTCTTAACTGACATACCATTTACTATATTATTAATATAAATGAATAAAATAAATATTCAGTCATTTTGGAGTTGTCATTTTGGACAATGGTTCAAAAAATTAAAACATAAAATATTATTATTACACTATAAATAAGTAAACGATAGTACGGCGGCATTATACGGCGAGCGAGGAGGTCTTTTCTCATCGAGAATTGGCCGTAGTAGGGATCACGCACACTCTAGTGCACGCCAACCAAGGTCTTGGGAAGTTGCTCCTGGGACACTTTCGGCACAAATTTGAACAGCGCCTATCGTTCGTTACGCCACGGTATACGCCTGCATAACGGGTGTGGAGATGTGGCGGGTAGTGGAGGGAAAAGCAAGTATTTAAAAAAAAACATTAAATCCGGAAATATACTTACACAAAATTGTGTTTTTAATGTAATGATTGTGGAACTGTTTTTATTAACCAATGACATTATTAAATGGACAACTCACTTCATACCGGCGCGCGCGAGAAATCGTGAATGAAAGTCATTCACAGATGTATAGGTAGATGTCACGTGACCATATGACGTATCCATTTCCATTATGCGATACAAGCTTCGAGAATTTATAGTAATATAACCTTTATTGTAATGGCGTATTAGTGTCATGACTCATTGCGTTAGAAACAGATCCTCGGTTACTTACGACTTCTCGGAGATTAGACGCATATCAGGTGACTGTCCAATGGTTTCTGTCATTCAATTGCATTGAATAAACATTATCTTAAAATGGCATTTTATAAATAATAAATAATACTAACACATGAAAAGTGATATCCCATCTTTCTTGGAGTGTTTAGTAGATTTTTTTTACAATTTTTAACTAGGCACATTGGCATTTTGTAACACAATAATAACGGTGGATTCAAAACCTGACAGTCAGAAATTTTGTATGGGCAGACCCAGCGGTGTCGCCAGACCGCTTGCAAGCAGAATGTTCATTTGAGCGTAGGATACCGATATTAAAATATGAATTTCGCCATCCGGCAGACCCGACACAAAGTGAGTGTCATTTTATTTTCTAGATGCTTCGTCCATATTAATGTCATTGTTATTAACATATTATATTTTAACAACATATCTACGTATATAGTGATAACTAAAAATTCATTAAAACTGTTTCATACTATACAACAGTTTAAGTAGCTATGTAAGAAAGATGTGTTAATTGTAAATGAAATTTCATTGCATCTTTTTCATTATATTAAGAAAATATAAAAAATATACTTCGGTATAAAAAAATGTTTCAATATATAAGTAATGAATTACACTTTTCAATAATAATACGTTGTATTTATTACATCCATGCTTTTATTATATTATAAATGCATTTGTGTCCTTAATAATATTACCTACATATTAATAAATAACCTTCATACTATACAAAATATAATGCTTTTTTTTTGTATTCCTTTTTATTATAAAATAACTCTATTAATTTGTAATTTGATTCATTTCTATACGTAAAAAGTAAAGGCACTTTTTTATAAAACGTGTACTTTTTATTCTATAATATGTAAAGCAAATTTATTTCCCGAAAGCAAGTTACAAAACATACGCAAACATTATGTAGGTACTGTAGTTGAAAATATACACTGAAAGTATTTTTTTTATAAAAACAAAAACATCTTTTCATGGATGGAATTACGACATGTCTCTACATAGCCAACGAAATTATAAATCTTAAATTCTTACATACTTCAAACCTATGTTCACGCTGTTTTACATAATATAATTAGTACATAGTTTATTTAGGTATTTCGTTTTTTATTATAGCTTAGTAACATAATTATTAAATTATTATAAATAATTAAACAATAAGTAAACGTGCGGTGTAAGTACAATTTACGAATTCGATCATGCGTTTTTTTGATTCGCTGTATTTATACTTGATTCAGGCATTGGTAACGAACTTGTTGAAATGCGTCAGCTAGTCTATAACCATTAATTATTGTTAAAACATCACCATTGGCTGATGGTAAAACAAAACGAATTAATAAAAGAGAGTAACCATCATACAGTGTTATTAATGGAAGAATAATAATACTCGTTTTACATACCGAATAATTTAATAATTGAAAAGTAAATTTTATTATTATCAAATAATGAAGTAACAAGATAAAAATGATATTGCCTAACGATTACTAAAATTTGATGGTTAAATCAGATATCGTAATTGTTATAAATAAAATATAGGAAATTCCTACTGTTTCAATCGTAATCCCAGAATTTTTGATGAACAATATCGAATCATTAGTATTCAATTTGAATTATAATGTTATATTTAAAAATTTAATCATTAATTAGATGTACTACTAGTTTATCAAAGTCATTGAAATGCCACTCAACATATTAAGTGTTTTATTAAAATTCTTTCCAAGTAGGTAAATCTAATGCTTCAAATACTTTATCATCACGTTATGTGCTGCCACGTGCCATCGACTAATTTGGTCTACGGTTTCGTCATTTTGCAGAATATTTTGAATGATCACTACCACTATAAATTCAATGATAGGGAGTGCCAAATCTAATGCATTAGTATTTTGAATTATTATGCATTATTCATGCTAACTTCAATTAATTTTAATAGTTTCTATGTATTCGTACGTTAAAATAATTTACGATATTGCATCCACAGATAATATTTTGAACAGAAGCCAACCAGGTGACCATATGTTGTAATAGACTCAAACAGCAGAAATAGATAATAGTTTAATAGAAAATCAACAGAGAAAACCACTAAAAACAAAGAAAGACTAAAATGCGTAGGAAAAAAACCTTCACTGTACTAGTGCGGTTCATGATGAAGCACGATACGCTTGAGGTGACCTCATTGTTGTTATGGCGATTTTGGCAGATTTCGCTAACTGAAAATGTTCATTTTAAGGTCCATAATGTTCTACGGGATGGGACCATCAGACTGATAACATTTTAAATACCAAGAAAAACGACGTTATACCTTTTTCCCCATAGCAGCAGCTTAGGCCATCCTCCCACGGCGCAACTGAAATCTGATGGAACTGGTTTGTGAAGGAACTCATAAACTGACCAATGTAATGCTTCGCACATGGCGCTACTGAAACCCAGTTGAAATAATAATCACATAACCTCAAACTAACAAACTGCATTGTCAGCTGTGTTGTGCAAAAACTGACAATACGCGCGCTGCAACGTGATTATAATCTATTTGAAGTATTACTGTCAATAACACAGTCAAGCAAAATCGTGTAGATAATTATTTGAGAAAGCCTAATTTGGTGAGTTGTAACTCTATAAGGTAAGTTGAAATTTTAATGATAGTCACATTATTTTCCCTGCCGTTAGAATGATATACAGCAATTCCACCAATTCTGATGTCAGACCGTTTGAATTTCATTACTAGCGGTAGCAAACATTTCGCATGCAGAAAACTTATATAAGTGTTAGGCACGTGCGGAAATTCTACTTGCACGTGATAGAACTACCTACGGTAGAATATCAACCGGGACGACACGAAACGTCCAAAAAAAATAAAGTGCATCGATGAGACGTAGCTTCTGGTAAATATGGAAAAGTCCCTTAGACTCTGGGTGCATATTTCTTTTCGATGAAAAACCTGACAAAAAGAAAAGCTAAAACAAGTTTCTAATACAGGCTTGTCCAATATACGGGAGAAAAGCTGTTCGCATTTTTTTTGTTTTTTAGAAGGTAGAGCAAAAAAAAATCTTTGGAGAAAAGGTGCTTGCTCGAATCAACATTTTTTTTTGTTTCTTCGCTCCTAAGTATAAAAATCTACGCCACCCCTGCACTACACAAATAAATTTAGATATTATGCCTACTTTCTCTCTATTTTTCAAACACATTTAGGAGCGAAGTATAGTACTCGTATAATATTTTTTGTCTGCCCTATTTTATCGAAGAGATCTGTTACATGTACACAAGTAAAAATAAAGATTAAGAATCCTGTTTAATTTCGGGCTCTTGTCATTATTATCAAACCAGTTTTTTACATATCCATTGAATTCTCATCTTAGACCACTTGTATCATTTTTTCTTGAGCTTTTAGATCATTTTTCATGTAAACCATAACAGACGTTATCATTAGCATGTGTTTATATAGTAAATACCAAGCGGTTTCTCGATCTGTAATTTCAACTATATTATCATTCATATTCCTAGAAATTCCAACGATGTCGAATTTAGAATATTTGAAGAATGTGTTCACCTCATTCAAACCATAGAAAATAACTAGTGTGCCATTAATCCACAACATGCAATGTAGACTTTAGTAATTTCTTTGATCGATATACCGTGAGAGTGACAAAGAGATCGCAGAGTGTAGTTCTCACTAAATATTTTCACAACAAAAATATTATTACTTATAATGAAGAGAAATATTAAGTAAGTATGCTAGTTATATAATTTTATTCAAATTAAGTTTGGCAAATATTTCATCCAGTTCCTTGGATGCCTCATGTGTTTCGAAAACAGTGACCGCGTTATTTCTTGATTATTATTTTTTCATATTCGCTTCGTTCTGTCGGTCAACCGACGATCAATCTCTGCCACCGCCTTCGAATTAGAGAGTCCCCAGGGTTGAAATGTCTCGAAACCCAGGAGACAGTATATGAATTATAGCCATAGGCAGTCATAGTCAAGAGAGCTGCTTAACTCGATGAATTTATGTATATAAAAAAATATAATATTATATCATTACTAGCTGACCCGGCAAACGTTGTTCTGCCATATAAATTATTTATAGTGAATATTTTGGTTGTTAAATAAAAAATAACGAATGTATCGCAAGTGTGTGGGGATGGGATCTATGACAGAAAGAGGAATAGAGCGCTGTAGACGATGACCGCCGATAAAAACAAAAAAAACATCAACTATTCATTTTCTCAATTCAAAATGAGTAATGATGTTCATAATGAATGAATTACCTGTGACAGGATCTCGTTGTTTAATGTTTATGCAATATCCGTCTTGTCCCTTCCAGAAAATTAGCGGATATTGGAGAGCGTCGTATGAACAGTGTGTGTCAGCGATGAACTCCAAATTATTGTTTCATCTTCGAATAACGATTTTTCGCGTCGATGTGCGGTCGCCAACCATGATTCCAGCAATGTCGTCAACAACAGGCACACGTGCTCTCCAGCTGATGTTTTATCGGGATTGATGACAATAGCGTGATTGTCACTTTGCAATTCGTGCATGTGTGCTTTGAAGGATTTCAATAATTCATTGTGCTCATTCAACAGGGCGTCCAGTTCGCCGACGATGCGCCTGGCATTAGGCAAATTGAGGCTATTGTAGCCGCAACGTGCATCCAGATGATTGATGTCCTCACCGCCCATGAAGTAGATTTGTAAAAATTTATGTGGTTTGTTTGGCATTGGCAGCAATGAGCCTACTTTGAGGTATACTTGGCCTTTGATTTTGAACGTAGAATGGAATTGTTGACCATTTGCCGCAGTATTGTGAACTATTTCTGTTGCTCCGGACGAAGTCATTTGGAAGCATAAATTGAATGCGCGAATGGACTTCAGGAACAGGTTTGAATCTGGAACCGTGCCGATGAGCAAGCCGTTCAATGGTTCTAGTGGTATCTCAATTCCTGGTAGTTGCACTTTTCCTGATGCGCAACATATCCCTGCTGACTCATGTTTGAATTTGAGCGCATGACAGTGAGGACATTCTTTGTCCATAGCACCAATCAGCACTTTCGGATGAGCGGAATATTCAATATCTGGCTCGTACTCGAATGCGAGACGAAGAAATGAAGCGGATATAAATGTTCGATGTACTTGTTGGCGTTGTCGGTCATTTGCTCTGCGTGTGTTAACTACGAACCGGTGCGCTTGGCTCCGTTCCAATTGTCGTTGTTGATTTCGTTCAGCTCATGCCTCCTGTGATTGAGATGCACGCAATTGCGACATGCTTACACGCACATTTTTGTTATCTTGTTGGATTTGTTCGTCTGTTCTTTCTGCTCTACTATTTCGCAAGTTTGTTGCTTTATTCGTTTGACGGCCCAAATGGCCCCCCCTTGCGTCTTGATGGCATTGTGACTTTGATACACGCACATAAAAATAGATAAATTAAAATAAATCGTACAAAATTTTGCATGCACTGCGTTGTGATATGCCGAATGAAATGTCAAAATGACGCGACGCTTCTCTTGAATTTTTCTTGGACGTAACGCCATCTGTCATTCAACAACATAAATAATTTCGTTCTGTTTGAAATACGAACCACGGTTAAATTTGTTCATACAAAAATAATATAATCGCGATTAAAAAATGGGAGTAGGAGAGCGAAAATTTGGAGTTAAATGTATTTTTTTATGACAAATAATAAAAAAAATACAAAAAAAAAATTGTCAAAAAAATAAAAGAAAAATTTTCTGGATAGAGATACCCTAATCACCTAGCGGTATGATATATACTTGTTGACCTATTCTCATACCTAACAAATATACATAAAAAAAATCATAAAAATCGGTCGAGCCATTTCGGAGGAGTTCGACCACAAACATCGTGACACGAGATTTATATATATATAGAGATTATCTTAATTGTACTAATTTAACTATCACTACACTTCATCAAAATTACACAGTATAATTGAACATTTTCTAGAATATAGTTAAAGGTCCCATTAGATCGATTGGATGTGAGATTAGGTCAGCTGTAACCAAATCGATACCTGTGTAATATTAAGATAGGGTAGCAAAATTGAATCAAACCTTTCCAAATGCGGTGAGTCCACCGTGCTCTAGTTTGGTTCGTGAGTCCGCCAGCGCGCACTCCGCCCAGGGTGTGTTGCAGGTCGACGTGAGGGTGAGGTACCGCACACCGACCCTGTAGAGGGTCCTCAGGACCCCGAGTGACCCTCCGAGCGCGTGACCGCCCTCCACGCCTACGAGCGAGCACATGCGTTGGCTGGCATGAGCCTCTCGTATGTCTAAATTAAAAATACATAAAGTAATTTTAATATTTTTACCATTATGAATTTCATTATAAATATTACATAAATTTTTAATACCATTCTATATTCTGCTATAATATTTTAAATATAAAATCATACCTCAAAATGTAAATATATGTGTATCAATATAAACTATTTCTTTTATTCAACAAATAATTCTCAAGATTCGAGAATGTAACACTTCAGTTATATACTAACTAGAAAAACTATTTTTTTCTGTTTTATACAACAGCTGATAGGACTTTAACCTGTAACCACTAGATTTGCGCCAATGTGCTTTACCAATTAAACTACGTGTATTTAACTAGAAGTTCTTACATGAAATGTATATCAAATTGCGCTCATGCTGGCTATCGAGTTTTGTGTTTTAAATCAAGGTATCAATTATGAGCCCTAATTATTAACTGATGCCTGGATCACTCCACATTTTATTTAAAACGTACATGCACTTGCTAATATTTTTGATAAACATTTTTCTAGTAGGTATATATCTGATGTATTTTTTTAATTATGTATATTCAGTGTATCAATATAGTTATTGTATTTTTTTTAAATAATTTAAAATATGAAATAAAGAAAAGATTTTTTCAAAAGATTCGGCGTTTACTTGATGCTAATTCATAATAATTTATAAAATGAGTTGATCGGATTGATTGACGATACGTGTTTAATTCACATATTGAGATTTTTTGAAGAAGTTGTTGCTACCTGATAAAAACTCACAATGTGAACAAAACGCGTCCCACAAAGCAATCTTTATAGGTGGTAAATAGTACCTAAGTGATAAACTTGTTTCATAAATTATTATAAAATCATTTTCAACTACGTAGATACTATTTTTATACAAAATTGTGTACATAGTATAACTATTTAACATATAAAATATAGAATAAAGGCCCAATTAAAAACAGTTTCGTCTTATAATATATTTTTTAAGACGCGCATTAGTCAATAATGAAAATTCTTTTATTTATTTATTGGAGCTTGCAATATTAATAGATATTAAATGTGCTAATTACTTTGAGGCAAATTTAATGTATATGATAATTTATTGAAAACTTAATACATGCTTAGCTATCATATATTATTATAACAAAGTTTTTTTTTTATTTTGTTGATTTATAGATACAATTGCAAATAGTAAGTTTATACAATAATGAAAGAAAATATATCAAAGCGCAATTTCCTATATTTTTTGTTTAATATATCTTACACGTTTGAATAACCTACGGAATCCATAATTCATATTTATACTATAAGAGAAGTCACTTACATGACCTCTCTTAAGTACAGAGTAAAATACTGCCCAAACATAACGTTGTTTGCTATTTTTATTAACAGTAATGTTCTGTAGAAAAACAGTTTTCTTGTACTTATAAATTTTTCCGAGACACAAAGTGAAAAGTTTCTTGGTAACAGCTTTTAAATCTAGCAAGATACCAAGTGAACTGCGGAGATAAAAAGGTAAAAGACCGTCGGGTGTTTGGGAGTGAAATCTAAACACAGACGTGGCATCTCTAAAACTTCTTATTCAGTACATTTGGCGCACTTTTTTATGCATAAAAAGCGAAAACGATTTTTCTCCACGAGTCATAAAACTTTCCAGACTAATGAAAAATATAAAGTTTTTCTCTGCCAACTGTGGATGCAAGTAATCGCAGTTTTGTTTCACGCAAGCTTAACTTATGGCAATATTAAGTTGCGCAATTAAATTTTACTGAACTCAACCAGAAGACAAGAAGCACTATTATGATAGTAATATTTTAATGTATGCTACTTTCATAATAAAATACATACAAAATTGACTATATTATGTATAATTCAGCTTAATATATTAGATAGGTACTAATCTCAATAATATTGTAGTAGGTAGTCAACCATTTTTTTTTCTTTTATGATAGTAAATTGTCCATTCTCGGTAGAAATATTAATTCAAATAAATCACAGTAAATAGTTGTCATACTAATGTTTCTGAAAAGATATGTAAATTGGATTGATTTATTTTTGAACAGAAAATTTCTTAGTATATTTAATTATTGGTTATATCTTCAATAAAATATAGTTTTGCCTTTAAATTGTCTGTATTAATATTTGTTATATATTATACCAGCAGATTATGTCTCCTTGAAGCTGATAAAACTGGTCGTGATTATTTAACTAAGTAAAACAAGTAGGTACCGTCTTATATTTTCATTGAAGTTTACCACTAAAGCACATGCGTAAATATAATGTCAACTAATATAATTTCAATCATTTCAAGAAACATTACCAACTGTTAGATATTATAAATAGGAGATAACCTATAGTGATATTAAATTGTTTCACTAATCATGATAATATCAACAATATTTAGTATAAAACAATTATCAGATGATATATGTGTCGCTAGATCCATAATAGAATAATAAGAGAAGAACAGCTTTTTATTTTCTAAAGTACACAGTCACAGGCGTGAATGTTTATATTATTTCGAGTATAGAATATTTAAAATTAATAAGTTCCACATTTCTATAAACTAAAATCGCATCGTCCGGTGTAATATAGCTGTTTTAGGCACTCAGGCCGCAAGATTGTGGTACGATTGCGCACTTTGCTGACGATTGTTTTTTATAAAGGCTCTACTAGTGCGCAACTTTTCATTTTATTCCCGTGGAAAATTGGATGCACGCCAAATGGCCTTGATTAAAAAGTTGATATGCCAAGTAGCTTGCTAACAGAATAATAGTACAAAGAGGGATAAATTATGATAAAAACTTTTCTAATGTAATCGGCGCATCTAAAAATAGAAAGCAAATCTAATTTAAAATTTTCAGCATTTAGAACAGACGATTTATCAAAATTGTTTTGCATTTATTTTTTATTTTTGTTCAGATAACTTTTTGATAAACCATGAGAACTTCTGCAAGGTAATTTTATTTTCAAAATAAATTCATAGCTTAATAATATACACATAGAATATTTTGATAAAATTTAAATATTACTAAAATACCTATTTACTTAATCAAAATAAATAAAAATGAATCATGTACTTAATACCTAGTTATTTTATATAATTTGTTAATGATCAGGATGAGTTTCGTCCACTTCGATAGAATATTCCTAACTGATCATATTATGTGGAATAATAATTAAATAATATTGTATTTTTTTACTTATTGTAATATATTTTCACCAAAAATTGATAATTAATTAAATGCTGTTTTTCGAAAACGTTACATGTCACATTTTAAAAAAGATTGGCATATTCTTCTTCTTCTTATTCCACCCTGTCACATCTCAACATTGGGGCATAGGACAAGCACAAGTTGGCGTCACTTCCCTCGGTCCATCGCCAACTCCTGCGCCTCCCGCCATGTCAGACCTGCAGCACGTAGGTCGCTTTTGTAGCACCGCTGCAGGTTCAGGGAGGGCCGGCCACGGCGACGGAACCCTTGAGGCTGTGCCACAAGGGTACGACGTGCCGCACTCTTTGGTGGCATCCGGAATACGTGTCCCAGCCACGTAAATCGTCTCCTCGTGATAATTTCAATCACCGAAGGCTGTTGTGTCTGCTCACGAACTCGGGTGTTTGTAACGCGATCGTACCAATGTACCCCTAAGATTCGGCGGAGACATCGATTCTTAAAGCTCAAAAGCCGAGGCTCTTGAAGTTTAGTAAGATGCCATGTCTCACAGCCATACAGGAGCACAGGTAGCACGTACGTGTTAAACAAACGACATTTGGTCCTCACAGAATACAGCCTTGACCTCCATGCGACTCCAAGTTGGTTGAACGCAGAGCCCGCCACACCCATGCAGATTCAAAGCTCACTAGAAATACCACCATCATCGGCAACCGTGGCACCCAAGTATTTGAATCTGGACACCAGCTCGACGGGCAGACCGGAAACCCGCAGAGGAGTGTCGGCGTCGATGCATGCAGCACTGCACATGGATTTGGTCTTAGCCGCATTCAGATGAAGACCCACAC
This sequence comes from Rhyacophila brunnea, assembly GCF_057557595.1. Classification (NCBI taxonomy): domain Eukaryota; kingdom Metazoa; phylum Arthropoda; class Insecta; order Trichoptera; family Rhyacophilidae; genus Rhyacophila; species Rhyacophila brunnea. The sequence goes on from NW_028233170.1 coordinate 16,270,048, forward strand.
GTTTCGAGTTGAAACAACAGTTAACAATAATAAATACCATAAAATATTATTCTTCATATAAAAACTTTTCACTATCAATTTTTTTATAGGATATTTTTTACTATTTTGACTAACACACTAGTGACTTATAACGTTTTAGAAATACAGCATGTTTTAATAGATTTTATATCAATATCGGTACAATATTGATAAATAGATGTGCTAGCTCTAGTCAAGTGATTAAATTTCCACTTTTGGAGCCGTAGGTAGAATCATTCGTATAGCAGCTTCAGATGTTGTTTTGGATCCAGAACAAGATTTAAATTGCGTGCAGCCATTTCTCAATACAACAAAAAAAACTTTGAGAAATCTTTTCAGATGACGGCTAAGATCTACATCAGATTTTAGAAGTGATAATACTTTAAAACATCAGTAATATCATTGGAAAGGTTTTTATAACGGTAAAGATTAGGGAGTATTATAAAAAATATATTTACGTTTATGTTAGTAATAAGAACTTAAAATCGAAATAATTAAAATACAGTACCTTCTGCAGTAGTACAGAGTGTCAGCGAAGGTTGATATCGTTCAGTCAGACGTCTTATCAAATCAATTTGTTCAAACGCTAACTGAACAGCATCACGGTGCTGAGCATCGCAAGGAACATAGGCTGCCCAAAACTGAAATTGTAAAAAATAATAATTATAATAGTATGTTTAATAATATTATATACGATTGTACATAATATTATTAATTAAGTTATTCTACCATTTAAAACACCAAAAATTACTTATAATAGTTAATAAATAATGAGCACAAATAATATTCTAATATAGTTATCAATTACATAATATATCAAAATACTATTTAGGTACTATAAAACATTAATTAAATATAAAATCACCTACTCGTTTTACGACTTAGTGGTATCGATAAACAAAAATTCTATAGATAATATACCTATACCTAAATAAATACATACTGATATACTTATATACATAACATATTGTATATTTTCACACGTCATTATGTTATCACAAGGCTTATAAATTCTTATTATCCGCGAAGAAAGGGAGAATACCAAAATTTTGTGAAATATGACTTATTTACGTAATTTTCTTGATAAAGTGGTAATTTTTCCTGTTTATAGTCTATTATGTTATTTTTCAAGCTTCTACGACGGAATTATTGATGAAGTTGTTACATTATTGTATTTAATACCTTTAATTAAATTAATATTATAGCTATCCCGATTATACATAGACTCATAAAAAAACGTATTTTAAAATTGGAATATAAATAGGCTATATACGTACAATAAATCATAATATAATATTATGATGTCCCCACGGTGGCCGCGCGGCATAAGCGTTGGACTATAAAGCCGTGGGTCCCAGGTTCGAATCCTGGGTCTGGCAAGTACACATATTGTTTTTCAATTTGTGTGTGTCAGAGTATGGACCTAATAGGTTGAGCAAGAGGCTGACATCCATTTCTCATAAAAAACAAAATCTGTCAAAACAAACTTCCACTCTGTGGAGGCCCATATGATCCTATCAGGATCGGACATGGTCGAAAAAAAAATGATGTGATTATACATACTAAAACTTTAACCCATGTCTTTGCTCGTATCTGTATTATGTTGTACTTTTAATTGGTTTCACTGCATATGCTGCAGTTTTCTTATTAGCAAATCCGTTAAACCAAAAATAACCCACATCGCTGAACGTAATTATTTTGTGATACAACAACTGGTCAGTTTCCAATGCCCAAACGGCAAAATAAAGATACATATTATGATGGTCTCGTAGCTATAATTCTTACACCAACTGGATCTTATACGGGTATAGGCTAAGATCGTTGCGAAAAATTCGTTAATAGTGGACGGCCAAGGCCTAATTGCTGCGAATCGATAAGTGTGGATCTTCTTCCACACTATCATTTGCAGCGGCGATTACTGAAGACTAGGGAATCCAATCCCGAGCCAAAATTCTGATCCCGGGATTTCGGAATTACAATTTGACGATCCCGGGATCCTGGGACTGGTCCCGGGATTGGCATTCTTTTCCATTGTCATTTTTATAAATAACATTGATAAAATCGGTCAAAAATAAATCTAGTATCATTTATATTATTCAAGATATTTATTGTTAATATTGTATACGTTCAATCTTGGAAATACATAAGTTTAATGGAGTAAATATTATTGTAATATAAATATTAATGTGAATTTAATATGGATTGCAGTTTCTGATAGTAAAAGCATATTAAATGGGTTAGCGAGATTTAAAATAGTAAAGCAAATCGTGGTGTACATATGGCCTTTCCGCTTCATAAATCTAATTAGTCAGCCAAATATGAAACTGCCGTAAAACGTATGAGATCATGGTGAAATAACTTTTTTTAAAAGTGCGAAGCATTATTTTTTTCCAATCTTTCTCATTCTCAATAATTTATTTGAAAAAATAAAATGAATCGGCAACTTACACGTGGGTATAAATCAAACTTCATTCAAACTCAGTTTATTTCTAATGTTGTTATTTGTTATTAAAAGAATATTTTTTCTGTTATATTTTCGTTTTTATTTTATTTTCCATAAAAATTGATAAAAAAAAATCAAGTTTATCAATCCCGGGATTCATCGATATCGAAAATAGCTCGGGATCCCGGGATCCCGGGATTGGAATCCCTACTGAAGACTATATGCACAATATTTCTTCAACATGTTGACGTTATTGAATCATTTATAAACTAGGTATTTGGTACGAATTCTATCCACTATTCGACGGATGGCTTGCTCAGATGAGAGATTATAATTATGCGCCATGATAATCACGAAGTCGTATATAAGTTGCGCGAATCTACGACCGAGTTTTCAAAGTAAATTTGGATAATTTGGTAGCGTGACTTTATTCTTGATGATTTGCCATACCATAGGTACTGTTCATAATTTTTTTAAAGTGAACGCAGTATCAAAGCTTGATTTGACACTACTTAAGAGTATACATAAGTAAAACGGCAAATAATTTTCAACAATAGGTGGGATGAAATTTTGCACTCGTCGCCAATCGGAGAGCGGTAGTCGAGGTGTGACTACGTCAATTTGTTTTCTGTTATGACAAATTATGTTTTGTTCACTACGCGTCATTTGCACAATCCGCGCGTCGCATAGTCACGATCTTTTCAGACCATGCCTTAACGTAAATTTGTAAGTTATATCTAGCAACAAAAAAACACCAGTCAGTAGTAGAATTTTATATATAAAAAATAATTAATAATATTATTAATATAATAAAGAGTTTTGATTAAAAAAAGAGAGAAAACTCACACTTTATACGAAAAAGTTATGTATATGCATTGCTTATAAATAAAATGAAGAAAACACCGCGTACAAATAAATGAATGGTCTGGTTTGTTGCATGATGAATCCAAGAAACTTACTCGCACGTAGAGCCGTATAAGTTATATGCGAGTGAAACGATAATTAAGAATTAAAAATTATCCCAAGATCTTGCGCCTCAGATTGACGCTTTAATAAACTTTTTGACATAATATAATTATAATATTTAATCGGAGTTCTTGACCTAGAAAAAGTAATACAGAAACATTTGTCAGTATCTAATTTATTCTTTATTGACCAACTTTCAAGTGAACAGAGATTTCGCTGTAATATGCAACAGTCCAACTCATTGCGGATTGGTGCATATAATTTAAAATCATCTGCGAAATGTAAAAATTCAAATCCATCCATGGCTTTCATTATAACATTGACAATTTATAGAATGGGTTAAAACTCATGGTGAATTTATATGTCAAAATAATAATTGTAATTTCTTTGAACGTTCAGCTTTTTCAATTGATAAAAAGAATATCAAACAAATCCATTAATTTTGCAAACAGCACGACGTTTCACCTCGTTGCGAATAATACATTTACTGACACTAAGGATTTAGGGGATTTTTGACCATGCAAATTACGGTTCCAAACACGGAGTGCAACCGATTATAGCCATTTGCAGTTACATATTATAATATAAGCTAGTAAGTAGTCATCAACAGTTTTTATAATATGCTAAGTTCTGGATATCGTCACGAATTATTAAAACAAATAATTAGTAAACAAACTTTACAGCAAAAGCAATCTGACAACTATCGTTTCAATAAGTGATACCTACATTTTGGACATCCTCCAAAAATAAGCTATAACCGTCATTTGGCAGTCAAATAAGCGGTGTTAGCTGGAACCTTCATAATATGAAGATTTATTTATTTATGTACAAGTGACCATCAGGTGTTATTGCCATTTTTTTTTCGAGAAAGAGTCCTCAAAACTATGATAAAATCAAGGAATAAAATCATTCATATTACCGCTCATTTTGATCTATACTGTAACATTGGTATGTTAACTCTCTATTAATACCAAATTTATTTATTAAAAAAAAAAAATGTAAATTGTGTTGTAATTCGTTGTTATTCACCCACCCTACACTACATCCTGATAATACATATTATAATACGCTAACTCGGGGGCGTATCTTCAGCTACAGTATTTATTTTCGCGGAGCCTATTTTGGAAACGCTGCTCTAATAGATATACATCAGAATACAAGCATCTCATATTTTTACAACATGCTCCCTTAATCGTTGTAAAATGTTATTTTTAGTAAAATAACCGTTTAAATTGAATGACTCCTTGTTTTCTACGAAAGGTTGAAAGTGAATTAAAAAAGGCATTCCAATCAATATAACCGTATTATCTGTATACATTGACTAACAGCTTTATTTATCTTTGCACGGAAAAACATCAATCCAGGAATGTTTAATGTTTAAAGAAACACAATTTAAAGTCCACTTTATTTCAGATGTTTAATTCTATTAAAGGTTGCACTTTATTTATACGGATTTTTTTTTAAGAAATAAATTATTTCTGAGAATTCTGCAGTTTTATTTGTGAAAACGTGAAACATTTCTTTGCAAACGTAACAACAAAATATAATTTATATAATCACCAATCATAATGTAAAAAACATACAAGTGCGTTATCCATGTTTCTAAAAAGAAATTAGGTACATCTAAAATTAATGTCGAGAGTTTTTTTTTAGATTTCGTTTCAATTTTTTTTTCAGATATCGGTGAGATTTATGATTAATCTATATGTTTGTGAACGAAATATAAATTAATTCATTAAACTACTATCGAACTGAGATTTATGAATATTAATTTGGCGGCTGGGTTCAAATGCCTTGTATTCTTTTGCGATTATATTTTTGGTTAAAAATAAAAAATATCTGTTTAAAAGTTAGATACCACTTGTGATTTTAAATAAAGTTGTCAATATTTTATATATTCTGTTTATATAAAATTCAAACAATATTTTTAACAAGACCAACAAGACCATTTGCCATTTCAGTATTATGACATATTGTAAAATAATACGCTCATCATTATCCTGTTTATACGGAATAAGATTTGATTATAATATTATGTTAAGTTTATTGATCAATAAAAGTGACAATCAAAACTCACTTACTTATTGATAATACTCATTCCTGGTTTAAAGCTATATTATAAAATACAATACAACAATTTAATTAGTATTGTGCAAGGTATTATTTTCATAAAGCTACACCACGCTAGCCAAACGTTAACGTGTCACCATGTGATGTTGGGCTACATGTAAGTTGTACGTATGCAGTTCATCGTGGGATACTTATTCGTGCGCCCCAGTACGTGAAACATGAGTTCGTATAACATTTTATCAAATGATGAGTTCTTCGTTGAACATATCACCGTGGAATACATTTAAACGTATCTCACACAATGCTGCGATAGTTTGCAGATAGTACTGTTACAATTAGATTAACCCTAACCTAACCCAACCTAACCTAGTAAAGACATTTCATAAATTCGCCACATGTTGTAGCAGATGTACAAATATACTCCATGGTGAAATGTTCAACGAAGAACTCGTCATTTGATTAAATGTTACACGATCTCATGTTTCACGTACTGCGGCGCACAAATAAGTGTCCTGCAGTGAACTTTTTACGTACAAATTTCCGGATACGGTAATGTTCTGGGTCTCGAAATCGAATTTGTCTTAATGTCTGATAAATGCAAATGATAAAATTTTCAATATATGTTTGGCCTAATATGTAAAAAAAAAAAAACTGTTAATACAGCCTCCATTCTGTAAAGGCCTATTTATACTTTAATAATTTATAAAAATAACAAACATGAATATAAAAAAATAGATTAACAGGGAAGAAAGTCTGTAAACACATATTTATATCAGTGCAATTAAATTCCATTTAATCTCTTTGAAAACGTACATTTTCAGCAAAGGAACGCAATGTGTGCAAAAGATTTGTTGGGTACGTGAAATAATAACTACATTGTTTATTAAAGCGGATATTTAATTTAATTTACGAGAAAACGTTTCCCAGTTTATTTATGTATGTTGTAAATTCATTATTGGTTAGATACTCGTATAATAAATAATAAAGCACACGTTGCGAGATATTACTAACATAATATTATCTAGTTTATGCAATAGATACTATATAATAAGTTCAGTACAAAAATACGCTGTCACAATAATAAGCACTTAAAAGGGCAGATAAAACTAAGGTAACTATTTATCATCATCATCATTAGCCTGATACAATACAATAATATATGAAGACCTCTTCTATATCTTTCCCTAGGGGTGGCAGGTTATATGAAAGTATGGTGAAACAGGGTGGTATGGTGAAAAAGTATGGTGAGGCGGGCTGGTAATCAAGTTGTGGCAAAATTTCTACGTTAACATTATATTATATGAGTACGTTATGATGACCAAAGTTAATTCTCCGTGATGCTCTGATTTTTTTTATCGCGTCGCCATTTCTCTTAAGTTGTCGGCTATTGTTGGCCTGCTTCATTCAGTTGTATGAGAAAGCCGATTCCTTGCTCCTCTTTTCATTTAATATCTCTATGATCTTTCCACTTTTCTTGGTCCCTAGGTTTTCACTGTTATGTACATCCATCGAAACTCAGGTAAGTTTGTCATTACAGTTTTTGCTTGAGGAGAGATTTTTATTTTTAAAAATATTTTTTTGAAGCTGAAAACACTTTTTCCTTTGATGTCTCAGTTTTATAAAAGGGTCTATCCTGGTCTTCAAAATAATGCTTCATGCCGCTACTTTATACAATCATTGTTCGAGTCATTTTTCTCACGTCGAAATCTTTTACAAAAATGCAAAATATATTAAATCGACATTCATTAAAAGTGATATCGTGTTTTTGTCTGATATCAGATATTGCCAATAGCAATAAAATGGCTAAATTTATCTTCAAATATAAATTAAGTCGTGCCAGTTTATTATAAATTGTCTGATGCTGCATTTTTTTGGATGACCTGTGTTCTATATGCAAGTATTTATTTTCATTTATGGACTACGATTCTATAACGTACTTGATTTAAGTAAGCAATATTCATCGGTATATTTTAGTATTAATATATTAAAATAATGACAAAATCAACAATAATAAACATGGAATTGCAAACTAATTTTGTTTAATTTGTATATTAAATATTGTATACCTACTAATAGTACTTTTCTACTACTCATTAAACTTCATTCCGTTAGTGAAATTGGAAGTGAAGTCAAAATTAAAAAGAGTATTGATATTTTTTTTTGACCAATGGCGGTAAGTATAATATGATTTTCTAATAATTAATATGATGTAAAATGATTTAATATATTTTTGTCTAAGCAAATACTCTAACTGTTATCCTTAAAAATATGTATCATAGCTAATTTTAGTGAATAATAGCGCTTGTACACGTGCATGGATTATTTGCAACAATAGTGTGTATTTTAAACTATCGCGATAATAACTGTTTACATGTGAAAGTGCTCGCACAATCTCATTTTTCAAGAGTAAGCGAGACGCGATGTTGTCATTTTATAGTACGATCTGACAGGTCGTGAAAATCGGTTAATCTCAATATGAGTCTACGCGATGTAGTTCGTTTTTTTACCAGAAAATTTGCCACTATCGTTCTACTGCGCAGGCGCAGCTGTCGCGTAAAAATTCAGAAACTTCCGAACTTTTTTGATTCATGCATGCAATTTTGCATGATAATACATGACGTCTACACGTGCATTTTCTTGTCATGGCCACGATAATACGTACTGTCAGCAGCAAATCCATGCACGTGTAAACGGGGTATAATTCGAAGTTACAATTTATCAATGTAACTGATATTAGAACCAAACACCTCAAATAATTATGTCGTCATAAATGTATTGTGGGTGCAATTACAAAAAATATATTTAGTTGTTTTATAGTGAAATCATTTAACCTTGAATATATCCAGATGCGATATCTTCTAGTATGTTTCTAGTATTTATATATAGATGATGTGATTATTTTTATGATTTTTAATATAGACTTTACTTACATTAAGCATATTGCAATACTTTTCTCGATCTCCGCCCTACGTTTTTTTTTCACGCAAAAACTATTAAACTTCATGCTTATGTAGCTTGTTTATCTAAAAAAAATCTAGAGGTTCTAAACTAAATTTATAAAATATCAATAAAAATGTTTTCTTCTGGTTAAATTTCGATTCAGAAGCATTAAAAGCAAATTGGTAGATTTGTTTATGTGGAATGAATAAAATTCGTCTCGCTGTCGAATATCCAAGTACTATCATTATTCTATTTAATGTTCCCACTTTGGTATTGCAAGCTACAAACCGTCCATTTACAGGGCACTTTTATTAGAGTTTATTGCTGAGCACATATTGGGGCACATTGAACCTTCGGGCAATAGCCATTTTAAAATAATACTATAATCTCGTTGCATTTGGCAGAATGTTCAAAAACAGTACCCCGAGTGTTATTTACAAGCTGGCTGTATAGTGTAGTGGTGCTCAACACGTAGCATACTGCAAATACTTGGCACAATGTGAACTTTAATTCGGAAGGATACAAAAGAAAATTGACTTTGCTTTTGTGAAGAAAAATTCAAATCAAAATACTTTTTAAATAGTTTGTCTTTAAGAAACATAATATCATTTTAAATAATTTATTAAATGTTATTTTTTTTAGATTGAGCTATTTTAAAAATCTACACCAAGAATATAAAATTAAACAATAATATATTATATAATCAATATTATATCATCATCATCAGCCAGGCTCAATCCACTGCTTGATTCCATTCATCTCTCCCAAGTACTTCCACAAATTAGCAGCGTCTAAGTTTTGTACTTCTTAGGTATCACTGTATAACTTTATCTAGCGGTACTAAAGTATCTTAATGTACAGAACTTTGTTTTTTATACTTTGTTTATCCTTACGCGTTATTGCCAGCATGCACCTTGGTACACCACGATGTGCTTCTGTTATTTTCTGGAGTTGTATCATTCTGAGAATCTATGGTCTGTATGCATATTATGTAATTATAAGGGGTGCTGGTTGAACACGTTGCATCATTTTACGCATAATGTGAGGTCACTTTTTTTAGACATTCTTTATACGGCTAAGCGTATTCCATCTTAACCTTGATCTTCGAGCATTTTCATCAACCATACATTCATATATATATTGTTCCATATAAATGGATATAGTTGTTTATCAGATTAAACTGAGTACTGTTTGTGAATCTTTTTTCGACTTTTGTCGTTGTTAGTTTTATTTTTTTATTCGTAACTTCCTTCAGCGAAATTCTAGAAGTACCTAGTGAATTAATAATTATTTTTGACCCACTTTTCTGTACGTGAGATACATAACAATCGACACTTTTTTAGTTTTGACATGGGTGTGAATCCATATCGTTGATAAATTCTAAATTGAATAAAGTGACAACCGTATATTGGATTGACTTGACCATTGACCGTAATATAATGAGCAAAGACGCGACCCTTGTCGGTGGCTATGACGTATATTAACATAGGTTAATCCATTCGCTCATAATACATATTTATTATTATATTTTTACATTAATCTACCTCTTATTGGTTCAATATGAATATATTGCTATACTACAAGGGTCAATGGTTTTTCTGGGAAACAACTTTGAAATTGGGTATCTAAAATGTTTCAATTACTAACTGTTACAATTTAAAGTATTTCTTTTAAAATCAAACATTGCCATGATACGAGTAATTTAAAATTATACGTAAATTTATAATTCATCTAAACTCGGCAGTAGTTGCTATTCATTAAAGAGTCGAGTCCTCTTTAGAATTTGTTATCTGTGGTAAAAATTATAATATGCATAACTTAATTTAATTTTGATGGTTGATTAAAAAACATTTACGAACATGAAAAATTGCATATCTTACCGACTCATTTCTAATATCTCCAAGAATACGAACTAAACTACGAAGAATAAATTTACAAAGTGAAAGAAAATTGCCTGGGTGGCATCATTTTATTTGCTACAATAAAATCTTTAAAGAGACTCTTCATTGCATAAAATAAAACAAGATTTTATGACTAAATTAATTGGAAAATGTTGGCTTAAACACGAATTAAAGATGGCATTACGAAGGGATTTTAAGTTTTAACCAAACGTTTGCTGGGAAAATAAATTTTCCAATATCAACAAGAAAATAGCCGCTTGATTACAAGACATTATTGATTATATTTAATAAAACTATATACCCTTATTATAAATATAAGCAGATGTAACTGAGTTTCTAATTAACTAAGGGTTTCACTAAAAATATAAAAATTCTGGTCATTTATTGGTAGATATTTTTATGTGTGCTACTAGCGCGCCATTTACATAGTAGGTATACATTATTAAAATTTTATACAAACATTAATCCTTTTCATTATAAATATACATAGTTGAATCATAATTCAACATTGATTTGTAGGCCAGATATGTTTTAAATTTTGAAAAAATGTTAACAACATTATCTTTTTTTGTTATAGAATAAAATTTGTGTTCGATGTAAATACATATATGACTCCGGTAATATTCGGCGTTCAATCAAATTTATCTTGATGGAATTTGTTTACAGCTGTCTGACTCCTATAAATGAAAGTTAGCTCTCTGAATAAAAATAAAAGCTTTATTATCTACATCACTGGCATTAAAAATCAAACAATCCATCAATCCCCAGTGAACAGAGAGCCTTGAAACGTCATAAAAGTTAATATTGTTTTATTTCGTATCGAACATTCAAAATTCCTTAGACTAAAACATTTGGCATTTTAGAAAACCAATCGCTCGACAAATAGCGTTTAAATTAAATTGACTTAAGCGCTCGCTAAAGCATTCTTTGATAAACTTTTAGATTTTACACCCCGATTCGTAGGAGAGATCAAATAAAAAATAAACGTTCCAAATTTAAAATTGCGCTTTCTCTCCCAGGGGTGAGATGAAAAACACTCAACACGTTTGGGGCTATTGTAGTATTTCCAGTCTCCAATACAGACTCTCTCGTCTAAGAGATGTATCTCAAACAAGAGAATTTGAATTACAAATTGGTTCTCTGGCTGCGACTTCACAATGGTTTTGCTACAGGGTATCCCCGCTGGTAGCTGTGATTCATGCGGCAGCAAATTTTCAATGAAGAATCATATCAATTATTAGACTAGCACTCTATCGTAGATTTCGAGTGACTCCTTTTCAATTTTTCTCTAACCCGGGGATTTGGAGCGAATTGATCGATATTCCTTATAAAATAAACTTTTTAGTTCAGCTTAACATTATTGAAACTCCATCTTGTCAAAAGAGTTCAAGTAATAAAGAATAGTCTAGGGTTCCAACAGAGAGTATAATTTAGTGTCATTTGTCATTTTATATTCGGGTTTATAGAGACGAATAAAAAAGGTTTTTAAGGGTCTAGAACCGTAATATATTTTTAAGATATTACATTCTATTGCCTTTCACTATTCTTAATAAATAAACATTTTAAAGAATATTTAAATAACAATATAAAAACTACACGATATTTTTATTTTAATCTTTACAATTTATTTTATTTAAAATTGTGAATCAAAGTCAATTTATAAAACAGTCTTCAAAAATATACAATATTGGTTATATATAGAGAAATCACTCAATCAATAATTATATTCATATTTTTAATGATAAATTAAATTTCATAATAAACGTTTTGCTTCTGGATTTAACTGTTAATAATATAATTATAATAAAAACCCTACATTAACTATAAATTTATTTAATTTCTGAATGAAGTACAGGGTATGGAACTGGTTACAATGCAAATGAACTAGAGAAATATGTTAATCTTGAAATTATCATAATCCAGTGCTTGAAAATGTGGCAATTTCCATAAATCATTATCGGCTGATAATAATGAAAGGTATTCAACCGGTCGCACTAAATCAACAAAAGGGTAGTGGGTGTGTTTTAATTTTGGGGGAGTTCCACCTCTGAAGAGTCTAAAACACTCCAGCCAGGGCATTTAAACGTGACAAATCGATTTGTTCGAAGCCAAATTTGCATAAAATAGTATTTCGGGACATAACGCAGACAGCATTCGAATAATATATTACAATTAACGATAAACGCTAAATTTAATACTTACATCTAAATATATTTAAAATATTTGTCAGTATAATATCCGGATAACAAAACATTGCATAATACAGCAATATAAAAATATATCAAGGAAAAAATATCTCAAAGATTCAATGAATAGAGTGATTATTATAAACATTATATAATTAATTATTATGTCTTATCGCTAAATTTTTGATTTCAAAGATATTATTAATAAATTATTTTTATTTGATTTAGATATATGTGTATATAAATAATAACTTAAAACTAAGCCTGTGAGAAAATAATATAAACATACACACATCGGAGTATACGTCAAATAATAAAAAATAAAATACAGTAAGTACTAAATATAACACCTTTCATCCTAATTAATAAGAGTTGTTGAGTATTTAACAAATATAAGAGGCAATCAATTGAAAAATTAGGACCATGTGACCACATAGTATTATGTGCACCAATATTAATTAATACTGTTTTTTATCCAAAATTAGCAGCATTTATTTATTCCTAACATTGAATTTTATCTCATCTATATGGTATTCAAGCTGTTGTTATTATTGTCATAACGTACTTATATAATTTGATAAACTATTTTTTCAACGAATGGTTCACGTTATAATTATTGTTAATTTGGAACATTAGAATTCGATGGATTTCTGTGGTGTTAACCAGATTATGTATGTATATAATTTGAATGTTTTAGCATGACTTGTTCTCGTACAAATACTAAAAATATTAATAAACACTAAACATATATTTGTTATAGTAATCATGTATCATTTGAGAATAAGACTCTATTTACAGAATGTCGGAAACAAAAAACCATGTTGAAATAATTTTCTTACTATATATTAAAATATTTTACTATGAAGTTGATTTATCCAACACAGTTACTATTAATTAATTTGTATTATATTAATAATTAATTTAATCCTCATTACTTTGATTAAGGATTAAAATATTTGTTAAAATAATAACCAAATCCAGATTATATTTATGAACATGATAATTTTGTAGGTTAATTGTGTTTGTTGAAAACTTTAGTGGGGCAATTGGTAAATCAGCCCTGCCATTTTGTTGAGCAACTCCGCCCAAGCTATCTGAAGCAATGAGAGGAATGTCACTTGCCATTGTTTGTTCCAAAGTGAGCTCACTAACTTATTTGATGGAGAAACTTTGATTTTGTCCAGGGACGGTGTTTGTTATTCTTGATAAAACGTGAATCTTAAGTGAATATTGCTGTACGTGAAGGTACGAGGGTGGGTCAATAATTCCTTAGAAAAAAGCATTAAAACAGTTTTTATTTTTGTATTTTTTTTTTATTTCTCAACATAATCTCCTCGGAGCTCAATACACTTGGTTAGACGTTTCTCAATTTTTTTTAAACCGTCAGAAAAATAAATTTTCGGAAGGTCCTCAAAATAAGCATTTGTCCGATCGATGACTTCTTCATTTGAAAAAAAACGTTGTCCACTTAGCCATTTTTTTAAGTTTGGGAAAAGGAAAAAGTCACTGGGGGCTAAATCTGGCGAATACGGTGGGTGGTCGACCAATTCGAACTTCAATTCTTCAATTTTAGCCATTGATCGTAAACATGTGTGAACACGGGCATTGTCCTGATGAAAGAGGTTCTTTTTCCTGTTTAAATGAGGCCGTTTTTCTTCAATTTTGTTTTTTAGCTGGTCCAGTAAAGATGCATAATAATCCCCTGTTATTGTTTTTCCTTTTTCCAAATAGTCAACGAAAATAATTTCACGTGCATCCCAAAATACAGTAGCCATAACCTTACCAGCTGATTTTACGGTTTTCGCCTTCTTTGGACATGGTTTGCCTTCGCAATCCACTGCTTTGACTGTTCTTTCGTCTCGGGAGTATAGTGGTGTATCCATGTTTCATCTACAGTCAGAAAGCGACGAAAAAATTCATCCGGATTGCGTTGCATGAGCGACAACAGGGCTTTAGAGGCCACCACCCTATTGCGTTTATTGTCGACTGTGAGCAAACGCGGCACCCATCTTGCAGAAATATTTTTCATGCCCAATTTGTCATGTAAAATAGAAATGACGCTACCTTTTGAGATCCCTGTAACCTCAATTATCTTACTCAACTATAATCTTCGGTCACTTAACACCATTTTGTGGATTTTATTGATCATTTCTGGTGTAGTCACCTCTACAGGACGTCCTGAGCGTGGTTCATCCTTTGTTGATGTACGACCACGTTTAAATTCATTTAACCAGTTATAAATAGTTGCAAGTGAAGGAGCAGATATGCCGTGAACTAAATCCAACTCATTTTTTATTTCCTTTGCTGTTAACCCTTTTATATTAAAATGTTTAATAACAGCTCTAAACTCAATTTTCTCTATTTTCTATTTTTCCATTTTCCACAAGCAAATTTGTTTTTTCAATGTACGAGAAACACACAACAACCCGACCAATCTGATTGAAACTTCGCAGCATACTGAATCGGTAGTGCCGCTGCATGAAAACAAACCGCTTACAGTACTAGTCGCGCCACCTGTCGGCTTTTCTAAGGACTTATTGACCCACCCTCGTACTACGTGTGAAAATATAGACACTTCGATTAAGTTTCAACGGAGCTAATAAATAATCTGGCTAATAATTAATGGCAGGTGTTTCCAAGTTTCTACAGTTTAAAAATGTTTGAATTCTGCCCTTTGTTTATCTTTTTCTTAGATAAAATACGAGTATGTAACTATAGGTGACTCAAATATTTTGATTTGATTTGGTAAGCCAATAATTTTTAAAATAAATTAAAAAATCACTGTATTTAAATAATCATTTAAGTTAATCCTTCCAATGTTCAGACTTTGTTTACACGCCGTTTTCCTTTCAAGTACTCACACAAAAATAAATCTGGTACCTACTGCTAAATCGGGTGATCTTGGTGGTCAGTGCATTTTGTTAAAATGTGAAATTAAATTACCAGAGAAGAACTCATTGTTTGTCTTATTGTATTATAATATAATATTGTTCGTTTCTAGGTTTTGCCATCTGGGGTGACAGAATTTTATTATTATTATTACAACGTTTTTCTTAGCTCATATTTTTATTTGTCCGATACAAATCTTTCAATCGATTTTTAGCTAACTTCCTACTTCCTACTAACTAGCTAGACATTTGAAACTCTTAGAATATATCAGAACACGATGCCAATGCATTTTTTAAATACTTTTAGCGATCTTTAAGTAGAATTTAATTCATTTTCAGTTAATTCTGTTTTGAATGAAAAGTTATGTCGATACCGTTATTGGTTGCTAGGGGTCCTAGCAACTAAATTATTAATATATACGTGCATTGCCACGAAAATCAATATGAAATGATATTCCATTATTCAGTATTTCTATCAAGTACAATTGTTTTTGATCGTTTAAGCTAGTCAAGTCAAGTTTATATGATTCAACAGAAAATTTAAAAACGTTGTATTTAAAAAGTTCTTTTTATCTTTATGTTTCTATTATTTGTCTGCAGCACTCTCCATTCATTATTTTCGTGGCACCATTTTAGTTATCAAATAAATATGGTCTCATATTTTTTTCTTGGATTTTCAATTCCCCAATATGGGTCTAGGACAGATTCGATTCCGGGACATGTGGGTGCCACGCAATCGAATGAAATTCAAAAACAAATAGACGTTTGTGAATTATAGGTACTTTTATAAAATATAAATTAAACATTATTATTTATATTTAAAATATTATTTAATACTAAATATGCACACGTAAATAATTATGTAATTGTGCACATGTTTAAGTTGCAATGATAAGAGACTTTTTTATTTTTATATAAAGACCCAGGCGTAATAATTCTCAATTCACAATAAAAAAACATTATGTTAAGGGGGGACATGCTCGTCGAAGGTCAAAATTGAGTTTTTATTGTATTTTCAAACCATGATCCTGGACACTCCTTAAACGTTGTAGATAATCTATTTATATAATTTCGAAGCCTTATTATCCTTTATAGTTATTTTATACATTTGATGACTGCATGAAGTATTTTTGTTACATAAAATAGTATTCTTTTAAACCTCTCGCTCTAATGTTTTAGAATAAAGTCATATTTCGGTACAGAACTGTGCAGTGGTGTTAAGATTTTTTACATTTATTAATTTTTAAACGCATTTATAAAACCATTAGTATAATTTATTACGAGATAATTTTTGTAAAATATTCACGATAAAAAATTATTTTGATAATCTCTGTGATCCCAAATTTGACAAGAATTAGGCATTTTATTATTCAAAAAATCGGCAAGATTAACACATTTGAAGATGATTCTAAAGATATTTATTATAAGCTATGTTTTTGACCATTCAAGTGTGATAAAAATCTTATGAATAATGATTGCTTTATAATAATTATTGACCTAAGAATAAGGTAGTGTTTTTTTGAAATACGCCATTTCTTTTGTCATTCCCTAGTGGTTAAGCTACAACATACGGCCGTAGCCATAAAATGACAAACTATAATTAAAATAGGGAGTAAAATTATGTTAACGCGCGTGTTTGAACATGTACCTAACTGAATTTTTTTTTATTTTTTTTTAAACGGTACATGTTCAAACACGCGCGTTAATATCATTTTACTCCCTACTTCAATTATAGTTTGTCAATTAATGGCTACGGCCGTATGTTGTAGCTTAACCACTGGGGAATGACAAAAGAAATGGCGTATTTCAAAAAAACACTACCTTATTCTTAGGTCAATAATTATTATAAAGCAATCATTATTCATAAGATTTTTATCACACTTGAATGGTCAAAGACATAGCTTATAATATATATTTTTAGAATCATCTTCAAATGTGTTAATCTTGCCGATTTTTTGAATAATAAAATGCCTAATTCTTGTCAAATTTGGGATCACAGAGATTATCAATATAATTTTTTATCGTGAATATTTTACAAAAATTATCTCGTAATAAATTATGCTAATAGTTTTATAAATGCGTTTAAAAATTAATAAATGTAAAAAATCTTAACACCACTGCACAGTTATGTACCGAAATATGACTATATTCTAAAACATTGGAGCGAGAGGTTTAAAAGAATACTATTTTATGTAACAAAAATACTTTATGCAGTCATCAAATGTTTAAAATAACTATAAAGGATAATAAGGCTTCAAAATTATATAAATAGATTATCTACAACGTTTAAGGAGTGTCCAGGATCATGGTTTGAAAATACAATAAAAACTCAATTTTGACCTTCGACGAGCATGTCCCCCCTTAAGGGCAGCATGAATTAAAACTACTAAGTATTAGATAGAAACTGATTAAACTTGCTCGTCCACTTTCAGTATAAAATCGTAACGAATGTCTATTTATTTCATTCGACAGTGCGGCGCCCAATTATCCTGGCGTCCAGTTGTTCCAGTCCCCCCAATATTGCTTATTTTTTTTACTGATTTATGTTCATTTAGATAAAAGTGGGCTTTGTCACTGATACCTCTATACGTTAGCACAATTAAAAAGAGTATCGATTGTATGAAAATTATGAAAAATATTGCACATTCTGTTACACACTGTCTGCACAAAAATCAAATATGATAATTTAAAAGGAAATTACGGAATCTTTTAATAAGGTGATGATAATATATGCACCAGCCTGTATAATAGAATACTTAATATACAAAAGCGTACAAAAGACATAACAAATAAATCACAAATACACATCTTAAACTACTAACTACTGATTTTAAAAACTTTTGTAGAAGCTATTATTTATTTCAGAAAAAAAAGATTTCGCTATTGTAATGGATTAAAGTTGGTATATGTATGTTCATTCTTCTTTTGATGTCGTCTTCTATCAAAGGTTCGTGACCGAATTCCAACACATCTCTCTATCTTGTACCAACACAAACATACACCCTTCCAAACCAACCCACTTCGCACCAGACGCGTGTCAATCGGGCGTATCATGAGGCCATACGTTTGAATGTGAAGAATTGTTATGCCTGGGAATGTCTCAAGAGATTGAGATTACCGCATACTCAAGTTTATTTTAACTGAGTTAACATGACTTTAAGTTAAGAGTTTAAGAGAACAGCATGGAAAAGAAACAATAAGCATTAATATAATTTAAATTCAATTTAAATATAGAAATACAGAAAGCCATTATCACATTTTCAGTATGACACCAGATTTTTTTAAAGCAAAAGAATCGCTTTAATCGGTAATTCAAACTGTCAGATGGGCCAAATAACTGGTTGGACCAACTTGAGAAACTCTTCCATTTGTTTTGAGCCTAAACAAACATATGTATATATGTTTGTATACACAAACCAACCGTTCCATACCACACTCAGTTTTACTCCAGCGTAGCAAGGAGCCATGGGAATGTATTAGGAGCAGTTATAAAAGACTAAGGTCGCTACTCGCTAAAGTGTGCTTTGGTTGAAGTGTAATTGACGTTTTTAATAAAATGTGTTAATGGCAAAGAGAAGCACGCAGAACTAACAAAAATAAAAAAATTAAATAATATAAAAAGTAATTCAAAGCTGACGAACGTTAAATATGTGAAAATAACTTTACATTCAAATCCTTTATCTTAATCCAGTCATATCTGATCATCAGCATATTGAATATTGAGCGACTTACAGAGGTTGCGTGGTCGAGAGCATCTACTCCCTGTTTATAACTTTTAGAATCGTGCTGACACATTATGCATTAAGTTCGATACATGATCGCTAGATAAATTGGATTATCTAGTGGTAATCAAGAGGTACGCAACGTCTAAAGGACAAATTTAGATATTATTATACATAACTATATCGCGATAGAAAAAAAATTGTTAAAAAAGAAAAAGACATTAGAAAAGCTTCCGGGTTATCCTAGTGTATGGCTAAAACTTCTCCAGGGAAGGCATACATGTTGCACGACTCCGTGATGTTACGTTACTAAAACGACTGAATAGTTCTGCGGAAGTACTTTGCAATGCAACGCACAAGGGCTAGAGTCAAAAGAAATTAAACCAGTTTGGAGAGGCCATCATCATGGTTTGATCATAATAAATTAATGATATTTCACAAAATTACTTGTATATACCAGTACCTTTATATATACAAACCTACAATTGACCATTCAAGAAAAAATATATAGCATTATAATATTTAAAAGAAAAATATTTCTGGCACTGTAAGTTGTCATATTACATTAAAGTCATATTTAAGTTACCCGTTTACTCGTATTATCAGTGTTCTACTAACCTGTGCTGATATTCTTCCCTGCCTCATTCGCGGAAGATCAGTATGACTCCATGGGCTGGTAGACCATGGAGGGATTGTTCTCAAGTCTTCATCAAACCTTGAAAATAAAAATAAAACATAATACAACTATATAAATATTCAAAAAAAAAAATAATACATAATATTTTACCCAGATTTCTTCACATAATTAGTGTTAATTAACTTTTTATTTGTGTGCTTAGAGTGAACGCTTAATTTTTTCTATACAAATTACGCAAGCACTGAATTATACCTACTTGCATACCTATTATATTTGTTATTTACTTCAATTCAAATTTTGCTCGCCATTTTTTTAATTTTAAATTGTACCTACATCATAATATCTCATCAACTTTCTTTCGTCTCACAAAGCTAGCATAATGGAGTTTTAGCTCTAGCAAAAAATATCAAAACATTTTAATCTAAAATAAAATCCACTCCATCAAAACAAATGCCTTTAAATTCACATTTTAATATGGTCCACAACTCACGCTTGTAATAAATCCTTATTTTCTTTTAATGTTTTTTTGTAAAATTCACATACATTTCTGATATAACCGTGCCATCTTTAATCAAAAATCTTTTTTTTTAATTATGCATTTTTTTGTTTTGACTTTTAACGGATATTTTATAACAATTTTTACACATTTTTAATTTCTTCAAAAATAAGAATTTTTTGTTTTTTTATAATTAAAAACGTTTTACTTATATTTTTACCATAATATTATAATATTTGTAGAAGTAATTTATAATAGCACAATAAAAGAAAATACGAGATACCTTTATAAATACCATAAACATATTTATTTTTCTTCAATATTATCTAAATATACTTAATAAAAGTGGTACATATATCAATTATTATAAGATAATATTATATTTAGAAACTTCAACTTATAATATTGTATAAAACTCTATACTAATATATCTACTGTATATGTATTTTGAAAAAAAAATCTCTCATTTAATAAAATTGATTCAAACGAAAACCAATTTCCTATCAGGATTTGATAAGCTGGTATTTGACAGCTATCGAATCATCAGTTCTGTAGTAGAATTTATTTATTTTCCGTTCACATAATGCATTGCCCATATCAATCTATTGATATAAAATGTGAACTATGTTATTTAAAAAAAATATATCCTGTATACATGTAATGAATAATAAAAATATGGTTACAATTAGATATCAAAATATAGTTATATATATTTAAATCTATTTATAGTATTTTTGAAATCTGGCGACGCTCGTATTCTAATTCTTAAGGCACTGAACACGTCAAGGATTCCAAATTAGATTCCGGGTGAGTTTAAATTAGTTTATTATTTTATGATTTCATGAATCCTAGCTCGTATAACCAGTTTTAGTGTATAAACAAAATAAATATATAACTTGAAGAATTTTACAAAAATATTACAATACACTATTTTTCTCAATTTTCCAATAAATCCTTTTAAAATACGTTCTAACACGGCTACATTTAGAATAGGTACCCGACAAATTTAATAATAACTTTAAATAAAATTTAATTATATTATATTTCAGTATAATATTATTATACTCGTGATTTAATTTTTAGTAAATACTTTATGATATATATATATATTTTATTTTGTAACTATAAAACAAACTATGAACAAAATATCAACCGTAAAAGCTATGATGACGGGGTAAAAGGATATATTTTTATTGACGTACAAATGTTTATCTATTTATTTAAGTCTGTTTATTCTTTTCCCTTTCACTCATGCCTACAATTCAAGGGTTGAGTCCGATTTTATCGATCGTATTGTATTTTTCTATAAACCATTTCAAATCCCTTTAACCAAACAATATATCTCCATTCTCGCTCGGATTGGAGTAAATCTTTTTCCAATTCATTATTAACTAAAAGGGGTTGTAGAGCACGAGTGCGTGGATACATATCCCTAGTCGACGGGAAATATGAAAAATGTTTCCCAGCAGTGGTGGAACTCTCATGAATGTACTTGACCCGGATGCGTCATCTTGCAGCCCGAAACCTACGTCAAATGCGATTCCTCTCTCTCCTAGGAATACTCTTTCCCCGAACTGTCCGTCATGGCAACACATGGCTAGTTACAGACTGCCGCAGTTATCATACTGCAGTTTGTCTAGCGGTTAGTCTAGGGTTTACGAACCTATTTTATCCAAGGGCCTTTAATGCAGTTTTAAAAATTGTAGAACAAACATAACAATAAGAACTATTTGAGCGTAGTTATGCACAAAGCAGCCAAGCCACAATTTTGAAAAAAATGAGTTATTGTGATTTCCATAATCTCACACGTTTGTTTTACGTTCTGCACAAATCAACCAAGCTGCTGTCATACAAACATCTCATATAAATGCGTTTTAAAGATTTTGCAAATCGCAGAATATGACATTTTCGATTTGTATAAAGCATCCAAGCTGCTGTCATACAAAAATGTCATATAAATGCGTTCTAAAACTATGCAATATTCATTCTGCAAAAAGCAGCCAAACGATAATATTATGTACTTACGTAAATTTTAAAAATCGTGACTATAAGGTGTGTTTTTCTACATTCAATTAATAAACATTATTTTCTCAATTACATTATATATTTTTCATTTTATTATATATAATATAATATACAGATTTTTCAAATAAAAAATAGTGCCAGGCAGCTAAATATTGATGTATAATTTACAAGTTTTTCGAATTATTTTCAGAATTTTCAAATTCCCATAATAATTTAGTAACTTAGAATGCTATTTTTAAAGAAAACAATCAAAAATAAAGACTTTTCTTACAAAAATAAGAGATGGCTGCATTCTGCAGAATGCACATTCTAAAAAAAATCATTTTACTCAAAACACCTGGACTGCTAAAACACCAAAATTTCATAGATTATATGCTTTTATCTCTTCAAAAGTTATACAAAATCATTTATATATATAATATCTATCATTCAAAAAGTATACACAGTATACAGAGGCTTTGCTGATTTAAAGAAACACAATTTACATAAAAGTGCTTCTATCTCTGTTTGAGGTTTGTGTGGCTCGGCTGCTTTGTGCATAACTACGCTCAATGCCATATTTATTTAAATTTATATTAACATGACAACAAAAATAAAACTTAAACTGACATTTGAGCATGTTAAATGTAATTAAAATAAAACTTAGGTTTGTTATACTACCAAGTTTAATGTAACATTAAACAATCTTTAATTTCATTATTTTTAAGATTCTTTTTAAACCACATACATAATATAAACAGCAATTGAATCCATCATATTCCGCATTAATTAAGTAATACGTGCTATATTATCTAGTTAGTAATACTGCACATTGTTACTTCAAACAGCATACACGTAATATTTTAATTGAAATAACAAAAAATATATTTTTCAAAGAATAACACATTTTAAAAATATAAATACATTTATTTTTATTATTTGTCTTTTTATTAAACACCGCAATAGGCCGTGTAGCCCAATAATAGTAGTAAAACTCCCAGACTTGAGGAATTTACATGATTAGATTATGTAAATATATTTTGACCTCACCGTGAATCGAACACAGAAATCCGGGATGGAAGGCCAGAGCCTTACACACTGCACCATGATATAATTTTTACGTTGGATTTGTTGATAATATATTTCTCCTTATTGAGCATAATCAGCAAGACCCATTATAGTCAGGCCGTGTCATAAAACTGTAAACTTCGATTTGAGTACTAATTATTGCTCATACTCATAGAGTTTATAGCAAGAATATGTATTATAGATACCTACCTACATTATGAGATATTTTAAAGAGAAAGAATGATTTTCAATATCTATGAAATTGGTATTCTTTTTATCATCAAAAGTACAATACAACATTTGGAAAACACCGAGGATGCATAATACACACTTTATAGATAGGTACCTACCCGGTAGTTAGTTTTATTTTAAGTGTTTTTTTTTACTTTTTTATTTATTATTTTATAGTTATTATCAATGCTTAAACCTTACATTGTCGGACCCTATTCTAGAGTATCAATATTGTTGGCAGCAATTATTGTGACGTAAATCCCATATTTTTGCCCTACCTACTACATTAATCGTTGTCATCCAGAGACTTTAATCAATGTTAATTGAGTGACTTTTCAACCGTGTTTGTAAAAAGCTAGTTACCTATAGACCACGAGAGCGACAAGATATCCACTAGTTTGACCGTCAATCGTCACGCATACAGGGTGACTCATCCATCAGTTATCTTTCGACCTTCGTTGTCTCCTATATCTGCCATGATTGGAACGAACGTCATAAATCATATAAATCATCATAAACTCAGTACCATCTTTATCCCAAACAGGTAAAGTGTAACCGTGAGAGTGATAAACCGCACCGTGATAATACTACTTGTGTGAGTGCGTGAACCCGAAACCAGCTCAGCCATCTCAACATCAAAGGTTAGTGCCTGGACTAAATTCCTGTGTAACCGTCCTCCCCCAGGTTTGTAATACCAGTCGAGGCCTGGGGAAGGA
Organism: Rhyacophila brunnea; assembly: GCF_057557595.1. Lineage (NCBI taxonomy): Eukaryota > Metazoa > Arthropoda > Insecta > Trichoptera > Rhyacophilidae > Rhyacophila > Rhyacophila brunnea. The sequence continues at coordinate 16,294,334 of NW_028233170.1, forward strand.
AGGTCAAACTGTCTTTCTCCGCGGAGAAAACGAAGGCCTTATTCTTTACTAGGAGGCGCGTCTCTCCGCCTTCGCTGGTGATGAATGGGCAACCTCTATCTTTTTCTAGGGATCTTAAACTTTTAGGGGTTGTAATCGATGACAAACTAAATTGGTCAAAGCATGCGGACAGCATCTGCAAAAGAGCCGCGGTGACTTCGCTCAAACTAGCAAGAATGGCCAAACCCACATGGGGTGTATCTTCTGAAGCTCTTCAAATTCTCTACACTTGTGCTATTGAGCCTATGATCACGTATGCGGCCAGCATATGGCATGAAGCTGCCAAACGGAAAAACATAGCAAAAAAACTCAATACGGTTCAGCGAGCACTAGCGATACGAATATGCAGAGCTTACCGAACGGCTTCGCTCAATTCAACGCAAGCTCTAGCAGGACTTATGCCTCTAGATTTACGTTTAAAACAAATCGCTCTCATTTACAGAGCTAAGAAGGGCGAGGAGGGCCTCGCAGGTTTTCTGCCTGACGACAGGCTTTACGAAAAACCGGTGGACTATAGAAGGCTGCCACACCCGGCTAGACTATTTTCTGAAGTGATTTCTTATCCTGCAACGTTGGAAAGCAACAAATGCAATAACATGCCGATTTTCACGGATGGGAGCAAAATTGATGGCGGTACTGGTGCAGGGTTTGTGGCATACATTAATGGCGGTGAGATAGCGGCTCGTAAGTACCGCCTTGCCAGCTATTGTACGGTAATGCAGGCCGAACTCTATGCCATCCAATGCGCTCTGGAGTGGGCAGGCTCAGATCCAATTCAGCGAAAGCTCACCGAAAACCATAGTATTTGTATTTATTCGGACTCCAAAAGCTCAATCCAAGCAATTGGAAATCCGTTGTCTACTAATCTGATTGTCTTTTCTATTCACAGCGAGTCCGCTCTACTGAGACGGCGCCACCCCGAGGTGCACTTCAAGTGGATAAGGGGACACACCGGGATAGAAGGAAATGAAAGAGCTGACAAATTGGCTCGGCATGGTGCCTCTGAACCCAAGACCGCGGTAGCTTATGACAAATTTCCTCTGAGCTACGCGAAAATTACAATTTCAGACATGGTGAAAAACGAATGGAACTCACGATACATAAACTCATCGACAGGGGAGTTGACCCGAAAGTTTTTACCTTCAATTTTAGCAGCACGAGACGTCAGGGTGCATAAGGGACTGTGTTTTGAGATGACTCAGATTCTTACAGGTCACGGAGTCATGCGAGCATACCTGCACCGGTTTAAAATAACATCTGATGGAAAGTGTCCATGCGACGACGGAAGCGACCAGGACGTCTTACATTTACTCCTAGATTGTCAAATCTTTAGCAAGGAGCGGCACAACCTGAACTTTTTATTACAGATGGCAGACGCGGACATTCGAGACCTTCCGGGGACCATGGCAAACGAGGCCGGAAGAGATGCCCTTTTTAATTTCTGTATTGATGTAATAAAAAGAATAAAAATAATAAATGGTGACATGTAAAGATGATTCATGCCTTTCAGATCCAGTGACTGCAATCATATAAGATAGGATAAGTATATACTTAGAACATTAGTCCAATGCGACATTTCTTTTACCACGGGAAAAAACTCGACTACAAATCGCAGTCCTCAGTTCCCAATGAATACGACAAAATATTCATCAGAATCACCTCCGCCTTGCGCTACTAAGAATTTTCCAGGGTTTTTGCAAGGCGGTATCATAGGCCCTGGCCGAATTCAAATTAGCAATACCCGATGCGGGTAGAAGAACAGTTTCAATAAGGCATATTCTCTCAGCCGGCACAATTTTCATTTGACTAGCATCAAGTAGAGTAGTTTGCGTGCCAAAGTCCTTAAGAAACCTCGATAGTAAATGCGAGGTATCCATAAAGGCATCTAGAAAAAAAAAAAAAAAAAAAAAAAAAAATACCAGATTTAGTTTTTACGAGAAATGGGTGTCAGGCACTTGCTCAACCTATTAGGTCCATACTCTGTCTCATACACAAATTGAAAAACAATAAGTGTACTTTGCCAGACCTAGTATTCGAATCTATTCGAAGTATTAATCGTGACCAAAATCTTTCTTATTAAATTATAGTAATTAAGAGATTCGGTCCACTAATGATAAAGAGTAACGAAAAAACACTTGACATACATTACTTTTTATGAAATCATTTAAATTATAAATGTTTCATAATTGATACATAATATTGGAATAATATATTTGAAAACCGTAAATAAAATATACTTGTATTAATTTTATATCATTAATATAATGAAACTAGCTGACCAGGCAAACGTTGTTCTGCCATATAAATTATTTCTAGTGAATATTTTGGTTGTTAAATAAAAATTAAGGAATGTATCGTAAGTGTGTGGGGATGGGATCTATGACAGAAAGAGGAATAGAGCACTGTAGACGATGACCGCCGATAAAAACAAAAAAACATCAACCATTCATTTTCTCAATTCAAAATGAGTAATGATGTTCATAATGAATGAATTACCTGTGACAGGATCTCGCTGTTTAATGTTTATGCAATATCCGTCTTGTCCCTTCCAGAAAATTAGCGGATATTGGAGAGCGTCGTATGAACGCTGTGTGTCAGCGATGAACTCCAGATTATTGTTTCTTCTTCGAATCACGATTTCTCGCGTCGATGTGCGGTCGCCAACCATGATTTTAGCAATGTCTTCAACAACAGTCGCATAGAATCTACGTACGTTCATTGTGCTCATTCATTGTGCTCATTCAACAGGGCGTCCAGTTCACCGACGATGCGCCTGACATTTTAGGCGAATTGAGGCTATTGAAGCCGCAACGTGCATCCACATGATTGATGTCCTCACCGCCGCGCCCATGAAGTAGATTTGTAAAAATGTATGTGGTTCGTTTGGCATTAGCAGCAATGAGCCTACTTTGTGGTATACTTGACCTTTGATTTTTGAACGTAGAATGGAATTGTTGACCATTTGCCGCAGTATTGTGAACTATTTCTGTTGCTCCGGACGAAGTCATTTGGAAGCATGAATTGAATATGCGAATGGACTTCAGGAACAGGGTTGAATCCGGAACCGTGCCAATGAGCAAGCTGTTCAATGGTTCTGGTGGTATCTCAATTTCTGGTAGTTGCACTTTTCCTGATGCGCAACACATCCCGGCTGACTCATGTTTGAATTTGAGCGCATGACAATGGGAACATTCTTTGTCCGTAGCACCAATCAGCACTTTAGGATGAACGGAATATTCAATATCTGGCTCGTACTCAAATGCGAGACGAAGGAACGAAGCGGATGTAAATGCTCGATGTACTTGTTGGCGTTGTCGGTCATTTTCTCTGCGTGTGTTAACTACGAACCGGCGCGCTTGGCTCCGTTCCAATTGCCGTTGTTGATTTCGTTCAGCTCGTGCCTCTTATGATTGAGATGCACGCAATTGCGAGATGCTTACACGCACGTTTTTGTTATCTTGTTGAATTTGTTCGTCTGTTCTTTCTACTCTACTATTTCGCATGTTTGTTGATTTATTTGTTCGACGGCCCAAATGGCCCCCCTTGCGTCTTGCTGGCATTGTGCACTGTAATACACGCACATAAAAATAGATAAATTAAAATAAATCCTACAAAATTTTGCATGCACTGCGTTGTGATTTGCCGAATGAAATGTCAAAATGACGCGACGCTTCTCTTGAATTCTTCTCGGACGTAGTGCCATCTATTCTGTCATTCAACAACATAAATAATTTCGTTCTGTTTGAAATACGAACGACGGTTAAATTTGTTCATACAAAAATAATAAAATCACGATTAAAAAATGGGAAGATGGGGTTAGGAAAGTGAAAATTTGAGGTTATATGTATTTTTTTATGCCAAATAAAAAAAAAATACAAAAAAAAATTGTCAAAAAAATAAAAGGAAATTTTCTGGATAGAGATACCCTAATCACCTAGCGGTATGAAATATACTTGTTGACCTATTCTCATACCTAACAAATATACATAAAAAAATTCATAAAAATCAGTCGAGCCATTTCGGAGGAGTTCGACCACAAACATCGTGACACGAGATTTTTATATATATAGAGATAAATCATATTCCAACCATTTAAATATGTTGCGTTTTAATAATAATAATATGTGATTAATTTTCTTTTCATGACAAGTCTAAATTTAGATAACTTTTATTTTAGGTAGATTACTTATTGAAAGCGTAGATAGGAGTTCAATTTATAATGTCATTATGATAAAAATATTCACTGATAATCAAATGTATTTCACTAATGTTCTCAAATTTCTTTTGTTTTATTCGAAGAATTCTCTGTCACTCAGCTTGTCAGATGATCGTACTGTAGCTCACACGATATGTCTAAATATATTATATTTGATAGAAAATTTCACTCAAGCGAGCATGCAACGATGTCATAAGAAAATTTTCCTTGGCGGGCTACATAGTCTGAAGTTTTAGGAGCATGTCAGAATGTGTCAGTGCTAAACCTTATAACGGGCTTGTAATTTTCGAATAAGCTGTCTTGATATTATCTATTTTTATATTTTATCTATGTATGCGTGGCAAATAAGAGACTGATTAATACTATTACAACCTTCACTTCAAGGGCATTATGAATATTAGTTATCTTATAATGGAAATAAAAAAAGGTTATTGAAATTATACGCTTCACATAAAATGTGAGGCCCGAGGTAATTAGTATTTTTGAGGCCCTATTTATTAGTTTTTAAACCTTTTAAACCCAGGGGGGAAAAGGCCAGTGGGAAAGTCACGCACACGATGGGGTGATAACATTACAAAAGATGCCAACCAGCTGCTAAAAATCAGGAACTGAAAAAGACGTGCGGAGGACCGTTCCGGTTGGAGGACAGCGGTGAAGGAGGCCAAGGCTCGACTTGAGCTGTAGCGCCATTGAAGAAGAAGAAGAAGATTTATTAGTTGTACGTGGTATTTAATAAAATAATTATTAAAAAAAAAAGTTTTGCCCGATATTGCACTAGCAAATTTATTTTAGAAGATAATCTTAAGATATCCAGAGTTAAATACATCTTTCCGTAAAAAAAGAACAAACATTTTCATTGTTTTTATTCGGACAAGGTGTGTTCATATTTTTTTACTAATCCATCGGATGAAGCAACGCGTCATCTTGTGGAATATTAAATGTGGACTGTCCAAACTACATTTAATTTGATAAGAGTATTTATATGTGTGAACATTTATTGAGTTTCTAATACATTATGATAGTGAAAAAGGTACAAACATTGTATAATTTCGACTGTAGAAAGGAAAAATGACGTAATCCACACAAATTAAATTTTACAGGACGCACAAAAACGTATTTGTTATGGTTTTCGGTCGAAGTTAATATGTGAATACTGTGAAGTGCATTAAAATTATTAATTTAGTTTTTATATTTCTAATCTGATATTAATTATTGAGTCAATTAAAGATAAACCATTAAAAATGAAGGTTAAGTAAGTCGTTTTTCCAAATGCCAGCTAAATTTAGATACTAAATCGGCATTTTCAGCCCTTTGGACACAACGTGTATTTATTTTAATAGTTAGTGTCCAACGTATTTATCCAATAAAACCTATTTTAATAAAACTGGGGGTGACGTCCTTTTTCCTTTCTACAGTCGATTTTTATCGTATGTACATTTTATATATTATGATGAGTTTAGTATATTATATTTTGTACTTTTCTAAAGTCCAAAATTAGAATATTTATCAAGCGGCTGAAGATTTTTAATTACGTTTTCCTGAAAGTGACCTTTTTGGACATACGATAGGTACATTGGCTCTTGTGTATAGAAATTTAATAAATCATATCATTTTTCCTGTACAGTTAATAAATGATGTGTGGATGAAATTAATGAAACGTATGCAGTGAGTTCAAATTAATATCAAAATGTTGTCACACAATGTATTATTGTTAGAAGATAAATAACACATTATTATCATATCAAATGAATATGGTAGTCGCGTATGAGTTGAATGTTAGGTACAAGCAGAGTTTTGTATTCTCAATCAGAGGAATTAATTGATACTGACTGAAATACTTGAATAGGCGAAAACGTTGAATGAAATACAATATTGCATCATTAATCAGGCATTGGCCTAATTGTGCCATTGTTTATAATAATTGGTTATAATATGTTGCATTATTATGTAATTGATTGATATCAATTATATCTTACAACAAGAATAAAAACAATAAATTTAAAGAAGTATTTTATTTACTACATTTATCAAATTAGAATACGATCTAATATAATATACCTAAACATAATTTCGGTTAGACATAATATTATACACTTCCTATTTAAAACAGAAAATCCACTTTTGTTCAACTGTGATTATTTTACTTCGATGCTGAATATCATCCGGGATCAATCCACTGCTGGATAAAGGCCTCCCCAAGCTTCTTCCAACTCTCTCAGTCCTGTGTCTTTCGCTGCCACGTATTTCCGCCGAACTTTCCCAGTTCGTCAATCCAGCGGCTTTTAGGGCGACCCTGTGGCCGTTTCGTGACCCTTGGGTACCACTGGATGACGGCATTTGTCCAGCGGCCGTCCTTTCGGCGAGCAATGTGCCCCGCCCATCTCCATTTCAGCTGTTTGGCAACGTCTATTACATCGCGTACTTATGTCTGCTTTCTAACCCATTCGTTTCTCTTACGGTCCTTTCGCGTGATGCCCAACATACACCTCTCCATGCCTCGCTGTACGACTCTTAGCTTTTGGACATCTCTCGTGTTGAGGATACACGTTTTGTAGCCATACATGAGCACGAGTAGCACACATTGGTTGAACACCTTACGCTTAAGACATAATGGTAGGTCACTCTTGAAGATGCTATTCAGTCGTCCAAAACCACTCCATCCCAGCTTTATTCTTCGTACAATTTCATCGTGCATCCTTCCGACTATGGGCACATGCTGTCCGATATAGACGTAGCTGCTGACTTGCTCGAGTTGGGTGCCATTAATACAGATAATCGCAGGGTCCGAAAAACAGTTCCTCATCACTTTTGCCTTTGAGACATTTATCTTTAGGCCGACCGTTTGACTGACATCCGCGAGTTCTTACATTCTACCTTGGAGGTCTTTCGGGTCTTGTGAGAGTATAACAATATTATCTGCAAAGCACAAGTGACTGAGGTGCTCCCCATTCATTGGAACACCTTTTTCCTCCCAATCAAGTTTCCTGAATAAGTCCTCAAGAGTAGCGATGAATAGTTTAAGTGAAATGGTATTACCTTGCCGGACACCTTTGTTAATGGGGAATTTACACGACCGTTTGTGGAGTTTCACGCATGCTGTGGCATCACTGCCAATTAGTCATCGACCAATTAGTCTACTGCCAATTCTGTATAAGGTTTTCACGAAAATACTCTCAAACCGTCTCGAAACAGTTCTAGATGAGAACTAACCAAGAGAGCAAGCCGGATTCAGAAGAGGCTATAGTACTATGGATCATATACAGGTCGTCAGGGAAATCTAGAGCGCTACCAGGAATACAAACTGCCATTATATTTTGGTTTTATAGACTATGAAAAGGCATTTGATTCCATCAAAAAATTCTCAATTATAGACGCCCTTAGCAACCAAAGAATTTTCAGATGCTACATAAACATATTGATACTGAATATAGCAAAATATAATAATATGAAAGAAAAAAAACTGTCAGTATGTACCTAATATCATTTAAAATGTTAATTATTTACCTGTGGGTTAAAAACGTGGCTTAGCTGCCTTCATATAATACAATATACCAAAATTTGATATATTTAATAACATTACTATACCAGTAATTTCCAAGATTTTTGTTCGGCAGTATCCTTGAAGCATGATATATTAAAAATTCTGGAAATCCCTAATCATTACATGACACACATTAAGAAGGACAGTAAATTTTTTTGCAAGAACTGCAATTAAATAATTTTACAGATAACTTTTTTAATAATCAATATAAATATTTTTTAACGCTAAAATATTTTTATAAGCTTAAGCGTCGGCTTATAATTTTGTGGGTCCCAGGTTGAAACTCTGGAAACATTGTTTTTCAATTTGTGTTTGGAATCAGAGTACATACCTAATAGGTTGAGCACGTGACTAACATCAGTTTCTCATAAAACAAAATCCGTTAATACAACCTCCACCCTGTGGAGGCCTTAATGATACTCTAAGAATTCAACATGATGAAGTAGTAGGTAATCGTCAAAAAATAAACTTAAAAATTTTAAATGTGCGTTTTTTTGACAAAAAGATTTTATTGAAAGAAGATTGATCATATTTTATAAATATTTTCGGTGTGTACGGTACTGGATTTTCATCCGAAGTCTCCGGTCTCAATTCGCTTTGAGGGCACAATCTATTTATGTGATCATTCCAATTCTATTACTAGACTACTGTTTTGCTACACTAATACCAAAAGGATATATTTTGTATATAATATAATAATATGTAAAAGAATTAATGTTGTTTTAATTAAATAACCATAATATGTGGACAAAATAATCAATAGCTCTGAAATTTTCACACCTATTAAACCCATTACAGTGACTGACTAATCAGTCACCCACCAATGTTAAAATACCAATATATGCACTGCTGGGTTGACATATAAAGAGAAACATTAAATATGTAGTACTAGATTGAAGAATATGTTACGAAAGTATGCTTGCCCTATTTTAAACGATAGGTAGATAATGTAGTAAAAATATACCTAGCTCAAAACCTTAGCATAATTATGTGCCTCCATGTAATGAAGGTTGTATTAAAGATTACTAGAAATAGCTTTGGGCATTCGTTCAACTTATTGGACCTTTTCTTATACTGGATCAAATACAGATTGAAAATAAAAAAGATACATGCATTTTAACCAATGTTTGAACCGGCAACCGATAGCTTCGTATTTATACAAAAACATACTATGCCAACGTGAGTACTTCTGATAAAAAAAATCTCTTAATAAATTAGGTAAATCTTTACATTATCTATTTTATATTATTTATGAAGCATAATAAAACACGTCGATACAAAAAAAATCTTTTATATAAATGATATATGACGGCATCTGTAGGGTGACTACCTACTGAATTGGATGCCGTAAATTGGAAAACTTTTCATGTCAGGTTTTTTATTCTTATAAACTTTGTGGATCTAGAACTACCTACCCATTGTTTATCTGCTAAAATACATAACCAATACTATTTGCACGTTTAATATACTTTATATAATTATTATATATTAGTCCAAACAAATAAACATTATTGTGTATATATCTCGCAAATAAATTGTATTTTTTTTAACAATAACGTTTGAATCCACTGTCGTTTAATTTTTATTCAGTTAGTTGTAGTCTCTAATTGTAATCATTATACTTTTTTAGTCACTTAAGGTTCAAATAGACTATATGACGATCGGGCACATATATGCTAAGAGCGTTTTAGTGTCTATGATCAAATCTATGCCATTCCGACATATTATACATACATATTGTATGACAGCTACGACATCCTATTTACACTCTGTAACACCCTGTGACACAGGACGCCAACATAAGAAACGGGTTTTTCGACATATATATGACCGATCGTCATAGAGTGTATTTGAAGCATTAAAGACTTTTTTTTTTCACCGATAAGTGACTTTTTTATTGAACAAATATAGTCCATTCACTGCGTATTTACAATTTTCATATTTGTACTGTTTTTTTTTCTACTGAAAGTTGATGATGTGTCTATTTCCAGTATAAATTATATTGACATTATTATATAATATAATAATATATATATTTTCATTTTAAAATATAGTTGGTTACCTTCGAGAAAATACACGTCAATAGATAACAAGTGATTTACATGAATATCCTTTCAATATCATTTTCCGGAGCAATTTTTGGATGCTGAAGATGCTACTTTATATAATCTAACCCTATAAATAACTCATGTTTACAATTACGCCACTAATTCTTTTTTTGAATTGAAACCTACGATACAATGTTGTACCTACTTATCATAGTTTATTTAAATTTTTGTATTTATATATTATATTACATGTTTTCAATTTAATTTTGTTGTTTTTCTTTTTACTTTTTCTTTAAGTGTGGACGTTTTAAACTTATAAGTTTCTATGTTCGCACAATTTTATTTAAACTTGAATTTAAACGTAGAACAGTAGCGTAGAATAACAAACAAACGGAAACATTTACGACTAAAAAAGTATATTCGGAGTAACGAGTGCGATGCGAAATGAAACCCGATATTCCGTGTATTGCCACTTTGGATCCTGGCCGTTTTGCTGAAAAGGGATACTTGTCATTTAAATTCGGGCAGAGAACATGTATGCCACTTGAACGCGTTTGTAGTGCGTATTTATTAGCATACATTTCTTTCAAAATATCTTTTTTTACTCGGTTATCCCAAGAAAATGTGATGAACGAAAATGTTATATGAAAACAGAAAGCATGCAACGAATACTATAAATTTGTTATTGGATATAATAGAAAGGGCGAAATAAACCTACGTTAATACCTATTCAAGTTTAAATATATTGATTCCATTCGATGTACGAGTAGAAAAGTCTTTTCTTTATAATTCAATAAAGAAAAATCAGAAATGTCTTCAACCGGTCATAAAGTCGAATAATCCTTTCTGGGATTAATCATTAATTTAATTATAAATGGGAATGTCAGGATTTATTATTTGTTCAACTGTAAAATTTCATTGTGCCATTGTTAAGTTCATTTGAACCAAATAAAAAATAAACCCATTTACTTCAAAAATCAATGCTTTAATTTTGAAATGAGAATTTGTGCAACTTTTTTAACGCCATTATCATTAACAAGGTATTTTTAAATATTTCCTCATAGAGCTAAGGTATCGATATCAAGTTTTTGAAGTTATACTTCTTTTGGCGCATTTGGGAAAACAGATTAGACTGTATTTTTCGCGTGTGACCGGCCGCTATGTAACAAATAATTTTTATAATTTATATTCATTCGGGTTGCGTAATACTTAGAAATATTTATCGTTGTGTTAGGCGGATTCAAAGTTGTTTCTGTTAACTTTCCTAATTAATAATTAAGGAATGAAGCAATAAAATGATTTTAAACTAGCGGCGCTCCAATAAGCGGCCCTTATTCTGAGGTGTAATTTAACAAGATATTTAAAATAGTAATAGTAAATAATATTAATAAATACGGAATGAAGCAACAAGATAATTTTAAACCAGCGGCACTCTATTTCAACTTCCCACCAATAAGAAAAACAAATAATTTGGAACGTTCAATGAACCAAAGAAACACTTTCATTTATTTTGTGAACCTGATTCTAAATCACCACACCAGAGCTAGTCGAAGAATCTATGTTATCACAAGTTTTATTTTTGTTTTGTTACGCCAAAGAAGTATAACTTCTAACGCGCGTACATAAGTACACACACCGATTTTTTTACATTATAATAATATTATAATTCTTGACAGCATTTGATATAATAGTAGTTATTTTAATTTTTTAATTATTATTAATAATATGAAATAAAATTAATTATTAAGGAAAAGAATAAGAAACTACGAGGTTGACAGCATGTTTGATGGAAAGATTTGAGAAATAATGTATACACACAAATAATTACATAATTCCTATTAAGTGAATTACTTTTAAAACCAATTTACAGTCATCCAGATTTAATAACAGAATGTTAATAAGAATTTAAATTTGACGACATATTATATAATAAACAATACCATCTTCTATTCTATCAAATTCATACTATTACATAGTAACAAAAATTTTATTTAGTAATAAATTACTCCATAAAGTAAGAGAAAACGTATTTATTGTTAATAGTTGATAGAAATACGTAGTATTAGAAGTAACAAACATTATGTTAGTTATATCTTATTTTTCGTATTTACTTCCAAAATTATTACAATCAAGGTCGATTTCGACTTACGGAATATATCTATGTTCTAAATTCTCCAAAATCTGTCAATACAAACCTCCACTCTGTGGAGGCTCATATGATCCTATCAGGATCGGACATGGTCGAAAAAAAAATCTTCAATTGAATATTTATTATTATATTTATACAACTAATATAATGTTGTTATTTAATATGTAATTATGTTTTAAAGTTTTTGTTTCTTCTAATAACAGAAATTTTGTCAAAATATAATTTTTCGATTTTCAAACCTATAAATCAGAATATTGATATTATATTAATTATCTTATGACTAATTTCTATTATTAACATAGTAATTACTGACTATATTTATATTACTTCTATGTATATTCTTTACGGTAGCATTGAAAAATTATTATTCATTTCGATAAAAGGGATAAGTTACAAGTACCCACCGACAAATAAACAGACGTTCAGAATCTGGTGAATACCTGTTTTTACGAAAAAGTAAAAAAAATCAAATGGTGTGTTTCGGCCCGTAAACCGCAAGTTGGACATACCTTATCTAGAGTAAGGACCAAATATATTGGGTGCCTAAAAACTTAATAAACTCACACCGTGGAGATCCATATTATACTTAGTATGGATGTACTTAAAAATTAGAGATGTACCTATACAAAATATTTTCCAAATAATATAATCCAACTCACTTGAAATCCTTGAGTCGGTTATGTAAAAATTTCCTAATATTCCACGGAAGATCGTTGTGTCCATCTATAAGCGGCGTCTCGTGGAGAAGCTGATTGGCAATTTCCAGCCGCTCAGCCAGTGGCGCTCCCGCTGAGGCCCGCAATGCTATAGGGCCTGCGACGCCCGCGGCGCCTGCCACCAACACGAGTGCCACCACCAGCGACCATTGTCTGCTACGCATATTGAGCCCTGGAAAAAATAGAATACACAAATATTTAAAAGATATATACTTACATCTTACTCATACAAATACAAAATTATATGTGCAAAGAAATGGTGAGAATATATTATATATTATATAACATTACATTATACCCCGTTTACACGTGCATGGATTTACTGTTGACAGTAAGTATTATCGCGGCCATAACAATAAAATGAATGGGTAAACATGTATTATTCTGCAGTTTCAAGTTTGCATGCATGAATCAAACAAGTTTGGAAGTTTCTGAATTTTCATGCGACAGGGATTCGTTCGATATCTACGGTGAACCAGCCGCTAAAAATACGAACTACACCGTGCAGACTCATTTTGAGGTTAACCGATTTTCACGACCTGTCAAATAATACTATAAAATGACAACATCGCGTCTCACTTACTCTTGCAGAAAGAGATTGGCGAGCCAGTCAGCACTTTTACGTGTAAACAGTTATTGTCACGATAGTTTAAAATACGCACTTTTGCTGCCAGTAAATCCATGCACGTGTACAGGCGCTATTAGACCATCTGCTTTGAAGACGGTGGCTGAGATCTATCGTCGCTTGACTGATAAAACAGGTGAGTGCTGTTCAACTGAGTACATGAGATAGCGAATGAGCATTGAAAACCAAAGACGTAATGCAGTCGCTGTTTTGGATACATACACTGGAGGAATCTAGGGATCTGGAGGAGATATTTTATATGATACGGGAAACCAAGGATATAAAAATGTAGTTTTATAAATATTACCCACGATAGCCGCGCGGCTTAAGCGTCGGCATATAGCGACGTGGGTCCCAGGTTCGAATCCTGGGTCTGGCAAGTACACATATTGTTTTTCAATTCGTGTATAAGTCAGAGTATGGACCTAATAAGTTGAGCAAGTGGCTGACATCCATTTCTTGTAAAAACAAAATCTGTTAATAATACCTCCACTCTGTGGAGGCCAATATGATCATATTCGGACATGGTCGAAGTCGAAGAAAACTTTATTTATGTGTACTTATATCATTTAATTTTACAACTTTTCTTTTTGTTGTGTTGTGTTAGCTACTCTTTTGTTATTATTACGATATTTTTTAAATAAAAAATATACGAAACTTTCTATTAACCCATAGCTTACGGGCCGCACAAAATTGTGTTTTTGCTAATTACTTTTCAAATCCAAATTAACACGTTAATTACAAAATAAAGTAAAAGGGGTAAGCATTGTGTTAAAATATTCGTAGCCAATTATTTATAAAATCCGAGAAGTATTAAGATTATTGCGAATTTATTGTCTGCTTATTATATGTTTTATTGAAAGTATTATCACTCAAACGACAAATAATATTGAACATAATATTACGATGAACTAACTTTACTGTCTTTTCATAATAATAATAGATCGAACTAAGGTCGCTCAATAAGGACGTACTTGAAGAATTGGGGTTGGGTGACGACTTTGTTTATCTTGGCTCTTGCATTGCAAATACTGGAGGCTCCAAAAAGAGATTAATCGCAGAATTTCTATAGCAAAAGGAGCAAGGGGCTACCCAAATATTACGTAAGCATATTTTTTTGGTGATATACCACTCCTTCCCTTTTATAAGTGTCGCTAGATTTCAAAATCAGCCAAGTCCATAATAGATTTTTTGTTTTTTTTCTCAAATACACAGTCACAAGGATGAAAGTTTATATTATTTCGAGTATAGAATATTGAAAATTAATAAATTCCACATTTTGATAATGCAGAAATGTTAGAAAGCAGTAGTTCTTCAGCAATTCACAAAAAAAGTCAAAAATACCTAAAAGTGGACTTGGCTGATTATGAAATGTAGCGACATATAAGATAAAATAAGAAAACCGTATATACTCCAACGGTGGCCGCGCGGCTTAAGCGTTGGACTATAACGCTGTGGGTCCCAGGTTCGAATCCTGGGTCTGGTATGAACACATATTTTTTTTCAATTTGTGTGTAAGTCAGGGTATGGATCTAATAGGTTGAGCAAGTGGCTGACATCCATTTCTCGTAAAAAACAAAATCTGTTAATACAAACCTCCCATATGATCCTATTAGGATCGGACATGGTCGGAAAAAAAATACACTCCCCTATAGATCATAATATCGTATCCGAAAATTTGTACTTAATATGCGATTGGCCGTGTCACAATTCACCGTGAGATGTTGTGTCGTGAAAAGGTGATCGTATAGTTTCGAGATCAAATTCACGTGTAATTAAAACACTTAAAAATACGTAATATAGGAGAAAAACAAAGTAAAATAGGTAGGTAAATTTTGAAACACAATTACATCGAATATATTTTAATAAAATTTCTGGTATGGGATCATAAGTATCAAGTCACATCTATCAAATATTTGATAATAATGACAGTGTTATTATTAAATATTTGATACTAATTAATATTAAATTGATGTGGTTATTGAATTTAATGAAATTGGAACATTACTGTCATTCTCCACAAACAACGCACGACAATTCGTTACCTTACTTTGAAAAGGTTCTAACTGACACTTGGCCTAAAATGACTTTTTGGTGTGAAAAGGTTCCATTAGCCATATTCTATCGTATACGTTCATTTCAGAATCATCTATTGGCAGAGATGGAAATTAGAAGTATGCCGGACTTCTATCTATCTACATATTGTCTTTTTATATTGAAAATATGACCATTCCAAATTTCAAACGCTCATAGCTCAAAACATGGTCAAGTGCAATTAGAACCTTTTCAAAGTAAGGTAACTATGGAGTGTCGCTAGATTTCAAAATCAGCCAAGACCACCTTAAGGTATGTTTGACTTTTTTTGTGAATTGCTGAAGAACTACTGCTTTTTAACATTTCTGCATTATCGAAATGTGGAACTTATTAATTTTAAATATCCCTTAATCGAAATAATATAAACTTTCATCACAGTGATTGTGTAATTGAGAAAACTAAAAAGCTGCTTTTCTTCTATTCATCCATTATGGACTTTGATTTTGAAATCTAACGATACTAAATAATATAATATGTACAATTTACATGACTGTAACCACATAATATATAAGATTTTTAGCAAAAAATTACAAAATTATTTAATGTTTCAGTTGTGTTTAACGTATTATAATTGTTATATAGAATTTGTTCTCTTCTTAGCTAGTAAAAATAAGTAAAGTAAGAACCCCTTCCCAACCCCGAAATGTACTTACCGGATACTTAAACGACCTCTAATGACAGACTTCAACAAAATATTAAAAATTAGTGACATATAAAAAATTGTTCTAAGTTCGCTTAGTCAGGAGCTTGCCTTCTCCAGCTTTCTTCATGGTTTATACTTAGTACAAAAAAGAAAGATATAATGTTGATGCATATGTGACAAGGTGTTGGATTCCAAGCACTGAAAAGAAGACGAATATAATCTGTACTAATAAAAAAAATATGAATGGATGATTTTCTAAAACATTTGTCTCCAAAGAGCTCATCAGTTTTTTAGTCAGTTTGTCAGAAGGAAGGCAATAAATAGGATATAAATAATGTCTAGAACAATTGGTAGTAGTTTTGATCCTTTATAAAGAGAATGTAATATTATAAATATATATTCGTTTAAACAATACATCATATCTTGAACCTCAATGGCAGTAGTGTACTAAAACAATTAATATTTTAGTAGTAGAAACAAAACGATCACATAGACACTCCGGATTTGTGAAAACTACGTAAATATATTGTGACCTCATCGGAAATCAATCCCGGAGACCCTCAGTGAGAGCCTAGTGTCTTACGTCCTGGAACAGAAGGGCCAACATTAGTCATCAAGTGACTACACATGAGCAGAGTTCAAATGTTGTATGCAATTAAGTAGGTACTGTATGGAAAATCTACTGAATTTAAAAAAAAAAATGCTTAATCTAAAAACATATTTTTGGGTTTCCACCGCGTCGACGTTTCGGGTTCGTTGCAGAGGCCATTATCAAGAGGTGATATGTTTTATGATAAAAATGTAGTGTAGGTATATGAATGTAAACGTTGCTCTAAAAATGTCAAAAGGAATCCGATTACCTAAGAGCAAACGTTGCTCAGAGTAATGTGTCAATCGTTACGACTAGAGATACCCAAAAATTTACTACGATCAAAAACAATCGTGAAAGCCTCAAACACTAGAAATACTCATAATTTTTTTTCGGTAACAACGCAATAATTTTAATATTATTTATTATTAATATACCCTCGGAAATATTTCCGTGCATAAAAAAGTAATATTATTGCACAATATGAAAGGCACTCATTACTTGATTCGTTTGAATCATAGAAAATTTATCAAAATGCTATTTGACCACCTTTAGGTTAACCTAATATGATTGCAAACAACCATTTTCGTCAATGAACTAAGTAAATCGAATGGCGTAGGATTTTCTTATAAGCCACGTCTTCAATTATTATCTTTTAAAAGTCTTCAATTAAAAACCGCAAAAAAAATGTATATGTAGGTATCTACCCATTAACATCAGACTATCTTACTAAACTGTAAAAAAAATATTGTTGTATATTGTGTACATTTGGATTATATAATATGTTAGGTTATTAATCTTTTTTTTTTGATACATTGAAAAGAAACATCTTATAAATTGGTTTGTTTTGTAATTTTATTTATCTGACAGGCGACCATTTTTTTTAAATTTTTACATAAAATTTGATACACTTGAAAATATAAAATATTCGCCATCCCCAATATAGGAAAATATTATTATTATTGAATTTGTAGCAGTACAGAAATCTGAAAAATAAATTGCAAGTAACAATATTTTTTTACAAGATTCAATGCAATGCAATTAATAATTCATATACCAATGCCATATTCATATGCAATTAATAAATATAGAGATAATAAGTAAAATTATTTCTGGGATAAATATTATTGGCTAAAGAATTTTGCAATTCCAATTTGTGTTAGGTATATCGATCGATTTTGTAAATATATTATTCACTGTATATTGCTATGATCACGTTATTTATTATCACCACCATACGTGTACCTATTGTGGTTGCTATGTATTATGTTTATTCAGAATCGTTACTTTCTGTCATAAAAATACATTGTAGACTTCCTTTCAGTATCATATTACATAAGAAGAGCTATTCGGAAGAATATATCTTATATATTTTATTATAACTCCAGATCACCATATTTTTATAACGCACCGTTTTTATTTTCAGTCAAAAGTGGCACTTTTATCTTTATGTACCTATGCCTTATTTAATTTTGTGAACGTTTTCTTTTAAAAAAAAATGTTTTATCAAAAACTAAGAATATCTGTACATAGAAGTAAATACGTGCCTACCTACCAAAACATAAAATCAAAGAAATAAATTTTATGTTTCAAATTTCGTCTCTAGTTAGTGAACCCGGCAATGTAGTAAATAACCAAACTTGAAGCATATCGATTTTAAACTTAAAACTTTACTTTTTTAACGTAAAAAATACTGACGTAAAAAGAACTTCTCATCTCCTTCGAGGCAGTAGAGGCTACCTACCTATCGGAAAAGATTTCCGAGTTTTTACACGTCTCTCACGCAAAAATTATGACGACTGTGAGAGGTGAACTGGGCTTAGTTTATATTATATTTAACCGTGAGAATTCAGAAAATTTTGTAACGATCTGACTTTTGCACGCCTAAATGTGTCTTTCGTGATTATAAAGGACCGAAAAAAATATTCAAAGTTCGCCGTAGTTACCTGCTCGAAATCTGTTTGGTGCGCGAGAATTTGGAGCAGATATTGTTAATCAAGTTTGTAACACTCACCCTGAAAGTTTGCGTAAAATTTTCGGAATTGACGAAAGATGATTAAGGAGTTTTAAATACTTTGATACTAATTTATTTCGATTCGATGAACACAATTAAGATTATACGCCACTTCCTACAAAATAAAATGATTTCATACCATTGACAAACAATTTATTCAAATTATAGCCAGAGATTAAAACATATTAAAATTATTTTAATGAATCAATTAAAAATTTATCATTCGAACAAAATCTCTTAAGATATAAAATAATATTGGGTTCATAAATATAATATATATTTTTTTACAATTAAAAATGTTTATCCATTTATAAATAATATAAAGGAATCATTTATGTTATCAATATAACTGATAGATGCTTTGTAAATTGTAATATTAATTTTATTTTTCATTAAATAAATAGATTATTTAATAGATAATAAAATATACATTGCAAAAAATTCTGATGACCTCCAGACAATAATGCAAGACCTTGCAAAAGCGAAATTCAAAGTAGGTTTTAAGATAAATGCCTCCAAAAGAAAGGTCATGATAAACTGTTTTGTGGACTTGAAGGCAATCCATGTAAATGGAACCCAGCTCAAACAAGTCGAAAGTTACATATATCCCGGACAAGAAATGCATATATATGGAGAAATTGTCCAGAGATCAAAGCTGGGTTAGAGTACGTTTGGACGTCTAAAAATATTCACGAGTGACTTCCCACTATCACCGAAGCATCAAGTGTTTATTTATACTAATCATGATATTCTCCCAGTACTTACATAGATGTGCGAAATATTGACCCTTAATTTATAAGATTCAAAAAGTCATAGTAAGGTAGCGCAATATACTATATAGAGAGGCGCATCTATATTGGGCACAGTGGCGAAGGGTGGAGGTAGGCTGTTAAGATTCGTCATTAATAGTGTATACTAAACTTTGTCAGTCAAATGTTTTCATCAAACTAAGACTGTTATAATAATATGTAGATAGGGCTTGCTAGTTTTTAAAATTCAAATAAACCTTGACTAAACCATCCCAAAGTAGATAATAGTCAAAAGTATTCATTAATTTATAAAATATCTAAAATGATACAATTAAACCACATTTTATTTTAGATATTTTCTGTATACAAGCATGTTTTTTACCGATTGTTGTTTAGTATAGGCATAGCTTAACGAATTAAAACAAAAACTATCAAAACCATCTATAATTATGTATTCTTACGACATATTTGATGAAACAAAAAAGTATGACTGAAAAAGTGTGCATTATTCTTGTTGGATTGCTAGTATACCAAAACTATTATAGTTTGGTTTAGGCAGGGTTTAGTTGAATTTTAAAAACTAATCAGCACATATTGCAAATTGTATTCTTAATGTAATGAAAATAAATAAATATGGCTGACAAAGTTTAGTATGCATTATTTATGTCGAAACTTTACAACATACCTACAGCCTCGCCACTGGTTAGGCATAACGTGCAGGGATAATTCACGGCTATTGAATATATTATACAATGTAAGAGAGTAGAAGGATAGGTTACACTACACGAAGAAAAGATTATCGCTGTACAAATTTCATCAGTCAATCATCTCCAAGATAATGTACTAAAATATTTTATTGAATGTGAATAACAGCCCGCTGAATCAATTATAATAATATAATCTATTCATGGAACAGTACTTATGTGACAACGAAAAAATAAGTACCCAGTAGAGTGCAGATAATAATAAAGAGATCTTCATTCAGTAGTGGATTGAGTGTTGCCGCTATGAAGATAATAACATTTCGAGGATGGTGAGTGTAGAGATGAAATCTGTTCGGAGTTGCTCAGACGAATCGATATAAAAATAAACACAATAATAAAGTAATGCAATGGTTAAAATAACAAGGATGAAGTTATAACGAAGGTTACTGGTTTACTGGTATTACTGAACCAACTATATAAAAGAACTGCGATGTATTGAGGTGTTATGATCGAGTGACGAATGAGGAGTGACAGTTTCCTTTATCGTCTTTCGCTATATATACAACTGAATACTCCATACATTATAAGAGTTATTGTTTATCTAGGTTGCAATTTAATTAATCATTAAAGTCATTGTTGATCTAGGTTATGATTGATAAATCTGCTGACAGCTGCCCATCGCAACTTCGATTTGTTTTGATAACAAAATATGAACACCGAAATGTATCACACCTTTAATGCTGACATGGTATGATAACTACAATATTATAAATTAAATACCATAGTATAAGAGATATTTATGATATTGCTTCAGTACCTAGTTATAATATTACTTGCTTGAAAAATATGTCTGGTAATAAACGAGTATTTATTTATTTAAAAATTAATATAATAATTCACTGTGACTAGACATATATTGCCAAAAAAATAGATTATTAAATAGTATATTCTCCAAATGGAAATATTTTTGTGTGTGATACAAAGAATATTACAAGATATTTAAAAGGTTCATTAATTTATTGACATTTAAGTTCTAATTAAAATAATAAATTTTTCTATCTACATGAGATATAAAATAAAATAAATGTTTTTCCATCCATATACTTAACTCAAATTGTAAATGCATTTTCTCTCATCATCGTTTACTAAAATCCAATACATTAAGATACTTAGGAAATACTCAATTAATTGTGTTAACGATATATGGATGGTTTATATCCAAGTACCTACATTAGTAGGAAGATATATTACCATAGAAAACCCTAACGAAATGCTTTACGTGGTATGTTATGCTAGGCTTAAAACAAAATTGTAATGTTATATATAGCAGCATATTTATATGCCAGTACATTAAATAAACCGTATACACGAAGAGGTAGAGAAGAATAAATTAAAGATTTAAAATAAATCATTGGCATATTATAGGTATTAACTTAAAATACTAAAGGGTATTTAGTACGATGACCAGTGTTCTCTTTTTCCCATAACGGTATGGAAAGATGAACACTGAAGGTAAGCGATAGAAAAAGGTTGGTCGTTTTGGAGATAAGGTGCTGAAGGAAAATTCTCCGAATTCGCACGAACGCCTATAAACTGAATGGGCTCTTCCATTATGCGTTTGACGTATGCTCAGTTTCTTTGGCCGTATTGACCGCAGAATAGTCGACAATCTCGAAAAACTGACAGTCACCAAGCAAGTTTAAAATCGATGTGGAAGAAAACAGACTCACTGGAGTAACCAAGTGATATTCTGTCTACTGATAACAGTCGTAGTAGCAAGTCTAGGAGTAAATGACAGATAATTTAGAAGGGTAATGCAGCTGTTCTAGTCAGTGTAGTTTGCGACAATCTGCAATTATGACAATTACTAAAGTAGGTTCGATTCCTGCGGGGTGGGGTGGGGTGTCTTACTTTTTTCAAAAAAGATTATTTCCATTGTTTATAATATATTTTCTCAGAAGTATTTTCAAAATTATGTATGTTCAATAATTAGAATGTTACATTCTTAAATCTTATTAATTATTCGTTGAATAAAAATAGGTAATAAAAATTATTAGCAAGTTCAAGTAAGTTACAACAAAAAATCTTGGAGTGATCCGTGACGTCGGTTGGTAATTAAAGTAATACCTACTTTGATTTAAAATACAAAAGCCGTTCGCCAATATTATTTCAATTTGGAAAGCGGTTCCGAGAGTTTTAAGTGCAATTAGTTAAAATTTGTTGCAATTAAGTATGGCGCCTTTAGCAGAGTGGTCTATGTGCATGAGCGTGAAACCCGAAAGATCCAAGTTCGATTCCTGCGGGGTATCTTACTTTTTTCATAAAAGATTTTTTCTATTGGTTATAAAATATTTTTTTAAATAATATGTACGTTTACTAAGAAAAAGATTAATAATATATTTTTTGTATGTAATCATTCGTGTATAAAAATGTATCCAACATACAATACATTTTTGTTTATAATAAATAATAATACGTATTCTGTTATTTGGACTCGGATTTATATTATGTAAATATCTACATATACGTTGGTGAAAATTAAATGAGACACACAACATTAGTCCTTTATTTGTCACACGAATTTCATCACATAAATGTCCTGAAAAAACGTATATTTCGTCTAAATTTATAACAACGACACGTGTGCCTAAAACATTTTTTTTTTGTAAATAATGATTTATTACCATAATTCTGAAAAGATAATCGATCATTTGTTTGAACAGTGTTTGGCTATCGCGACACAATCCGCAATGAAATATGTTGAGACATGTCTTCGGATGGGGGATGCGTAAAGCATTGGAAGTGTATGTAAATGGGTACCGGAATCATAAATGACATAACAGAATGGGCTGAAAAGCGCGTTGGCACTCGATTCAATAATGGAACCGGCAGTCTGGGTGATTAATGGCAAAGCCTCGGCAGTGTTAGTACCCGGTGCCCGTTCCTGCTCGCTTTTCTCGTCCCGGTTTATTGATTAGATTGTACCTCCAAGACCTTTGGATGTTTTCCTGTATACAGATTTGCAAAGACGACAGCGGGGAAGTTCAGTCCGAACTTGTGTTCTCGGATATTAATTAAAAGTTTTCGCGCGTTTTTGCATTTTAAATGCCGAATTTTATTATTGCGTGGCTCGGTCGATTTTCAAAAGAAAGGAAACGTCCGTTGCATTCATTTATTTTGTATTGTCATCCGATAGCATTGTTTGCCGAACATTATTGTTTGCACAACGGGGACAATACTGATCCGGTTAACCGCCAACATATAAATGTGTACGATTTTATGATACACCTTATGATTTCTGAAAAAATTGCGTGTGCATGTGGAGTTGGAGACGGGAGGGGGGGGGGGGGTGGGTTTGGCGAACAAAACGTTTAAAATTAACAGTAAATTTTATTGTTTTTACTTTTCTGAAATAATATTATGCATACATAAGGTGGCGTGTTAAAATCATGTCGGGGTCACCATTTTGAAATCGGTTGTAGGCAATGACATTATAATTGGACAACGCACTCAGTACAGTAGCCAGCAAGTATATTCGCGCATAGCGGCATTCGCACATGTATAGGTAGACATCACGTGACGAAATTTCGCAATTTCCATTATGCGATATCACGCATCAGGAATTTATAGCAATGTCACCTCTATTGTAATGGCGTTAGAACAGTGTTTCTAGTGTCAATGTTCATTTGAGCGAGCGATATTGATATTAAAATATGAATAATGCCATTCGGCAGACCCGACAAAAATCATCGGGAATTTATAGCAATATCACCTTTATTGTAATGGCGTTAGAACAGATTATGCCATTCGGCAGACCCGATAAAAAAAGTGAGTGTCATTTTTTTCCAGATGCTTTGTCCATATTAATGTCATTGGTTGTAGGTGAGTTATCGGTGAAACAAGTGTGAATAGATTTGACTTCTGTTAATTTGATTTAATTAAATAAAGATGTTAATTTAGACTTGTGTGCTTGTGTAATACACGTGGTTTGCGCCCGGAGGCCTGTGATGGATTCGGTCATAAGTGAGTTGAGCGGGACGCTACAAGTATTTGTATTCTAAATAAAAGATTTATTTATTTATTAAAAGAAGTGAATTCAAAATGTCTTTCTTCATTCATAAAACATAAAAGCATAAAAAACACTAAATCTCGTAATGTAAGAAAACATGTTCCATCGAGATTTAAATTTGGATCGCCGTCGTAATTAGTGTGTTGAATTGGCGTTTCTAATTTATACATTTCGATATAATTATTATCTCTTGATAGTAAGTAACCTCTGCAAAAAACCCGAAACGTCGAAGAAAAAAGGAGGAATATGACATGGTGACACATGGTGACGACTCAAAATTCTAGAGCGATAGCAAAAAACCGTGAAAGTCTAAAACAATACGATATGTTTATTTCCTATTAAACAATTATTCAAACTTGCCATAATATGTAGTTATTTAATTTAATATAAACTAAAAGCGTTCATAAAAAACTGGGTTAACTTTCATAATAGTTTCCAAAACAATTAGTTAAATATTTATTTTATTTGTGGACCATTTAATGTCCAGTTTCAATTAATAATCTCGTACATAATATTAGAAGGAATCAAATTCGTAAAGCGATTTTTTAAATTATTTTATTGGAATCATCGAATAATCTTATTTTCTGTTTTTTTACGATTGCGGATTAATTCTGCAAGAGGTAATTTATCTGACAGAGAAGATTTTAATACTTCTAATAAAATCAATTATTCTCGTCATAAAATTAAATCAAATTCATGATATTATGTAGAAGATACAGATTAAATTTATATATTATAAATTGATTGAGAATTACCACGTAGTAAACGGTGAATCTATTGAAAAGATTGATCGTTTTATTTGGTTTTGCAGGGGTGAAAAAATGATGAATCGACGCATTGTAAAATATAATAAAACCTCAAACTTGTGCTTCACAGTGCAAGAACTTCGAACTATATTACACCAAGTTGGTTAGTGAAAGTTTTCAGCCTCTCAACACCCATTCATGACGGAACGAAAAACATTAGTTTGGTTTGAGATGCCAGCTATACCGCAACGGCTCGCCGCTCACATACTATGAATATCTTGTTATGTAATTCTCGTGTTTGCTAACCTCACAATCCGTATTTAAATAGTGAATAGCAAATAAATACCCCATATTTCACTTCGGTAAACAGACCCTTCTATATGAAGAAAATGGAGAACGTGATATATTACTTTATCACAGTGAATTTTTTTAATGCAGACACATTTTAAAAACCCTAATGAAAGTAAATGTAAATATTTTTTTCCGTTACGCTTTACGTACACATCTTTTTTGAATATCTCCCTGATAAATGTCACCTTTTATTTTTGAAAGAAATAAAAACTCATAAATAATCATATTTGCCAATACATTCCCGTCTTGATTTTAACTACCTTCAGAATAAGTTTCCATTCACTTAAATATTTATTCTAGAAACGATTTTTTTAAATTTTAGCATTATCCAACGAAAACCAACCAATCATCTCATATTCAGGTTTCCTATCTTCTTCTTGCATATTTACCTAAGTAAATATTTTTCTTTTGTATTTAGTTCAAATCAACTTAGTAATGCACAATGAAATTTTACAGCTTCACAAATAATCAACCCAGATATTTCCGTTTATAATTGAATTAATGCTTAATCCCAGAAAGGATTATTCAATATTTTGATCAGTTGAAGAAATTTTTGATTATTTTTTTGTTGAAATATTATAAAAAAGACCTTTCTACATCGACTGGAATTATTAATTCAAAACCTTGAATTTTTGAGTTGTTTGCTTATGTTGGATATCGATAATGGTGCAGATTTTTTGATGATAATACTGTATTGGTGTCTTCTACTTTTGAGATATTTTTGAACTCAATGTAGATTTTTGTAATATGTTGTTATGTGAAAAATTAAATACGTTCTCAACTAGGATAACATGATTTTTATCCATTAACTCTATGTGAATATTCGAAGTAATGTGTATATTTTTCTCGTCAGTTGATTACTGGACGAGTACATCGCTAATGGTGCTTTCTTTTTAACTCATTTTAATTCAGATTTCTTGATCAATTTATTTTTTATTTATTTTATTTTATTTGAAGAAGAGTCTTTTAGATGGTAGAGTGTTTTCCATTATTCTAATATTACCTACCTAATGGTAGCGATCTACCTGTGTAGTATGTGAAATAGTAAATGATTATATTACTAGAATTTAAGCTTTCAATTCAATTATGGTACACGGAGAGTATACATCAGCTAAAATATATTTATAGTGCGTCTGCATGTAAAACATTATTCGCGATTTTAACCGTTCCTATTCTGTGATGTAGAAGCACGTTACACAGATTCTAAAATATTTCATATTTCAGTTATGGATAATATTTTATTCATATTTTAAATATATTTAGAATCATCGTAAGTAGCAAAAATAAATAAGTACTAAATAATATAAGTGAATAATTATTTGAATCACGCGTTGAATAATATATATATATTATATTATTTTTTAAACTTTGCTCATTCGCAAAAATAAACTTTTTCTTATTATGATTAAATGTATGAATAATACGTCATTTCACTATTTGCTTATATGCTGAAAATAAATTGAATGTAAGATATCATATAGGTATTATTTTTTGCACCAATAATGCCTTTTAGCACAACTCTATAAGTTTGTTCCATTCTACTTGTGCTTGACTAATTTATAGATATTGCAAAAACAGTCATATCGTATACGGAATATGACGGTACAGAAAGAAACACAATTTATTAACACAATAAGATAAAGGTTAAATGCTATATAATCAGTTTTCAATATTTTATTAGGTATATATTTGACGTACATAATGTCGTGATACATGTATATTTTACATAATACTAAAAGCATTATCTATATATTTGAGAGCTATATGATAATGTTGGAGATGGATTAAGGGTCGTTATTGCTTGGTTGTTGAGATGAGAGTTGATAGGTTGATGCAAGAATACACTGAATATAATAATAAGGATAATGACGTGAGATTATAATCACGAGGTAATGATGTATTTCTGAGTTTTGATTCTATTAGATTAGAATAACAGATGTACTATTTCGAGTAAAAAACTCGTGACAATAGCAGTACCTACGTCTCGTGACGGACTCGATGAGTAGAATGTAGGTTCATAGATTGTTCTTCTTTTTATATTAATGTATTACATATATTGCCATAGGTAATTGTCATAATTCTCAACCAAAACAAAGACTACTGGTCTAGTTATTATTGAGTAAAAGCTGAAAATTATTATTGCTTATGTTTTGTTTTAATAACGCAACCTACAGAGTGTATCACTAATTTGATGCAAAGTAGGATAATCGCTACATATATATATGTAAGTAGGTACTTACTTACTTAATTTTGACATAGTATTCATAAAATATGCGTAAAAATACGCTTCTATTATCGTATGTCATAAAAAAGTCAAAATTACTTTTCAATAAGTAGTAAATTTGCTGTTATTTACGTAAATAGGATTTCAGCACGCCAGAAATGTTTTTCAGAATGAGGAAAGAAAATTCGCTATGTTGTCTGTCATATCAAGTTACTTATGAGTATTTTAAGTAAAAACTTACTTAAAAGCCACTAAAAATACCTTTTCAGAGTATTTTCTTACATTTATTTAGTAAAATAAGGTAAATATGTACTCTCTTGGTATTTGCAGAAAGTATCTGTATCATCGATGAGCAAGCAATCTTTAACGCTCGAATGATCGAAAACAATAAAACATAATTCTTTATATTATGAGAGTGGTAGACGTAAACAATGTTAAATACAAACACGTGCCGTTGATAAGTAACAAAAGGGCCAAAATGAAAAATGATAAACCCAGGAAACTGTGTAGTGTCGACTGAATGTGGTTAAGTACATTATCGCTTATATTTTCAAAAGCCTAGCACATTATGACGTGTACAATGAAATTTATTAATAACTCGCGATCACCTGTGGCCTGGTCCGCGTGAAATATGAAAAAAATAAACATATAATATACAGAATGAAGAAATACACCGATTCTATTTGAGTATGATTTATTCACATACTACTATAAAAATTAATAAGATGTACAACTATTGAATCTAGGTAGGTCCACCTCTGCACAATCGTTTGATTTATATAAATATCTAGTCAGTGCCGTAATGGTACGTTTACATTTGACACTAATATCGTCATATTTATGTATGACACCATATTCACTTAAGTGTAAACAGTAAGTATATTTGTATCTGCCACTTATTTTGCGTGTGTCGACTCTCACCTACCACTTATTCAATCTACTTATATACGCAAATGTAAACACCGCGTATTCGACAAGTTCGAACTTGTAGCGATATATCACCGAAGTTGGACCACCGTCTACTTTTATGTCAATTACCTGACACAATATTTGTAGTTTGACAGGTACCTAGTGAATTGCATATGTATATTTCTAAAACAACGGACAATCAATAATCATAGGTAAACCATGAATGTATGCCCAACGTTTACGTTAATAAATGTACTGTAGCGATCTGTCAAAAATCATAGACAATGAGAAATAAATCGGATGTGCCGTGTTCTATGGATTTTGTTCGAAAATAAAATATCGCTTGTTCTCGGCACGTACGATTAATTCTGATGCACTCTGTGAAGAAAAAATGCGCTTCAAATGGTATTACCTAATTCATTTTGGTCCACACCTGCACTCTTATTAGGTACGATAATATTATATTGAATATGCAATGACGATCAAGTGCTAGATATCACAATGTTACTGTTAATCGTTCTTCTACGCATTTCTGAATTGTGTGTCTTGTTTTTTGGCAAAAGGTCCAATCTTGCAAACTAAAGTTCACAAATTGAGTTGGATCTTCGATTTTAAACTCTGACATTAAACGGAAGGCACCTAGTTCTTCTCGTCGCTGAATCCATTCCCGCACCCATCTAGACCATTTTTTCCTCCTTTTTGTTGCCAAAAGACTTAAAATAATAACACTCGCTGCTTTCTTTTTTAACATTCCCATATTGACAACTGACATAACGTTTTTGAGAAGTATACAAAATAAGTGTCCGAATAAATTACAATATCATATGTAAACACCGCATATATTTATTCCAATGTTGCCATTGAATAAAGTGTCGAGACTTTATTTCAACGAGAAGTATACCAGAATTTTATGTCAGATCCATGCAGGTGTAAACAGTAAATGAAATTTTATGTCCGACACATAAAATAAGTATAACGGTATAAGTGTCAGATGTAAACGTACCATAAAACACCAGTATAACTCTCGAGTATAGCCAAGAGACCGACAATGATAAGATGAAGGTCATCTCACCACTCCATCGTTGCTATCTCATCACGTTATTGATCTGATGAATTATTGCATGTGCGTTATTTTTGTTACAAAGTACAATTAGTAATTATTCTACTATATTGTTGTATTGTTTGATTTTTTTTTTTAATTATTTTGTTTATAAAATTATTATCATTCATTGTTGTTGTTATTTTTTTTAACCATGTCCGATCCTAAAAAGATAAAATTATCGGCCTCCACAGAGTAAAGGTTTGTATTAACAGATGTCTGTTTTTACGAGAAATTGATGTAAGCCACTTGCTCGACATATTAGGTCCATACTCTGACTCCAAACACATACATATTGAAAAACAATATGTGTGTTTGCCAGACCGAAGATTCTAACCTGGGTCATTATAACCCGACGTGTAAACATCTCGGTCATATTGGGCATTTTTTTTGCGATAATGTTTTTTTTTGCTTTTATCTACTAACCTGATTTACCTACCTGTGCTTTCCTTTCTAAATATTGTCATGTTGTGAACGTCAATTTGTTATGTACCTACCTACTCAATATGTTTTTTTCTAATAGGTAAGTATATAATATTGTGAAATATCCACATAATCTATTAAATTAGTAAGTAAGTCTATAATAATATAAATTGTTTCATCAGTATGGATCCTTTGGTTTTTTTAATTACAAATAAACAGACAACCAATATTTTTTTAATTGCTATAGGTATTTTGCACATAAGTATTAAACATCAATAGCCAAACGCTAATTAAACGGAACATATTTTGAAATCACAGACACGCAAATTGTATTCGAAGTTGAAACTTTTGCATTTTTTTAAAAATACTAAATTGCTGTATTATTCACTTGTATTTCTTTGGAATTTACAGACTACAATAATTCGTACGTTGTATCATTACCAATCCAATCAATTTCAAATTACACGTCACATCAATATAACTCTCAGTTCAATCTCGGATTTCATTATTAATTAAAACGGAGACTGAATAGCAGTCAAACTAATCAATAATTGAGGTGCTGAGGATTGAACAAATACAAGTACACCGGTAGCCAAGTTGATGAAATCGACTTAAGATAAAAAAAAAATATGCGATTTTAAATTATACAAAACCGTTGTAAATGGGATGATTCCTCAAATGATACGTAATTAATATTCTGAGAAAAAAATCATATTATAAAAAATGGTATCTAAAAATAATACAGTACGACAATAATAAAATAATAGCTAAAATAGATAACAGAGGTAAATAAAATAGAAGACAAGACGTAATCATAAAAAAAGAAAAGTTAAAAAATGAACGTCTCAAAGATTAAAAAACAAGCTAAGGAGTTAACACAAAAATTTCATTTACCGTAATACTCGAACGGATGTATTAAGTATGCCAACATACGTACTATAAGAAAATTATGAATCTTTTCCATTGAAAAGTTTGATTTATAAAAATTCCATTTTTTTCTATGTCGAGTGGGAATACAAAACTGGATTATATTGAAGTACTCGAGGCAGTCAAAGATTGAATGTATGTTTATTATTATTTTCTGTCTTAGAAAAATACAAAATATTTAAATTATATATGTTTCCATGAAACTAGTAACAACATTATTTCACACACAAAATTTATTGGATATAAGGAATAAAATGCCTTTAAAACAAAACAATTACCTTATATTATAATATGTAGGTATCTATGTGGTAATCTAAAAACTACTTCAAACACATTTTAATTATAAATATATCGCTTACACTTGTATAATTCTCATCATGTCAATTAATTAAATATAAATTACGGTATTAATTAGTTGTATTATAGTTAAGACGCATATAATAATGATGCATTATGGATTAGTGGAGTAGTAGACACTGACAACTCTAAGCATATTGATTTGAATTCTGCTACACACTCAATCAAAATAAAATATTAATAATAAAAATCAATATACGGTTTAATTTACATAGGTACTAGTTTCTTTCTGATTTATCTAAAATAGATTTAAAAAAAACTGTTAATATAACTTTACCTATTGATGCCTATAATATTGTGATCTGCTATTGCATTACAATAATTATAAATTAACAAGGAGGGTAGTCTTGGTAGAAACGTTAATATAATATATGTGGGCAGTTGAGGTTCATAATTTGGTTACTTACCAGGTTATGCGATTATTTGGCGTTGAAAAAAAAATGTAGGGTTCTAATACAAATGCATGGCGATTTTATCTCAGTATGCATAGAAAGAGCACCCCGACAGTGTAATTTTTGTTAATTTTTTTGATAAAATGCGAAACAACTTGCAGCTAATCAAATAAACCACCTTAGTAACGTAAATATTAGTTAGATTTATAAAATATACTTATATATTATTATAACTCACTCATCTCAAAAGATTCTTTTTCTTCGAATATTTTGTAATTTACCTATCAAGATGTCTTAAAATCGTCGCCTTGGTACGGTAGTGAACATAGTTTTACCACGCAAATTGATTTCATTTAACTAATATATACATAATTTGAAAACACTTCTGCGAAATATAAAATAACATAGAGAAAAATTCATTTTGAAAAAAAAACTACACCAGTGTTGTATTGTTAGAACCATTAGTTAAAATTCGTCGCAATTGGATAAGATTCCAATAGCACAGTAGTCAATGCACGTGGACGCGAATCCTAAGAGATGCAGGTTCGAATACTGCTGGGTGTCGTACTTTTTTCAAAAAGATTTAAAAAAGAGAAGAATGTTATATATTTCTCAGAAGTATTCTCAAATTATGTACATTCAATAAAAAGAATGTTACATTCTTAAATCTCGTGAATTATTCGTTGAATAAAAAAATAGTTTATTTGACTAACATATCTTTAAAATCTATAATTGTATGGTGGTGAAGATATGAGAATATTTTCCAAACCCGAGATTCGAACCTGAGACACATTATATTTTATAAGCCTGGCGCGTAACCACTCGGCTATCGTGTGCATTTACTATAATTTATTATTATGTTTTATTTTAATATAAACAATATATTATATATTCACCAATAATTATTGTCATGTCATTTTCAATCTTCAGTCTATGATTATATTATTATTTTAAGTCATGTTTTTTTATAAAGAATTTTATTTAAACTGTTCGCATGTGCGTTGAAGAAATTTTACCGCAGTTAAAACAATTTTGCCATTTTTCGGCTATGTAAAAAAATAATAAAGTGAATGTTAAAAAATCGGAAATTTTATGACAAAATCATGCCAGTACCTGTTTTACAAGAAAGTTTAGTGAAGATTGTCACAACACAACGCAAATTCCCCGCAACAGGTGTTGATAACAGTGCTCGTATCGCGTGGGTTGTGAAAAACAATAAAAAACGTGAGTGTAATACCAACACAGTGTAGTGAAGTGTAACGTAGGGGGATCCCCGCATACGGCTATATACTGAAAACTTCCCCGTAACACTATCAGCCGAAAAGTAATAAAACCAGCTAACATTTTTAGCTGAAGAATTTCTGAAACGGTGATTTGGGAATAAGTAACTCTACGCTTTTATATTTTTATAAGAATGTATGTAATATGTAAAACTCTGATAAGAATATTCGTCGGTGTAGTGGCAGAAGACGATAAGTCAAAAATTGGCTGATTTGAGTTATGAATGCAGAATGATAAAGTTTAACATGCTCTATCGTCTGAAAAAACAAGTTCCGCCAAAGTCCATGTAGTTGTGACATAATTTAAAGAATTCAATACGTATTAAGTCACTTTCTTTCATACTTCATAGTGGCAAATAACAATAAGATGACTTAACGTTATTTGGCTTCAAGCTTCTAGTCACTTGTCCGTCATTTATATTGACTTATTGTCTATGCCACATACAGCTTGCAACCATTTGACAGTTGGTTCTGAATGTTGACATTTCGCGCGTATTTATATATCTCATATTTTCTACAATTGTGCTTGTAATCTATTGTATAATCGTTTTTACGACGTGTATAATTTAAGATTGGAAAATATTATGTTTCTGTATGGGCAACAGAATAAAATAAGGGAGCATGTAAAAGGTAAGCAACTTAATTCAATATAACCTCAAAATGAAGTTTGCTCTACAATTATTGATTATTTGTGTACTGATATCACATTTCTATGGCGTATTTTAATGTAATCGGAAAGACATCCTTACTAACGCATATATTTTATTTATATTTTAGATGATGCACACCAAAGTGATGTTGTGGATGGAGACAATATTAATAATAATCCTACTACTTTCATGACAACAGGTTTGTAGGACAATGGTTAAGTTTTTTAGCTCGTTCATTTGGTCCTTACAAATTATATTATAGCCTCAGGAAGGTTTTAGTAGGTAGTATAATATAAATTGTAGATGAAAAAGTATTTAGGTATTTTACCCTTGATTTACTTTCATCTTTACAATGCTAACATTATGCATTTGATTACAGAAGACGGATCGATAAATGATGAAGTTGACTTGGAGAATATACCGATAATCATGCGCTGACGAACATAAAATACTTGCGGTGACAACGGCAGCAAAATAATGTGTCAAATGGGAATGAAATTGGAAACTGAAATCTTGATAGTTTAATCACTAAACCCGGGGTGGGCTCATCTCCTCTTGTTTGTCTTGAATCGCCAGTCGGATAGAATGTCAGTATTTTCTACTTCATCTGGTCATGGTTTCTCCACGTGCGATTGTTAATCTGGTTTTACCATCCACCCAGTCTTAATAATTATAAATAATTAATAATGACAAAACATCGAGAGCGTCGAGAGCGTCGACAGCTTCAAGTACCTGGGGGTACACATCACGGGAGATAGCATTTTACAGAAAGAGCTCGTTATCCGAATGGGAATGGCTGGAGCAACATTCAACTCAATGCGAAATGTCTGAGACTCACGATTGTACTCGGTCAAAACCAAATGCCGCCTATCTGACGCTTGTATTCTGACGGTGCTGCTTTACGGTAGCGAATCGTGGCACCTTACGAAGGCTCAGAGCAACCATATACTGAGCTTCGAAAACAGATGTTTGCGATGAATACTGGGTGTGCGGTGGTATGACTTTAGGATCGAGGAGATAAGAGAATGCACCAAACAGCTTCTCATCACGCTGAGAGTGAAGAGGCGACGTTGGACCTGGCTCGGCCACGTGCTGCAGATGCCAGAAGAGAACCTCAACTTGGCTTTCCTGTTCTTCAAGCCGACCGGACTCCGGCGTCCTGGTAGGCCGCTAAATACTATCTATAGAGTATTTACGGCGAAGCTACGGGATGCTGGTTTGACCTAGAATGGAGCAAAAAGACTGGCGAGCGACAGGGATTCTTGAAGGCGCCGCGTGGTGTCCATATGCTCCAATTAAGGGGCGGTTATGGCCAAAGAAGACGAAGAAAGAGCTTCGAGCGCAAAGGGGATTTTATTTTAAGGAATGCAGACAGTGCTGCTCAAAAAACCCAAAGGGTACGAATTGCTGACGGCAAACTGCACAAGGACTCAAAATCATACCACTTTTATCAAAATGAATTAAAAGAAAGTATTTGCCAAATTTCTTTCTTAAATCTCCATATCGTTTATCCACCTGTTATCCGATGTTTCTAATAAATAAATTAAATACTGTTCTCGAACCCTTCGAGGTTGGCTATGATGAAGCGGAAATGATCTCTTAATTATATTTTAAGTTTTCTTAATTAATTTTATAGGATAATTGTTAATTTTAATTGTTTTCATACATTATTTTTGTGTAATCATCATCCCCATACCGTTTATCCACCTAACCTAACCTAACGTTCTGATAAATAAATTAAATAAAAATGTATTATTTTTATTATTTTTACCTAGTACTTAACTACACAATAATTTAATAAAGATGAAAAGTATCATAATTTAAAACAAGATTATTACTAATCGTAGATACAAAAATATCAAATTACTTCTATACCTACCTAATATTATTACCTAATAGTATCCACCTACCTAATATTATTTCTGTTTTAATTTTATTTTAAATTGGCCAGTTTCTATTATTATTAGAGTCCAATGTATTACTACTCAACTACAACATTTTATGTTTGACTATTCTATTAACTCAAAAATCGTTGTGGCAAAAAACGTTAATTCACCTTTTTGTAAATAAACTCAAAAAACTAATTATTATTACTATAAAAAATACTTGGCAATACTTAAATCGAATTCATAAATGATTACCGAATATCATAAAGTAGCAAGTTTAGGTAAAAATGTTTAAAATAATTAAATAGAGATGTTTCAATTTCTTGAATTTAGAAAAAGACGATTATCTCAAAACAAGGTTTTTTGACTTAACGCCTTTTGCCACTATACCGACGATATTATGTATGTAATGTAAATTTATTTAAAAATTATATTATAATAATATATAAGCACCATCATAATCATCAGCTTGAATCTATTCACTGCTGAATGAAAGTCTTACCAAGCTGATTCTATTTCTCTCATATTGTTATCATGAACTTAAATTAAGTATTTCATTAATCAATTATTGCTAACTTGGTCTATTTTTCGGACATTTCTTCCTCTTGGATACCATTGAATGACTAGATTTTTCGGCAATTGTCTATTTTTTGAGCAATATTTTTAATTTATTTCCACGTGATGTTTTTAACAATACTTCAAAAATTTCAAATTATTTTTCATTTTTTTTTTAATATTATCTTTCCTATCTATATGCATTATACCTAGCATGCACTTTTCATATCGCACTCTACTGTTATATATATTTAAACCTCTCTATTACTGAGTTTACATGCTTTGCCACTTTTGAAGTTATTATTACAACATTATATCGTAATAACGTAATCTGATATAGCTACATTCATACATTGACTGTTTTTCCTAGAATGGTGTAGTCCTTCAACCAATCGAGCTGAGCGTAATTTATAAGGAAATATTTTTGTTCAGTACACTTTTGTCTTTGTAACGATTATTTTTAAACTTACTTTCCTACTTACTTCGATGAGTTAATGTATTCTATTTTTGAAGTCATCTGACTTTTATAAAGTTAGGTAATTAATGTAGGTCATATTTCATTAAATTTCTTTTTATTCTTCTTCTAATGGTTCAAGCCGTGTAAGAGAAATAAAGCTCTTCTAGGTATATTTCTCAAGGTGGTACAACTAAAATATAATATATCGACTATTAAACTAAATTTATGGAATTCAATTTTATTAATATTATATAATTATAATATAATTAATTTCTACCAAGAAATTATATTTTTTTATTTACTATTCAAGGAGAAGTTAAAAAGCTACCAACTTTCAAGCTTTTCACTGATTGAAACTGGGCGATATAACTATGATAAAAGCTTGAGTATCCGAGTGCGAGAAAGAACATTTCAATCGTCGTCTTGAGGCGCTTCGTTTGGCCCTTTTTCATCCAAAGCTCTCGACGGAAATTGAACTCGTGTACTTTAAGCGGCAGTAAAATGCCCAAAGGGCTGTACTTCCTTGAGACTGTAGAATTATGCTAACCAAAATTTATATTCACCCCCCGATAATAGGTATCTTTCCAACCCTTCACATGACGTTTTCACAAAGGACAGTTCAGTTCGGTGTTATAAATATCCACTTGTGCTCAGTCTATGAACAAAGTTTGCGTTGCGATATTAAAGGTTCATTAATTGTTGTTTATGCTATTGTCATGGGAGCAGTGTAACAATAACTACTAAACAAGGGTCCCTCATTTTCCGGATCCACCTCAATATACTACTTAGTTAGCAATACGCCTAATGATATGCTTTATTCATTAAAAGTTATTTGCACAACTAGCCTACATATTCAAATTATAAAATATCTATAATACGCTAACATTAAGTTGCCTCATGATATTTTTTGCATCCTCAAATCATCGTCCCTTAAAAATAAAATTTATTAAAACTCACAAATTGTTTTAACCTATACCTATAGTCGCACATACAATATTATACAGGAAAAGATTAACCTGTGCTTTGGATACGCGTGGGACTAATACTAATTTGTAGCCGCCAACATTTGAAAAATAATAAACATAAATAGCCTTTCAATATATTTCAATATATATTTTCAATTCTTGAAATGAATTTTGTCCCAAAGATTTTTTCAAACAATATTTATTTTAAATATATCAAATTACTATTAGGGCTTCGTCATATTATTCTCATTTGTGGGTAGCTAAATTTTGTATGTAATAATAAATATAATTATTGATGCCACAGCTGGTTTAATAATTGAAACATAAGTAGATGATATTGACTGGTTAAATAATAGTAACCATACTCTTTTTGTTATTTTAAATTATTATGAAACTAAATATTATAATAATCGTAAAATTTACCTAAAATACCATTTAGGAGCTTTGAAAATATATTTTTTGTTATCATTAGAAAATAAATATAGATATGTACTATTCGAATTTAATAATCTTACCAAAATTATTTTAGATGTATATATTTCGCCAAGTTATAGTAAAAACACAATACTTAGTAATTTAATTATGCGATTACGCACATAGGTACTTATTTCATTAATAAACATTAAAAATGTGTAAACACAAATATTTTAAAGTGAATTGATGAATATTATAATAATGATAGCCGATAAGCTGAAAAACTAAAAATAACAAAAAACTACAGAAATTTAAAAAGTTATTATAAAAAAATAGTACAATGTTATAACAGCAAGCGAAAAATAATAAGAATCCAAATTATGTATTATAAAACTATCTAAAAACTATTATTATTGTCCAATAAATCATTTACGTACTCGTATATATCTACGTATGAAAAGTATTAACAATATAACATATTATTTTGTCTATCCTAAATATTTTTTTAGAGTATTTTTTTCATCAGTTGATTGAAAATAGAAGACATATGAATACATGTATATGATCGATGCAATGCTAAAAGAATATACAAAAACAATAACAAAACAAATATGGGAAAAAATAATGTAAATAATATTTGAACACACAAGGCATTCCTATATAAGTATGTTATGATGGCATTTATAAGTACTCTTTAAATTATTATAATAGTACTTACGCACAACTGAACCAAAAACAATCAACAATATATTCAAACATGTTATAAAATATATGAAATAAAATAACTGCGCAATGCATATAACTTTGACGTTCTGTGAAACTAATTACCTACTATATATGAAAGCTATGCATACTTATACACTAACATGACAACGTCACTTCCGGTAATCAAAAGGGTTGCTTTATCAGTAGATGATTGCACCAATACACTTTCATCGGATACATAACAGTTTCCTATAGCATTGGTATAGTTTTTATTAAAAATGCAATTGTATGTACCGAAAATAATGTCAACTGACGCATATGTATAATAGATACAAACCAAAGTTCAACAATTTGAATAACATAATATTATGTTGTATGTAATCAAAACTACTATATTTTCTTATTTGGGTAGATAATCGGTATTCAAAATCATTTCAATTTGTTGAAACACGATAACCAAAATTACCTATTAACTATATCTATTTAAATTCTGTTAATGATACCCTACTTGCGTATCATTAAACAATATTTCATTATCTTAAAATTGTATAAGGTGACTTATTTAAACAAAGAACACTATGCACGTGGGTCTAAGAATATTATAA
Organism: Rhyacophila brunnea; assembly: GCF_057557595.1. NCBI lineage: Eukaryota > Metazoa > Arthropoda > Insecta > Trichoptera > Rhyacophilidae > Rhyacophila > Rhyacophila brunnea. Next base: position 16,333,475 of record NW_028233170.1, read on the forward strand.
GTGGTTGAGCCAATTATAGTCGCTTTCATCCCTCCTACCTCAAATCCGCAGTTATTGTCACAAGTTCAGATGACCATCAGTTACGAATGATTAATCGACTGTAATTGAATAACATTCAGTTACCTTAAGATAACGGGTGCGTGTAGGCTCGTCATAGCTAGACCATCGTCTAACTAGTAATTCCAAGCACAGACTGACTTAAAAATTTAAGTGCATACAACGAGCGTATTCAGTGCAACCGTCGTGGAAACCATAATTCTATCCGAGTCTCTGTGCAAACTTCGTTAATCAATACACATGACGTGTCTGTGTTACCGGCACAAGGTGTCTCCATATTTATCATGATATCATTTTGACATATCCCAAATTGACATCGACTAGTAATTAAAGTAATAGGTAAGTACCCACTTTGATTTTAAATACAAAAGTCGATTGCAAATCGTAGCTCAATTTGAGAAGCGCTTCAGAGAGATTATAGTATGTCAGCTTTAGCATAGTGGTCTATGCGGGGCGGGCGCGATACCTGGAGAGATGCAGGTTCGATTCCTGCGAATTGTCTTACTTTTTTCAAAAAAGATTTTTTCTATTGCTTATAATACATTTTTTCAGAAGTGTTTCTATATTTATGTATGTTCAATACTTATAATATTATATTCTTAAATCTTTTGAATTATTCGTTAAATAAAAAAAAATAGTTTATTATCATAATATCATTCATCAAAAGTGTACCGTGCGAGTGCCTACTAGGACGTGAAGGCATGCACCAGGGACCAGCTTCAGCCAGACCGGAGAACATCATAAAAGGTCAGTGCCTGGCTTTCTGCCTGGCATTGTAACCACCCTCCTAGCATCCACATTCACCATGACCATCGTTCCATCAATCAATTACAGTCGACCATGAAAACCGCAACCAATAAGATAAATAAAATCACTGCACAAAAATCAGTAAGTATTGAGATGCATCACCATAGAGCATATTTTTGTGCTTAAATGATTCAAGATTTTTACAAAGAAAAAGAAAAAGAATCAAATGAATGTGAACTGCAAAATGAAAACTAAGTTTTTAAAAATCATTTAATACAAAAAAAGTAATTAAAATTCCATGAGCATCAGTTAGTAAATGTTACCATGTCGTAGTTTTGCAATTAAGTAGAGAAAAGAAAAGTTACACCAATTAAAAATGTTTCATTTGTTTGCCCCAAATCATTAATGGTTTCGAACAATGTAGGTATAAAGACCGCTCTTAGAAAGCGATAAGTTAACACCGCCACGGTGGAATAAAATAAACGTTACCAAAATATAAACTGTTGGTTCTGTGCAAAATTTATGTTTACGTTTGTAAATTTTGCGTTTGCACGATTTCCGTGTGGGAAGGCAAACACTGAGAGCATAAAAGTATGAAATTGATGATATTTAACCTAAACCTTCATATAAATCAGGTATCTTTGAACCTATTTTATATGACGCATGGGATATACAGCAGTAACTTTTGTCCTTTCGTAAAGTAATATCGGGATATTGGCAGAGAGTATCCGTTACACAAATTTCAGATTATAATAAATTATCTATTTGCCGGACTGAGTATTAGCCAAACGTAAATCATTTACGAAAATTATAATTTCATTGTAGGGGGCTATCTTTAGGCTGTTTTGTGTATTTAAACTTACTAGATGACTTATGAAAATGGATTAAACTCTGATACATTACTATAGTGGCGAAGGATGGAAATAGGTTGTAGTAATCCGAAATAAACAGTGCACACTAAATAAACTTTATCATACAAACTTTTTTTTCATTAAAATAAGTATAACAATTGCAACTGATAGTGTTAGTTATTTTTTTAAATTCAATTTAAACCTACATAAACCAAACTATAATAGATCAAAAATAAAATTATATCAATAAATCATACAAAATTTTAGATATTTTATAGATAGAAGAATATTTTCTATTATAGTTTAGTTTAGGCAAGGTTTAATTGGGTTTCAAAAGTTGATTAACACCATCTGCAATTTGTATTCTTAGCTCAATGAAAACAAATAAGTATGCCTGATAAAAGTGAGCACTATTGTTGTCGGATCTTCACAGCCTACCTCCACTATTATGGTTTAGCTTAGGTAGGGTTCAAATGAATTTTAAAAACAAACCATTACCATCTGCAGCATTTTTTTTTTGTTTCAATGAAAACAAATAATATTAATACTATCGACTGAAGGTACTTGATGGAATTTAAATCTAAAACTTAAATTCATTAGAATTGAAAACAAATAAGTATGGCTAAAAAAGTTAGCGTGCATTATTTATGGTGGATCCCATCAGCCTACCTCCACCCTTGTATATTAATTTTTAATAATACCTTCTGAATAATATTGAAGTGTGTATTTTTTATAAATATATTCTGAAAGTTAAACTTCTTTAGTCATGGGTAAAGGTGGGGATATACTGTCAACACACTACACGCCGTGTCAACACATGGTGCCAACTGTGCACATCATACAAGCGCAACACTCCGAAATATCACCCAGTAATTAATTAATAAGTAGGTATGGATCATTAACGTATTATATCAATATTGTGGATATACTATATTATTATTCAGAGGAACATAAAAATAATAAATCAAAGTTATTTGAGAATGCGATGAGATGAAGAAAATTTTGGAAAACACATTTGATAAGTAAGAACGAAACTAAAATCTCGCATATCGTAGTTCACGGAAGACCCACTGGCCGTCGTTCTCTTGATAAAACTCAGAAAAGATAACTGAAATTGAAATCTAAAATAGATCTGACGTCCTAAAACAAGAATAAGAAAGAAAGGGAATAATTATTATCACCAAGTAAACGCTAAATTCTTCGAAAAGACTGTAAATTTATTAAAAAATAATGTAGCCCTAACAGTAATTCTAAAAGGTAGCTTAAATTATATGTCACAATTTTAAAAAACGTATAAACTCCGCTAAGCCTTTTTGCTAGGATTTTGTATCAGTGTATTTAACTTAACGAATGAGTAAAAGCTAAGAAAAGTATATTTAAAATTGTCTCTCTTAATATTCCAATATACCACAATGTCGTGCTTAGTAATTTCAGAAATATTAAACTTTACGCTTGTGTTGGCCTTTTCAAGGCTGTATTATTTCCTGATTTAGTTGCTTTTAGGATTATGCTGTATCCTTGCATTGACGACAGTGGCTTACTCTATTATAGTACCTACTAAAATTCAATGTCGATATTATTACACCGGTAATTAAATATTGACTTTTATATTTTTTTTTCTCCATTATTAATTATGTCTTCTATGAATGTCTTCAGACAATGTATATATGTATGTAATATATACATTGTCTGAAGCTACAGTTCTGATATTTATGTATGTACATTTTCGTGTTTATATTATATAATATGTCTTGTCACTATACAAGTCAATGACTGGACAGTCCATTTCCTGCTATTATATTATTTACTTGCTGTCTAAATAAGTTAAATTTTATGTTATATCTAATAAATCAAAATAATATATATACATAATAAATAATTATAATACGTATTTGTTTACTTGGACCCACATTAGTTTGGTATAAATACTAAGTCATGGGTCGCGGGATCGAACCCGTGGTTGATAAAAATACATATTATTTTTTATATTATGTTTATGACTCAGTGCAAAAAAAGACTTATTGGATTAGGCAAATGGCTAACAACTAATTCTCGTAAAAAAATTAATAAAATGTTCACTCTGTGGAAGTCTACATGTTTTGATTAGGGTCATAGGTACATGATAATTTACCTCTTTTACCTTGTGTATTGTAAACATTTGTTTCTTCCTAGTCTATGTCCGCTTTCCAGTTACTATGTGTATTTTCCAAGAATCCTTGAATCATTGTAGCTTTTGGCGACTGTGTGTTATTCTATAAGGCATAAGGTAATCGATATTTCAATGTTTGGTTGTATTTATTTATTTACTTATTTATTTATTTTAAAAATCCCAAAACCTAATCACAAGATTATCTTATAATAAAGAAAATAAATACCACATCCTAGGTTTATTGAAGTTGTAGCCCTGATCATATAAAATAATAAAAATAATATTATGTTTGATTTGGACTCTATTTAGTGATATACGGTCATCTTGAATTATATCAGTTTAAAAAATATTAATTATTAATATTTCATTATTAGCACAAATATACTTAGATGAGACCTATTTTGGTAATAAATAGTAGTAAATAAATACAATCAAAACGTTGACATATCGGCTACCTCATGGAATAATACACGGTCACCAAAAGCTACATTGATGCAGGCGCAAAAATTGCTTCGTCTGGCGTGTCAAAATATCTCAGGATTAGATTGCCAATGAGGTCACAATATTATATTTAAGGGATTTTCTCAAAAGTTTTAGTGTTTGTGATAGTTTCACTTATATGTATGACTACACTGCTGTTTTATTACACTACTATCATTAGGCCACATGACCTATGTAGTGATAATATAATATTATATATCTATTATTTTATTATATATTTTATCAGTAACTTTTAGGTCCATCGTATATGCTATTTATTTTATATTTAACGATCTTCAAGATGCAGGAATCTGGTTAATTTGATTAAAAGCAGGTAAAGTTAAAAGTTCTTTAAAGCATTTTCGTAACATGTGGCTAATTCAGTTCTAAGGTTGCATTTTCGCTTTAGAAGTGACTAAAGGCTGTATGATACGAAACATATAATATTATAAAAGCTCCACATGCGAGTCTTATTAGTATGGCAAAACAGCATCGTCAGAATGGTGAATAGACGTAACTTAGTTTCGACCGAATGTACCCAAAAGTAAACGTGCCAAAACAATATTGGGAAGTATCGTAATAAAATATTATCAATCGATATTCTATATAGTGTTAATTTTTCACCATCTCAACACAATGTGTGCTCTACGTATGCCACTGATTGAAAGCACGCTTTCCCCATGAATATCCCTCATTTTCCTTCTCCTTTCATAAATCGCTGTAATTCCGAGGGTGAAATGTAGTTTTTATTACTCCAATAATATATATTTTGGCGAAACAATCCACCGTAGCACATTTTATTTTTACGATAGTCATTTTTCTCAATCCAAATATATTATTTAGGTCAATCTTACCGTATTTATATATAGTATAAAGTATTACCTTTCGATGCAAAATTACCTATTAAATCATATCAGATTATTATAAAAGCGACTTCAAATATTGTCACACGCAATTTCAAATCGTGATATAATAATTATATTACATATAATAATATATAAAGAGGAAACCAATGACATACACCTCACTTTAACCCTTAAATTCATCATGGCAACACTTTAATGTATATATTACATTTCTGTGGGTCTATTCTATACACAATGCAACTATCGACCGCTAAAGTGATAGTATTTATTACATATATGTATTATAATTGTTACAATAAGTTAGCCGTCTAAACACTCTAATCAGTCAAAACTGTCTTTCTCACTCTAAATTTTATCACAACCAAGAGAGGTGCTGTTAAAATATAGCACTTATTGCAACAATTACAACCAATTTATTGTAATTGTTACCATAAGTGCTAATACTTTGATACAAACTTACCCTAGTTAGCTGTCGTATTTATCACTTTATCACTTTAGCGGTCGATAAGTATAGAATAGACCCACTGATCGATTACATGTAATGTTTAATAATAAATGAACAGTGGCGTCTTTGAATAAAACTTTGAACTATTTTATCACCACACTTTATTTACTACAGATAACGGCAAGTTTTTAAATAAAAATTTCATTCGACATATAAATATAAAGCAGTTATATATAAAACAGTTTGTTGCTGAAAAGCAACATTATGCCATTAAAGGTAAACCCGTCTGAATATTACGTTGTATTTTATTTAAAACTAGCGACGCCGACGTGAATTACGTAAAGAAAAAATAGACAGATATGCATTATGACTAAATGGACTGGTTAATAGTATTGTTGTCTATCTACAATTATCTACCCGCATCGCACCTCATTTTTTACAATTTATTAACATTGTATTTGTTCATTTTCCAGGCGCGCACTTTTCAACTCAACCTAGCGTGATATTTTTGTGTCTGAGATATCGAGAATCGAGATTAATATCTAAAAATAGTTAACTTAGCGAGTACCTATGTAATAACAACATAGTAAATAAGATTCATTCAATTGTATTTATTTTACATATACCTAATGAACACGACAAAGTAGAAATTCAAAGCATTCACAATATGACATAAAGTAAGTGCTAACAATTTTCATCAATATTGGTCCAGTAGCAATTAAGTTATAACCAAACAAACATACAGGTACTTACACTTTAGTTGATATAATACGAATAGATTTTTTTGTTATAGAGCGGTACCTGAAACATGCAACGTTATTGTAATCGAAATGTCAACGATTTTAATGGCACAGCTTGGTCAAAATGAGAATGCGACAACTGGACCCCGGACAATTGGACGCAGCTCTGTCGTAGACACGTATACAGAACGTAAACGAGGTGTTTTAATCAGCTTCTATCTACGAGTTAGAAGTTTTAAATCATTTTACTCTTAACATAATGTATTTTTTATTGCGGATTGAGAATTACCATGCCTAAGGCTTTATATAAAATAAAAAACTCTTTTTTCGTTATAACTTTAACATATGCACGATTAAATCATTATTTACGTCTGCATATATTTACATTCTCACCAACTATTAAATATAAATAATAATATTAAATATATTTTTTAAAGTACCTATAAGTACCTAACGTCTATTTATTTTTGAATTCCGTGGCGTCCAGTTGTCCCGGTGCCAAATCGTCCTAGACCCGTTAAAATCAACCAATGAATTGAGAAGATGGCCAATAACATCCAAAGGTTAGTTCAACTTATTAGGTAATATTTAAATACTCCATATTTAAGTCTAAAAAAATATAATATTATTATTTAATCCATCAGGAATTCAAAAAGAATAAAAATATATTATTCCTTATCAATCACAGGTACTCCACTTATTGTCTTCTGTATTTTACTCGTATTTATAATAATTAACCATCGATAAATAAAATTGTAAAAATATTTTATTTTCACGGTTTTTTCTTCATTTATTATTTTTTATAAACTACTAGTAAAAAATATAAATTTTTACGATGTTGTTTTTCTAAAAAATACGAAAAATATATTTTGGTATTAGGTATATGGACAACTTTGAAAAGCTTTTCCCCACATTATTTGAATGGTGTTTTCAAAAGTGTCCACGGAGAAAGCTTTTATGCGTGTTTTGAAATATAAAAAGGACAATGGGTCTTTTATAAGACATAGCCCATATGAAAATATAATGTAACACAAAAGCATCGATGGATAAAAAAACAAAGGATTACTTTATAATTTTTTAATGTCAAAAGAATATTAAGTATTTAATAATTTAATGGTATTATTTACTTTTACCGGGTTTTTTAATTGATTGATTTTGACACAATGTAATTTAATAAATATTACCAATATACCTACTATAACTAAAAAAAAAAACATGTCTGCGTTCCAGTAAAATTGTAATCCGCATGGGTGTGGCGAGGACTGCATTCAGTCTAACATAGACTTGCGTGTAGGTCAAAGCTGTATTCTTTGATGACTAAATCGTGTTTATTTAATGCGTGCGAGCTAGCTGTGCTGCTTTATGGCTAAAAGATATGGAATCAACCTAGGCTCTTAAGATTTTGAGCTTTCAGAATCGATGTCTCCACCGAATCTTAGGGGTGCATTAGTACGACCATGTTACACACATTGTGGATCATTGGCGGATACGGTGATTGAAGTAGTAACAAAGAGACACTTCACGTGGCTGGGATATGTGTTCCTGATGCCTCCAGAAAGTATGAAACTCCATACCCTTGTGGTACAAAAAACTTCAAGGGTTCCTCTCTCTTCCCACCTGCAACGTTGCTGCTAGCGATTTACGTGCTGCAGGTTTCACATGGCGGTAGGCGCGGTTTGCTTTCCTTTGCCCAACCCTGAGTAATATATGCCTAAAAAGTGCCCACAAAAGAGAGGATCATAAAGAACGAATAAAAATAAATGATCTTAATTTATTATCATAATATAACACAAAGCTAAAACCATACGGTTATACAAAACTATGTGAAGAGATTTTGATACCCGCAATAAGACGCTCCATTTTTTTTAATGATAAAAATACCTCAGTCGTGTGGATCTGCTCCTGAGACATTACCAGCCGTAAATAACTACTGATGCTTCATATTCAAACGTAGGACTTCATTATATACTCGATTAAGACCGATAATAGTGCGGAGTGCGTTGATATGGAGGGGTCCCTATTTGTGTTGTAATGTTTTTCACTTAGAAAATCTAAAATATAATTGACAGTTTCTTCTCATTAGTGTTTTGTGAATAAACTGATTTCCCATTATGGCGAGAATTCAGAGTATGACATTTAAAGATTTTATTTGAGATACCTAGGTGATGTTGAATTGTATTCGTATGTAAGTATAATTAATTTACAGTTTCTTGAGATAATATATTAGTGTTTTGTATATCCCTATCTCCTACGCAAAGGTGTGACGAGATTTCAGAGTGTGGCATCAGTTAATCAGTCATCTAAAATCCTAGCTGTCTCAGTAGACAAATTGTATGAAATAGTTATTTGAGCAACTAACAAACTATATTCGTCTTTCATATACATAAGAACAATGTGTAAGCACATCACGTGATAATAATTTTGACAAATACACTCTTCCACTGTAACATATTTGGTAACGTCGCTAACTAATTTAACGGGGGTCTGAGTTCAAATACTGTCAACTTTGAGAAATTTAATTGATGTTTTTTAACTTAAACAATATGTGTTTTTCTACCCAGAATATATTTTCTTAAAATACTCATAGGCAGTATCGCTTCTATAATATTATATTTTTTTAACTCGAGACTTTAAAAGTAATATACAATTGTTATGTAGTTATTAATGGTGTATCGCAAATATTTAGGTAATGCATACAGATTATTTAAAAAAATCTCATGTTGTTCCGATAGATTTTTAAATCTGTAGCAATCAATAGACAAAAATACTTAAAAAACAGACACTTTCTGACATTTGAGAATAAATTTTAATAATGAAGTAGTTTGTATAAGTGACAAAAATGTTGCAAGTCACAAAAGATTGATTAGATTTGTTTTTTTAATTATATATCGTAGAATATTGCGTTTTAAATTTGGAATGGTCACTTGTAAGAAAATATATTATATCGGAAAATACCCCGTACACATTTAAAATATATAACATATTATATATATTGTTAAAAATGTGTTATCAAACGTTTTCAATATGTAGCCAAGATTGACACTGGGTTGTTAATTAAACCAATAAAACTCCGAAGAGTAAGTTTCCAGTAAGTACCCAGAAAAAGTTTAATAATAATTAGGCACTAATGGCCAAATACGTAATAATATTTATCTAAATAAATAGGTTTATGTATTGAAAATCAGCCCATTTCGGGCATATAACAGATAACGCATAGCAAATCGAACGAGTTGCTTCCCTTTTGGTGAAATTAAAATAAAATACGCACCTGTCTAAGTGACATAATAATATTATAAACAGATATTAAGTAAATATAGTTTTAACGTGGTATATTTTATTTCCAATAAAAGGTAATTGTGTTGATACCGATTTAATAATATATATTTGTTGTATGAAAAATATCTTATTATATTATATGCGATAACTTAAATTAATTAATATTGTCCAAATGAAAGGAATACTTTATTACACTTCAGCGTCCAAAGTATTAATGCTCCATAATTAAATATATTAGGAAGATAAAAAGAAAGGGCGCAAGTACACAGTCTTGCTTCACTCCTGACGTGATTTCAAAGAGGTCAGATGATATCCAGGAGAGCGCATGAACAATCTATGCGCTGCATGTCTGACATGGCGGGAGGCGCAAGAGTTGGCGATGGATTAAAGGACATGGCGTAAACTTGTGCTTGCCCTAATCCCCAATGCTGGGTCGTAACAGGGTGAAAGAAGAAGGGAGAAGAATTAAATATATTGATTTACTTATACCTTATATACTTTAAATTTAGTTGTATAATTTAATAAATAATAATACCTGTGACAATATTAAATATATATAAAATCCCGTCATTCAAGTCTGGTAGATATAAAAAACGATAATGCTGCCAGGTTTGTTCCAGTGGCTGTGGCTATTTAGAAGTTATTCAACAAAATAAATTGAAACTTCACGTAGTAGCAGACTAAGCAGCGTTAATCAGCCATAAAATTTGCATAAAAGGTATTTGGATGTGTATAATAGCACAGCGAAGCTTATTTCGTAGAATATTACCCATATGCGCAGTATCAAGGCTACGCCAAGCAGAGTAAATTGGCTAGAGAATTGTTTAGTAAAATTCATCAATAATTTAAAGTTTTTTTCACTATAACACCCATGTATAAAGTAAATATTTCTATAAAATCGAATTAAATTTATAATAAAAGAAGGTACATATACCATTTTGTTTTATTAATATATATGCGTTATATATACGTAATTAATTAAGACTTAAAATACTAAATAACCGAAAAAAACACGTCGACATTACATAAAGCGGTCCAATTTTTTAAAAATATTATCATTATAAACAGCTTGACATATTTATAAGTAGTATGTCATGATTGTATCGTTGAGCTGTTAAACCTCCTATTTTAATTTTTATACAAAAGAACTGTCTTATAAGTACAATCATGAAGGTAAATTTTAAAATTTTCTATCCGTGAAAATTATGATTGATCTAAACAACTAGTAGTAAAATTCTCGCCATCATTAAGTGTTCATAATACCCCCTGAACTCGGAGGATTCTATAATTATTAATGACATTTTAACTTTGGTGGTATATAGAAAATTTAAAGTTTTATCTAAACGATGTGGTTATGAATGACACTAAAATAAAACGTTTTCAAAAAATTGTCCCATCTGAAATTTGAACAACGATATTTACAAAACTACGTTTTATAAAACATATCTATTATTATAAATATTTTAATTTCGTTTTTATATTTTATAATAGTTCAATAGCCATATCAATAGCAATCTAGGTATCGAGTAAAATGATGTCATTATTGAAGTATTATTATTATTCAAATATAAATTATTAAAACAGTTATTACAACTATTTGAAAGCATTTTTAATGTAATATTTAAAGAAGAGCTTTTGTTAATTAAAGATTCAGAAAAAAGTATTGAAACGGTCACTTATAAAATAACGTATATTTTATGGTAAATAAAATAGGTGATAATAAATATTAGCAATTTTTAAAACTATTTTTTTACAAATAAACATTGGCAATATTCAATTTAATTTTACTGTGGTTCTCAGTATAAAATATTTTCTACAATAAACAACACTCTTAGACCTGGTTCTGTTTTATTTTTCTCTGGGTTATGGATAAATAGGAAAGAAAATGGCAATACACAACCATCCTTCGGTAAGGGAATTATATAAGTCATTCTCGAGAGACTTTTATCATAAAAACCTTTCCCGGTTCTGCCGGTTTGACGTGGAAGTAAGTCCTATAAGGCTCTGTGGGATTTAAAAAAATAGGCGAAGATGATTTATATACGTATTACTGAGGCTCTTTGAAAATTCTATAGGAATCCACCTTACCCATCGATTTTTTTAACCAATAAGATTTTTAAAAATGTTTTTTGACCTTGGTTTTATCACCTACATATTATTTATATTATAATATCATCACCTTGGACCATTATAATGTTGAATGAAGGCCTCTCCAAGCCGATTCCATTCATTTTGATACTATGCGTTCCATTGCAGTATACTCCGGCAGAACTTAATTATTGCGTCAATCGAGCGGCCTCAAGGTCTACCGTTTGGATGATTTATATCTCTCTTTTTTATTCAAAGATTATATTTTCTTCTAACTATTAGCTTTAACAAACTGGTTGAACACCGTATTTAAGGCATTATGGGTAATTTTTAAGATGTACATACTTCTATATAAAATATCCATATATACTTGTTGGCCCATGTAGTTGTAGTTCTTCATTTATTTGAACTATGTCAGCAAATCAGTTCAAATATTTTTTTCTTTATTACGTTTATTTTTAACCCTACTTTGCTATATACATTCTGCCTCGTTGATTTCTTTTATCTCGCAAGAAGACTACTATATAATTGACAAAGTGAAAATTTCTCATAATACTCTCAAAGATACTTAATGGGGAGACCTTTTTCATTATAGGTAAGTTGCCTGAATAAGTAGTCAACGGTAGCTGTATTTAGTTTGGGTGACATTGACGGGTGCCTTTACTGATAATAAATAATCTTCATAATATAGTTTTTGGAGATTTTTTTAAAACTCTTGCGTTACTGTACCTACATATTATTAAAATATTTAAATGGCGCCTGCGAATTCCTTGATTTCTGAGTGTATGGAGAATTAATATTTCTGTTACTTGACATTATATTCCGCTTGACTTTGGCGAAAATTCTAGGTATTATTTATTATTATTTTTTCCAGAAAACTATCATCTAACTTTTACTTAACAAAAAATAAATAATCGCTCTGTGTAATTTGTTAGTCCGTGTTTAGAAGAGTGACAGATTAGAAGTATGCACCAAATAGTTTATGAAATTCATACAAGGTCAATGACACCCTCGCTAATTAATTACCATCTGCATAATCATTATACATAATATTATGTGTACAATAAGTAAAGACAAAACAATATGGACCAATTATTATATTATCCGATCTACAGTTAATTATGTTAATTACAAAAATTATGTACTCTTCAAAATATCATCAAGAAAAATGAATAGGTCATTCGTTTTACAATATTTAATTGTAAAAAATTGATACTTGTTATTTTTATAAATTTAATCTTTAATATTATGTCGTATATATTCCAATTTTTTTTTCAACCCATTAGGTACCTAGAACAAAAGATTTTTTGATTATAAATAAAATATCACTAGATACTCATATTAGATTATTTTGCCGTAATGTTCGATGATTAAATCGATGTTTAAAAAAATATAATATATTAAAACTATGAATTCGTCAAAAATATGTTTTGCAGAAAACTTAATAAACTAAATTTTAGTAATGGAGATTACCATAAAATAATTTGTAATAACAAGATGGTTTTTTTTAATTGTTATTAAATAGGTATGGAGTATTCACCTTAAGAAATTATCAATCAATAATAATATTTTATCTTTATATTATATTAAATTTAATATAAATATATACCATGTAAGTATTCGATTACTTAAAGTATACAATACACACATTATAGATTTTTCGTAACATAAGGTTGCATAATATATTTATGTTTATTATGATATATCAAACTCAACTTGTGCACGTATAAAGTTTGAAACTCACTTTCATATTAAGTTGTATCTCTTTTAAACAAGTTTCATCGTAAAGCAGAATATAAAAGAAAATTCAACTCTTTACAACAATATAAAAGAAGCATTTACGTAAAGTTGACAACACTAATAAATATTGAGGTTAGTGTCTCTTGACCCTTTTAGCATAAAAACTGACGACAACATGTTTTTATTACTTTTTTTACTAACTAAATTAGGTATGACTATTATTAATATCATTATCTTAAATGTTTTTATGAATATTTTTATCGAGAATTATTTAGGGATTATTATGTTTTCATTCGTTTAACATGGAACGTTGGCAACGATCCAGTATTCGGAACACTTTTCAAAGTATTATTACAATCATACTGGAGCTTTCGTAAAAAACATGTTTTCTTATTATTTTAGAAAAATAACGTTATGGAAATTTCACGAATAGTTTCCTTTATTCGGATACCTATTATTACACATTTCCCTAAATATTATTGCTTTGTGTAATATTCGAAATTGACTTATGAAAGACGAATGGAAATGAATATTGTAAGTAATAAAATTGATGAATTATTGAAATATGAGAAATGATTTCTGACCAAAGCTCTAAAGCATCAGCTTTTGAATTATAAAAATCGTTGCGCCGCCTTTTTTAAGGCCCTTAGACATATAATGAAAAATCGTACCGATTTATAACTGAAAATTTACTCAAATTTATCAAGGCACATAATATATCTAAGTCGATTGTCGGTTCTCAGTAACCACTTGAACGATCAACATGTCATCTACCGATGACGTCGTACTAACAGTTCTGGGTATAATTTTGTGCTGAAGAAAAAAAAATATTTCCCGCCGTGTGAGATTTTAAAAATGGCTTATAAAGAGAAAACAATATAGATATAATAGAGGAGTTAAGATTTACGTAAAAGGATTGACACAAATTTACATAGATGAATGGAAAGACTTACCTTACCTGTCTAAAGCTTTTGTCATTTGTTACTCCGCTTATTGTGAAACAAAACATTGCGATGAGCCAAGCCATAACTCTTAATTAGAGATTATCTGCTTTTCATGAGATTTCATGAGTTAACATCGATTAATTTGACTTTCTTTGATTTCAACTAAACTTAAATATTAAACTTCCCTAGATTCCGATTTAAAAATAGTTCACATTTGGAATCAATAAGCAATAAAAATATATATATATATAAATTAGTTAGCACGTTTTAATAATGCATTTTTTAAGATTTCGATATTATATTAGTCCACGGACCCCTTAAGCCCTTAAGGGCTCTGAACCTAGGTATTTATATATTTTTAGAAAAGTAGATTTTAATACATATTCTTTTGTAATGAAATCATTAGATACTTGTTTGCAATGACATTAATATGGACGAAGCATCTAGAAAATAAAATGACACTCACTTTGTGTCGGGTCTGCCGGATGGCGAAATTCATATTTTAATATCGGTATCCTACGCTCAAATGAACATTCTGCTTGTAAGCGGTCTGGCGACACCGCTGGGTCTGCCAATACAAAATTTCTGACTGTCAGGTTTCGACTCCACCGTTATTATTGTGTTACAAAATGCCAATGTGCCTAGTTAAAAATTGTAAAAAAATCTACTAAGCACTCCAAGAAAGATGGGATATCACTTTTCATGTGTTAGTATTATTTATTATTTATAAAATGCCATTTTAAGATATTGATGAATGTTTATTCAATGCAATTGAATGAGAGGAACCATTGGACAGTCAGTCGCCTGTGATTCGCTGAGCTCACTTGCGTCTAATCTCCGAGAAGTCGTAAGTAACCGAGAATCCGTTTCTAACGCAATGAGTCATGACACTAATACGCCATTACAATAAAGGTTATATTACTATAAATTCTCGAAGCTTGTATCGCATAATGGAAACGGATACGTCATATGGTCACGTGACATCTACCCATACATCTATGAATGACTTTCATGTGTGATTTCTCGTGCGCTCCGGGTATGAAGTGAGTTGTCCATTTAATATGTCATTGCTTGTTTGCCATTTGAATTGGCCCCATATTATGGATCGTTTCACGACTATTGGACAGGATTAACTACGGCCCGTCACTGTTTTTGTTACTTTTCAGCAGTGTTGATAATATTGGACAAGATTATTTTAGTGGAAGTTATTTATCTTATATTAAATTAATTATAATAATTATATCTGTATGTATATATTGGTATACATGCTTAAAGGAAAAATGAACTTAGTTTAAATTAAATAGCTGATTTTTATATTTATGTACTTATGAAATTTTAACTTTATACTACACATCAATTTAGATATTATCAAATCGGAAGTAATTAAAACATCATAAAATATACACAAATACACAGTATCAGATATTAAACAATATACGGTATTTATAAATTTTCAATACTTTGTTCCGACAATTGTGAAGTTTGAAACTAGTTGTATTATAACATTTTGATTGCTTTTCCGATTGTATTGAAATCCTGTTTTGGAATTTAATATGCTGGACATAGTATTTTGTTTGTATGCTGTGCATTGTACTTACATTGAAATACAGTATTCAGGGTAGAAATTGTTTCATATGATCCAATCTTCTATATCGAATAATATAGACCTAATATTTCAATTTTATGTTAAAATTTATTATCTTACTTTTGGTAATGGTATTCAAATTAATATTGAACATACATAATTTTGAAAACACTTCTGAGAAAATATATTATAACCAATAGAAAAAATCTTTTTAAAAAAAGTAAGACATCCCCGCAGGAATCGAACCTGCATCTCTCGGATATCGCACCCAAGCGCATATAGCACTATGCTAAAGGAGTCATATTCTATATTTTCTCAGGAATGTTTTCAAAATTATGTATGTTCAATGATTTGAATGTTACATTCTTAAATCTTCTGAATTATTCATTTAATAAAAAAGATAGTTAATTACAAATTAATATTATTGGGGAAAAAAGGTAAATTGCTATATAAGACTTTACATAGACACACTATTTAAAAAAAACTAAAAATATCCTGTTTATTTACTATTTTTATCTACTTTTCACATTATTCATTTAATTTTCCAGTGAATTTAACGAAAAAAGTACGTGCCTAACTTTTTTTGATGATGGCAAAACACAAAATTATAAATAATATGCAAAAACGGTAAAAATTCTAGTAGACACTGTTGTTTTGAATATAAATATCATTTTATACGTATTTTTATGTAACTAGTTTAGTTTGTCAAAACATTTATACTTAAAACTGTTTTAAATTGAATGTAAATGAAAAATTTAGCTATTTATGTTATATTTATATTCATTTAATATATTCATTTAATTCATTTATTTTTTTAACATATTGTGGACATTACAAATTATATTATGAAATATTTTAGAAGATGAAAATGGCGTGAAAGGACTTACTATAAAAAACATACTAAATTGTAAATTGTAGTGTTTTTTATATTTACCTACACACAAGACGATGGTGAAAAAATCTTTGATGACAATTTTTTATATTTTTTTTTAAATTTAAAATTAATTATTATAAACGAGATGTTTTTAAAACTGAGCTACGGATACCATCCGATATAATTATATTCAGTGATGAAATTTTCAGAATACCGAAGCCGCGATCTCTACTAATTAATACATTCATACAAGGCTTGTACAAAATAAACAATAACACCATGGTGCAATTGTTTTCGTTTTCTACTTAAAATATGAGTGATGACTGTTGAGACAGACGTCTTCAAGAACAAAAGCTATCAATTCGTTTGATTAATACATATTTCCACAGTAGCATGGTTGCTTCTTAGAAACCACATACTTCAGGGTTGAAGATTAAATAAAATTTGATATTATTATGAATACTCTTAAAAAATGATTTTTTTTGAAAATATATTATTTGACTCATTTTTATGCAGACGAGAAATTCGGCACGTTTTAATTATTTTTTTACCAATGATAATTAACTCAAACTGAAAACTATTTTAAACATATTTCTATTTATAATTAACCATTTCTTTTATTCAAATGAATAATTCACAAGATTTAAGAATATATCATTCTGATTATTGAACATATATAATTTAGAAAAACACTTTCTGAGAGAGTATATTATAACCAATAGAAAAAATCTTTTTTGAAAAAAGTAAGCCACCCGGCCGGGAATCGAACCCTGCATCTCCACGGGTAAACGCCCCAAACTTCGCATTTATCTAATATGCTACGGCGTGACGTACTAATTGCGACAAATTTTAACTATTGGTCACTTTTTTTAATACCTACTCATAAGCGTTCTTCGAAATCAAGCTACTTTGGCAATCGATTTTTGTTTCTTAAATCAAAGTATGTAACAATTTACTATTACTTCGATTACTAACTGACGTCGTGGAATTTCTCCAATATTTTTTAGATGTAACTACTTGCACTTGCTAATAATTTATAATTAGTATAAAAACATGAATACCGAAGTGTAACATACTTGTAATGCTGACATGTTATGATTACTACAACATTATAAATTAAATACGATAGTGTATGAGATATTTATGTTATTGCTTCAGTACCTCGTAATATAACTTACTTGAAAAATATGTTTTGCAGTAAGCAAGTATTTATTTATTTAAAAATGAATATAATAATTCACTGTGACTAGATATATATTGCCAAACAAATAGATTATTAAATATTATATTCACCAAATTCAAATATTTTTGTGTGTGATACAAAGAAGATTACAAGATATTTTTAGAAGGTTCATTAATTTATTGACGTATAAGTTCTAATTAAAATAATAAACTTTTAATATCAAAGTATAGGAGATATAAAATAAAAAAAATGTTTTTCCATCCGCATACTTAACTCAAATTGTAAATGCATTTTCTCTCATCATCGTTTACTAAAATCCACTACATTAAAATACTTAGGAATAACACTTTAAATGTGTTAACGATACATGGATGGTTTATATCCTAGTACCTACATTAGTAGAAATATATAATACCATAGAAAACCCTAACAAAATGTTTTACATGGTATGTTATGCTAGGCTTAAAACAAAATGTAATTTTATATAGCAAACATATTTATATGCCAGTAAATTAAGTAAACCATAGACACGAAAGAGGTAGAGAAGAATAAATTAAAGATTTAAAATAATCATAGACATATTAGTATTAACTTAAAACATTAAACGGTGCTTAGTACGACCACCAGTGTTTTCTTTTTCCCATAACTGTATGGAAAGATGAACACTGAAGGTAAGCGATAGAAATGGGTGGACTTGTGGAGATAAGGTGCTGAAGGAAAGTTTTCTGAATTTGCGTGAACTGAATGGGCTCTTCTATTATGCGTTTGACGTATTCTCAGTTTCTTTGGCCGTATTGACCGCAGAATAGTCGACAATCTCGAAAAACTGTCAGTCACCCAAAAAGATTAAAATCGATGTGGAAGAAAACAGACTCACTGGAGCAACCAAGTGATATTCTGTCGACTGATAACCATCGGAGTAGCAAGTGTACGAGTAAATGACAGATAATTTTGAAGGGTAATGAAACTGCTCTAGTCAGTGTAGTTTTCGACCATCTGCAATGATAACAAATACTAATAAAGCAGGTGCAATTCTTTACTTACTTACTTGTCTTACTTTTTTCAAAAAGATTTTTTCTATTGGTTATAATATATTTTCTCAGAAAGTGTTTTTCAAAATGATGTATGTTCAAAATCATTTAAATTGTTGCATAATTATTTCATAATACTCTTATGCAATCAACATAGACAAGTATATAATGAATACTTTAGATGACTATATACCATTTAGAAAAATATTTTTTTAAAAAATACGACACTTGATGTGACTTGAACCAGTTACAACTGGATTCTCGCCAATGTGCTTTATCAATAATTTCAACGGTTCCAAATGTCGAATTATGTTCAGCGATTCTCGCATGAAATAAGAATTTATAATATATAAATAATTGTAATAACAATAATCAAAATTGTGCCCACTGGATTCGTATCAATGTGCTTTACCAATTAAGCTACGGGCATCCTAATTACTAATACGATGAATTTAATTAACAGTTTTTATATGAAATGCTTATCAAATTGCATTAATGTTGACTACCGGTTTTTGTGTTTTCAATTAACTGATGCCCGAATCACTCCAAATTTTTAGTTATACGTACTTGCACTTTTCAATATTTTTTAAACCTTTTTTTATTCAGCAAATAATTTACTAGATCTGAGAATATAACATTATAATATATATTGAATATACGTAATCTAAAAGTACCTCAGATATTTACCTACTAGAAAAAATAGATGCTCGACGAGGCTTGAATCTGTTACCACTGGATTCGTGCCAATGTGCTTTACCAATAATTCAAATGGTTACAAATATCGAAATATAATCAGAGGTTCTCGCAAGAAATCATAATTTATAATAATATGTAAACAATATAGTAATAACAGTAATGAAAATTGTTATATTTCTCAAAGAAATTTACACGCAGAAGAAGTAAAGTTTTCAACATGATTATATTATTATTACATAGTCAGCAAACAAAACGAGAAGTTAAATAATAAATTTTTAAGATATGTAAAACTCAAAATCGTGATTAATATGACGAAGGAGATTGTTGAAAACTTTCTTTATTACAATAGAATTCTACCTCTTTATCAAGGTTGGGCAAATGAAATTACAAACATTGTTATAAAGTTGGTTGTTAGAATTTTACAACTCTCAGGTCCTGAAAGAAAGCATGTTCTGTGTGTTAACGAGAGGTGTAAAGCCAGCCAACCAGACGGCCAGAGGAAGGGTAACGGAACGCTGTGAATACCGCATAGGCGATTAAACCGGGTTAAGCATGCAACTACATACCCACTTGGTTTTTATACTTTACGATTGAGAGATCAGGATCATTTACAAATTAAAAGTATTATTATCACCAAGTATACTACAATTTAAAAAGATAATTAAAAGTAATAAACCCCAATCAATTGCCGCATGATAACCTGAATCCCAATAAACCATGGTAGGGTTTTGCTTCCCACAATAAAAGTCACTACTTATTCTTATTTAAAGTGAACATTCTTTAATTCGATACCCTCTAGTGAACTGCAAATATTAAAAGCTCTAAAAAGCTTTTATTTTTAATTGCTATATTATGTCATCAAAAAAAGTATATTTCTTTTGGATTTATGTAAAGCATGGTATTGTCATTAAAAGTGTACATTTAATTTTGGAGACAAAGTCTCCGTCTCTACCTTTTATTTATTTTTTATTTATACTACTGTATAGTGTATTTCATTATAATAATCTTTTTTAATTGTCTCTATAATCCCTATAATACGATTAATATTTTGATTATCTCACGAAAAGTTTTCCTAAAGCCTCAATTACATTGAGCTTCTTTACAAGCTGTTTATTGGTGAATTTACAATCTGCCTGTAAAGTCGCCCAGTGTAATCATCGAATAAGCTAATAAGCAGGTTGTAAACACTCTACCGAGAAAAATTGAAAGCCGGTCAACTTTACACGCTACACGGTTGGTACTGCGTCTGCGCAGTACCAACCTCCCGGTAAAAAAAACGAACTACGTTCCGTCAAAATAGTCGCTGGCTTGTGGCTTCTCAGCGAATGGAAAGTTTTGTGTGTAATCATCAAATCGCAGTAGCTGAATCGCCCGATTTTAAATTCGCCAATAAACAGCTCGTAAAGAAGCTCAATGTAATTGAGGTTTAAGTGATTATTTTAATTATCCATTCTGTCAACCTATTAAATCCATGCTCCGAGTTCAAATATATATTGAAAAAAATCTAGATTACTACTCGGCCATCACGGGTGACCAAAAACAATTGTCAGTTGCGCAGAATAGATTAAATGTTAAAATAAGTTCACGACTAAGGATAGCTTTCTATCATCCAGTGTGGTGCATAAAATAACATAAATAAATAGCACCAGCAAATTTGTCTCTTTTCATACACCCTAAAAAATTGTTGGAAAATACCTTATTTGCTAGTGCATGATCATTTATATGGTTCACATCATTTAATTATCTTATTTTCTCTATTTGGATTGATTTAACTGTAGTGGATTTATCGTTGGGGCCGTAAAGTTTGGCTTTGTGTATTTTTCTCCAATTGATCTTAATAGAAGTAGGGTGAAAGATTTTTCCTTAGAAAATGTTTATTTCTATAGCCAATGTCAAAGTTTCTGAAGCGTAAATAACCATCAATTTTATAAAAATACATTTCAATTGAAAAATAAAAAAACAATATTTCAATTTGACTATAGGTATTATAATATTTCAGATAAGTAACTTGTTTAATAAATAATTACTCGTAACTATTATCATCGTGTTTAAATAATGTATCGGCTCTCGTTTTAAATGCGACTTCTTCTTTGCAATAAACCAAAAGTTTACTAATAATAATTCTAGCATCACTCTTAATCGTTTTAGATATATTTTTATTTTAAAAAGCTTGAAATTACATAAATTGGTAGATCCGTACATCACGGGAGCGTAAAATGAAATGATAAATTTGGGGGCGTTCCTCATTTGAAAACGGAAGTGCGATTAGTTGCACTGGAAGGGATTGTTAGTTCACAGTTTGAATACGTGAAAAAAAGTTATTGTTCGGCAATATATATCACTCGAACCTATTGGTTACTTAAAATATACATTAAAAGTGTGCACTGCGGCGCCCGGGGCGCTGCCGCCTGTTCGAAACGGCGGAAGATATTATTCTTATTTCAATGCGCTAATGCACCATCATCATAATAATAGATTCGTATGCTTTGGTGAATATTTTCTTCAAGCGATGCCTAAAAAGTAGTGATGAGTCCTTAAGATTTATATTTCTTTCAAAAACTTAAAGATTTCTTATTTCGAAACCATTCTTTTCGTGGAAAAACGAAAAAAATTGCAATTAAATTAAACTGAGAAATTATTTTGCTCTGATTCTGGTATGTATACTTTCGATTATAATATGTAGCTCGGAAAGGATATAACAAACTTTCGAACCTCATTCTGATGGGATGATTTTCAATTGACTATTCAAAACATACATAATATATTATAATATAATAATATGTACCTACTTAAAACAATTTTTACACACTGTTTTAAAAAACAGTAATGATTGGTCAATTTTAAGTAAATTCAACGCGTGTGACTGGTCCCAGAAACCTTGTTATTTTGAATACAGTAAGTACTTTTTCAAAAAATAACTTTCAACGATTTCTAATTTTTGGCATAAAGCTTGATCGTACCGAAGAAATTTAAGAAGGAAGATCTAAAAAATAGCCTAGATTCTTGAGGACACATTTTTTTGGCAAGAAAGACTGAAAAAAGTCGCCAGCTTGGATAATAAACGTAAACAAATAAAAAGTAAGAATTATTCTTGACTCAATGTAGGTCTGTAAAGTCAAAAGCTTGGACACCTATGGCCTGAAATATTTTCCAAGTTTCTTTATCTTAAATATACTCGTAGAACTAAATATGTTATGGATCCAATTTTTTGAAATACCTACAGCTTTTTTCCTTTTATTTTGTTAACTGTCAATTCATGGTGGAACTGCATTGAATTGTTATTTGATTTAATAAAACGCATTTTTTAGTACTTATTCCACTTTAATAATTAAATTTGGACCAGTTTTGTCCGCCTCAGAGGGACATTTTCAACTGAAAATGGGACATTTCAGAGGGACTCTGAGGCGGACGAAACCGGTCCAAATTTAATTATTAAAATGAAATAAGTACTACTAAAAAATCCGTTTTATTAAATCAAACAACAATACCTACTGCTTTAATGATATCATATTTTCTGCAAAGCTTGTTATAACAGATATTTTTTGAGGCAAAAATACAAGACGTTAAATATTATTAATCAATACCTGCTTTCCAGATGCTATAACCAGTTTTACAGTCTCATTATTTTCACTACGCAAAACAGCTTTTATGGGCTGCCTCAATGACCTTCATTTAACTTCAATTGTATAATATACTCAACCCCAGAGAAACGAAACGAAAATTAAGTTTTAAAAATTTAAATGTTCAAAGATACGCTCGCCGTAGTTTTATATTGAGTTTTTATTGAAAATTTACAGTTTAATTTATTTATAATTGAAGCGCGCCACTTTTTTAAAAGTGCGTAAATAATGTTGGCGTTGATATTCAAAATCGAACGAAAATAGGATTTCTTTTAAATAATATTTTTTGTACAAACGTAATTTAATTTACATGACTTTAAAAATAACGCCCAATCGATAAATATAATTGATTTATCAAGATGATATCAGTAATAATATTTATAATAAAGTAATAAAAACTGAAAAAAAGATTAAGTTAACGCCTAAATTATTTTATGTTGATAAATTTGGCACATAATAAAGATACATACCATCAACATATATTATACCTTGACAAGTTATTATAACTAACTTACATTTCAAGCATTATTCATCGTGTGATTAATATCATCATCACTACTGCGAGTAATGTTTAGTAAACAAAATTTTGGTTTAATTTCCATCCAGACTATATAAATTTAATTTAGTTACAAATACTGCATTCGTTATAATACGAGGTGGGTCAATAAGTCCTTAGAAAAGCCGACAGGTGGCGCGACTAGTACTGTAAGCGGTTTGTTTTCATGCAGCGGCACTACCGATTCAGTATGCTGCGAAGTTTCAATCAGATTGGTCGGGTTGTTGTGTGTTTCTCGTACATTTAAAAAAAAAATTGCTTGTGGAAAATGGAAAAATGGAAAATGGAGAAAATTGAGTTTAGAGCTGTTATTAAACATTTTAATATAAAAGGGTTAACAGCAAAGGAAATAAAAAATGAGTTGGATTTAGTTCACGGCATATCTGCTCCTTCACTTGCAACTATTTATAACTGGTTAAATGAATTTAAACGTGGTCGTACATCAACAAAGGATGAACCACGCTCAGGACGTCCTGTAGAGGTGACTACACCAGAAATGATCAATAAAATCCACGATATGGTGTTAAGTGACCGAAGATTAAAGTTGAGTGAGATAATTGAGGTTACAGGGATCTCAAAAGGTAGCGTCATTTCTATTTTACATGACTAATTGGGCATGAAAAATATTTCTGCAAGATGGGTGCCGCGTTTGCTCACAGTCGACAATAAACGCAATAGGGTGGTGGCCTCTAAAGCCCTGTTGTCGCTCATGCAACGCAATCAGGATGAATTTTTTCGTCGCTTTCTGACTGTAGATGAAACATGGATACACCATTATACTCCCGAGACGAAAGAACAGTCAAAGCAGTGGATTGCGAAGGCAAACCATGTCCAAAGAAGGCGAAAACCGTAAAATCAGCTGGTAAGGTTATGGCTACTGTATTTTGGGATGCACGTGAAATTATTTTCGTTGACTATTTGGAAAAAGGAAAAACAATAACAGGGGATTATTATGCATCTTTATTGGACCAGCTAAAAAACAAAATTGAAGAAAAACGGCCTCATTTAAATAGGAAAAAAATCCTCTTTCATCAGGACAATGCCCGTGTTCACACATGTTTACGATCAATGGCTAAAATTGAAGAATTGAAGTTCGAATTGGTCGACCACCCACCGTATTCGCCAGATTTAGCCCCCAGTGACTTTTTCCTTTTCCCAAACTTAAAAAAATGGCTAAGTGGACAACGTTTTTTTTCAAATGAAGAAGTCATCGATCGGACAAATGCTTATTTTGAGGACCTTCCGAAAACTTATTTTTCTGACGGTTTAAAAAAAATTGAGAAACGTCTTACCAAGTGTATTGAGCTCCAAGGAGATTATGTTGAGAAATAAAAAAAAAATACAAAAATAAAAACTGTTTTAATGCTTTTTTCTAAGGAATTATTGACCCACCCTCGTATTTCGGTATTGATATTTTTCTTCTGACACCATTGAAATATTACCATATAATGGATAATAACAATAATTGACAATTTGAAGCGTGATTTTAATTTCATTCATTGATACATTTTATTGAGGTCACACAAATAATTACTACTTTTCTTCAATTTAGATTTGAAGATCAATGAAAAGATAGCACCTTCTAGACATTATGATTTCTTCTTGGAATACTTTAAATGATCTATTTTCAATCGGTACTTTATAAATATAATAAGCAGTAATTTAAATATTAGCGTATTCAGTGACCACAAACATATTATAATCCACGCAATTTAAGCTTATAATAATATAATATTACTTTACCAATATATCAACACAATGATCTCCATGAACGTCTAAAAATCACAATATTAAAAAAAATAAGTTTTCAAAACCTTGTTAAATGAATATATTATAAAACATGTTAAGTACAGTTTCGTTCATAAGCTTATCACGTAGGTTACCATTATATTGGAAGTTATATTAACATTTTTTTAAATGAACGGTTATTAACTATTCGCCCATCCATCACGTTCTTTTGCTGGATCAAACGTACCTTTATTTTTGACCCTGCCCTAGGATCAAACTTTCGATTCAAATATTCAATGATATTTCTATATTACCTAACCTTACATGGGTATTAAAAAATAATAAAGTCAAAAGTTTTTAAGCAAAACAAAATCATTTCTAGAAAAAAAATCTTATTAATTATTAATCTTATTCTTAAATAATTCTTAAAAATCTAGATGAACGTAATTTTAAACAATAAAATAATAAATATGTTGTTATAATGATGTCATAGAATAATAAATGATGAATATTTTTTTCTCTTTGCTTTTGTACTGACAATATTTTTATAAAATTGTGGCTTTTAAATTCAAATCTGAATTTACCAAACATACCATAAATTTGATATTAAACTCATTCCTTAAAACTGTGTGAATACTAGCAATTAAACAATTACGTCATCTATTTAACCACGCTCATAATATATGACTTTCTGCATATTATGGCGATATTTTTTTATTGCGATGATGCGTTGGCGTTAATAAATAAATCTCTATGAATTTATCCAATATCAAAAATTAGTTGCATATTTAGTAGATTTTTAAATAAATCAGATTTCTAATACACCTTTGTATAATAAATGTTTTCAATAGATGTTATATTGGTATTGACTTTATATACCAATATGATTTTTTTGTGTCGTAAAATTCTGGTCAATTTCATAATAATCTCAAGGTTTTGCTTGATATAAAAGGGGAAAGAAGATATGAATAGTTAGATATACACATCGGTTAAGTCCATAATATGCTTGTTCTCTGGACACTGATTCACCTACGGTCGCCTCCCGGTTTTATACGTTTTCCAGCCATTAGGCACACTCGTGGTCGTATTAGAACAAGAAACATAAATTTGCGTCATAAAACTCTTGCGAAAATGCAGAAAATACTTTTTATAACTATGTCGGCGACATAGATAAGTTTTTTTAGTGAATCCTCGAGGGTCTCTAAAAGCTTTTTTCTATTGAACAAATAGTATTTTCTTTTCGATAGTTTCAATGTATCACTTGTTTTATTTATTTTATAAAAATAATATTTAAATAATAAAAAAATACAGTCATTTTTACAACTACGAGTAGATTATACATAATTTTAAAACACCTCAGAGAAAATATAACCTCCAAAAATAATCTTTTTTGAAAAAATTTGGTTATGAATCCGCGTCATTAGGATTTTCACCCTTGTGCTCTACCAACTAATCAATGTGCATCTTAACTAATTTCGACAAAATTGTACTACTAGTATTTAAGGGGTGCGAATTCGTATCCCGCTGGGTGTATTTTTTATTTAAATCATTTTTTGTAGTGATTATATTTTTCTCTGAGGTGTTTTCAAATTATCTCTGTTCAATAAAATAATGTAACATTCGCAAATCTTAACTACTTATATATATTATTTGTTGAATAAAAAAATTGTTGATTCCAATAATTCAAATTAAAAATCAATAACTTTGTAACTTTCTAAGTTCTACAGATACCTATGAATTATTAATTTATGTTTAACTGTGTCAAAGTATAATCATAGTTGGCTTATAGCCGACCGTTCTGAAAATAGGTTCAAAGCGCGGAAAAGTTTTCTACATAATTAACTCAGGTATATTATAATTTACAAAAAAAGTTGTTTCAAAACCGTTATCGTAGAGCTCCACTAGTTATATTAGCTACTATTTCTTCAAGATTGAACAGAGCTAGAAGGCTATACGAATGAACAATTTTGTTATTCATTGCAAATACATGGAAAGGAAAAGCTATTGAAATATCTTGTGTTAGTAAAAAGTGGTCAGATAGCAGTGGCTGAGTTGTGAGTTAGTGGGCGGGCATCTATAACCAACCGTTAACATTCGCACGAGTTTAGTCGAAGAGAATAATAATATTAAATCATGAATAGGATCTAAATTGATAAAATAACAGAGGTGATGTGGAAATCGAATTTATTCATGTTTTTATTCTTTGTATTTATCCACTTTTTATCTTTGTATTTTAATCGCTGGTCTTAACTATAATTTGTATACTAAACCCTAATTAAATTCAATATAATCCGCGTACTGTAATAATTAATAATAGTTTTATGGTCTCATACTAATACGCTATGTAATAATTTCGTTATTATTACATAATAATATGATATAAGTTTTATTATTAATTTGCTATAAATAAAATCATGTAATTATTTATTTGTTAAAATGTGTGAGATTTTATTTCAGGGGAAAGTAAAATTGAATTGGTATTTGTTGAGAAATAATATATACTGTAACGGTAAAACAAAATTTGACAATTTGTATATTATATTATGAAGTATTTACATTATTTGACTCGCCCTTACACAAAATTGTATGCAAAATGCCAATATAATGACAGGCGTTGATAAGTCATTTGAAATATACATTTGTGTTTCAATTTCACATGTCAAGAGGAAATTTAATCTTGCTTTTCAAATACTCCTATAATTAACATTCCACCTGAATTTCTCCAGTACAAAAATTTCGCATTTTGAAATTTTTACAAACTCGTTTATCAAAATTAAGCATGACTAAAAAAGGTTAACAAAAAAGTGCTTTTTTGGTACGAAATCAAAAGAATATTAAAAATGGAATATTTAAATCGTTCAAGAGAGAAAAAATGTATTAATTTATGAGAGATTACAGAAAATCGTTTATCTCTTGAAATAGTAGAATCCTTAAGAGTCTTAAAACTGTCTCTTGTTTCTAATGATTGTAATAAATATTTTGTATTTAAAATATGCAATTAAATTATAATTATTACTGAAACGACCATTTTTTATTGACTTGGACCAAGGGCCATTAAGGTTTAATGAATATAACCGTCTATAAACTTAATTAAGTGATAATTTTTTCCCAAACCAAGATTAAAATCTCATTGAATAGAGTGGCTCAAGAAACGTTGATCTTTTTCATGGATTTCTTTAATTGTTCATAAAATTGGATATAACAAAAGGTTTTTAAGAAGATTTTCTCTATATTAAAGGAGCCTAATTATATGAAAGTTAAGCTAACGAAGATAAGTAAAACTAATAATTATTAAATATTATTTGGCATGTAATTTCGCACTGTAGATTAAGTCAAGCAAGTAAGATCAGTAGCGAAATTTATAATATTAACACTCGCAACTGTCAAAAATCTCAAGCACTTAAATAAATAGATGCACGCAATCACAAAAAATCGCAAATAAGAATTTTGATACCTACATATACAATTACTTAAAACGTCGAAATAGGCCGCCAGAAATTGCGGTTATAAGAGAAGGTTTATAGTCACATTCTTTCAATGTGCCAATGTTTCAACTTTCTGTCGTGGATCCTGGCCGTCTCATGAAGAAGTTTCTTAATGATTCAATAGTTCATTTACAGGAACTGTGTGTGATAAAATTGAAAAACAACATGAGAATTTCGGGAACCTACGATACAAATCCGAGATTTACGACTTCATGAGCGGCCACTTAATCATACGTCCATCGCGGACGCAAATTTTATAAGAGTGAAAATACAAATTCGCTTAATAATTAATAATGTCACTGATTAGGATAATATGAAACATTGTAAATAAATTGAGAATACACTTTTAGCGTTTTCGTTAGAATTTTTTACGATCGCATGAATATAAATGTTTACAATAGATATTTTATGTTTTCATTACAACGGAATCTACTATGGGCCCTAAATTTGACCGCAGGGTAATTTATGATTTTAATATAAGTCCAATGTTGTAGTTGGACCTATAGTATAATGAGAATAACTTTATATTTAAATATATTCTTGTGGTTCCTTACTAAAAAAATATTTATTTTGTTTTGAATTTATTAAATTTATAGCGGCGCTGAAACATTTTAATTTCAAATTTAGAAAAACAAGGATATACAGTGGCAGTAATACAATCATTGTATATGTTAACTAATTATAATATAATATATATTATTTAATAATCATTTTTATTAATCATATTTTGAAATCATCTAATTAACTACTGTCAGTCTACATCCATGATTGTCATCTACATCCCGTGTCTATTTAGAGCCTTCATACATAATGCCAAAAACTCGATGATATATTTTCATTGACTTGAATACATTTTTTTCTCTTTCTTCTTTCGACCATGTCCGATCCCAATAGGATCTTATGGGCCTCCACAGAGTGGGGGTTTGTATTAATAGATTTGTTTTTACTAAAAATGGATGTCAGCCACTTGCTGAACCTATTAGGTCCATACTCTGACTCATACACAAATTGAAAAACAATATATTGTGTACTTGCCAGACCCAGGATTCGTGCCTGGGGCCCACGATGCTATAGACCGACGTTTAAGCCACGCGGCCATCGTAGGAGAAATTATTTAACTACAAAAATGTATTTTATATATAAATTTAATGAAAGGTAGAAGAAATATAATATGTAAATAAAATTAGTCACTGAACTCTCGATTATCGTAGCCTTTTGACGCATTCAATAGACAACACAAATATAGTCCTGTTGTATGGGCGGGAGTTACCCGTTTGTCAAAAAGCCTTTTGTCTAGTTTGGTTTAGTTTATGGACATATTTATTTTCCGCGCGTTTTGCAAGACCTATGTATTTTGTATGACTATCCTAACATTGTTTTATCCTAATTGGCACCGTTACATATACATGCATAAACAGCGGTAATAGCTAGGTATATTATATTCTATTTCACTATATGCAAGGCCATAGTTTGGGTTGATATTTCTGCAAATAGTTATAAATAGAAAGAGTTTTTTTTATATTTTAAAACAAATTAATTCCATTTGAATAAACCCAAGTTCAATGATATAACTGTTATTATAAATGTTCAATTAATTCAAAAAAAATCTCTATAAAATGTGGCCAAACTTTATTATTATTCACTATAATATTTTCAATACGTTTTCGTAATTATATTTTTTTGAGCTTGGTGTATTGCCAGCTATGTTGAGTTACGGTCCGGACTTATCTTATTTAATCTTTTCAGAATATGCATCATTTACTTGACAGCAATTAAATATTTTTTGGGTAAATGTGCCGCAGAGGTGGACATGAGATTTTACAACTTTCTTTTTAGAACAAACAAAACCTAATCTAACCTAAGATAACCTAACATCACCTAACCTAATCTAACCTACCCCAACCTAATATTACCTCACATAATCTTAGTTTGTGATAATGGTGTATCAAAATGTATGAAAATTTCCAATTTTCAATTAACGATTATTGGATTGAAAAGCCGATGCGCCGACAGAAAAAGGTATTTATTATAATTGTCTACATGGAATAAACTGTTTTCGTAAAAAAAATGTAAAAGCTCGTGTCCACCTTTGCGGGCACAATTACCATTTTTTGTAGCGAAGTGTTGACTTGGTTTACCTATTTTTAAATGCATTTAAATTATAATCGCACTCAGATTCCTCTTTATTATGTAAGGTTACCGGGAAACGTAAAATACTTGCATGGTTGATTAAATTTTATGAAGTTTAATAAAATCAAACAAATACCTACTGCGGTCTTTATTTTCCACAGTATAATAACCAAAGGTAAAGTCAACCGAGCGAAAATAATCATCGGAGAACTCGATTTTCTCCAGAGACAAATAGCATTTTCAGAGCTTTCCGCGCTGTTTCCGCTGTTCGTGGGATATCGATTTTAAATTTACTTCTTATAATTTTGACGATTTGACTTGAGAAAAGAGCCAAGTTTAACGCAATCGTCTTTTGTTATTTATGTCGGTTGTAAAAATTTCAAACGACAATAAAATGTTAGTCATTTTCTCACTGAAAATATAATGTTGGGACACATTAACTAGAATCATTGTTAGCCAACTTTTGTTTAATAAGACTCTTGCAGGAAAATATATTGGCAAAGTTTTTACAAGATAGTATCCGTTATAAATAGAATACAATATACATTAATATATTTCGAAGGTCAAATAGTTGTAAAAACAGAGAAAAAAGACAAGACATTCAGCCGTTCTTTGAATTAATCGAAAACTAATTTATCTCTATACATATATAATTATATATATACTTTTTCGTATTATTGAAAATCTACGCTAATGAATAACACTTTATGTGGCACTTATAAAATAGGACCAGCGTAGAGTAGAAAAATATATACCGGTTATTACTTAATAAAACGTAGACAAAGAAATACTGAACAATTTACGAGTCTCGCTTGAATGCGCCGTGAGCCTAAAGAAAATAGACATATATTATTATAAAAGTGGTGGTTCCACTAATGTATCCACTCACTTCACTGGCGCACTCGCAATATAAATGTACAGTAAATGATAACATCAAAGAATGGCTAGAAGAACGATCTATCTATATTGAAACCTTCTTAAATTCGTTAATAGTAATTATTTCTAACAGATAAGTATTTTTTTTAAATACTTAATAAATCTAAAATAATTAATTGTATTACAGACATTACAGCTTACGTAGCCTTTCAACTAGAAAATTATCTGCACTTAAGTAATATTCTCAGTATAAATTAATATTACCTATTTTTTAATGAATATAAAAATTACTTAAAAATAACTACCAATTATGTTTAAATTCAAAGACCAATTATTACTGGTTTGCAGTTTTTTAACATCCTTGTGTTGCCATTAGAATGACGCAAGCCCTTAATAAAATAAAATTTATGATAGTTATATAACAAATAGAAAAAGGACAAATGAAAAAACTACAGATCCACAAAAAACTAGCTATGAGAAGTTAATCCCTAAAAAAATTACCAGGAAAGGACAGCAGAAACCCATTTCAGTTAATACTTCCTAGGAAATTACTAAAGGGATATGAAAGCAGTTGTCATGGTAGAGAAACATTTGATGCTAGACGGGAATTAGAAGAGTCGAGAAATTGTTCCCCATATTACCGTAGAAAGACGGTTTTGTCAAAGTAATCGTTAACGTCAAAGGAGTCTGAAATGGCATACAAAGAATAAAAATATATTATATATATATAGTTTATATTATATATAATACAAACATTTTGTCAGAAGACATACACAACGCCACACCGATCAATTGTTTCTTATTTATACAACATAAACATAGACCCTTCCAAAGTAACCAGCCCCGCACAATACTCGTTTTTAATCGAGCGTATCAGGAGCCCCTACGTTTGGTGTGAAGCATCAGCAGTTTTTTATGCCTGGAAATATTTCAGAAGCAGATACCCAAGAATGAGATGACCACCCTCTCAAATGAGCTTTGGCCAAGTTTACTGAAAGACGTTATTTAATAAAAAGTGCCATGGGAGAGAAAGACTTAAAAGAAATAAATGAATTTAATGATATTTTATAAAATACAAAAACCAAAGCTAAAACTATATCAATAAACAAAACTATGTGAAGAGATCTTCACGTCCGCAATAAAACCCCGCAATTTTTTTAAATGAAATATAATTGGGCTTTGTGGCGACCAGTTCGGACGGCTCGATGGGCCCAACAGCTGGGACAGACCGACTTAAGATAGCCGGAATAGGGATATTTAATACACTTTAATCACCGGATGACCAATTTAGTTTATCCATTATATGACGCATGGATGTTGTCGGCGGCGGCGAATTGTAAAAAATTGAGTTAATTTCTAACATAAGGGATTAGTTATATCTTAGTATTTACTTAATACCGGCTATAGGTTATGAATCATTTTGAAAATAAATATTTATTTATTTAGAAAAAGAGTATTACGGCATTACAACGATTAGCCAATATGCCATAATACAAAATTATAAAAATATCTGAATTACAAATAACAACTAATATAACAAGAAAGTAAAAAATACAGCATGTGTTTATGTAAATATTAAAGAAACATGATAATATATACAATTATAAATTTAACCTATTTAACACGTCCACACACATTATATAGTTAATAAAAAATAAATCAACCTTTATGGTGCCATCAAATAAGTTAATCGCACGATACACAGCATCATGAAACATAACATCTGTCTTGCGACAAGTTATCTTGAAGACCATAGAGTTACGAGTGATATTGGTGGGAACATGAAAAATAATATTTGCCAGTATTTACGGATTGTAAATGAACCCACGAAGAAGTAAAAAGAAATGCTTTAAAAGAGCAATCACTCTTTGGGTGGACAGGTATTGCATTATTAACATTGATTATTGATATTAACATTGATTTACTACACGGAAACTTTGTATGATAAATAATTTCCAGTGTAATTAATTAGCGACATTTCAATATCTTATTAATCTCATAAAATTATAAAATTATACTTTTTTCAGCTACGTAACGTAAGTATTTTTTACGATAAAATCAACAGTACGGATAGCCTATTAAAAGATTATAAATACTTCATTAAAAGTGTACGCACGCTGTACAGCCTGTCACTCTGTCCCCAGTTCCCATCGCGGCAATGCATGATTCTTTATCGCACCATCAAATTCGGCGTCGTTACGTTTCATTCCAGCCCTTCCCCTATTCCCATCACTCAGGTACTTGTCTGCGAGTAGAAAGTGCCAAGCGAGAGAAATATCTGAAAACGATTCGCGCCTCTCCCATATAGCACGTTTTAAAAATGACTTATAATCCTTTATATAACATAAATTCTCACCGGCAATCGGATGAGTGACACGTTTAATGGGCTTTTTCTCACAAAAAGTATTTTTGGACGTGCCTAAAATTTATGTGCCATTGTGTACTTTACTGAATTTTTTAAAACATTGAAAATTTTCATTATCTTAATAGATATATAACCATGATTTAAACTACGTAAATATACATATCTATCACGATTCGTACTATAAAAACAATTTAAATAATTACAAGATAAAAAGATTGTTTTATATACAACGTTTTTAAATTTTCTGTTTTTTATTTTGATCAATATGCTCAAACTTGTACCTACTTGATATGAACTAAATAAAAAAACAAACAAACAAACAAATACAGACTACTAAAATGTAATTTTGACATTTCATTTTGAATTCCATAGTAACACACGTATATATTAATAATTTAGTTGCTAGGACCACCCTCTTAGCAACCAATAATAGTCTTGTACTTTTTACGGATATTTCTGATATAACTTTCCATACAAAACGGAACTAACTGAAAATGAATTCAATTCTGCTTAAAGATGGCTAAAAGTATTAAAAAAATACATGGCATCGTGTTCTGATATATTCTAAAAGTTTCAAATTTCTAGCTAGTCGGGAAGTTAGTTAAAAATCGATTGCAAGATTTTTACTAGACAAACAACCACTGGACAAACAAGAATACGAGCTAATAAAAACGTTGTAAAATATCTTTTCATTTTAATGATTTTTCTAAATACTCGAGACATAATCTTTATTTAGGATTAAAACTAAATATTTTAAAAGCAGATCCCTATAAGTGAACAGTATCTTTTTGAAGTTATACTTCTTTTGGCGCGTTTAGGAAAACAGATCAGAGTGTATTTTTGGCCTGTGACGAAGTTGCGCGCGCTGATGTAACACATAATTTATTATTTCGGTCTCAAGGGTACATGCGCATGCAAATAGTATCATTTAGTTAGTCGTTCGATACAGCCAAGTATAATAGAGCACGTGTTGTAAATATAACCAATATTGTGTCATAAAAATATATATGTATATAAACAAATTTCTGGAGACTAACATTCTACACTGTTAATATATATTTATTAAACTTTATTTATATTGTAGTGTATATTTATTTTTCATTGTAAAGATTGTGTATCAAGAATTTAGGCTATATTTATTTAAGTATTATTTATGAGTAAAATTATCTATCAATAAATAAATAAATTTTGTGAATTTCAGTTGGTAAATAATTTTAATTCATCATGGGCACGTTTGAATCGATTATAACCGCTGTATGGCAAATATGAGTTTTGGTCCAATACAATAATTAAATTACAATTATCATGTGCTATATGAGACACAGATGAATCACGTATGTTTTCATCAATCTAATCCACTGTGATATTAATAGACTCAGGTATCGGCTTATTTTGTTTTGTTACGCCAAAGAAGTATAACTACTAAATAAGTAAATAAGTACACACACCCATTTTTTTTTATTTTAATAATTAAATATATGAAGTATGTATAACATATTTCAAAATTATAAAATTTATTATTTGGTTTTATCCAACGGATAAAAGTTTTTATAGAATTAAAATACTTTTTAAAATATAAATTAATCGCTCCTTTGAAAAGTTTCTGTTGTCGACTTAGTACGTGGCATGGTAAATACATCATGAATTAAAACTAAAATTGTAATCCTGCAGCTTACTGGAATGCTGTGCTAGTGAAATTCGAGACAATTTTTCATTCTGTGAATAACAATAAATTGGTTTTAAGAGGAGGGAGTAAAGGACACCCTTACCGGCTTTATTTTTCTTTTAATTTACTCTAAAAGCTGTATTTTCTCTCAGCTGAAATACAAATATTACCAAACAACACAATAAATATGCATAATTTTACGTTCTCAAATCTTGCGAATTATTCGTTGAATAAAAAATAATTTATTAACACAATAAATAATTTATAAGCCGTGACGTATCGTTTTATATTAATTTAGTTTAACTTTGGCACTATCTATAGTTATGGTCTAAGTCATTTTTCTTCGTTTACTTAAAAAATAAAAAAATAAAACGGATTTATTGAAAATAACATTTTCTAGAAAGTGGTGATATAACAAAAAGGATCAAAGTTTGCCTCAAAACTCTGGTTTTCTCCATCTTTCTATATGGTGCTAAGACTAAGACAATAAAAGATTTCTTTACGACGTGCATATTAAAAATTCCATGGACGATAATGACGACAAATATTTCCGTTTTGAAAAAATAATGTATATTGCCGCTTCTCTAAAATATGACTACAATAAGTTTTGCAGCTCTTTGGGAATTTATCCAAAATGAAAAACAATAATTTAGAAAGGCTCATCATCATCGAGAACATCTCACATCCCTGTAACAACAATTCTAATAAGTACGTGATCTTAAAAGTTTATAACTAATAGAACCAACATTTCAATCAATTTAAATAATATTTACTAACAAGTTAAATATCGTATAGTATTAATTTTCAATAACTTCATTATTTTTCTATTTCAATTCAATAACATTATTAACAGATATTATTTGGATGAGTCACAGGAAGATTGATAATTCTAAAAAGAAAAGCACTCATACGCTAGTGAAAGATATGAGTTAGAATACTTTATTTTTCTATATTCTATAGGTGCGTTTCATAAATTTTTAAAAATTATATATTTTTATTTATTGATAATATAAAATATTTCCTGCTCTGTTCTTGTACAGTTGAGTAAAGTCAAAAACTGTTTTGAAAAAAAAACAATACGAAAACCAGAGCACCCTTAAATTGTAACCGTGTTTTCTCGTAAATCGTATGAAATGTCTCGTTATTCTTTATTCGGCACGTCTATAAAATCGAAATAAGTGCGCGTAAAAATATTTTTTGAATAAAAGCAGGCATATGCTGAAAGCTTTTATTCGACTTTTAAACTGTAACCCGACGACTTTAAAAACGCGCTGTGCTTTTGGGACATCTATAAGAAACTTTGGTTGGATTACGCACAGATTTATGGGTACCCAATGAAAAACATCTTCTTAAGTAGATTTAGATTCTTTTTCAAGAGAATGTATAAATAGATGATGCCATAAATAACGTGTGTGAATTTGTCACTAAAGAGTATGTGGTTAGTTCTAATATAGATTTGAAAACCTGAAAGGATTTTTTATTGTTGTCTATCAGTGGCGTGCGGCGACTTTTACTCATAGGGATGCTATCATACCGAACATTAAATTTACTGCTTAATCTTCTTAGAGTTTTGTACCGGGAAATGTGTATTTGCACAATAAAATAAACTGTTCTCACTTAGTGCCGACAACATTAAAAAAGATAAAATTCCCATCGAATATTGATGGTTTTCACAAATGATCGACAACTTTACTGTCAAATGGTAGATTTTCACTATGGAAATAAATAGTTCTCACTTGTCAATAGATTGTTGTAACACTCAAAAATGAATAGGTATATCGAAGGAAAATACATTATGGTTAAATTAATAAAAGAATATTTTAACATGCGAATATTTTAAATTGTACATATAATATTCACACATAATAGAATATAGTAAATATATATGTCTATGAATTAACTCATCTAAAAAAGAAATCATAAATTTAATGAAACAAATTATTATATAGATAAAGCATACCTATTTAAATTTTATTTTGTGTCTTCAAAAATATTACATCGTCATTTTTAAAGCTAAGGGTGGTCCCAGAAGTACCCAACCTAACAAAGAAAACACAAAAAAATTGGATTTTTTTTTTATTTCTCTACGTAGTCTCTTTTCAGGTCGATACACTTTTTCCAGCAATGTTCAATAGCTTTGATACCCTGTTTATAGTGATAATCGTCGAGCTCCTCAAAATAGCCATTAACCGCTGACTCCACCTCTTCATTGTTGGCAAATCTTTTACCACCGAGCCATTTTTTCAAGTTTGGAAACAGAAAATAATCCGAGGGGGCTAAATCTGGCAAATAGGGTGCGTGAGGAAGCAATTTGAACTTTAACTCATTGATTTTGGCCATCGCGATAACGGATGTGTGAACTGATGAATTGTCCTGATGAAACGAAACTTTCTTTTTTGCCAAATGCGGTTGTTTTTTCTTGATTTCATTACTTAAACGCTGCAATAAGTTTGGATAATACACGCCGTTGATTGATTTTCCTTACTGAAGATAATCAATGAAAATTACCCCACGCGTATCCCAAAAAACTGACTCCATGACCCTGCCTGCAGATGGAACTGTCTTCGCCTTCTTTGGAGCCGATTCTCCTCTTTCAGTCGATTATTTTGACTGTGATTTCGTCTCAGGTGTAAAGTGATGGACCCATGTTTCATCCATGGTTATGAATAGATGCAAAAACTCTGCTTTATTGCTGTAAAACTTTGCCAAACACTCGATTGAAACATCCTCACGATGCTGTTTTTGTTCCATTGTGAGTAATCGCGGCAGACACCTTGCGCACAGCTTTTTCATGTCCAAATTTTCAGTCAATATGTGATGTATAGCACTTTTTGAAATGCCTATTATGTCTACTAGCTCGTGAAATTTCAGTTGACGTTCATCCAATACCATTTTGTGGATTTTCGTCACCATTTCTGGCATGGTCACCTCATTTGGTCGACCACTGCGATGTTCATCTTGGCAGCTCGTATAGCCTTGTTTAAACTCAGCCACCCAATATGTTACTGTTGTAAACAAAAAAACAGACACCCTCAGAGCAAAATCTAGCGCCGCTTTGATAATGGTTAGACTGAAGCCTTTCAAATGAAAGTATTATATCACATAAATATGACCATTTTTTTCCATGTTTACAAATTCACTGAGAGCGTTCACTATTGATGGCTGACAAATAATTACTGAACAATGTAGCATCGTCAAACTTCAAACTTAGGCTTTATAGGGTTTTTTTTTTTTTTTTTGAATTATTAGTAACCATGTCCTTGCTTTTTCGTACAAGGTGGTTGTTAGTAATTTTGAACAATCACAAACACCCAGGCTTTGAGAAAAACACATAAATGTTTTTGTCATGACCGGGAATCGAACCCAGAACTCTCGGGTGGAAGGCCAGCGCCTTACCCACTGCACCACGAGAGCCGCCGGCTTTATAGGGTTGGTACTTTTTATCATGGTCACTATTTTCAAACAACAACTGCTATCTATACGTCAGGTCAGGTACTTCTGGGACTATTGGTAACTAGTCAAAAACCAATGTTTTCTTTCATATCACAATAATTAACCCAATGTCAGTAGTCAGTACCTACTAGTCAGATTCATTTTTAGAAAAAAAAATATTCAGCAATAAAATCGCATTACCTATTATTTCATATCTAATTCTTACAATAATAATGTCAAATGTTAGAATAAGATACAATAATTACTTTCAATTCATATTCGACCGACAATTTCAACAGTAAAGTCATACTTTATTTGAAAGATCTAAAATATGGCGTGACCATAGCCGACAATAATGACATTAACCATGAGTAAGGATCATTACTTTTGCTTTGTGAATTTCCTCCTTTTTCTATATGATTAGTTGTCGAAATTCAGTTTTCTTATATTTTCAAAATGTTTGAATATTTCTTGCTGGTGTGAATTTTGACTAAGTAACACGATGTGTAATTAATTCCCACCTTTTTGTAACTAACTAAATCTTGGGAAGTGGCAGATAAATAATATAGTGTGTGGTATTGCGAAATGGTACTTCTGTAATATTCTCGAAATATGTACATATTATTAATACTATATTATTATTATCCAATTATTAACCAATTATATAATACATATTACATAGGTATGATTACCTACGAGTATATACAAAATAATATTCGGTAGTATTTTAGGTAATAGTTTAGTAATAGGTTTATAGTAAGGACACTGCGAATTTACAGCATCTATGAACCGTACACCACTGCGGGTCTAGGACGATTTGGCGCCGGGACAACTGGAAGCCACGCAATTCGAAATTAAATAGACGTTAGGTACTTATAGTTACTTTAAAAAAATATATTTAATATTATTATTTATATTTAAATTATTATATTATGATTTAATAGTTGGTGAGAATTTAAATATGCACACGTAAATAATGATTTAATCGTGCATATGTTTTAGTTCCAACGAAATAATAGTTTTTATTTTATATAAAGCCTTAAGTATGATAATTATCAATCCGCAACATTATGTTAAGAGTAAAATGAACTAAAACTACTAAGTAGTAGATAGAAACTGATTAAAATTCTTCGTCTACGTTATGTATACTTGTCTACGACAGTGCGGCGTCCAATTGCCCTGGCGTCCAGTCGTCCCATTTCCACCACTGCTGTATATAATAATTATGTCTTCTCTCTTTTATTGTAGATTTTATATTCGTATTTGTATTAATTGAAAACATCTTCGTGGTATAGTTTTTGATACATATTAATTATGGTAAAAACAAATATCTGTAATAAGACTAGGTAATGAAAAATTATTTTTTCGAGTTTAGAGTCATTAATATAATATTATTATTATAGATTATGATAAAAAATAGATGTTAAAACCACTTACTCAACATATTGAGTCCATGCTCTGAGTTCAAATCAAGGAACACAATAATAAGGGATTTGTTATTTATCATATAATACGAGTATATGTACTTAAGCACGCTAAACAATAAATGTTATTTTCTGTCAGTTTCAAAATAATAATTAAATTTTATTATGTAAATTACAGAACATTCAGGAAGCTTGGATTTTTTTGCATTTCATGGAATGATTATCACTAAATACCAAATTGTTGTCTTAGTCTATGGTGACTGACTGTTGAATATCTATCTGATTAATCGGTTAAGTGGTTCAAACACATATAAAACCATATGTGAAATGAATACGTATATTAATTAAGGCGCTAAGTACCAAAAAGATAAAAACTGACATTTTTATAGAAAAATGTTCTACATACCAACGCCAATAACTTCAACTATAGTCTAAGTGCCTCAAGCAAGTCAAAAAAATACAGCAAAATAATTAAACCTGTCGACGTTGTAAGTCCGTTGGCGTGTTTTATTTATAATGGTGTAAATAGCACTGCAGTGGTCAACGGCATTCAATATAACATAGCTGACGATGGTGTGTTGACACTTGCGAGTTCTTAATACCTAAAACTATAGAAGCTGCGGTGATTCCTTGACACTGTAAAACTACATTTTTCAAAAGGTCTGCTTCATAAAATTTTACTGCAATGACTCGGTATTTTGTAACTACAGGCAATACTACTTTTTGGTACTTAGAGCCTTATTTAATACATGTATTCAAATTACCTGACCCAAGATTTCAACCCGAGAAATGGAATTCATAAACGGATGCTTTATCCTCTCTTCCGACACAAGTACGTCAATGGACTCATTTGAAAGTAAAAATAATATTATATAATATATTAATGGTATGCCCACCATGGAGCAGATATTAGAAAGTTTTCTTCTTATTTCATCCATACTTTAATCTCACAGTTTGTTTTCATCTGCGATTAAGTGTGTTTCAATCAAATGTGTTACGTAACCTTCACTATTAATAATCTATAGTACCTACGCCGATATAGTCGGAAGAGTGATTACTCTATCTAAGTAGAGTAAGAAATAGTTTTTTGATTGACAGAGCCTTGTTTCGGGAAGCTAGTAGGTACCATCTGTGAATTGTTTCACTCAACATAAAAATTACGATCATGTTGTTTTATGGTCAAAAATTATTTTGTTCAGAAAACAACCGCTTAGATTATTATAAATATTAATGGATATTAAAACGTTAAGCATCTACTTTTAGTATACGCTACGAATGTGTTATTAAGGTTCTATTGCAAACTTTCGTATATGTGAATTTAAAAGCCTGTAAGTGACTTGAATAGACCGTATAGGACATCACAGAAAGCAAAATTGTGGGAGATATAATAATAAGAAGTCGCCCCTTCGTGTCAGTGACCATGAACAAAAAACTGGCCGTGTTTATTTAGG
The DNA here is from genome assembly GCF_057557595.1 of Rhyacophila brunnea. Lineage (NCBI taxonomy): Eukaryota > Metazoa > Arthropoda > Insecta > Trichoptera > Rhyacophilidae > Rhyacophila > Rhyacophila brunnea. The sequence continues at coordinate 16,375,960 of NW_028233170.1, forward strand.
TCTCTGGGGTAGCTTGCAGGAAATAAATCAGACAATAATATATAATCTTGGATACTAAAGAAATAAAAACAATAAAAATGACATCTTTTTATGAGGATATCCCACTTTTCTATAGATTTATGAAACGCTTATAAAAATTACATTGGTTTTATTTGATAATTTACATAATTTTTGAAATGTTTATATTGAAATTTTTAAAAGCAATGTATTGTGCTATATTACATGTCCTGATTCTTATTTAAATAGTATTAGAGATGAAAAAAATATTGAATTACAACAGCTTTAAATACTTATTCGATTATCGACGTGATTATCAATCTCCATACACAAGAGAACCAAGATATACAAAGCTGAAGCTTCTAGACTCTGATATAACAATGATATCGATATTAAGTATCAACAACTTCACATGTTAATATTGTTCATGTCCCATACCGCCTTGACTAGTGCAATACTTAAAGACATGCATGCTAGGGAGCACCTTATCTAATATCCACTGAGCATTAGAAATAGCTTATATATTTCTTACTAAAGCTGGCTTTGAATTACAGTAGCGTCATTGTGACTTTTACAAGTTAAATAATTTTGATCAAAATGTCGGTCACTTAAAAAACGAGTAATATTGTCATAAACCGCATTAACATCGATAATCAGGTAGTATGTATTAATATTAAACTCGGTCGTATTGAAAAATCTTTACAATAATCTGTCGCAATTTTACCACACCGTATTTTAGTGGGTCTTAAAAAATTCTTTGTAAATTTCCGGAATATTTTTAAATAAATATAATTAATTCATTATTTTAATTATCGAATATTTATGGTAGGTAAGTCTAATGCCAAAGTATTGTTTAAATTGTTTTGTTAATTATAATTTACAAAATTATCCTAGATAGCTTGATGGTAGAAGAAATTTACTATTTTTTACAATATTAAAAACATCTAGAAACTAATAACCCTTCAATATTTTATTTGACATAGATTGAAATAATAATTTATTGATATGCAGCTTACTACTATCATACAAACTAATGTGGATATAAAATGTGCTAAACGTATCAATACCATATTATGTTATTTTTTTTACTATTAAGATACACGGGTGAAAACGCTTGCATATAATTTTTCAAGCAAGTCTAGTGTACTATTCGAACTTTTATAAGCTATTTGTCGAGTCGAAAAAGAAGATAAAGCTAATTAGCGTCAACTTTAATTCTGAGATTTATTTACCAGAATTTATTTTTATGAAATATTTTGTCAAATCGTGAATAATACTAGGTTCATTTAAAATAACTGAAATTATTTACTTTTTTATTTAAAATAGTGCATCTAATGTTGCTAACGGAGAATATTTATTATTATTTACTATTTTAGCTGTACTTTATAATAATATGTACTAAAAACTTCTGAAACCAGGTAAAACCCATACGATTAGTCGCAGTCTGAGTAATTTTGCAAACAAAAGAGCATTTGGCCACCGATTAATGTGTTCATATACATTATAGTTTGGTTAACTATCTTTTAACGCCCCGTAACTACAATTTCATACGCAGCGAATATAATCGCGCGACACAAATTATCGCGATTATTATTCGCTGACGGAGACGAATCAAGCGCTTTCACATTGAGCGGACTAGAATTAATACAATAACGAAAAAACATGATAATTAATTAATAAAATAAACAAGATAGAAACAGTCACAAACGAGGCATGATATTCGCTGATTGTAAAAATCGTGAATTAGCTCACGATTCCGGACCCAAATGGCGGACGTTTGTCAACTAAAACTACATATATATTAGTTTAAATAATAAATTTATAATATGCATAATACTTACTAGAAGAACTTCCCGTAACACTGGAACTCTGACTAGGAGGCGTCGGCCACGGCGGCGTACTCTTGGTGATAACGGTTGATATTTGTTGAGGCCCACTTCTTGGAACCACTCCAGCCAATCTTGTTGAACCAGCGACCCCAGTCCATGCTGTTACATCAGGTGCTGGTGGAAACCCTTTCTCGCTCTGAAGAAAAAAAATACACAAAACCATGAATAAATAAGTTATTACACATTTTTTTCATTGAAAATGTTGCTTACTACTAGTTGGATGATTTTTTTTAAATATTTTTTTCATATTACGATACATAATATTACATAGTGTCTAAATGGATCTTTTAAATTAAATATTTTTTTTCAATTATTATTAATTTTAAATTTTTCTTTTACTAAAAGTCTTTTACTAAAAAAATACAATAATGAAATGATATCATTTAATATTAAATATTTCAATAGGTAATAAAATATAGTTTTTATTGAAATATAAAATATAATCTCCGTTATTTATATTACATTGATATTTTTTAAGAGAGTAAAAACCATTTTTACCAAATATTAAAACATTCCTGTGTGATAGTTTATAATTCAAACTATCTGGAGTGTAACTGAGTGTAAACACAAAAACTATCCTGCATCCGATAACGGATAAATAGTGTATAATATTATCTAATCTACGGTGAAGTGTCATAAATTAACATCCAAACTTTTTCAGTCACGAAAATACCTAAATTATCTTGTTTAAAAGGAGTAGTAGTAGTAATTAGGTATTTGACAGTATACTCAATGGTACCTCGTGATGCAGTGCATAAGGAGCTGGCCTTCTATCTGGGAGTTCCGGGTTCGATGAGGTCACAATATGTTTATGTGATTCTCTCAAAAGCCTGGTTTGAATCATTTGACTCAAATGGAATAGTAACTTAAACACATTAGAATAAGTTCAATGTTATTCCTAATATAACATGAAACATATTATATGAGAAAAAAAATTGGTTGAACTTCATGTAAATTTTAAAAGTTGTCGAAATTCCCATGTTCTTTTATCTTACCTGAAAAGGAATGGTTTTAGAAGAACCTGCCTTGTTCTTTCTCAAACAGATATTTGCATTAAATATAGTACTTAGTACCTATATTCATTTTATGAACAATATAATGAATTTATGTTTATTCATATGAATTAATACATATATTTTTCCACTGCATGTACATATTTCTTTGAAAATTTATTTTTATTTTAAATAAATTTGCTAATTATATATGTATATATTCTTATTTTATTTTTCATTTATAGCAGAAAAATTAGACTACGTTCGTCATCTGTTATTTTCATACATCGTTCTCTATTCGCAAATATGGATCCCGGCAAACGTTAAGTTCTTAACTGTGCACGTACTTTTGTCTATGGAGACGCGCGTATCTTTGTTGATACACTACCATTGCCAACATTCATCCATTTTTCAAATCGCCAATTATTTCTTTAAAACCTGACACTAATGAATTTAGTTATACATCACTGTACATAATTCAAATCTGCGGAAAAATAAATGTAGATTTTCGTAGACCTAACTTAATTTTTTTTTTAAACGGTACATGTTTCAACACGCACGTTAACATGATCTTATTCACTACTTCATTTATCGTTTGTTAGTTTATGGCTATGGCCGTATGTTATAGCTTAGCCACTGGGAAATGCCAATAGAAATGGCGTATTTCAAAAGAATACTACCTTATTCTTAGGTCAATAATTATTATAAAGCAAACATTATTCGTAGAATGTTTATCACATTTGAATGGTTAAAAACATAGCTTATAATCGATTTGCCCATTTTTGAATAATAAAATGCCTAATTCTTGTCAAATTTTGGATCACAGAGATTATCAATATATTTTTTTTTGTAAATATTTCACTATAATTATGTTGACATAAATTTTACTAATAGTTTTATAAATGCTTTTAAAAATTAATAAATATAAAAAATCTTAATACCACTTCACATGGACGTACTGAAATATGACTATATTCTAAAACATTAGAGCGAGAGGTTTAAAAGAATACTATTTTATGTAATAAAAATAATTTATGCAGTCATCAAATGTTTAAAATAAATATAAAGGATAATAAGGCTTCAAAATTATGTAAATAGATTATCTAAAACGTTTAAGAAATGTCCAGGATCATGCTTTGAAAATAGTATAAAAGCTCCATTTTGACGTACGCTGAGCATGTCCCCCCTTTCACGAGTCTTTGCTACTAGTATTTTATAAGTAATGACTTTTAAGAAAGAATCTTCGCTACAGATTTTATCAGACTTTAAAATAAATTGTTAGCCATTCGCCCAATACATTGAACCCTTGTACTGGATTAAGCACATATTGAGAAAATAATATGTGTATTTTACGTGGCGTAAAATCGAATGGGTTACCTACGTTTTTAGACCTGTAAACCCTTTGCGGCCTATTTGTAACAAATGAAAGGGTTCTGAAAACAGTACCAGAAATTTAAAATCCTTCTCATCTTTTTACACCATTTTTAGACTCATGGTTTCAGCATTAAAAATATTTTTTGATCATTACATTGCATAGTAACTATACGTCATTATTGTTGAAATAGGTAATATTATTATTTTCTTTTATTTTGTTAACTGTAAATTCATGGTGGAACTGCATTGTATTGTTGTTTAATTTAATAAAACCCATTTTTTTTTGTAGTGCTTATTCCATTTTTAATCAATAAATTAGGACCGGTTTCGTCCGCCTCAGAGGGATATTTTCAACTAAATACATTTTTTTAAAACAATATTTATCAAACAAAATTCAATTCAAATCAAACAATAATCTGTCGCTTTAGATTTTGTTTGATGTTTGTTGTTTTAAAAAAATTATTCAGTTAAAAATGTCCCTCTGAGGCGGACGAAACCGGTCTTAATTTATTGATTAAAAGTGGAATAAGTACTAGAAAAAAATACGTTTTATTAAATTAAACAACAATATTATTATTATTCATAAACTTTCATTTAATTAAAACATCAATGTATGAATAAATAAATATTATTTTTTAAATATCTAAATTTTTTTTTATCCTTTACTTACTAATTATAATTATAATAAATAATTTAAAGGTTAGTTTTACCTCCGTAATTTTATTATTATAGAAGTATCTATTACATGAGGATTTTCTCTTACTTTCGGTCTAATATACATACATATTAATAACATTTCTATTAAATATGCGTGAGTCGATTATTACATAGTTGAATAAAATTTATTGATAAACACTTTTGAAAATGCATTTAGGCATTAAATACATGTTATCTAAAACTTTATGTAAACAAAGAATGGACCTAGGTAAGATAAAATTAAGACATACTGAACTACTCGTATAAGTTTTACATACGGAGAGTCTCTAACAATACTTCTTCAATCTGTTTACAGCTCTCAATGCCGTCAAACAGTAGGAAGTAGTGAGCCATGAACTACTTACGCCCAAAGCTATACAGAGTGTAGAAAAACTACTGATTACTTACTAAATACTGTTTTATTAAATATTTTGTATGATTTGATTATCATTCAATTTACATTATTCGAATCTAATGACGATACTTCAGTGAAACGGAAAATAATTTTCAACTATAGGTGCGACGAAATTTTGAACTCGCTGGCAATCGGAGAGTAAACGTCGAGCTGTGAACACGTAAATTTGTTTCATGATGGCGCCGTACGGGGGTATTAATTCTTAAATCGTGTAAAGATGACTAAAAAACGTTACCCATTTATTTGAAAAAGAAAACATGTCAATAAATATATTATTATTGTTACTAATAGAACAATAAACAGAACATTAAATGGACGCATGTTAGATTTATATGACGTATTATATTTCGTTCGGCACGCGTCATTTGCACAATCCGCGCATCGCCTAGCCACGATTTTTTTAGACCAAGCCTAAACTGAAGGTATTGAAGCTTTTTCTTACCCATAATCATATGTGGTAACATTAATAAATATTTGTCTTATCTCTGGAGCTTACAGTATTTCTATTTTAAATTTCATCTTCTTTTTTATGTTATAAATTCAATATTATCTAGTTAACTTTTTCAATCTTTATCTTTCCGATGTAATATGCAAAATTTTTTTAAAAAGATTTAAATGAGTACATTGCAATTAAATTATAAATTTTATTGCATATTATAAAGTGTATGCAATGTAGTCAGGGTGGCTGTAAAGAATACAACACTGAGTGTGGAAACAAATTATGCCATATCTTAGAAATAGTGTATGTTCCAATTATTAAATATCTTATTTAATCATCAGTAATACGTTTTATAATGTTTTGCATACTAAGCCCCGTCGTCACGTAAATTTTCTATCATTAACGTCGCGCAATTCAATAATTAAAATTGTTAATTTATTCATATTGTCATCATAATATGTAAATATAATAACTCATCAAATAATATCGTTTCACAAAATCAAATACGCTGGCAAATGTATGAAATAGTTAATTCCATACTGTTAATCAAGTACAACAAAGACGCAAGTCATATTTAATAATTACTTAGGTCACCAAAAAACTTCCTAATTAATACTACTCAACTATATAACAATATATAAAAAACTAAAATATGTCTACTTGAGACAACAAAGTGTTCGTAGAAGGATGCATACGATGACGTTATTGGCAGAACAAAATTCAGTTGGAGATATTTTGGTCGCCAGGATAATGCCTTCAATGGTGGCATCTCAATGTAGCTAAAAACAAAAAATATGACGAGTGTGCACTTTTCGCAATCGCATATGCGAACGAAACATGAACCAATAAAGATAAAAAATATATTATACAGAAACTTACAGTAGCTATGTATGCTGCTATGTAGCTAAAGCTATGTAGAAATAAATAGTCTGATTGAATAAATAAACAAGCTTAATTTAACAAAGTTAGCTAAAAATCTCTAATGGCAAATGTATTGGACACAACGCTTTAGTAATCAAATTGTACTCAGGAGGTAGAAAACGTTAGAAATTTAGATTCATAAATCGCTGAATCGACTAGATAGTTTTTCAGATGTAAGTGACAATACATATATCGTACTAGAGTGGAAGTGGAATCAGCATGGAAAGACTTTCATTCAGTATTCTATAAATTTAGGAGGAGGATAATAAATTGTAACGTAAAAACGTATTAGTTAAGGGGGGACATGCTCGTCGAAGGTCAAAATTGAGTTTTTATTGTATTTTCAAACCATGATCCTGGACACTCCTTAAACGTTGTAGATAATCTATTTATATAATTTTGAAGCCTTATTATTCTTTATAGTTATTTTAAACATTTGATGACTGCATGAAGTATTTTTGTTACATAAAATAGTATTCTTTTAAACCTCTCGCTCTAATGTTTTAGAATATAGTCATATTTCGGTACATAACTGAGCAGTGGTGTTAAGATTTTTTACATTTATTAATTTTTAAACGCATTTATAAAACCATTAGCATAATTTATTACGAGATAATTTTTGTAAAATATTCACGATAAAAAATTATATTGATAATCTCTGTGATCCCAAATTTGACAAGAATTAGGCATTTTATTATTCAAAAAATCGGCAAGATTGACACATTTCAAGATGATTCTAAAGATATTTATTATAAGCTATGTTATTGACCATTCAAGTGTGATAAACATCTTATGAATAATGATTGCTTTATAATAATTATTGACCTAAGAATAAGGTAGTGTTTTTTTGAAATACGCCATTTCTTTTGTCATTCCCCAGTGGTTAAGCTACAACATACGGCCGTAGCCATAAAATGACAAACTATAATTAAAGTAGGGAGTAAAATTATGTTAACGCGCGTGTTTGAACATGTACTTAACCGAATTTTTTTTTATTTTTTTTTAAACTGTACATGTTCAAACACGCGCGTCAATATCATTTTACTCCCTATTTCAATTATAGTTTGTCAATTTATGGCTACGGCCGTATGTTGTAGCTTAACCACTGGGGAATGACAAAAGAAATGGCGTATTTCAAAAAAACACTACCTTATTCTTAGGTCAATAATTATTATAAAGCAATCATTATTCATAAGATGTTTATCACATTTGAATGGTCAATAACATAGCTTATAATAAATATCTTTAGAATCATCTTGAAATGTGTCAATCTTGCCGATTTTTTGAATAATAAAATGCCTAATTCTTGTCAAATTTGGGATCACAGAGATTATCAATATAATTTTTTATCGTGAATATTTTACAAAAATTATCTCGTAATAAATTATGCTAATGGTTTTATAAATGCGTTTAAAAATTAATAAATGTAAAAAATCTTAACACCACTGCACAGTTATGTACCGAAATATGACTATATTCTAAAACATTAGAGCGAGAGGTTTAAAAGAATACTATTTTATGTAACAAAAATACTTCATGCAGTCATCAAATGTTTAAAATAACTATAAAGAATAATAAGGCTTCAAAATTATATAAATAGATCATCTACAACGTTTAAGGAGTGTCCAGGATCATGGTTTGAATATACAATAAAAACTCAATTTTGACCTTCGACGAGCATGTCCCCCCAATGAAAATATTGTTAAAAATAGGTACTAAATAAATATATTATCTAAATATAACATTATTTCAAATTATTTAAGGGGGGACATGCTCAGCTTAGGTCAAAATGGAGCTTTTGTTCTATTTTCAAAGCATGATCCTGGACATACCTTAAACGTTGTAGATAATCTGTATAATTTCGAAGCCTTATTATCCTTTATATTTATTTTAAACATTATTTGATGACTGCATAAAGTATATTTATTATATAAAACATAGTATTCTTTTAAACCTCTCGCTCTAATGTTTTAGAATATAGTCATATTTCGGTACATAACTGTGCAGTGTTTGAACATGTACCTAACTGAAAAAAAAAATCTTTTTTTTAAACGGTACATGTTCAAACACGCACGTTAACATCATTTTACTCCCTACTTCAATTATAGTTTGTCAATTTATGGCTATGGCTGTATGTTGTAGCTTAACCACTTGGGAATGCCAAAAGAAATGGCGTATTTCAAAAAATCACTACCTTATTCTTAGGTCAATAATTATTATAAATCAATCATTATTCGTAGGATGTTTATCACACTTGAATGGTCAAATACATAGCTTATAATGAGTATCTTTATAATTATCTTCAAATGTGTTAATCTTGTCCATTTTTTGAATAATAAAGTGCCTAATTCTTGTCAAATTTGGGATCACAGAGATTATCAATATAATTTTTTATCTTAAATATTTTACTAAAATTATCTCGTCATAAATTATACTAATGGTTTTATAAATGCGTTTAAAAATTAATAAACGTAAAAAATCTTAACATCACTGCACAGTTATGTACCAAAATATGATTATAATCTAAAACATTAGAGCGAGAGGTTTAAAAGAATACTATTTTATGTAATAAAAATACTTTATGCAGTCATCAAATGCTTAAAATAAATATAAAGGATAATAAGGCTTCAAAATTATACAGATTATCTACAACGTTTAAGGTATGTCCAGGATCATGCTTTGAAAATAGAAAAAAGCTCCATTTTAACCCATGCTGAGCACGTCCGCCCTTAAGTTACAAAAATAATTAAAAAAAGATATATTTTGTAACTTCTGTGTATTTTTCCTAATTATGCTATTGATGATGAACAAAACATTAAATGTGGTGTATTTATAATTGTGTATGAACTTTTTATTGCACCGTTAAATCTAAGAAGCATAGAGAAATGAAACAATACTTGCCATTAAAGAAACTCAGAAACAAATAGGTAATTTAAAACAACGAAATGCTAATAAAAGTTGAACAGCCCACAATACGATGGGTAGGCGAAAACAAGAAGAATGGCGCCGCTTTGAATAGAAAAGATAACGGAGACCTCCAACAAGGAAATCTGCCAATCCATGATGATGTTGATAATAATTTAACCAAAATTTGTCATTCGCCGTGAATATACGATGAAAAGCCGTGTTATAATCTGTTTTCTCAAGCTAGAAAAGCTTTCATTTGAATATTAGTGTCCACCATATTTTCTTCTCGGAAAATTTAATTATATGGAGAGTGTTGTATGTATGTAGTTGTTTTTCATTTTGCTCGTGATCACCGAGCGGTAACGTATTGGCTTATGAAGTCGTGGGTCTCGGATTTGAATCCTAGATCAGGCAAAAATACCTACTGTTACACCCCCGTATGGTTCCCATTTGGGGATGTCTCTGTGTATTTGGAGAGACCCGAGTCGGTATCAAATCCAACAAATAGTAAAGCGCTGATTACGAAAATAAATAATAATAATAATAGAGCCGAGCCGGCAATGCCGTAGATTATGACCGTTGAAAATATTGCAACGTCGCCGTTTTTCGACAACGCTTTCGTTGAAAGCAAAATACAAGATGGTGGGCAGAACGCTGCCAACAGCCAAATCGCAAACGCGTACATTTCGTCCTCCGTAAAATAAATTATTAAAAATGTAACTATTATATAATATTAGCTTAATTATACCTTGCCGTTTCCAAAACAATTCCGGTGTGTTATTTCTTCACCTCCACATCCCGAATCCAGACGAAAACCATACTTAAAATAAAAGTGACAGCTTGTTTTTTCACTTTCAAAAATGGAGGGAAATGATACTACATATTTTTATGTCAGTGTATTTTTATCTAAAAGAAAAGATTAAATAAGCGGATGACATCAGATTTTTTTATTAAAGATTATTACCTATTATATAATATCAAAATAAAATATATAAACATAAGTACAGAATAATCGTATTTGTGACTTCAAGATCTCCGATTTATCCAATTAATGGCATGGATCACAGTAGTGAACATAAATATTCTGAAAATCACTCCTTCAAAGTATCAATAGAACGTTTTGTATAACAATATATATTTTGAAATTATACAAATGTTTTTATATAATGGAATAATGTATTATAATATTTTCATTAAAAAAACATTGGGCGGCGGTTAATTTAGATTGTTACCCTAGTACAAAATATCAATATACTGTTCAAAAGTATAATATGTTTGTTTCTTAGATATTCTTAATTATTTATGTTCAATAAAGCATACTACATTTCTTAATCTAGTATAGAATATACAAAATAGTTGAATTAAAAATGAACGTTGAAATAAATACCTATACAAAATTTGGAGAGATAATGAAGCCGTCTAGGAATCAATGTAATTAGATATATTTTGTTGACACCTCAATTAAAAAATTATACAAGATCGTCGCCGATATTAACGAAATTTCATAGTACCTCGGACGCATAGTTATTTATTTATTTCGAAATGATTAGGTGTGATGCTGGTGGCTTAATTTCTAAATCACATAGGCTATTAGATAATTTAATAAGGACTATAAAAATATTAAAATTCACATGAAATTCACAAACATAAATAATCATACCTTTGAATAATATATAATTATGTAAAAATGGTACAAATTGTTAGTTTTTCCATATTTAATAGAAAGTTAACAAACACACTCTGTACACCAAATCAATGTTCACTAACACTCGACAGTCCTTTTCATTCATGCGTACATGTGTGTATTCACCTCGAAATTGCTCTATATTGAAGGTTTTCCTATTACTTTCGGCCTGTGCATATACAACTTACATAATATAATATATGCGAATATATTAGGTTATACAATTTTATATTATTTTATTATAATATATAATATTATTTTATCGATTTATCGTATTCTTTTTATAGCTTTTTTTAAAAACACAAAACGTGTTTATAGTTTATATTTAAAATTAAAAGTCGAAAAGTAAATTATTTATTAACTATTTCTTTAATCAAATTAATAATTCAGAAGATTTAGAATGTAACATTCTCACCTTAGTTATGCCTACCTCAGACTTAGTATAAACTACGGCAAAACTCTAACCCGCATCCATCTATTGGATTTGCGCCAATTTGCTTTACCAATTGAGCCATATACGTGTTATCTAATAACGACCATATTAACCAGTATTCATACATCCGAAGCGTTTTATAAATTGCGTTAATTTTAGCAAAAAGTTTTTGTTGCTTTAATCAAAGTACCAACAATAGATACTATCCTTGATTTTAACCGTTCAATAAAGAATTCTACTTTCTCAAGTCTCGTAAATTATTCATTGAACAACAAAAAAAAGTTAAATTATTGGCAATTACATGTAACTATTATTGGTGCCCTAATTCAACTCACAAAAATCAAATAATTTAATTTTACGCAATTTGTAAAAAGCTTTAGATGTATAAATACGTGTTGATTTTGTCGTCATTAGGTAAAATGTAGGTGGCTTATATTTGATACAGTATATTGACGCAAATCCAATGGCCCGGAATTTTTTTTTTTTTAGTAGGAATATAATATATAGGTATATATGAGGTGTTTTCAAATTATGTATCTTTACCAAATTATGATTTAAATCTATTGGGTACAATTAAAAAAAAACAAATATTTTAGATCTCAATTATTACACTATCATTTCATTATTTTGTAAATTATTTTTATATTTTGTATACCTACCTAATAAATTTTCCATTAAATTAATCCTTCAGTTAGTAGGTTTTTCTTTTGAAATGTATCAACTATCCTTTAAAAACTATTTATAAATTTACATATCTATATTATTTGTTTTCTGTGACACACAATATTTCAAAAATTCTGCGAAATTTATTTGATTTTACTTTTTATCAGTTTGTTTTTAAACTTTAGACGGATTATCAAAAGAAGCCGGATTATTATTGTGTTCTAGTTTGTTTTTAATACAAAAATTTCAATTAAAATATGTATATTAAAAGTATATTACTTCTCAACGTTTTAACCAAAAATGTATCTTAAATAATATATATTTTTAATACGAACTGAGTAAAGATTTCATAAACTAATTTAAGTTAAAATATACTTATCATGAGAGATACAAAATTTTATTTTATATTAAAATATGGCCTGGGAGTAGGAATTATGTGAGTATATACTATACATTATTTAATAATCCGTATTTCCTTTGATGAAATGTCAAATGTTATATTTTCCTATATTACAAAATTATCTCAAGTTGTATTTGACTTTGAATTGGGTAGATAATATAAACTTTTAAATAAAATGGAGGAATATTAATATTTTTCTCAGTATTGTATTTTGAAAATTTTTGGAATCGTTAATCTGTTTAAATTTTAGCAATGCTCGTTTTCGATTGCGATGCCACTTTTTCCCTTGTTTTAAAATTCAATTTCCTAATTTTACTTCCATTCAATTCTTCGCTTCGTATTGCAAAAAGCCACTTATTATTCAGAGTTTTTCGTTTCCGATTACCTGTAGTCGAGCTTAGATAATAAGGTTATAAGTGATTAAAATTTAAAATCATTATCTGAAAATATAACGATATTTTTGTCAAAACTTTGTTCTTATTAATTATAAATAACACGCTTTCACATTTCAAATATAAATTGAATCTTTATAAACTGTATAAACCGTCTTCGACTGAGTTTCTTGAAATCCAATCGAAGACGCAATAATAATATTATAATAATAAGGCTTCATCGTCATTCAAAAGGGATATACATCTATTGAATAGGTTCTTCAAAAATTATGATCTCATCACTAAATATAATTCTATTGGTTTATACGATAAGTCATTACTATTGAATAGAATTTAACATTATCACTTGAGTAAAGTTTACTACAGTAACATTAGTGAAGAATAGAATGTGTAACATTATTGCTGTTGATAGACGATCGTTTTGTTGCTTTTGTAAATTAAAGCTTATTTTTCCAATTTAACGTGTCATCGGCATTAGACTTCCAGAACCACTCCATCATTATTGAAGATCATTTAAGTTATCATTTGTTCTTCAGTATGGTTGTCATAATTTTTTGTCATCCTATAAGTATTTAAAATTATCCAAACGACATCATAATTTTAGTGTCATTTTCTGAAATAAACTCAGCGAACAACGCCCGACAGGTGTTTTCTTTGTGCAACTCTTGTTATAATATGGCTTTTTACCGCATTATGCATTAATAAATCAAATCACATATTAAAAAAATATTGTCATTCAAATGCTATTTGAAAGGAAAGGACTCATTAATACAATACATTACAAACGTACTCGTTTTTTAAACGATGTCCGATCCTTATAGGAATTGGACCTCCACGGATTGAAAGTTTGTATTAACGAATTTTATTTTTACGAAAAATACTTGCTCAATCCATTGGGTCTATACTAGAGATGGGAAAATTGCTCGATTTTGTATCAAGTATACTTACTACCAGTATAAAAATACTTAGTATCGAAACTTGTTCCAAAATACTTACTAGTATTTGGAATACTATAATATAGAGCGTTTGTCGTGCGAATGCGATAAAAGTTTCATACTTAACTGGAACTAAAACCAACTCCATAGTAGTATTTTTGAAATACGTATCGGCTCAGGGAACTCAGACTGTGTATCGGCTTCAATAGAATCGCTAAAAGTACGCTGAGCTCCGCTTTTCAAAATGTCCCATTTATTATAGAATTTTAAACACATTTTAAATTTATGAGTTGTTTTTCTGTTAGGTTATAATATTTTTGATAACAAAAATGAATAACAGTATTTTTTTTTATTTTAAACATGTTTTGAGCGGTCATAATTATCATCTCACTACTGTGATGTGACACAAAATTTATGACCTATTGTTTATACATTCGAACGCAAGAGACTATAAAAAATAAAATATACCTATATTCAAGTGCTATCTCGTTCGCGCGTATTTAATGTCAATAATGTTGAAAGTCTACCAACTGGCGATCGCACAGAACAGCGACTCGCGATGATATTATCATCACAAAATTTTTGGAATTTTTAGAAGTTTATTGCGCCGCACATACTGAGTATGGGTAGTTTTATCCGAGACTTGAGTACACAAAACTGGTGAGAGTATTTCCAACTCACCCATAGGCTAAATCTGACTTCAAACACAAATTAAAAAACAATATGTGAATTTTCCGGACCCAGAATAAACAAAGTAAATATTTCAGGGTATATTATTTAATGATATTTTTGATAAACTCGCTTTTAAGAAGATTTATTGCCGATAGGCTTAAAATAGCATTCAACCAGAGTTTCTATATTTTTCGATCCTAGAAAAAAATCATGTCGAAAATAGCATCGCCTTTAACATAACAGAAATTGTATTAAGGATAAAAAGGTCTCGATTTAGTTTTTGAGAGTTATTTTTCATGTCTGCCCTGAGACGATACCTACAACAACTTTTTCGGTGGACCTGAAAAAAAATGAAAATGGTCCTCGACTTAAAATTCTTTTTGCGTCAGTGCAATACTTTCGTGGAGATTTTTTTTACCAAATTTAAAATGTTTTCCCACTTCGTTTTTTTTATATCGTCCGGCATATTTTTAGGAATGATTCTTGGAAACACTAATTACCGTTAATGTTCTCAAAAAGCACTCAGACATTTTTAATATTTCAGACTATATCGTAAATATATAATTGAGAAAGTCAGTGACAATAATAATTCATATTATTGTCAATTATGATCATGTATACTATCATATCTCCCCAATAATTAATTAGCTACCTGAAGAATTGAAATTAACACTTGCTTCTTGTACAAAACTGTACAACAAACCTATATAGTATAGATGATGAACTTAGTAGAAAATAAAATTTATATTTTGATTTTTTTTTATATATTTCACATAACTGAGAGTCAGTTTTGATTGAACAACATGTAATTTTGATTTAACACTGAAAAATACAAGTTTTGATTAAGTTTATTAATCACAAAGTTATTTTTGTGTTTCACTATATGTAGAATACGGTTTTAAGTTATGTCATATTTAAGGTAGGTACATAATAATATGTGCTATTTTTCAAAATTATTTTCTTATTTGTTGTTGTACTTCACCCAAATTATATGTGACAAATCCCAATCTATGGGCATTATATTGATCTTTCTCGCTCGTTTAGCGTGAAGTTTTTTTTAATTATCTATTTTTCATTCCATTGTCCAGACTATATTATAACAAATGTCAAAATTTTTGCGCAGTATTGCAGCTTGGTTTGACAGTAAATTTGACCATTTTGTAAATTCTATCTAAGCAAAAAAACATCCGCTATAACCCGCACCTTAGCCATTATACATAATATGTTTAAAAACTAAACTTAATATATACATTTATAAACGTATAATATATGAATTTGGATAATTGACTTTTTGAAGCTTACCTAATGGCGAAGTTGATTGAAATCGTCCATTTAATTTTAATTACACAAACTATTGAGCTTAAAAGGCAATTTTTGGTAGCAACTCAAATAAGCAGTGATGGTTTGCTATCCACTCAAATGGTTTTGAGAAACTGTTGTTATACAACTAGAAGTTCTAAAGTCTAGAGTATTTCCAGGAAATCGAAGATGGAAATAAACGATGACGATGTTTAAATAGGATTATTACGACAGTGATGAATATAGGATATATAAAATACATAGGTACTAAATGGCGCGTAAGAAAAAAGCTGACCTTTATTATTTACGTGATAAAAATAGAAAAAAATCTTGTTTTATTAAATGATAAAAATACAAAATGTTGAAATAAATAGAAATCTTATATGTACTCACTTCAAATTTTAAAGTGATCTGATCCAAGCGAATCCAACTGACTAGATAAAATCTATCTATACCTACTCTCTGAAAAAAATATACGATGCCCAGCAGGACACGAATCTGCATCCAGTGGATCTAAACTAATGTGATTTACTAATTGAATCGTGTGCGTCATAAATTATTATGTCGTGAAACCTTATAATTTGTAATTTCTCATCACACGTAAGATAAATAATTTTTAATTTGAATTGTAAACTTCCCTCTTATAAGCAGTCTTCGCCAGTAATAAATATTAAACAATCAATACTTGCAAAAAAAAATACCTTAAAATCCTTTCACTGCGTGGAGATAAAAATAGTAAGTGACTTTCTTATATTTCAAAGAAAATTCAATATGTTTACTACATTAATTTGAATCGTGTTATTATAAATAGTATGTTGTCAAATAGAATTCTATAATATATAATACGGAAATAACTGACCTTGACATATATATATAGGTATAAAAAAATGCCATATTATATGTAGGTAATTAATTACAGTAGGTAGTTTTCCTTTAAAAAAAACAGAGAAAAAAATATTCGAGTCTTTTGTGTAATTATTTATAAAATTGTAAACGTATTAATTTTGAAACCGACAAAAGGTTTTTATTTTTGTTTATTTTTTTTATCAACATTTTGGAAATTTTAATTCATATAAATTAAAAAAATATGGTCAACCAAATACTTGTTTTTATTCAAAACTGTTAGTTGAGATACACGGGGCTCGAGATTTCCCAAAGGACCTGAGCTCTTCAAGTTAAAAACGTCCCTATTAAAATCGTAACCTAGAAAGACATTAAATTTACATTTCTACAATTCTCTAACTAGAAGTTTTATTCTCCAAGCACAAATAACGCTTTAAAGCCTGCTGTTAAAAATAAACCATAATGCCATAGGTATTCAAGAAGTGTGTTCCTGTTTTAATAAATTTAATAGCAAGACTAATTCTATATTAATATCAACACAAAGCTTCTGCATTAAATTAACTAACAATGCATATCTTATTATCCTTTACATGCGTCAGAAGTAATTGAATATTCATGAGGTGTTTGCCACACAATTAGAGAAACAGAGTTTGAACTCATTAGTTTTGGTATACCTATGAATCAAATTAAAATCTCCTGTCACAACTGCAGCTTATAAACAATGTTCAAAATATCCTATAGAAACAATATTCATTGCAAAATATTGATATCAAATTATATTATTCTTTTCGTAAAACACAAATTTTCTATACTTTTCGTTTTAAGTGTGAAGGTAGCGTTTTCTAATAAAAACTGCAATTTAACTTACAACATTAAAGAAACTAAATAAAATGTACATTTTTAGAAGTTTAATTTTTATTAGTACCTACCTATATCGTATTTATAAATATTTGTATCATTAGATGTAGCTTTTAGGTGACAAACCAATTTTTTGATGACACATAGTTATGACGTATTCTTTTATTTAAAACTATCGATATATAGTTTGTTACATACGTGTATTATAAATTTAATGTATTTGTTAATTTCATCCTATAATGCATATCTTTTTTCAGAATAATGTATTAACTAAATTGTTGAACCATGCAGGTAAATATGTACTCATAATCTCCTCTTACTTATGTAGTCGTGTATTGTAATTAACAATTTAATGATGACAAAGGAGCTTAAAGGCATTGTTTAGAGTGCCTATGGATATTTGCAGAGGAATTCAGAAATAATTTATCGCCATTAGTTTGTGAATATTGGCTATCCCAAAACAACTAAATTTTCAATATAATTGAGACTTAATGAATATAAATGTAAATATTTTGAAACAAATGAACATTTAATGTCCATAAGTTTTGAACAATTAATGCGTTATTAAATATAATGACTTTATGAATGACCTAGTAAAGAGACAAGAGATTAGTACCTACTCGGATATTAAAGGCTTATGACGAGGTAGGTGCTAACTATCTCTAATGCGAACACATTTTACGCAACTTAAAAGGGAAATTTTGATATTGTAATAATAAATTGTACGAATAATATAGCGAGGTAATGTTTACATAGTTTTAATTATTCTATGTATTTTTTTTAAATAATCCACATTCGTATTTAAATACTTATAATATAATATTACTATAATATGTAACTTAAGTGAATTTACTGCTCTTAAAAAGAACACATTCTATTATATAGTTAGATTATACTCTGGATAATAACTGAGGCCATATTGCCGTTGAATTGAAATGTCGAGTCTAAAATTCCAGGTCTGCTTTATACGACTAAGGAAAATACCATGTAGCTACGACCCAAGCCTGGGAATCGAATGAAAATGGTAAGATGCTATGTCTTTTTAGTCCTACTATAAGAAGTGGAGGCGTAAACACTTACATAAACAACCTTCATAAAACGTGAAGCTTTCAAATTTGACATGTTTGTTCCGTATCAGCTCGAAAGACAAAGTTACAAATGTCGAGGTAATTTTAAGGATAAATAATAAACTAATTAAACAATTTTAATAAGCCCTATAAAGTTTTCATATCACGTATGCCATTTACAAAAATATCAAATTCTGATAATATGTATCGTCACCTTACTATTAAGACCTTGTAAGTCCGATATTATGGAAAAAATAAGTTTTTTCGACAAAATTTCATATCAACAGCTCAGTTCTCTAGACTAGAATGCTGTCCATCTATCGATAAATTTTAAAATTCTCGTGTTTTCAAACATGGAATTAAAACCTCATATTTCACTTCCAATGTTAGCAGATTCATCGAATAGATAGGTGTTGTTTTATTGCGTTTTTTCCTTCCCCTCAACATCATTCTCAAACAGACTTACGAGGTTTTAAGAGTAAGGTGAGGGTATATCATTCATGGGAAAGTTTTCAATAAACAAGACTCTGGCGGAATAATAACGTTTTAGATCAAGAATCTCAAAATTCCATCTCTATTTAGAGGAGCGACAAACAGTGAAAAGTGAGTTAAAACTACCGTTGATCTCCGATAATGAATATGGAATAGAAATAATGACAATTATATTACTTTGCATCATACAAACAATATTTTAATATACATAATCACACTAATATTAAACATTAATTTTATTTGTTATATTGTTGCTACATTTACTTTCTCAACATTTTATGTTATTAACAGATATATTATTATATTAATTTAGATTGCCGATATACCTACTATTTATAAAATAGATTTAAGAATAATATATAAAAAATACTAATTTATTAAAATGCATTTATTTAATCATTAATGGTTTAAGAGTTAAAAACTCACTGGGTCACTTAAAATGTTTTTCATTTTTTTTTAATAAATATTACACTTCAAAATATTATAGTTTAATGTTGAGCCCGTGGGTTGGACAATTTGTTAATTATTATAATACTCTTTTATTACAGATACATTTAGATGACATAATACTAATGCGATCAAATGATTATATTTATTCATGTAGAAATATATTTTTGGCAGAGACACTGCTAAAAACAGTCTTGAATACTTAAAAGACTTATGTACAATATATATGTAATAATATGTACCTGAGGTTTATTGATCACCGTGAAAATGAATTTTATATTATAAAATTTAATGAGGAATGAAGAAACGCGTACATAATAACAATATTACGAATCTTTTGTGCGTTCAGACGCCGTTTTAAAAAGAATATAACTTCATCTAAAACGAAATCCCATAAAGAATTTTATTCCAGGTGAAGTTTCAAAATAAATATAAAGATAACAATAGAAAGGTCATTATATTTGCAACAAAAGAAATCGTTTTATATTTTTCCACAATCAACTACGTGTTCAAAAATTTTCCATGTCTACTGTTCAGAATTTTCATGACAAATAATCTTTTTTTAAATTAATATCTGCTGAAATAAATAACTATCGGATTCTTTTTACGCGAAAAAAACTGTATTATGTAATATTGAAAGATGTTTTATTTAAAAATCCGGTTAAAATGTAGCTTACCAAATCACGTGGGCTGTATGATATTGTCCAGTAGGTAGTTTGTGACTTTGGGATCACGTGGCCAAGAAATTTATTCAGTCTTCTAACTAATATAACAGAAAACAATAGATTTTATGAATCATTGTACGATTAATCCTTTTTTGAGGTTCATACAAGTCTAAGAACGAATACTAAATTTAAACTAGAATAGAAAAATAAATTAAAATAATCACACAATTAAAAAAAACTGATTCGTAGTGACATTGTTGAAAGAGTGATATTAGTGTTGAGTAGTCCCGTGGAATATAATATTTTTCATTTTTTTTAAATCGATGTCACATATTATTCTTTACAACTATATTTTGTTACGATATTGCATTACCTGTTTTATACTAAATTATAGTGCATGTTTTCATTAATATTGATCAGTACGAAATTCGTTGACACGTATTTTTATCAATCAATTTTTATATTTAATTAATACCTATATTAACACTACTATTCACTTTTGAAAACTGTAGTACATATAATGAAAAAAAAAGGTCTCTGCATAAAAAATGTCACATATATGTATGTACTCGTATGTATTAATATGCGGATATACTTCACTAATTTAAAGAGTGATAATATATGGATCTCAAAATACATTTTCTTCACCGTGTAGGTACTCAGATTAGTTTTCGTCTCCCTTGTAGACATCGTCGCGGAACAAGGAGAAAGTTTACAAAGAGACTGAAAATGATCGTCGGTACAAGGTCGGTAGAGTGTTAATATAATCGGCGACCATTATTATTTGTTAAATGGATACAATTCGTTAACCCACCAAAGAAAATTATTCTCAATTCGGGCACGCTGTATTAAGACCGAATTGTTATTTTTTTTATTAAAATAATAATTTTATAAGTAGTAAGAACTTAGTTTTACGTATTTAGCAGTAGCGAAGGGTGGAGGTAGGCTCTTAATATCTGATATAAATAGTGCACACTAAACTTTGTCAGTCAAATGTATTTGTTTTCGTTGAACTAAGACTGCAACGTGTAGATAGTGTTTGTTAGTTTTTAAAATTCAATTAAACCTTGCCTTATCCAAGCCATAGTTGATAGTAGTTAAAAAATATTCGTATATCTATAAAATATCTGAAATTATGCCATTAAACCATACATGATTTTAGATTTTTTTATAGAGGTATAGAAGAATATTTTGTATCAATTATGGTTTGGTTTAGACAGGGCTAAATGAATTAAAGAAAACTAACCAACACTATCTGTAATAATATATATTGTATTCTGAATTCAACAAAAATCAATAAGTATCCACTGAACAAGTCTGCACTATTTTTATCGGATCGCCCATAGCGTACATAAAGTATGATGGTTTGGTTTAGGCAGTGTTTAATTGAATTTTAAAAACTAACTTGCACCATTTGCTAATTATATTAGCAACAAAAACCAGACATATGACTGGTAATGTTTAGTGTGCAATATTTATATCGAATCTTAACACCCTCGTCACTGCTATTTAGCAACATTTGTTTACGAATTCGTTATTCTACAATACGAAGATGGTACCCATTTGGGAAAAAAAATATTCCAATGTATGAATAATATTGTCGTAATGATTTTTTTAAAGCGTATACAAAAATTACAAAGCTGCAATAAACGTAATTTTTGCAGGAATATATTATTAATATTATGCTATGCTTCTATTAATTAATGTTTTATCATTTTTGTTCTAATTAGTGCTTAAATCTGTTATTTTTATAAATAAGTTACAAACTGTGGTTTTAGGTATAGGTACATATTATTATGTATACATAAAACCACAAAGCTTAAATATTTTATATTATTTTATCTTATAAAACTTATGTTATTCGAATGGTAAAGCAATATTCGGAAAATAATTAATATTATACAAAATATACAAGGCAAGTTAATTAATTAAATTAGGTGAGCAAAAATTATATGAGAATTCTATGTATATTCAACGATATATTTGGTAATTTTGAAGTAATGAGGTTATTCAGAGACGTGTAATAAATAAAGTATTTTCTATAACGAACATGATTTATGTAACAAACTTTATTTTGAATTATTAATTATACCGTAGGTTTTAATGAGATTTTACATTTGAATATGTATGTGTTAATGAAGTACACGGTTATTAAAAGAGTACATAGAGAATTACATGGGGAATAGATATATAAGTACACGATATTGATAATGAAAGAGCTAAACAAAATAAGAAAATAATTAAAATTAAATTAATTAAGTAAATAATATACATATATAATTTCTTGATTATTTATAAAATACACTATTTATTAATATTTCCACTTATTTTAATATTAATCATGTTAGTCTTTTCAATTCCTAATAATATATATTGAACTCCTAGTAACTTTGAATTAATGAAATATTTATATTCATTCTATGCATCTTAAGCACTTACATGCGATTATGATAATGTTGTCGGTTATGCTAGATAAATTTTATTGATTTATTTTTGATCAGAAAATTTATTAGAAATATATTTAATTATTATTCATTTCCTCAATAAATAATTTTGCTTTTTACAACCTATTGATATAAACTATCTGTATTCTTAGTTGTTAGTTGCCAATGTCACTTTGAAAGAGACGTAACCGGTCCTGACTAATATTAAAATAAGTGGAAGTAGTATTTCATATTTGATTTTATTTTAATTATTGTATAATATATACCAACTAACCATTGGACTATTATTGATTTCTTAGGTTTCCGCTGGTATATAAAATATCTAATCCAGTCCCACAGATACCTCAAGAGTACTGAAAACAGAAACTGCATTACCTATTTAGATGTATATGCTTATTCGGAGCATTTACTTGTTTGATCAAAATATGGGTTATAGCATTTTTTTAAATATGGCTTAACCAATAATTTTCAAATAAATACATATACCATATGTTGAGAAAATATAGGGCATTGTAATTGTAAAAATATTTTTCTATAGAGTTTACCGGTTATTTAAGCTTCAATCCCGGTGCCAAAATGCCCTAAATCTTTAATTTTCGATGTTTTCATGGAATTTTTCCAATAAATATTATGATAGTAAGTATATGTAATACTTTTGGATAACGTTGTTACTAGAGATTATAATCAGAGAAAAGAATATGAATCCCAATATTATAATATCAGTATTTCATCCACTCCAGGATTAGGCGAAAATAAACGAAATTTTACAAAAAAAAAAAAAAAACAATTTGGTGTCTGGTACAATAGGTATTTCAATATTTTTTTAAGATAACTATGCTATATTTTATGAAAAGTGGATTAGAATTATAGTTGTTTTTAATATAAGTAATAGATCATTTGTAAAAAGGCGCTACAAATGTTGGGCTTCGTCTTGCGTACTTCCCGGGTCTTTTCAGATGTTACTGTATTAAAAATTCTTTATAATTCCTTAGTGAGAAGCCGGCTTGAGAGTGGGTCAATTATTTGGGCCCCGCATCAGTTGAAATATGACCTTATGGTGGAGCGAGTTCAAAAGAAATTTTTGAGACTCCTTTATTTGAGGTTATATGGATTCTATCCGTGGCTTTATCCAACTGACTTTCTTTTAGGCATGCTTACATATTGTAGTTTAAGTGCTAGAAGATATCAATGTTTGGTCACGTATTTTTCTCGACTTATACGTGGTGTGAATGAGAACTCTGCCATTCTTGGTAGTATTGACTTGTGTGTCCCTGATAACTATCTTATAAATCGGGAGCATCAGTTGGTTGTTTCTTCCGTGGAGCAGAACTAACCTGCCATTGGTGATGCCAATTGGGAGGGCAATAACTCTGTTCAACCAAATCGTTTCGGATGTTGATATATTCAATCTACGTGAGGATGAGTATAGGTGGACGTTATTTTATAAATTCTTAAAATAGGGTCTGCTTAACTCAACCGGTGTACTTCCTTGTACCTATTTTTTTGTATTTACACATTTATACTGTAGAATAACTTAATACTGATCTATCTCTTTTATTATGTACCTAATATTGTTTTAGCAATATTTCGTTGTTTCTAAATGTCATGTTGTGAACGTCTTAAACTAATAATTTGTAATTTCCACAATATGTAAAAAAAAAAAAAAAAAAAAAAAAAAAAAAACCAATTGAATTGAATTGAATACGTTACGTCTGTGGGATATTGTTTAGACTTTCTCCTCTCACAGTGATTTTTATATTTTTTATAATATTCTTAGCAACTAATTGGAGACGGTCTCTTCTGAATCATATTTAATTTTTTGACATGTCAAAATAAACGTTTCCTTTCAAAATCGGATATATACGATTTTTTTAATTTTATACTGATACTACACAAATCAATATGTAATTTGTTTGTATTTTACATGTTACAATATCTTATAATATTTTTATTTATTATCGCAAACAGTATAAGAAGTGAAAATGTGGTAGTACATGCAACTATAAACTTTTATAACTATCATTTACATGATTTTATAACTATCGCTTTTTATAACTATCATTTACATTTTTCGAAAAAAATAATTTAAATATTAAAAATATATAAACCACCTAGTATCTTTATTTACACTTCTTTGCTAGACATAAACATTTTTTTTCAAAAATAATATTAAAAACTGAACCAGTGTTTCAAATATTTTTTTTTCCAAGATTTTAGTTAAAATACGAGATCCCGGGATTACAAACTCTGAAACCTACACACCTGTTTACACAATTATTAAAAGTACTATAAAGCTATTAATGTTATTCATAAATACAAAAAATGTTCTAACATAATTTATTAATAATTATTGGATATATTATCTAGGTACTGCCGAGTGCCGAGATGTATCTAATTCGAAATACAAAATAATGTTTCAGTTGAACATTGATTATTATAACCTTTTTAAAGTACTTACATATTATTATGTAGATATAAATTATGATTATATATGTATAACCATAATACTT
Source organism: Rhyacophila brunnea (assembly GCF_057557595.1). Lineage (NCBI taxonomy): Eukaryota > Metazoa > Arthropoda > Insecta > Trichoptera > Rhyacophilidae > Rhyacophila > Rhyacophila brunnea. The sequence continues at coordinate 16,401,394 of NW_028233170.1, forward strand.
GTTGAACAAAATAATGATACTCATTCAAAGATTTGAATATGCAAATTATCATCAACAAAAAATTGCTTCATTCTATAAAACATAAAAAGAAAACAACATTAATAATAACCAACTCTCATATGAAAGGATTTAAATGGGACATAAATATATATTATGCGTGAAAACATGCTTACCCTCAAGTCTGCGTAATAGTACTATATTTATCATAACAGGTCTCATCCGACATGGCCCATAAACCACGCTGAATACGGTAATTATATTAATAATTATCCATGTTTTTCTTACCTGCGAATGAAAATATGCCGCAGACCTCTTCTTGTCTAGACTCTGCGTGTGATTATCGCATAAACAATGATGGTACCCTGCCAAGTTCTGTTTCGTTTCTAGCATTATCATATCGCATTCAGATTCATCGGCTCGCTTGAATACTCGAGCTTCATTAGAGCGTCCGGGACCCCTGCAAATGAATCCCCCTTCAATTGTTTCCACAGTTGGCTCCCTGCCGTCGTAATTCGCATAACTGATTGGCTCATTCGTCCCCGAATAACCAGATAACATTCCTTCCTTCCATAATTCATTATAAGACATTATCCGTCGCGGGGTCGAGCGTATATCTGAACAGAATCGATCCGCGTTTCTATCATCCAAAGTGACATTAATTGAGCTAACATTTATTGCCTTCGCTTTGTGTATCCCAGTCATTTCGTTATCATGAATACCGTTTTTACGCTTGAAACTCCCGCTCTGCGGCAACACTTTTCTTGTCTCCGGGGGATAATCGAAATTGTTAGAGACATTGCAATTTATAAAGTCAGGCGGGGGAATGCTATTGACGAAATTTGACGAAGAAAAAATGCAATTCGTACTGAAATCTCTATCGGATATTTTAAAATGTTTTGCCAAAGTATCCGATTTTCTCTGGGAAAAATCCAACGGGATTTCACTCAGCGGGAGGCCGAGATTATTTTTCTTGGACGATCCGTCTCCGCCAATCCGTTTGAGCGTTGACAAATTTCTTTTTATTTTTTTAACGAATGAGGAGTTTGGATCGGCATAGGCGATATGTCGCGGAATAAAACTCACCACGCTCGGGTTTTTCGTTTTTACGTGCTTGCGATCGAGGCTGCGATGATAAGAATTGTTAGTTTTTACATACGAATGTCTCGTTTTGAGCTTTTCGAAATCGCTAATCAGCTTCTCTTGAGACTTTTCTGATGGAATTTGTGGCAGAAAATTTGAATTTTCTGAATTACAATTACATAGAAGATCTATACTTGTTTCGTTCGGGTACGGTTTATTCCAAGGTTGTTGGCATTGGTATCTTGGAGATGGTGGATGACCACAAGCATCACAACCTACCCCTAAAAGCAACTCTTCGCTACTGTTGCGAAGAAAACTGTCGCTAAAGGTCCTCGGTCTAAATGGTGGTAACTCTCCATCAGGTGTCCATGTCGATTCGTTGCTCGTGAGGTCTTGCATGTCAGTATGGTGTGACACTTCATCAACCATTGTAGCGACATCTCTATTGACATGAATTACTCTTGGCGGGTAACGAGGCTGTTTATTTGGATCCTTCAGTCTTTTTGATGTAGTTGGTGAAGGCTTTTTTGTATGATGCATATTTTAATTTGACAGTATATATTTTACACAGTATAATAATATTAATTAACCCATTAACTCAATGATTAATATAACTTTAAAAGACTTATTATTTATGGAAAAAATTTATATTATAATGTACTTTAAATACGTATTTATAGCTACTAAAAATTCTATTTAAGCACTCAAATGAATTTATTATGAAACTTATTTACGACAAGAGAGATTTCTTAATAATAATTATAAAAGTATTCATCTTGCACGATCAAACCATTTTATAAAACAACCTCAAGACACATAAAAAAACACTTGTTTAACGAACATAATTTTCGCAATAATCAAAAACTTTTTTCGTCATATTTTATTACCTAGGGCTACATAAAAACAATATTTTATTACACTAAACAGGGCAGGCAACATACTGAGAAAACTTGGCTCGCAAACTTTTGAAATGTTTTTTGCGATATAAAAACGCAGGCAGTTGGAAAGCGTCCACGCGCGGCGAGAGAGAGTTCAGTACTAATCAAATCCATACAACGCTCTGGCCGTCGTAGCGGCGTAGAGGCTGCAAACCGTAGAGGCCACCATCCGTAGATGCTGCGGGCCGTACCCAAATGCCCCGCTACGAGCGGTGAAATGTTTTCTTTGCCCAACTTGGCGAGAAAAGGATGCACTAAAGTGACAAGGACAACATTTGTATATTTGACGGAGAGCAAGATATTCGGAAAACATAAATATTTTCAGATAAGTAAAGTGTTTTGAATTATTATACTAATGTCTTTTTTGAAATACATAGTCATTTACATATTTAAATAAAACTTTTATTTGTAAGTATATAATTATAATCGTCATAATACGACATGTCATTTTTATTATAGTGATCTAACACTATAGTTTAGTTTAGTTACTGATTAATTGTGATAGAGGTACAGCTTAATTTAACATGTATGAAGATATATACAGTTTTTATACTGTGATTTCTTTGTATTCAGTTTTATTTCAAATTCTTTAAATCCCAGAAGTTTGTGTATTATAATCAGTCAATTAATAATAATAATTGTTAGTCAAAGCCGTCACTATTAAAAAAAAGGTTACTTCTAATGCCAGCTATAAAGTATGTTAATAATATCCATGACATTTGATTAAATTGCAATATTGGTATGTAACTATTTCTTGGAAGAATTTGAAACTCTCAGATAGCGTAGTCATTAATTATTATTTGCAAAATAGTTTGGTAGATTAATGAATATCACCTATCTTCCAGAAAGTGAGAGATATGAATTCAACTCGCACTCCATTTTTTTCTCGTAATTATTTTCTAAAAATATATAAATACCTACTGTACCCAAAAATAATTGTATAAATTATATCTTAATAGATTATATATATGTATTAATAATTCTTATGAAATGAGTATTAATTTAATAAATAGATGTAATTGCATTGATACAAATTTCAACTTTTAATTCAAGGGTTAAGAGTTTTCGTTGTCAGTGCTTTTGGTGAGTGTACACGATGCCTGAAGATGCCGAAAAGCGAAACCCGGGTCGCGAGAAACGACTTAAATGGAATAGTACAGAGCTTGAATCCATTAGAATTCAAATGTATTTATTTTATATTGAACATAGCAAATGACAACTGTTATATGTTTCATTCCAATACTCGTATAGTAACAATACATTTGTTTATCGACATAACCTTTTGAGATTCACGATAAAACATTCAAATATATTTTACATAATATAGTGAACACTACAGATTACAACATAACTATATCATTAAAAAAATCGAAATCCAATCTATAACTTATAAAACATACATAATTTTGAAAAGTAAGACACCCAGCAGGTATGGTTATAATATATTTTCTCAGAAGTGTTTTCAAAATTATGAATGTTCAATAATTCAAATGTTACATTCTTAAATCTTGTGAATAATTATTTGTTGAATAAAAAAATAGTTAATTATAGCTTATGTTATATTTATAGTTATAGCTATAAGTTATATTATGTTAGTGCAATTTCATAACCATCTAAATTTGTATAGATATATTCAAACTTCATGATATAACGACGATTTGGAAACGAGGTTATACCATTATTTCAATTGCAAATATTGGCTTTTACAAAATGAGTCAAATCTAAAAAAATACATTTTAAGCCATGTTCCAGATTTTATAAATGAGAAAATATGGCAGGGTGAAAGTTCAACATAACCAACGAGCAATAAACCATTGTCTCGTATTTTTATACTCCTAGTTCAAGTCAAACAAAACAAAAACCAGAAGCGTGTCCGTTTTTAATAATAAAAAAAAAACAAAACTGAAAAAATCGTCGATTGGAGTCGTGAACAATGTCCGTAGGTAGTCGGCCATATTAAGTATTCACGAGGCATTCCACCATAAAGATAAAAAGTGAGTGTTTCTGGAGTCGTCGTAATTAAGTGGCCGAAAGTAAACATTACTTCCCTTGACTTATTAAGTGAACCAACTAACGCCTACTGAGGTAATGGCCTACACACCGTTTAGTTAAAATGACGTGCACTTGAAACACTTTTGACAATTTTCTTGATGAAAATTCCTAATTTTTCAATGTTGACGTTAGTTACTTAGAACGCCTAACTAATTGCATAATTATAAACTGATTTAGAATGCTTAGTCAGTCAATACTGGCTATAGGAGTATTTAATTAAAATATAAACTGATACAGGAAGCTTCCAAAATTGTTTTAAAAATATTTGTCAAAGTTAGAAATATATTATTGTTGGAGTCTGTCTGGCTGGAAGAGCGAGTTTTTATTGCAGCGTATACAGTTGGTACAAGAGTATGTTACAATACTTATGATACTGTTCCGAGGTCCGAGTCTTGGTAGAATAAGATGTTGTGCGGAGCGATACATAGACTGAGATACTAGCAGACCGGGAACTTATATTCGAGTGACATTTCCAATGAATTATTATGATCCGCTATTTATTGACGTAATCAAAATCGAAATAATATCTTGAAAATAATATTTAGGAACTAATCATTATAATTATTGAGTCAGCTAATCTATAAGGAGTTTACGTCATTGGAATATGGCTGACTATGTGGAAAAACGAATATTGCGGAAATTATAATTGCAGTAAGCTATTTACAGAGTTTATCATAATTGGACCTACGGGAAATGGATATTAAGGAATTTATAATCGCGGTTAGCTATTTAATATCGCCGATCAATATGCTGACACGGATTGAATTGTTTATCCCCATACTATCATTGATATACTAAACATAATCATTGGAAATGATAGATTTAAAAACAACTTCCCGCACATATCAGAAGACAAATACAAACAGCCAAATCATATTAGTAGTAATCCAATAGATGCTAGTTTGAGTCCCACTGAGTACTAATATTTTTTGAAGAAATATTTTCATATGTGTAGGCGTTTTATATTGTATCTATTCAATAACGAATACCAAACTATAAAATCTAGTAACTTATTCTAATAAATAATAACTAGTATTATTGTAGAGTGTTATTTTTTATTACTATACTATGTAAAATAGTATAAATTCTACTAGATTTAAGTTTTGTACTATTCCATTTAAGTCGTTTTTTGCTACCCGGGTTTCGCCTTTCGGCATCTTCAGGTACTGTGTACACTCACCGAAAGGCAAACACACTAATGACAATGAACACTATTAACTCTAACTAATATAACAAATCAATACAATAAAGTAGGTAAAAACTTTATCATATAATATAACAAACAGATTATGAAAGTGTTTGTAAAAACCCACCTTATCAATAATAATATTAAATCGTCAAAGCCTAATAATATATCATTAGTAATAATAAACAATAAAATTACTACACTCAAGATGTGTAAAATCGTCCATTCTGGGAACAATGGTAACGTATTGGGAATTAATGGATATATATGTATATATTTTTTAGTCATGGAGTCACAAGGCAGTGGTATAGTGAAACAGTAATGTAGTTGTAAAAGTAAGACAACCACATAAATAACTGACCATTGATAAAACTACATTAATGTATTGTGACGTATACGGGAATCAAATCAGGAGCTCCCTGACTGATTAAACAGTACATTACGCACAGGACATATATCATATCCAGCATGCGCCTTTCCATCTCACGCAATGCTACTGCTACTAAGTTTTTTGATCTCTCTTTCACTCGTACCGTCAATATTTCGCATGCGTGTAATGGTTAAATCCTTTCCATTTTGAGCACAATGGAAGGTGACTTTTAATGATATCATTAATTGGCGACCTGAATCACTCTCAAAGATGCAATTCTTCACCCGTTTGATCTCAGTGTTAAAAAAGAGAATATTCTTAGTTAAGAAATAGACAAGATTTATTCCAAGGAGATCAGTTATTAACCTTACGCTAGAATGGGGAGCAGATTAGGTAGTGAAATTAGAAGAAATGTTATTTTTCTACAAGAAGACTTTAAATTATTGCTACGGGTTTATTTTTATAAATACATAGTATGCTCATGCCCATTGCAATTTTCCACAAAATGAACTCAGTTATAGTGTTTACTGTAGAGTTTCATATAAATTTCATACAATATTATTATCATTTGCTACACAGACTTCAAAATGTCAATATTTTGGGTGTACGCCAAACGCAGACACTGTTGATTCTGGGTCAATATTATTGCAGTACGTTGCAGTAAATTGATTTTTACAGAGCAAAGTATTTTTTTTTTAATTTAATGATTTTGAATGAACATTGCGCTTATGAGAAAAAATGGTTTTATGTTTAAGATTATAAGAATGAATGAACATATAAAAAAATTATAAAGAGAATTAAATAGATATTTGAGTTATTTCGATTAATGTATGTACCTACACTATTCCAACATAAGCTATAAACCCCGGTACCGCATAAATTTAACGATAATTTATTATTATGCTTTCTTAAATCATGATTTTTTGTCTATTAATTCCAAAATAACCATGGTTTTACTTCGTTTTTTTCGTGCATGCATATTAAAGTTTTTTAGTCTTGTTTTATATTATTCTACTATTATTGAGCGGCCCTCGTAAACCAGAATAGATTCCCGGTGAGGTCACAACATATTTATGCGATTTTCTCAAATCCTGAGTGTTATTGTGTGATTGTTTAATAATTAATTATTACACCACTGTTTCACTACACTGTTGTCATTAGGCCTCATGGCCTACAGTAATGATAATAAAAATATAATTACAATCAAATAAATCAAACAAATATAATACTAAGTTAACGTCCTGTCTATAGGGTAGATGAATTAACGCATGGAACAACATCAACACCATGGAAAGTAAAGATTGAAGATTGCAATAACCAGTATTTCAGGGATATAATTTATAAGTTAATATGAATTCAACAAATAAATACTAGTTTATAATACGTAATAGGTATTAAAAATCATACGATAACCGCTTTGATTTTCCCAATATTTCGTCACAAATATTTGAAATTTTATTAGACCTCTAAATATTGCATTGAAATAGCTTAAAAATTGTTGGACGTTTGTTACGTGAAAAAACGTCTCAAAACTCAGAACGCATTTTTTTATATTTCGGTAAAACTTCGTTTAAAACTCTATGGTACTATTTATTTTATTTAATCTAAGATCTTTTTAATAGCATAATAAAGTAATGGTTACTTTTATCTTATTTTTTTTTTATATTTTCCACTTTTAAAAGTAGGCAGTGGTTTCACTGGTTTTTTTTTTAGAAATAGTCTAATAGAATAAATAGAAATATTTTTTTAATCAGTATTTATTGTTATTCATAGAGTGGAGGAACCCCTTATGATTTTGTTAAGATCGGACATGGTAAAAAAAAAATTTTTTGTTCACTAATAAATCCTGTTAATCATTAATTGACATATAAATTCAAACCATTGATTGAGCACAAACAACGTAATCTCATTCAATCTATATTCAATAAATGTTAACGCTAATTAAAAGTTTTTCACTGATTACGAAGGGGCGGAAAAATAAAACGTAAATCCACCCCTAATTATTATAAAGGCAGCCTAAAATTAATGAGGCTCGCAAAAATAAATGCTAGCTGGCGCTGAAATAAAAAGCATCAAATTTAATTTGATTCTGTCAGACGCAAGCTGGGAAATGGTCGCGCGCGAAGGCAAGACTGCGAAGGTGACGTGGGCAACCCCTGTGAAGTTTGCACCTCTCGCCTTCCATTTATCACACTTAGAAATATATCACCAAATCACAGTAAGATTATTCCTATTAGAAATGATTAGAAACCCTTGCCATACTCTAGATCTAGGAAAATTGGCCACCGCACACAATTGGGTGTAGACAAAATACACTCAGTATTATATTTTATGTAGGTATTATAATTTTTAACAATATTATTTTTTTTAATTCATAATTAAATTACGTAGAGGAAGAGAGTCGCAAATACGGCCTCCTTATTAATAGGAATAAGACCAAGTTAATGGTTGTTGATCGGGCCAACCTTCTACCAACACCAAGTACACTCCAAAACCTCGAAACAGTCGACGAGTTTGTATATCTGGGATCGACCATCAGTGGAAAGGGCGGATGCGAAGCGGAAATAATAAGGCGCACACAGATTGCAAAAAATGCGATGACACGCCTTACCACTATATGGAAGGATCGGAGAATTTCGATTGCCACAAAAATGATGCTTGTGCAAACATTAGTGTTCTCGATATTTTCTATACGAAGTCGAGTCGTGGACCCTAAAGGCAAGAGAACGGAAGGCAATTGATGCCTTTGAGATGTGGTATTGGCGCCGAATACTTCGCATTTCTTGAACGGAGCACAGGACGAACCAGTCAATCATCCAGAGACTGAAGATAAAGGAACGGCTCTAGACAATATGTCTGAGAAGAATTATGCAGTTTTTTGGACATATTGTCAGGCGCGGACCGGACAACCTGGAGAGACTGATAGTTTTGGGTAGCCTCTAGGGAAGGCAAAGCAGAGGAAGAGCGTCTGCGTGATGGAGCGACCAAGTGAAAGAGCTGACTGGGGGCACCATCCATTCTGCCTTGAGTGAAGCGGAAGATCGAGAAGGATGGAAAGTCTTGGTCGCTCAAAGGATGGCGAAATTTAAATGTGGTCACGATCCTCAGCCATGAGTGCACGACCATGAAGAAGAAGAGAATTAAATTACACTGGTTAAATGTCATGGCCCAGGATACGTGAGAAATTGGAAGACTACCTAATAGATCCCTCCAAACCAATCCACCCTGCACTACACTCGGTCTTAATCTACTACGTTTGGAGTGAAGCATCAAAAGTTTTTTATGCCTATGAATGTCTCAGGAACAAATGCCCAAGACTGAGATCGCCACGCACTCAAGTGTGCTTTGATTGAGTTTACTGAGACATCGTTTAATCAAAGTTCCCGTGAGAGAGAGGAGCACAGATAATTAACAAAAATAAACGATTCTAATTGATCTACATACATGTAAAAATAAAAATAAAATAATATAGACATACTACTAAATGTGAAGAGTTCTTCACGTCCGCAATAAGACGCCGCAATTTTTTTTAAGCATTATAGTTTACCTTTATGGCGACCAGATCGGATGACCCAATGGCTGGTTAGATAGATTTGAGCATCAATTTCCTTTCGGAGCACATTCTCGGACATTCCTAGAGGTTGTAGTTTACATCCTGTAGTTCTCCGCCACATGAACATATTGCTCGGGTGATAAATTCAAACTCAAAGAGCTTGGCAATGAATCCTCCGTGCCCAGTCAAGAATTAACCGATATGATGGCCAGGGGTCAAACTGGTCATCTGCAATCGCCATTGACTGGAGAAGACGACTTGTAGAGATCAGGGTCAACGCCGGTCTTTTATGCTACGAATGATGATGATGATGATTAGTAGATTCAAAATGAGCGCAGTGACGCCATAACCAATCTTGAGGGAAACCGCACATTTTTTGTTGTTTTTATAAACAATCACAGATAATATTTACGAGCTGGAGCGCGATCACACTTACTACTGATCCCATTATTGCAATAGTTATTGACCTCCAAAACTCCATCTGACAATTTAAATTTTATCATATATAATATATTTTATCATATCAAATATTAAAATCAACACGCGCGTTAACATAATTTTACTCCTTACTTTATTAATAGTTTGTCAATTTATGGCTACGGCCGTATGTTGTAGCTTAACCACTGGGGAATTCCAAAAGAAATGGCGTATTTCAAAAAAACACTACCTTATTCTTAGGTCAATAATTATTATAAAGCAATCAATATTCGTAGGATGTTTATCAAACTTGAATGGTCAAAGACCTAGTTTATAATTAATATCTTTAGAATTATCTTCAAATGTGTAAATTTTGCCAATTTTTTGAATAATAAAATGCCTAATTCTTGTCAAATTTGGGATCACAGAGATTATCAATATAATTTTTTATCGTGAATATTTTACTAAAATTATCTCGTCATAAATTATACCAATGGTTTTATAAATGCGTTTAAAAATTAATAAATGTAAAAAATCTTAACACCACTGCACATTCATGTACCAAAATATGACTATATTCTAAAACATTAGAGCGAGAGGTTTAAAAGAATACTATTTTATGTAATAAAAATACTTTATGTAGTCATCAAATGTTTAAAATAAATATAAAGGATAATAAGGCTTCAAAATTATATAAATAGATTATCTACAACGTTTAAGGAATGTCCAGGATCATGGTTTTAAAATGCAATAAAAGCTCCATTTTGACCTACGCCGAGCATGTCCCCCCTTAAGAAACGCGTACCTACTTAAAAATCAAATAATTTATGTGTGAATCATTTGCAAGTGAGACGCGTGCAGATAAGTTTGCGATTAGAAGTCGAACAATTAATATTACAAATCATAATACATATTTATTCATTGTGCATACTATGCCTACTTTAATTTCTGTATTTCACGCATATTGCCAATAATATTCAAGAAAATAATACAAAGAGTGAAACTTTAGTGAGAACTTATAAAATAATGACCAACTGAACTCACCACACAAGTGAAATATATGATAATCATCACTATCATTGTCATTCTAAGTTCTCCCAAAGATGTCTGGTTTTCTCTCATCTTCTTTTGATAAGGCCCAATGTAGGTCAATATGAACCTAATGACGGTTCGGTAAAATTTTATTTTGAGAGGAGTCTCGATTTGAGTCTCTGTGAACCGTAGTAAGATCCAGAGTAATTCTTCTTCTAACCTCTTAGCTGAAGTCGATTTAAGGGATAATACGTGATTCCAGATATATGAACTCTTTTTCAAATTCATAGCCATTGATAATGAGTGGTGAACTTGATGGGGCCTCATTCGCTGACATGTAGGTATGTATTTTGTTTTGAAATACTATTCACCTGGAATTCTAAAATACCACTATTACATAATATATATGTGTCTTAAGTCATTTGTATGTCTGTCTATAATGAATGTATACGAAAGAGTTTGCGTCTTTGTTGTGCGATCTTATAAATAAAATAACTACAGTGCATTCTTTCCATACGCACTGCACTTAATCGCTTAATCACGTATATGTCTTTCACTCGCACGCTTCCTAAGCCATTCTCTATATTGTATTAAAGTTTCGTTATTTTTATAAATAAAAAAACTATATTAAGATAATACCAATAAAATTCACCGGCTTTATCGAAATAGATACCTGCCAATATATATTAGTACCTATTTCAATCGACACGTTCATTAGTTATGAATACTGTTACCCAATATTACTTTGCTTATGATACCTATACAATATATTGTTATTGGGGCACTACACATTGGTATTTTTAATACCAATCTGCGGTATTAATAATAATTAATAGTCATCAACCGGTTCTTAGTTTAAATTGTTAACTGACCCACTAAACCGGTAGTAAAGTGTATAAGGTACATCACTGGCCGTACCCCACCCATCCGTCTAACAACGTGGGTTTCTTTGAATTGTTAAAAAGAATCCATTCTGTGATTTATCGCGACCATTTACCTGCGGTTCACTTTCTTTGCCAAGGTGCGTGCCAGTAAACGGACTTCTAAGCGGTATCCGGCATGCTCCTTTCAATCCGTGTTTTGCTGAACTAACTAAAAAACAGCTGACTTTTGTCACGGTCCAACTGCTTTAGCCGCGTTCTATGCTATCTCAAATGTAGTTTATATCAAGATACAGCCGGATCGGTTTCCAGTTACGATTAAACTTATACGACAGTTTATTTTCTTTTCAAATTTATAAAGTAGTCTTATTACTGACAGTTTCAATAATACTTCTAATGATGGTCCTTTCCTTAAATTGAAAGTGAAATGCCAAAAAATCAGGGTTTGAAAACATTTCTTTTTTGCATAACAAAAATCTGATGAACAAACCAAAATATAAAACTTTTCAATGATAAGGTATACCTATCCTTGTGAATAGAAGCTAAATATTTTTTAAGGATTCAGGGATTCCATAAAATCAAAAATTTTCGTCTAAATATTAAATAAATATATGAGATAATCGAATATTTCTTTATCGTTATAATATTTAAGTATGTTATTTTTTTATTGTTGTTGTTATTCATTTCTTATCAATTAATTGAATTGGATATCATGAATGCAGCATTTTCTTGTTTACAAAAATGATGGCGTAAAAATATATCTACGTTCTAGGATGTAGTCATTAAAATTAGGGATGTGTTGGACTGTCCTTTTAAGACAGACAAACAACATTATTATAAGCGATTTTGAAAGTGCAGTACCGATAATATAATATAATATACATATAAGTATAGGTATAACTCTATCCATATAATTTATTTTTACCTAACAATTTCCACATAATTTATTGCCAAGTTTATTATGCATCTTAAGTACTATACAATTTTAATTATTTTTTATTCAAGACTACAGAAAATTTATCAATGTAGCAGTTTTAAGAGGAGTTTGAAATCAAAGACGTACAATGATATTTTATTTTGTATACATTCTCAAGATGAATTGGTATGAATAACTTGAGATAGCTGAATAATAATTGACCATCAAAATATTTAATATAAATATTTATTCGACCACTCATCGTTGACATGTCGCATTGCGCTAATAAAATAGGCATCTAGGACTCAAGTCTCATTTTCTGTGTGAAATATATTATTATTATTATTTTAAACAATATATATTTAATTATTGTTTCTTTAATCTACTTAATCTACTTTTTATAATATTATCTCATAAATATGGATAGATATTAGTTTGTTAAAAAACCTCGTAAAACATCACCAACATTTTGGGCGTCACATGCTCTGCCCGGAGAGGAAATTTTAATGATTATTCTTGAGTACCCGAATATTTAAATCTAATGGCTGACAGACAAACTTTAAAAACTCTGACAACTCTAAACCGTAAAGGTATATTATGAATATGTATACAACATGTCTGCTCTTTAAATTGAACTCAATATGTACATTTGTCATATAATTTACTATCATCGATTTTTAGTTAATATTATACCGAGCGGCTTAAACATCAGCCTATAATGTCTTGTATCCCGGGTTCGAATCCTAGGTCTAGCAAATACATATAATGTTTGAGTCACAGTCAGCGGCGGCTCCTCTAATACCATGCAAGTGCTACGCACATCTCATACGCACACGACATCGCTCAACTTTTCATTGTTATTCATATGTGTATCACTCACTTCGCGAGGTAGAACATGTAGCAGTATTATGAAAAATACTACGTTCATGGGCGCAAAGCGATTGCGATCCAAATAGATTTTCAGTTTGCACAGGATTACAATGAGGTCATTGTATACTTCTTAAACCGTGGTCCAATGTTCCTGAGGTAGCGTTTTGTGTAGCATTTTTTACACACTTTATGATCGGCGCACGAAATTAGGACTCTAGAAACAAAAACGCCAGTTTCTGTTTTATAACAATGTTGACGAGCTAATTTTTAACATTTTTACATTTAAGATTTATAAACCACTCAAATGCATTCAATATAATAAAAAAAAACACCACAGCACTACATGAGTAGTAGGTCGTAGCTGAATATTAAATAAGAACGATAATATAAGATAAACATACTTTTAATGCCATATAAATACATCAAAAATAAAACTGAGTTCGAACGAACGTTGATTTACAATATAAATATTACCCGCGTAACTTTAGTTCATTTTATAATTTCACATAAATTAATAATAATGTGAGATTTAAAAAATAAACATACTGCTATCCACTTTTAACAAAGTGAATTACCCAGACGTTTGGCTGACGCATTGTGCGGAGCGTAAAGCCATAAACGGTGACATTTATATTGCTTTATTGATATTAAATCATTAAATGTTCAAAACTTTTTTAAGAAATTGAATAAATAAACAAAGACATATTTAATTCACCTTCTGAGAAGTTCGACGTTTCAGTCTTTTAACACTAAGATATTATCTTAGCTTATGGCCTTCGATGATTAAGGTAATCATGAATAGACGCTATACGACCTCTACGTGACTAGGCATGTGTTCTTGATGCCGCCAAAGAGTGTGACACTTCGTACCCTTATGGCACAGCATCAAGGGTTCCGTTGCCATGGCCGGCCCTCCCTCACCCTGTAGCGGTGCCGCAAAAGCAACCTACGTGCTGCAGGTCTGACATGGCGGGAGGCGCAAGAGTTGGCGATGGACCGAGGGAAGTGGCACGAACTAGTGTTTGCCCTATGCTCCAATGCTGAGTCGTGACAGGTTGAAAGAAGAAGATCTTCTCTTTATAGAAGGAAAATCATTGCGCACTACCAGAAAATGCTATTTTGAAGATCACCGGCCGCCACTGGTCACAGTATGAACCTAATAGGTTAAGCAAGTGGCTAACATCCATTTCTGGTAAAAAAATCTGTTATTACAACCTCCATTCTATGGAGGTCCATACTTATGATCCTCTCAAGATCAAACATGGTGAAGTAGTATTATTATTGAGATAAATATGGTATAATTTGTCACACATCAAATTTAAAATATCAAGGCGTTAAATACATATAGGAGTCATGCCACAAAATATAATAATAATAAGAGAAGTAGGTACAATCTTTATCTAAACTACCCACTCATCATTTGTAACAAGCCGATCTTTTTTGACATTCAAAAATCATTTTGTTACCCTAACATAGCGCTTCAAAAATATTTGAATTGACACAAGATTATATATTTATATATGTAAGGAAAAATATTCTAATATTATGAAAACTGAAGGTAGGTAGGTACATCAACGAGATATCGGAAATCGAGATCCGATATGTCTGTCCTGTCAACTGAATTGATATGGGTTGTTTTGAGTATTTTCAATTCCACATTTTTTATGTAAGTATGCTTTATTTTATAGAATTTTTCTTACATACCCATATACGAAATGTATGGTTGCAATTTGTTCACGACAATTTTATATTATATTCATAAAATACGATACATACAAAATAATACAATACAAATAGTTTTACTTAAATTTATGTTATTATTTTGAAAATTGTTCTTTCTTGTAGTTTATGTACTTATATATTATTTATCCGACCATAGTGCACTTATATTTTACATAGTAACAGTAACTATTTATATTTACTCCATGTAATGATTTTTAAAGTATTTATTTTTGGTAATAGTCTCAGAATGACAATTCTAACTTTTATTAAAAAGTTTAACGGATAAAATAAATGACTCTTTGGTTATTTTATTACCATTAAATATAAATAGTTTTATATAACCGTATTTAAACCAGATAAATGAATATGTAAAGCTCTTGAATCATATAACATTTAATTTAAAAATTCAATTGTTTTTTTGTCAACTGAATGGTCAAAAAAAACGAAAGTTGAAGCTACTTCAGAAAGCTCATTAGGCATATAAAAAAAATGAGGAAAATACGAACGAAATTCAATAGAACGCCAGACACTTAAAGCTTCGTGGAAGTGGCGTTGCTATTCACCGCATCCGCTTGCCCTAGTTGGACGTTTTAAAAGCCTTCATTTTAAAGTATTCAATGAAAACTATCGTGTGTTATTATTTTATTTTCCTTTTGTTTCAATGAAATGTGTAAAATAAGTTCACACCACAAAAAATAACCAAATATAGGTATTTTATGGGATGGGTTTTATTACCTCGTTTTTGTAGCGTCTCTGGAATATTATTATCACTCTCTAAAACATTGCAACAATGGTCGCTTTTAGTAGACTCTCCTCACTGTATTTCATCTCGGTACAAGGGCAAACCAGCATGTAACTGACGTTTTGCAAATCGTCACTCACGTGATACGTCCCCACCAGTTAATACCCTCACCTTTTAGGTTTGTTTTTCATTTTGGATCACCAATTCTTACCCTATTCAACACCTTCTAGACATTAAAAGGTAGTTTGTATTCAGATGAGAGTTTTTCTCTTGTCTCTTTTCAGGTATAAACTCAATGTTTCTTTTCATTTTTAATATGATTTTCCTTCTGGAAAAGAGGGTAGAGGATGTCTGGACTTGAGATTTTAGCTGTTTACTTTGAGAGTATATCTGGCCTGATTCGAATATTTGTGTACTCAAATTTAAGTACTATTTCTCGTCGTATGCTGATTAATAAGTAATTGCTTTCCAGGAGAGTGCATCGCATGCATCCCGCTATAGTATGGCTTGTCTTGTTGGATGTCATATCGATGTACATAATAAGCGATTCATACTGGCACTGCGTATTCTGTGGCTGAGAAACATTAGCGTACAGTAGACATCGAAGGGTGTGTATCTGTGCTCCCCAATATGACCCAGTTAGTTTTTTTATAATATTATTTCTCACGCAGAATTTATGTTTTGTGGCAATACCACAATGTTCAAACTACAGATTACGAGCCTGGATTACACCTAGATATCTTAGCATTAGATAGTGGTCTAGTTTACCGTCTCTCCAAATACACCTCTCTTCGGACTTTGTATTTTTCAATAATTGAAATGCGCAAATTTGAATTCGGTTTGTTATATTTTTTTATTGTTTATTTTTCTATAAATTTAGAATTGATTTTCAATAAATTCTATATCAAAATGTAGTGTTAGGTGTATGAGTGTTAACGCTATTTAAAAAAAATGTGGGTTGGTATCGAAAAAAAAATTCACTCTTAGTAAAAAAAAAATGCTAGACTAGATGTGGAACGATCCGATACGTTAAGAAAAAAATATTTTAATTATTTATATACCTAGCAATATGTTAAACAATAATAATAATTTTAATTACGTATTCAGCTTACCATTGTATCTAAGAATAATTACGGATTTTATTATCATAAGGTGAATGAAAACTTTTGCTTTAAGACTTTGCAAAGTGAAGGTATCTAAAAACATACAGAAGATCATTAAGTAAAGGTTAATGAGGCAAAAATATTTTACAAGTAAAATTAGACATCACCTTTTAATTCTATGTTAAAAATATTTTATTTATGTCTATAGTTTTATTTTCAATAATTAAATATGCATAATTTATTTATAGCCATCTGAAAAAAACAGGTATTTGAATAAAGAAATGGAGTGAAAATCTACTTCATGTCATAAGTCTAACGTAACATATTGTTACTTTTTCTTGTGTACAACACTAAACGGAGACTGTCGTATCAGATAGGTATCCCGATGTCGCTTTTAACAAGATTACGTGACCAAAAGAATGAATATAAATCTTTTCAGAAGAAAAAGTCCAACGCAAACGCAGATGAACGTGTATTTTTAGAAAATTTATTATGTACATGGACGATAATGTCTTATATGAGCCAAACGCCATCCATTGTCTTTTTACGGCTGAAATACGGTGGCACGACAAAAAGGTCTGTCCCTACGTTTCATTTGAAAGACTGCAAAACAAGAGTGGGAAAACATTTCATTGTAAATGAAAATTGTTGAAAAATCTTGAGACTCTCATTATCCTGACGTTTAATTATTTTGTGAAAAAACGCGTGTTTGAAATATTTAAGGTTCTTTTGGAAGAATGCTCAAGTTTCTCTTACGGTAGAATTCAAAGGTAATAATTAAATTTGGAACGCTATGGGAGACAAGCAAACAAATGAAATAATTTTCCATTCGCAGAACGTATTAAATCATTCTTCATGTATAATGGTTTGGATTTGTCTTCCATCCTTTTTGTTCGACGGATTCGGAGAAATTGAAAAATAGTGGATTGTATAATGGCAAAAAGTATGACAAATCCCATATCCCCTAAGCTAGTGATGTTGAACATTTGATATATTGCCAAAACACGTAGGAAGGCTTCTTTTATACTTTTCACGAGAAAAAACTTCACAGTGAATATTTATTATGTTCATAATATCATTTCTGTGTAAGTAGCAGGGGTTAAGGGTTCAGCATTTTTTCCACTTTTTGACGTATATACATAATATTTCAGTAGACTTCTAACAGAGTGTAACTTTTTACACTACACAATACACAATAAAATATATTACACTATTAATATAATTTCGATTGTTATAATAAGAGGAATACAGCGGAAAACATTTTGAAAATACCTGATATACTGGATTAGGTTATCCTAACCAAACCTAACCTAACTTAAACTAAGAAATAATCGGGTATTTTCAAAATGTGTTTTCCGCTGTATTCCTCATAACCGAACTGTACTAAAAATCTTTTAAAATATTCTTTGTATGGACAAAGATCATTCTAAATAATCATTTTAATTTAAAAATTAGGTTTAAATATAAATTTGACAAATATCCAACAAATCACTGTTGATGCATTTATCATGTTAGTTTAATGAAAAAAAATATTTAACATCGTGTTTTTCCATCGCGACAAATAACTTTTGTTGTTTTATTAATTATAAATAAAGCTTTTACGTGATGATTAATTTAGCGAACTTTCAACTACTAATATCACAAAACCAAAACTAAAACTGTTACATGAACAAAGCAGCGTTCGGTAGCGCGTACCCATGCGTTAAAGCGAATGTTTTATCTTTTATCCGGTAGATACGTTAAATGGGGAAATATTTCCCATAAACCGGTATATTCTAGTTGAAAAATTCCATCCCTTAAATTTTGGAGTCAATAATAATTATTATAATCGAAATCAATTGTCGTTTGTGCGGGTTCGTATACCATGAAGGGCGTATATTTACATATTGAATATTTATGAGAGAATCGAAATCGGTAAGCAAAAATATTCTTTGGAATACAGAAATTATAACAAATAAAACTTCGAGTATTTCTCAAATATCCACAATGTTTTTTTACTGATTTATAATTTCTTTCATATACATATAGTCAACTTAATTTTTTATAATAAACAGAAATAATAATAATAACTTATAAAAATTATGTCTTAGAATAAAACATTTTTTTTTTAATTAAGTAATCTTATCGAACTATTAAATAACACGGTAATAAGAATCATAAAATAAGTTACTCTGTTGTTTGAATATTAGGATAATAATATTTAGGTTACGTTAAATATTCAACCTGGTTGCAAATATTTATTGGTTAGGCCAATTATGCTAGCCCCCATTTTTTACTTCCCATCTACTTGACTAAGACCAGGCAACCAGCAGTTACGGGTTATGAGTCGACCGTGATTGTGAATAACATTGAATTACATCCAGAAAGCGGACGCGTGCAGGCTTGTTACAGCTAAGACGTCGTTAACTGATTAATTCGATTATACAGACCGATTCAGAAGTTGTTCGTGGGCCACGGCCGGATCAGCTTGATATAGTGTGACTGTCGTCCAAGCGATGCTTCTGAATACTGGGCCAAGCCGTGATACCGGCTTTCCTCATTTATGCAAACCTTCATCATCATTCATAAAAACAAGTGAAACCGCGCCAGCCCTCTCAACATAAAAGGTCAGTGGCATCCTGTGTAACCCCCTCATATAGATCGGTAATCCACTTCTTCTTCTTATTGTGCCATCCACTAACGGAGGTCAGCTACCATCAAGGTGATCTTATCTTTATCGTCTGCTACCCGGAATAGTTCAGTGGAGCTGCAGTCGTACCAATCACGGAGGTTCTTAAGCCACAAAATGCGGTGCCGTCCTCTGCTACGCTTACCGTAGATCTTTCCTTGAATTACAAGTTGGGGAAGGCTGTACATTTTTCCTCTCATAATGTGGCTGAGGTACTAACTGTAGTTTCCTGGTTTTGATACTACGTAGAACTTCTCGGTCCTTCCCCATTCGATTGAGAACTTCAACATTTGTCACCAGGTCAGTCCAAGGAATTTTGAAGATGCGTCTATACAGCCACATCCACAATCCACTAGCATCTTCAAATTACAGTCCACTGCAAAAACGCCACCATTTATATTTCGTTAGCGTATAATGTGGTGTACCATTAATATATAAATATTTAATAAAACTTTGTGCTCTTTTCTTTTGACTTGTAATACTTAATATTCTGATGTAGCCTAAGTATATAAAATCAATACATTGTAAAACTGCTGTTTTATTTACGTACCTACATTTATTATTATTAAATATTTTTTTTTTTTCATACATACATTATATAAAAAATATAGCTTTTCGTTTATTTTCACTGTCCAAACGAATATAAAAAAGACGTCGTGCAAATCAGTGATTCGTTAAATTTCGTATTTACATTTCTTTTTGTTGCGAATAAGATTTGATACAAAAATACATTTTTTGAGAAATGGAGTTTACGTGGCGCTGTACAAATGTTTTTGCTTAGCAATGTTTACGGTTTTAATGCGACTGATTGTAGATTTTGTTCCCTGGGCTCTTGTCTGATTTGCGAACTAATTTGCAAAAACGCTTTATATTTTCATAAATTCAACAAGATTTGATTTACAATTTCACTATCGTTCAATAAATAACGTACAATCTAAAAAAACTAATGAAATTAATCGAATATAAATGTTACTAGTATAATACGAGTATTTAATTAAATATATATATATATGTATGTAGCTGTCAGTATATTATTGACCACATATTTATTTTTAATATATCAAATTACTCGACTGCAATAATAAATTCCCAGGGACTCATACACCGGTAAAAAACTGTTTACCTGTGTCAGCAAATTGATTGGCGATATTAAATACGGTATCGCAATGGAAAATTAGTCTAATATCCATTCCCATTATATCATATTATATTATGACTGTAATTTAATAATAAATGAAATTCACAGCTACTCGTAATTAAACTGCTGACTTGTTCAATAAAATTATGTACTGGAATATAATGTTTAGGTATTACTTTTAACTGTATAAATTACGAATACTGATTTATCAAAATGTCACTCGAATCTGAGTACCTGGCTCATAACTATCTCAGTAAGTAATATGTACTGTCATTGTATTTATACTTTCGTACCGACCGTTACGCTGCAAATAAAACTCGCTCCTGCATACATCTTCGACTTCTTCATCATCATCCTCAACACCATAACCCACACATCGAACACTACATATATATAGGAATACAGTGTTAAATCTTAACATACTTGTTATGCTTGCCACCACCACTTGTATTTAAACTCATCATGCATATTCTGTAAAATTGTGCAGAGATCATCTATGAAGAAACTTCTCAAGGTTTTGGTTGACGAGATTCCTATTTTTTTTACAACATTTTTCTTAGCTCGTATTCTTATTTGTTCGGTGGTTTTTTGTCCGGTACAATCGATTTTAACTAACTTTCCAACTAGCTGGACATTTGAAACTTTTAGAATATATCAAAATACGATGCCAATGAATTTTTTTAAATACTTTTAGCCATTTTTAAGTAGAATTGAATTCATTTTCAGTTAATTCTGTTTTAAATGAAAAGTTATTACGACACCATTATTCGTTGCTTGGGGTCTGGGGTCCTAACAACTAAATTATAAATATATACGTGCGTTACTATGGAAATCGATATGACATGTCAAGTACAAATTTTTTTGATCGTTTAAGCTAGTCAAGTCAAGTTTATATGGTTCAACAGAAAATTTAGAAACGTTGTATGTAAAAAGTTCTTTTTATCTTGTAATTATTTATTCTGATGACGGCACGGTCAATTTAAATAAAGAGGGGCAAATCTGGTTGTCTCCATGCGCTACTTTATATTTTTTGCTAAAAACCAATGCGTTTATCTGCCCTTGTAAAAGGAGATTCATCGCTGTACTGATACAATTTAACTTTTTATATTCAAATATATATATATGTGGATAATTATAGTGGAGATGGTGGTGAAGGTGTAATGAGGAGGAGATGAGTGGAGTATGAACTGATGTATGAAGACTGATGTTTACCTGTTGAGCTGGCGAGTTTATTTGACAGATTGACAAGTACAGTTTACATGGATATAATGATAAAAAATAACAGAGGTATGTATTATTGCCCAAAGCACCATGCTATTTTGTGACAGTTCTCAACCAAGATAAAATGAGGACTAAGATGACCGTTGCAATTATCACGATTAATAAATGCTTACATTGAGTATCTCAGGCCTTCTGTGAGAAAATGCATTTTTTAACATAATAAATATTGCTGGGGTGAAAGTGGTTATTTTTCAAGCAGTCATTCGATTGTGTGAAATTTTTATGTTAGAAAAATATACTTATGTGATAAACAATAATTAAATAAATAATATCAATTTGAGAACTATTCATATATTACTATTTTACTCACACTGCTTATTCTCACGGGATTGCCACATATAATTTATATTAATTGGAAAATTCGCATGTAATTTTTCCTAGCCTCAGAAATTCAACCCTTTGACCACTCTCAGGCTCTTTGATTGCTTTTTATTAGTACTATGTACATACCTAATTGCTCAAGTGGATTTCATGTTTATGTTGACGTATGTAAATAACTACGCTTAAGATAAATTATTTTCTTCAAGTAAGACATATTATACAAAATGCTTTCTGTTAGTTTACTTAATTAAATAATTTAATTTTGTAGAAACTCTCTACTGTACTGTTGTAGTCTGTACTATATTAAGTTTTACATGATAAATATTACTATCATGAAAGAACGGTTTATATATATTTTTAGAAAATGTTTTGTTGATGCAGGCGTGCAAACAGAAACATAGTATAGGAAGGTCCATTTCTAAATATTATCCAATAATTTATTATTGGTTTTTAACACAGCGAGATAAGACGGGGTTAACAACAAGGTGCCAATGACCTTCGAATTTTCCCCGCCTATAACGTATAGCTTCTCGTCGTTTACCCACACACTATTCCGGGAACGTACTCCATACCGAGATACTCCGTACTATTGGTGTACTGTGATTTATTGTGATCTATCGCATCCATAAGTGGTTATCTAATGCGCATTTGCAAACATTGAATAACATATTATTATGATCGTTTGTATTGTCCGCGCTATTTTGACTCATCAAAATATTTAAGCGAACATTAAATCAAGAATGTCAAGTGTTCTTCACTGACACGTGACTTGCGTATCTTGTAGAATTCCGAAAGGAGTCAAGGCTCTCAGTACCACGACGATGCAGGTTTGATTCCTGCCGGGTGTCTTACGTTTTTCAAAAAAGATTTTTTCTATTGGTTATAATATAGTTTCTCAGAAGTGTTTTCAAAATTATGTATGGTCAATAATTTTAATGTCGTTGAATAGAAAGAAATAGTTCATTAAAATTATTAGGAAGTTCAAGTAAGTTACAACAGAAAATATTGGAGTAAACCGTGACGTCGGTTAGTTTTAAAGTAATAAATACTTTAATTTAGAACACAAAAACCGATCACCTACCGTAACTTAATTTGGAGAGTGCTCGTGAGCAGATATTAAAAAAGCCAATAGTTATTTTTTTTTACTTTGGTTCAGAATGTGCCACCTACTTGAAATACAATGAAAGACAATAGCAGACGACAATATTTTTCTAATCTGTCGAGATATTTTTAGTTATAAAGTAACACTGAAATGTCAAAGAATATCTAGCTGTCATTGCAACAACTCTATCATCGACCTCATTAGAATTGGGTAATTCCCGAGATAATCTGAATCTCGAGATTCGGGATTTCCAGAATTTCCTAAAAAAACCTGTAAAAATCCTAAAATCAGTGTAAAAACAAACAAATTCCAAAAAATGTGATTTTTTATTTATGTAAGAAGACAAACAAAATAGAAGTAGGAAAACAAAAAATATTCAAAACATTACTTTCAAACAAAAATAATTTAAAACATTACAAGAAACATCTGACAATCGCGTACGTTTTTGAGACACAAAATTCCCCGATGATGCAAAAATTGCACTCATTTTGAGTCGACGTTGGCTTAATTGGATCTTTGAACGTTATGTGTTTTTTGTCTACTTTTTTCATATAGAAAATCGTTTTTCAATTAATATTTGATAATAAAGAAATCCTGAATCCCGAGGAAAGATTCTCAAGATCCGAGATTTCCCAAAATGTTAAAAATTTCAATTCTCAAGATTCGGGATGGAAAATCTCAAAAATTTCTCGAGAATTCCTGTCGGGAAATTCCCGAAACCCAACTCTAGACCTTATTATTTATAGTCCCAATGCGCTCATTTTGTTTTTTCCGTCTTATCCTCCTGCTACCACTATTCAAACCTTTTTGCATTATTAATATGTTTAAACACTTTACACGAACTTGTAGCACGCATAAATAACGAATTTCAAATGAATGCACGGCGAGAGGAACGAAGAGGAAAGGGATATGGAGGATTGTAGTTCTCGAAACGGCCACGCTTCACGTTATACTTGCCACAGTCTAGATAGTTACATCAATTTATGAGAACCATGGATCTCCCAGTAGCCACAGGTCTTATATGTCGTAAAATACCGAGAGGAGTGAAGACAACCCGGTCATAGACTGTTCGAGAGCCAAATTATTCTGATCATGGGGTGCCGGACAAAATCCCGAAGACCGAAATCCCGAATGCTTAAATCCCGAATGGCCGAAATCCCAAATGGCCGAAATCCCGAAAGCCAAAATCCCGAAGGTCGAACTCCCGAATGCCGAAATCACGACTGCTGAAATCCCGAAAGCCAATATCCCAAAGGCCGAACTCCCGAATGCCGAAATCACGACTGCTGAAATTCCGAATGGCCGGAATCCCGAAGGCCGAAATCCCTAAAAATTAAAAAAATACAAACAGTAATATTTATCAACAACTACCAACTCGAAAGAAAAAAATACTACTTTTTATAAAAGAAAATGCAATAATAAAAATATATATGTATACTTATTGACAATTATTAATAGCTTAGTATCCATTTATCCACAAAAAAATGGTTTTTGTTTTTCATGTAAAAAATTGCGAAATTTTGACACTTAAATTGCGCAAATATTTTTTTTTCGGGATTTCGGCCTTCGAAATTTCGGCCATTTGGGATTTCGGCCATTAGGGATTTCAGAGTTCTGGATTTTGGCTTTCGGAATTTAGGCTTTCTGGATTTCGGCCATTCGTTATTTTGGCCATACGGGATTTCAGCATTCGGGATTTTGGCCTTCGGGATTCCGGCCTTCGAGATTTCAACTCAAACCCCTGATCGTGAGATCCTGATGGAGTCTAAAAAGAAGTAATATTCCTTTAAATTGTGTGCGCCCCTGTACTAATAATATACGTATGCTGAATCTGTTTTCTAACATAACACAATACTTACTTAGTTTAAGTTTAAAATTGTCCCGTCTTACAATTTCAGTTCTCATTTATTTAAGGACGATTTTGTTGAAATAATTGCGATAAACTCTCGTACAGCCTCCCGTATTACGCTGAATGTTCTGTTAGCTTGGTTCCAGTGTCGTTTTGGTCTTACACGTAAATTCCAATCGTACTGTGATGGATTAGACAGCATTTTCGCATCTTAGCGAAATATATACACTTTAGTTCGCAAGTTTCTGAATTACATACTAAAATCATGTGTACCTACGTATCAATAATAAATGAGTTCTGAAAAATATTTATTTCTTAAATTGAAAATATAACAAATCCGTATAATATTGATTGTAAAAATGCAAAAGGATTTAACCCTTGGTTTTTTTTCAAAATAAGTTTTATTGGAAAATGATGTAAGCTGTAAATGCCGAGTTATTATTTAAATTAAGCTTGTATTTTTTTTAAAGAAGGAATTAAAGTAGAAAAAAAGGATCAATCATAATTTTTGTTGTTCAATAATTATTAATATCAGATTGGAAAAATAAAACACAAAATTATTAATCATAATGCACTTCAATTTTATGACTATTTTATATCTTAACTTTGACCGAAAGCCACAACAAAAACGATTTTGTGCCTCCTGTAAAATTTAATTTGTGTGAGTTAAGCTTTTATGCTTTTTAATATAGATATACAAAGATAAATTTATAATATTTAAATTTAAGGCACAGGTGTGATACTAAAATATTGCAGCGACACATGTGCAGAACCTGTTTTTTATTCGTTTCGGCTAGCTTCGTGATACCATTGTCCTGGCATGTCCTCAGCAGACTGAATGTTATTTAGAGGCCTTCCAGGATACAGGAATCCGGATGGCTTGAAGAAAAAGCAGACAAGGTTCAGACTACTCGTATCTTGATACATCCTTGAGCATGTGACTGAGCCAACTCCAATATCAAAAAAATATTTACTCTTATTTGTATAACAAAAAGCCGAATGTTTCGTAACGTTTAAAGACTCTATGTAATTTAATTAGTTTCGAAGTTCAGCAAAAGGCGAATTTTCTAAATTGTAAATCAGTAATTTGTGAATAAATAAATTTTAATATCTAATGTACTAAAAAAGGGTCTGTTTTTATTCCTTCATCCTCCAATGTATATTAATTTACCAGCTAATATTGTGAACCTAAGAGCTTAAGAAGCCGGTGCTTGATAAAATAGTTTTATTTCAAGATGGAAACTATAATATTTAAGATGACTGCGGGTTCCAATCAAAAATTGAAAGCTATGCCCCTAACACACCGCCCAGCAGCCCCTAGCACATGGAAAAAATTGACGCTCTTTCATATACATATCTTCACATTTACATACTAAGCTACTATTAAACCATTATTTGTTTTTTTTTTATTTAATGAATAAAACAGAAAATGTATGAATACAGCATTCTTTTTATTTAACATACATAATTTGGAATACCTCAGAAATAGTATAATATAATCTTAATAAATACATTAGAATATAATCTTAATTTATAATACAAAACTTAATTCAAAACTTATCACGCGAAGTATATATCACTTCTTTGAGTTACACCGAAGCAACTGAATGGCCTCCGCCGCGCCGCTTGTTTGAGCTCGTGGTGAGTGATTAAATTCTACCCCGCCTATAAGCAGTGGTGTGGGCTCAAAGCCAAAGATATTGACCAGAGACAGAGGAGTTCACAAAGTTTCTGATGTGACACAAAAGAAGTGTTTGTGTGTATCATCTATCTTCCATCTACTATCGACACCACCTAAATAAATACAAAAATAAATCACTATTTTTAATCCACGTGGACTATAAAATTCTAACCCAATTATTTTAAAAATAAAACTTTTTTGCAGTATACTAATATATAAAAAATATTTAATATAGTACTATGTTTCTCATGAAGCCATTTGTTATTATTTTGTATTCTAAAAGGTGAGCGACATTTTCAAACTTATGAGCCGCATTAATTTTTTGGGTTTAAGCAAAGATAGAATAAGTAAAAAATACTTATGTCAAGTACAAGATATGAAATTAACATGATTTATAGAAACAAAATAATATATTTCAAACATATTATATCAGTGTGTGCAGCTTTATTTTTCTGATAAATGTGATTTCTGTGACTTTCATTAACCATAATTTTATTAAATTATCTACGTAGATTTTTTCAATTATTGTCTATCAAAAAATATTTCCCGTTGAAATAATTCAACTGACCACTTGTTATGTTAGTGTAGTAAAAAAGTTGCCGATATCCGACCACTGTTCGAGACCATGAGCGTTGTTAGCCCAAGAAGCAAAAGAGACTTTAACATTGTGTACATATTGACATGGTATGAGTCAGGTACTTGCAGATTTAAAGTCACATGCGACCTTATCTGCATTTCAGTGCGATCTTTTGATGGAATCCAAATTATTTAAAGTTAGTTTAAACGTAGTAGTTAGATTTTTACATAATAATGTAAGTCGTCTTTGAAGTATATTTAATTAAACTATCTTGAATGCGATCTCAATAGACTAACTAAATATGGCCTTCCCACCTTAAAAGGTTCCCCATCCCTGCACGATGCCAACACAATTTATTTCCAAACTAGTTTTTAGAATTCAAAAATTATACACAGCTAAGTACATAAATATTTCCTTAAAATTTAAAAAAACTACACTTTTATTATTAGATTAGAAATGAATATTATATCGTTCCCAGTGGGAGGTGCTGAAAAGAACTTTAAAAAGAGTTGATGATCCCAAACAGTTTGGTTATAGTGAAGCCTTTACAGATAAATAGAGTTTTTCTTTTAATTGTTAATTAATTAATTAATTAATTGTCAGTTAAAACTACGTTTGATAATTTCTTTATGATAAAAATATTTTTATTTTATTAAATAAGGAAACAAACAGTTACATTTCGATTACAAAAATTTAAAATATAATAATGAAAAGTTATTGCAACCAGCGAAGTTTCCATGTATACATTATAATATAGTTAAGCCTAACAAGATAGAGAGTAAGAATAACATAAATATAAAGAAATTACATAAGAAAATTACATGATAAATATGAGGAAGAATAATAAATAATTAAATTATATACAAAAAAGTAACATAAAATATATATATATATACTAGCTGACCCGGCAAACGTTGTTCTGCCATATAAATTATTTCTAGTGAATATTTTGGTTGTTAAATAAAAAATAACGAATGTATCGTAAGTGTGTGGGGATGGGATCTATGACAGAAAGAGGAATAGAGCGCTGTAGACGGTGACCGCCGATAAAAACAAAAAAACATCAACCATTCATTTTCTCAATTCAAAATGAGTAATGATGTTCATAATGAATGAATTACCTGTGACAGGATCTCGTTGTTTAATGTGTATGCAATATCCGTCTTGTCCCTTCCAGAAAATTAGCGGATATTGGAGAGCGTCCTATGAACGGTGTGTGTCAGCGATGAACTCCAGATTATTGTTTCTTCTTCGAATCACGATTTCTCGCGTCGATGTGCGGTCGCCAACCATGATTCCAGCAATGTCGTCAACAACAGTTGCATTGAATCGACCTACGTGCTCTCCAGCTGGTGCTTTATCAGGATTGATGACAATAGCGTGATTGTCACTTTGCAATTCGTGCATGTGTGCTTTGAAGAATTTCAATAATTCATTGTGCTCATTCAACAGGGCGTCCAGTTCGCCGACGATGCGCCTGGCATTAGGCGAATTGAGGCTATTGTAGCCGCAACGTGCATCCACATGCTTGATGTCCTCACCGCCGCGCCCATGAAGTAGATTTGTAAAAATGTATGTGATTTGTTTGGCATTGGCAGCAATGAGCCTACTTTGTGGTATACTTGGCCTTTGATTTTGAACGTAGAATGGAATTGTTGACCATTTGCCGCAGTATTGTGAACTATTTCTGTTGCTCCGGACGAAGTCATTTGGAAGCATGAATTGAATGTGCGAATGGACTTCAGGAACAGGTTTGAATCTGGAACCGTGCCGATGAGCAAGCCGTTCAATGGTTCTGGTGGTATCTCAATTTCTGGTAGTTGCACTTTTCCTGATGCGCAACACATCCCGGCTGACTCATGTTTGAATTTGAGCGCATGACAATGGGAACATTCTTTGTCCATAGCACCAGTCAGCACTTTCGGATGAGCGGAATATTCAATATCTGGCTCGTACTCGAATGCGAGACGAAGGAACGAAGCGGATGTAAATGTTCGATGTACTTGTTGGCGTTGTCGGTCATTTGCTCTGCGTGTGTTAACTACGAACCGGCGCGCTTGGCTCCGTTCCAATTGTCGTTGTTGATTTCGTCCAGCTCGTGCCTCTTGTAATTGAGATGCACGCAATTGCGACATACTTACACGCACGTTTTTATTATCTTGTTGGATTTGTTCGTCTGTTCTTTCTGCTCTACTATTTTGCATGTTTTTTGCTTTATTCGTTCGATGGCTCAAATGGCCCCCTTTGCGTCTTGCTGGCATTGTGCACTGTAATACACGCACATAAAATAGCTAAATAAAATAAATCGTACAAAATTTTGCACGCACTGCGTTGTGGTATGCCGAATGAAATGTCAAAATGACGCGACGCTTCTCTTGAATTCTTTTCGGACGTAGCGCCATTTGTCATTCAACAACATAAATAATTTCGTTCTGTTTGAAATACGAACGACGGTTAAATTTGTTCATACAAAAATAATAAAATCGCGATTAAAAAATGGGAGGGTGAGGGTAGGAGAGTGAAAATTTGGGATTATAGGTATTTTTTATGCCGAATAATAAAAAAAAATACAAAAAAAAAATTGTCAAAAAAATTAAAGAAAAATTTTCTGGATAGAGATACCCTAATCACCTAGCGGTATTAAATATACTTGTTGACCTATTTTCATACCTAACAAATATACATAAAAAAATTCATAAAAATCGGTCGAGCCATTTCAGAGGAGTTCGACCACAAACATCGTGACACGAGATTTTTATTTATATATAGAGATATATATATATATCTATTTATACAAAATTTTGGAGATAGCGCGTTTAAATGAAACAGGTGAATTATTAAAAGGATCAACGGTGGAGAAATATATATTATAATTTAAACAAGAGCGCCGAATAAAAGAGTATATGCATAATTAGAACCGCTACGACTGATATGGTACAAAGTTTGGTTTCGCGTAAATCTTGATGGACAATGGAAACCCACCTTTTCGAGTAGGTTTGGCGAGTCAACAAAACCATTGATAATTTTAAAAAGAAAATATTGATCAGATATAGAACGTCGACTTTCCAAAGATGGTACCATAAAAGTTGCAGCGGTCCAAATAGAATTAGATAAATCATAACAGTTAGCTTTAAAATTGACATGCTTACGAAATCGCTTTTGTACCGCTTCGAGACGATTTATATATGTAACGTACTGAGGATTCCACACGACAGAAGTCTACTAAAACCCTCTGCTCGCCTGTCGACCCTCCCGCTTTAGTAAATGTCGTAAGTCAGCATGGTATGCTTGCGCGGGGTATATAGACCATATGGATATACATATATATAAATGCAACTACAGGCGCCGAGTCTTTTCGATTTTTTGGCGTAACATTTTCCACAACCACCCTTATCTCCTTCGTCACAAATAAACACACCATATCTGATTCCCAGCCCCGTTTTAGTACATAATTTCGTCATCGTGGCTAGTTATTTCTCATCTTTAAACGATATTACAAGTGTGATCTACGCGCTGAAAGTTTAACATGTCAAGAGATTTTAGACATGACGCTGGGTCATTGGAAATGGTCCAATGCAGCAATGCTGGAACAAGGCGTGGCAAAATAAATATTACAAAAATCAAAACTCAAGTCATAAATATTATATTGACTGTAGTTGTCTTAGCGGCCATGTGCGGAATTATACTTTACCCTACTCGTTTACGTACATAATATATTTTCCCGACCTCCACGTCCGTGCTTCAGACTTCATACAGCGTTATAAAATCGCAGCTATGATAAAATGTTAGTGCAGAATGGGAGTATATTCAATATATTTTTTATGTGATATAACTAGTTAAAGTAGGTACTTTAAGCCCTCTCCTTTTCACTTTAAATAAATATTCCATAAAAACATCAGACAATCAAAAAAGGCGCTACGTGTACCATTTTTGCCAGTGTTGATATTCCATTAAAAATTGATTCTCTCTTGTTTCCGATAACGTTCTGTAGTTTTTAATGGAAAACCAAATTTTAAAAGCTTTTTATCATTAATTTGAAATCGCTTTAATGAGTGACCCATCTAGAAATACTTTAATATAACCTTTACAAAGATTACACAATTCTAATAAATTGATCATGGTAGTGACTATGTTATTAAATACTGAATTGTGACTTAGGCCCATTTCTTTAGACATTAATTAATCTAAATAATGGATAATAATTTTAACACCGCGTTGTTTGGGCAGATAAGCGAAGACTTTAGACTTGTAGAGTCTTCTCCTAAATTTAATTTTAGTACCAATAGTCCACCTTGTCAGCTCTCAATGTTAACGAAGTAATACACAATATTATACTAATATGAAATTTGAATATTTTAGAAGCATTAAATCTATCAAACAATCAGCATTGTGAAATAAATGATAATACATCATATATAGGTAATACTATTCATAAAAAATAAATAAATGTACGTAGTAACATATACCGGGGGGATGAAAGTAGTGTTGTTCTACCCCCGATGTTATGTTTAATCGACGAAGATTGCTTGATGTGTGTGTGACATGGTATGTTCGGGCAATGATGAATAATACACGGAGTTGGTATTTTCTTGGTTTTATATTGTATTAATAAAGTTTGGATAAACACGCCACAAAGAAATGACTATCACACTGATTTTAGTTTGAGTTGAAAGGTTAACATTAATTTGGAATTTAGATACGATGCGAGATACAGAACAGGAGACGTTTCGATTACATTATAGTAGGACTGAAAGACAAATGTTTCATTTTAGTTTGCATTATTGTCTATGGTATATAATTGACCATAGACAATAACATATCGGTTGTAGGGTTATAAGAAACCTCTACACATATCAATAAAGTAGTACTTACTCACTACAGTCTCCAAAATATATATTCGTATATATATAATATGTATATATATTACAACGTATCATATAATATATATTACATAACCAAACATTATAATTATATTTCTCAACGAAAAATACCTCGAACCAATACTAGAATATTATGACGTAGTATATAACTGAATTTATCTCAAATATAATTGAGTACCTCCTACTTAAATATAGCATAAAAAATCAACAAAAAACCTTATAGAAAATATACCTTCAATAACAAATATATCTAAGAAAACCAGTCAGTAGTAGCAAACCTGCCAGTAAAAAAACAAACTACATCGCGCAGACTCATTTTGAAGTTAACCGATTTTTACGACATGTCAAATAGTACCATAAAATGACAACATCGCGTCTCGCTTACTCTTGAAGAATGATATTAGTGAGACAGTCAGCACTTTTACGTGTAAACAGTTATTATCGTGATAGTTTAAAATACACGCTATTAGTACAAGTAAAACCATGTAGATGCACAGGCGCTATTTATTACTCACGAAGTTCCGATAAAGAAAATTATTATCCCACCATGACCATGTCCAATCCTAATAAGTTTGTATTAACAGATGCAGTTTTTGGAAGAAATTGATGTCAGGCACTTGCTCAACCTATTCGGTCCATACTCTGACTCATACACAAATTGAAAAACAATATGTCGTGTACTTGTCAGACCCAGGATTCGAACCTGAGACCCACGACGCTATAGGCCGACGCTTAATCCAGTGCCACTTAATTTAACCTATTAATATTGTCAATTCACCACATTGTATATTGTTATAAATCATTAAGCTAGACTCAGATTTACGTTACACACATTGATGAAAAAGACGAACAAACTGATAGAAAACTCAGAAATTCTATCACTTCTTTTAGTTAACCAAGTTTAGAACTCATGTACGGACCCCTCTTAGTTTCCCCATTGCGTATATAACTTTATATTCGTATCACGAAGTGAACGATTATTTATATACCATAAGGTGTACTACAACAATTTGAACATTGTTTTATGAATACGTAACCCAAATAGATACATCGTGAATATTAATTATAATATGTGAATTGTAAACTATTTCAAACAAGTGGTGATTTATTTGATGGGCTTGTTTAGTTTATGATAATTTAATTAACAATAATAAATTATTGGTTTCATGCCAAATTTCAGTATGGATGTAGATTTATTCGATACATGTGATATTTATCAGATATTTGAATAATGATTCAACATTGCCGTTTTATCGTATATTTTTTTCATTCGAGTAGTCAAAAATATACACATGGTTTTGCATATTTGATGGAGTGATCGAGTGATGGAGTGAAGAGAAAAAAAGACATATCACGTTGTATTGTAAATAAAATAGCAAGCATTTTTATGTATTCATAATATATTTCACAAAAACAAGACAAAATTAAACATAAACCTTATATTAGGACTAAAAACCAGAAAATAAAAATAAGTTATAAGCATTCTTAATTAGTTTAATCAATAGAGACGTGTCTGAATATATCTCAGAAAAGATTACATACTTATATATTATTATCTACTATTAAAATTCATTTTAAATGTGTGGAATTTTGTTTTCAAATATTATATATATTTTTTAATTATAACCTAATAACTGTGCCCTTACTTTTTCGTACAAGGTAGTTGTTAGTATTTTTGAACAATCACAAACACCCAGGATTGAGTAAATCACATAAATATATGGTATTCTCGCCTGGAACCAAACCCAGAGCTCCAGAATAGATGGCCAGCACCTTACTCACTGCACCACGAGAGCCGCCTCTCATATTTTATTAGCTTTGGCTGATAAATGTACCATGAACTTATAGGGACCAAGTAATGTTAAAAATGTAAAAATTAACAAAAAAAAACACTAAATCATATACTAAATAGATAATAATATTATTGTATAAACATTTTTTCCCTCGGTGGTAGAAGTAATTACGAGGAGACGCTTCAAATGGTTGAAACATGTGTATTGGGTGCCGCCATAGTTCATACTCTGTACCCTTGTGCACAACTCAAGGATTCCGTCACCGTCTCCTTCATCCTGCAGCGGTGCTACAAAATTGATCTACGCGCTGCAGGCGAGAGACGCAAGACATTTCGATGAACCGAGGGAAGTAACTCGATCTTGTGTTTGTCCCATGCAACAACTCTAGGGGTGACAGGATAAAATATTTTTTATTTAAAATATCATTAGTCTTTTAAAAAGAAAAGATTAATTTAAATATGGATCAATTATTACACTCTCGTTTTTCAACTAATTGAAATTAAATCATTTATTTTCGATGTGTGTTATAGAATTGCAGTTTTGGGAAATTTTCTTAATGATACTGTATACCTACTTTCTTATTGAAGGTGTATAACATATTTTTTAAAGATAGTTAGTTTATAATATTAATTTATTTACGCTAGTAAAAAAACTTCATTGATTATGAGTTTAAAATCCTATTAGAAAATAATGGCTTTTTAACACTGACATAAAAGTATATGAACACCTAACCTCTAAACTCAATAACGATAAAAAAATATTTTTCTTAAATTATTTAATTAATCCGCCGTCAACCAACACATTCGCTTACGTGAAGAATATAATATTTCTCATCAGATCGTACATATTTTACTTTAGAAATCATAGTTATAAAACCATATGATGCAAGGCGTGGAATTGATTTTTTTTATTATTATTAAGGTTCTTATTAATTGAGTTAACATTTACTTGGTAGAATTCCATTTTACAAGAAATGAAAATATAATTAATGTTAAATTCTACAGGTTTTTAAAAGGTTTGTCGATAGCTATTTCGGTTGTAACACCATTATCAAGACTATTCAGATAGGCCGTTTGCCTTTGCTTAAATACTATACGTGTATAGATAGAGACAGAATATATTTTCTTATTCGTTCCAGCAATATTATGAATTTGTACACTTATTATTAATTGTAATATTATTAATACTTTGAAAACCCTAAGTGGGTTTTTAATGGATATCAAAATTTACAAAATTTATCAAAATTACAGTGTTCGAGTACCTTGGTTATTTATTGACATTATTATATAATTAAAATATTATTAGTATAATTGTCTTAATCATGTGTTTAAATTATATTTAATAGTGGCGACGAATGCATTAACAAATTTTCATTATTTATGTGATTACTTTTGGATAATTCGCGATTAATTTCCAACTGTTCGAGTAAATTTAATTTTAGACCTTTATTATTATATATGCAAACATTCTGGTGTTTTATTATTACTGATGCTTTGCGAATTTTATTTAAAATTTTTTGCAAACTGAGAATCTGTTTTACCGTTCCTGAAAGACCGGAGGTGTTCTTCGAAACGAGTTTTTATTGGCCTGCCAGATTGACCAATGTAGCATAGACTACATGTGCCACATGTTATTTTATAAACTCCGCTTTTCTCCAGTTTGTTGATTTTATCTTTACTATTCTTTAAGTTTAATCGTAGATTATTATTAGCTTTGAATGCTACGTTAACGCTATGTTTAATTTCTTGATAAATTTTGTCTGAAATAATGCCGTGATAAGCAATGGACTTGTAATAACGATTTGAATCTTTAACGTTAGGGTATATTGTTCATCTAGCTAATTTAAGTTGTTTTTTATATAATATTTTATCTACCATTGAAGTTGCGTATCCAGTACTTAAGGTTATTTGTTTAATGGTATGTAGTTAAGCATTTAAGTATTTAAGCAAAGGCAAACGGCCTATCTGAATAGTCTTGATAATGGTGTTACAACCAAAATAGCTATCGACAAACCTTTTAAAAACCTGTAGAATTTAATATTAATTATATTTTCATTTCTTGTATTATGGTTCTTGTATAAGATAACTAAGCTTCAAATGTTTTTATCATAGAGAAATATGTATTATAAATCTGACTCACCATAATTGTGAGGTTGATGCCAAAATTTGATAAGTCAAAAATTTAGATAGCTAGAGTTAACAACGGATTATGTGTCAATATATAAATATATATGCTAGGAAAAATATTCAAGGTCATCAACATGCATATAAAGCACAATGAAATTAGAATTATGCCTAATTTTAGAGGGCGTGTCAAATTTCAAATTTCAATTACTCCATAACATGATATCGAGACTTACCAACTTTTGGTAGTAACCCAAAAAATATAAATTACAATAATGTAATGCGTTCATTTTTCATTCCAAGGAAATATAGAAAACCAGTAGTGTAATGAAAACTTTAATTAAACCCTTAATTCAATATTATACCCATCAATATACTGTCATTATTTTATCACTGTAAAGACTATTTAACATTACAGGAACGGGTAACCTAAATGTATGAGAATTTCGTTTATTGTCCAAAGCACTGGTCGTTCCCATGCAAATTGAACCCTTTTTATAATTAGTGCCATAAAATATATACCCAAGCTCTATCCGAACTTCTGCTCTTAAAATATCTAGAGAACAATTTTTGCAACCGAATCCCAATTTACAGCGTTTGGTGTTTTAATGTGACCTTACAAAAGGGTATAAAGTATTAAGTACCATACACACTGTTGAAAAATTAAGCCAATGCACGATTAATGGTCTGCGGTCGGTTCCTTGAATACCCCTTGGCCGAAAAAGGGTCGGGTTTGCGGGGACCAACAGTGATTACAGACCTTCAATTTCGTTGTCAACTTTTGCTTAAACTATATTGATCTTTAGTTTTATTTGATAAGACGATTTGTACTGAAACAATGATTTCATAATGCAAACAAAATATAAAATAATATAATGCAATAAAAATATATTCATAATATGTTCACTGTATTTATTTCACTTATTTGTATTTATTTTGTTAATTTAACTGAAATTGTTACGATAAAACTGTATCATATAGCGAAGTATTTAATTATTCTACGTTTTGAGTTTGTGATCCTGTTTGTGATATTATAATTATTATACAATTTAACAAGGTTATCCACACACTATAATTAAAATAGATCCTATATAAGATAGCCGTATAAATTTGAACAGTACAAAGGTTGACATTGTTAATCACTCATGTGTTTGATACATTCATTGTAAGTGAAAATCATCCAAAAAGTCTAAAAAATCTAAAATTAGTTAAGAGCGTACTTCAGTGAAAGGGCAAATAATTTTCAATAGTAGGTGCGACGAAATTTTTCACTCGTCGCCTGGACTCGCCAATTGGAGACCGATAGTCGAAGTGTGCGCATGTCGATTTGTTTTGTCATGGCGTCCGATGAAAATATTCTTAAATCGTGTAAAGATGACTAAAAAACTTTACGTATGTACCTAAAAAAGAAAACATGTCAATGAATATGCTATTATTATTAGTAATATAACATTAAATGGACGCATGTTGGATTTTTATGACAAATTATATTCCGTTCGGCTTGCGTCATTTTCACAATCCGCGCATCGCCTAGCCACGATCTTTTTAGACCATGCCTCAACTGAAGTATAGCCTTAAATTTACGAAATAAAATATAATTCAAAACTGAGAAAAAACCAGACGTATTAACTTCTGATATCCTTATACAAAGTTGTCCAA
This sequence comes from Rhyacophila brunnea, assembly GCF_057557595.1. Taxonomy (NCBI): domain Eukaryota; kingdom Metazoa; phylum Arthropoda; class Insecta; order Trichoptera; family Rhyacophilidae; genus Rhyacophila; species Rhyacophila brunnea. The sequence continues at coordinate 16,439,328 of NW_028233170.1, forward strand.
AACTCAATCTTCTTTTAGCTCTAAACTTATCTCCCTTTTATCTTCACACCAAAATTTCTTTGTTGATTGAGATAGCATTTTCTTGTAATAATCGTATTTCACTGTAAAAAAAAAAGAGATGAAATTTAATAGAGAACAACTTATTGTATATTTTGTATAATAAAAAAAAGATACTGGTAAGGATGAATCATCATTTATGTTCCAGGATAGAGTACCTCTACAGTGTATCATAGTTAAAATAATTTCATAAGATTATCTGTTAGCCATTTCCTGAATCCGAATACATATTTAAAATATCCTGATAAATTTGAACATTCTACGATATTTAAACCCGTGGCTCAATGAACGCGAGCATAGCTCACTACGTTGTCGTTAGCATTGAGTTAGTAACCTTTAAAATGCAAAATTATTGCCCATCCCAGGCACTCGAGCAGTACAGTTTATGAACACTTCTTGTCGTTAGTATTCGACATTAGATATTTTTTAACTTCTTAGATATAAGACTAACTGCTCGCCACTGCCTTCGAAAAGAGCACATGTGGTATTATGTGAGATTTTCTGTTTAATGTGATAATAAAATAAATATACCTGTCTGGGCCAATAATGGTAGCACTAATTCCTTACAAATTCCTAACCTACCTCCAACAATCATTGCTGTGCATCCAGGCACGTTATAAATAAGTGTGTCATATTACGAACTCCGTCGATAACAACACGAGGTGACTCATCCAAAACGAATCTATTCGACCTTCATTACGCTAAATCTGATATGGTTTAAGCAGACGTCGCGCCTATCATCCATCCTGAAGTTGTCATCATCATTCATCACGAAACACAAATGAAACCGTGAGAGTGACATTCCGAACCGTCCGTTTTGAGTGTATGAGTGCGTGAATACGGAACCAGCTCCAGCACGCCAGCCATTTCAACAGAAATATTAGTACCTGGATTGAATCGCTATGTAACCGCCTTCCCACACCATCTGGAATCCACTCCAATTGTATTCCACTTTGATCACTCAATGCTAGTTTTTACTACAACTAAAAGCAATACTTTTCAACAGCAAAAAAAAATAGTAGAAATTATCAGTTTAAAGAGTGCTTCTATGGTAGAATAAAAAAGAGTATCGAGCCGCCTGTTATATATTATATAATAATGCAGATAACAAAGAAAATACTGTAGTCTTGAGATAATAAATGTATTTTAAGTGAAAACTATATTCGCTACAAAGACGAGATTTATAATAATTTGGACTTCATGAGATTTGGTCCGCAGAGACATTAAATTTATACAAACCTACTTAGCCAGCTCTTCATACCTTTCCATCTTTCTTTAATTTAAAACTGCCTCTATTAAGGTTTTCAAAAGAATTTACTTGAAAAACTGTGTTGTTTGGATACCGTCCGTAAGCATAATTTAAATATAAAATGTTTAGCAAAAAGTTGTTATAAACCAAAGAGATCCTATTTCGTATATTATGACGATGGTTAGAGTAATCAATGAATATGATCGCTAGCCTCCTAATTTTAATTAAGGTTGGCATGCCTAATTGTTTTTAATAACCTAGTTTTTGTATAAATAAAAACGTCTGTCGTAAAAAAATCTGGCAGTTTAATATAAAAGAATGTTTTCAAAATTGGAATTTGGCGCGATAAAAAATATATACATTTCATGATTTTCATATATTATAATATATGATTGAATAAGTTAGAATAGTTAGATAGAAAATACATGCTGGTAGTCATCGATATACTCAAATACTGTAGGTGAGGTATATAATATGTAGTGTAGCTCGAAGTGCACGCTACATTTTTCATGTGGGTTACATTATTCTATCATTGCATAAATAGCAAACCCCGGGAGGTTTCTGTCAGAAGGCTAATAGGTATGCGGCAGAAGTTTGTTTTGAATTCTCGTTGCAAACGCCTTGGGCCGCACAGATATGGAGAAATTTAATAAATAATTCAGTTACGTTTTATAAAGAGCATTCGAAGAGAATAAAGGCTCTGGTCGAACCATAAACGAAATAATGTTTTTATTATCACATTTTACATACGGAAGGCTTTCCACAATGTTGATCCTCGTAACAAGATTTTTTTTTAATATAAAGTTAAAGAAATGTTCAAAAGATTTATACACTCGGTGTTCGGCTAGTTTATTAAAACTTTTACTTCTTTTTCAGATTTATTATTCCGTAAACAAACTTTTCTCCGAGATATATTTTTTATCATTTAATATTAAATATTCTCTGGCGTGAATACGAAATTTTTCTCTAAAATCGAACCAAAATACAGACGGATAATATTGACTTTAGAATAAGCAAATTGTAACATACAATTTCTCTTATATTTTCGCTTGTATGTTAGTTACACGTGAAAATACACGATATTGTTTTTAATGTATTCAATTATTAAAAATAAGCAAAAAAATAAATATGAAAATCTGCGAATTGGCAGGTTAAATTTGAAGTTGTCTTTTTATAAATTAAGTAAGTACCTACTTGGATTTATAATCCGGGGATCTCGATTGATTTCTTGATCCTATATTGCCAGGGTCAAAAATGCTGTAATGTCAATATTTCTAGATTGGTAAAGCAATAAACTGATGGAATAATTCCTGAATTAAAAAAAAAACTTCTATGGAAATATCGACTGTGACGTATAATTAGTATTTTTCTCTCTAATTATTGTAAATTTTAGCCAATATTATAACTCTATATTGTATATAAGTAATACGGAGTTTATATGGAAGATTTTTCGAAAAATCGCTTTACATTTTTTTTCTACTTTTTTTGATTACCATCATACAATTGGTACAATAAAATTTTATACTCAACCATAGTAAAAAAAAAGTCATTAAATATTAAAATTATTATTAACATTTTTACTTTTTTACTATGATTTAAATACCGAAAAACTAGGGTTTGAATAAGACCCATAATACTAATCTCAGAATACCGAAATTGAAAATTCCATCTATCTGGTATTGCAATCTATTGTACGTAATTTATTTTCACTTAAAACTCATCTTGTTGGATGTATTCTGTAGCGTTATGAACGTGAGTTAAGTACCCATCAATCGTGTCTCAGGAAATGTTCCAGAAGCAAACTCCTAAAACCGTGATTACCTTTTGCATAATTCCTATTCAGATGTTGTCTTAGCGAGTTTTCCTTGTAGATAGTTTGTTGTGGCTCCAGTAATTTTCTGTATTCCGGTACAGCATTATTTATGACGTTATGTGTAACTATAGATAATATTTTATAGCTTTATAATTTAATATAAAAATATTTTATTATTTTACCATAAGAGTTACGTTTCCTATATTATTTTTTCTTAGTGAAAACTTTCAAAAATTGTACTAAAATTCTATAAAAATGCCAGAATCAAATTACCAGCAAATAATATTATCGCAGATTTTTTTGAACATGTCAATACCTATACCGTTCGCTATCTACAATATTTGACAAAGGGTATTGTGCCAGATGAAACATTTCAGTCACTCTGTGATAAGGGGAAATGCCATTTTCATAGGATAATAAAATATTCATTTACGCGATTCAAAAAAAAAAAAAAGAAATGAGAAAATGTAGTATTCGATAGAAATAGTATTACGTAGAACTCTCAAATTATATACTATATCATAATAAAAGAATTATATGTATTTAAATATACATATATATATTATTTATAAAATATTTGCAGTGAGCAGGACTTACTTATTAAATCTGCATCCATAGTTTATGTGTTTAACAATTAATAAATTTATCATGTAAAATACTAATTGTGCAAATAGTAAAACATTTTTATTATTAACTCACTCAGATTATCGAATTACAAGGCTTAATATATATTAAGCGATCTTTTGCATTCGTAAATATTTTCAGTTTTTTTAGAACCAAAATTAACCAAACGGTAACAGAATTTCTAGATACGAGTATAAATCGATAATAATATGTTATTATTACTTTCATAAAATTATAACTGTATCATACAACTTTTATAGTTTTTTTTTAATATATATATATTGATTTTATTGTTATTCACAGAATTTTTCACAATCTCATTATAATTTCAATTTAAAAGTTTTAAAAAAATATAGTGATATATGAAATCATATTATTTAGTTCTGAATATAGTAAAATGTTTTTTTATAGATTTGGCGATTACTTAGTTATTCGTGATAATTTATAAAAAATATCAATACAATAGATAAATATGTTTTATTTATCATTTAATTCTATATTATTTTGTTGTATGTTAAAAGTGTTATCTATAATATATCTACCTACAGTAAAAAATACTATTTATTTTTTAATTTAACAGAAGTTTTAACAGAAAATTTACTTACTGTGTATCTATACATGTATTTTTAGGTGACCTCAACATTATGGGTAGATCTCTACCCGCTATCGAGCAGGCATTTAACCCTCTCCAATCGGCTGTTTTAGAGATCGGCCTACGAGTAAATTAAAATAAAACAAAGTTTATATATGGTGCAAATCCAACGAAACCGGAATGAGTTAGGCTAAATTGGATATTACAATTTTCAAGTTATCGACCGCTTTACTTGCCTGGGTTCATATATAAAAGATAAAACGAGGAATTATAAAAAGTAAAACAGTAAATATTCACTTCAAAAAAGTCGTACTTCAAACTGATATCAGTGAAAAACTTCTTACAAAAAATGAAGATTCACGTTTATAAAACTATCGTACGCACATTGAAGGCAAATGAGAGTGGACACTGATCACGATAACAGTTAAACTGATTGACGTATATAAAGATGATTTTCGGTGGAATTCTTGAACCCTTGAGAAAAAGTAAAGAAATTTTAACCAGCAGTAATTTAAACTGATATCGGTAAGATATGGGTAAAAAATAAGATACCATGCGAATTGACATTGTTTGTTTAAAAATCATTAATGAGAGTTTTTCGTAGATCTTCCAGTTCATTTATAAAATATACCAAGCTCCTTGTCAAAATAAAACTATACAGTCTGTCACAATATAAAATATGCTAAAATTCACATCACACACTTTTCCAATGGTGAGTGAAGTGATTTTAGTAAGAAAACCTTAAATTAACAATGATTATAATAATATTACAAAAACCAAGTTTCCAAATTCTCCATTTTTACGAAACTCCTGGGCCTATTTTCTGCACATTTCAGAGATATAGATACCAAAATGTAATTTTTTTGGATGTCACAAAAAAAGAATCTTGAATTTCATTCCATTTCTATTTGTAATATAATATATAAAATGGTGATCTGTATACGTCATGGATGAAAAAACTGTAATTCTTTATCGCCTACAAATACAATGGTTTATTTATTATGTGCTAGTGTTGACGAATGAGACTTGCTGGCGAAAAAGCACAAAAGATTAGGCCAACTGGTGTAAAGTGATGGTGGAGACTTAAGTTACATTTAGGTAACATTCAAAAATAAGCCTGAATCAGCATTTACTAAATATATGAAATATTTTTTTAGAATAAGTAATGATATAGAGAAGGCCTTCATCTAGGAGTCGATTGACTCTGGCTGATGATGATGATACAAAATTTAGAATATATCTACTCGTACGTTATCAGTTTGAGCTTAGTTTCCATGACTATAGTCAACGACATTACATTACAATTATTAACAACCACTGTGTTATAATATTTGAATTCAAATAAGTAGACTACGTATTTCAGTATGAATGGTGTTTTGTTATGTCTCTTACAAGTTTACTATTAACGCCCATGAATTTCTGCATAATACGATAAGTAAATTTACCAGTGCGCTATCTTAATGAATTCATTTCACTAACTAAGTGTTGGAGCGACGAACAAATGGAAACTTTGCCAAAAGTTTGCACAATCGAATAACAACGAAACACCGAGCCTATATTCGATGCATTACGAGCTGCCGTGTAAAGTTGTTAAATAATTTAACACATGGCGGGCAAATAAGTGAATCCGAGGCAAAGTTGTATGCACTGCCTACTGCAGTACAGCAACTGCATTCGGCAGAACAATCCGCAGCGAGAAAAATGGTCTGCATGATGGGAGCACTATTACCGAGATTGAAAATTGAACCAGGCGACTGGGGAAGCATTGCATGGGGAACGCGCATAAAATTTCAATATCTACGTGCTTTTGCTGTTTTGTTTCGAGACAACAAATTATATTTCATTCGGCAGATGCAACGGTCGTAAAAATTGGAAACAAATACGTAAGCCGGCTGATTTTGACAGAAATCAAATTGAGCATTCGTTCCGCTGGAAAACTTTGCTTTACATTTACAGTATCTTGAATTATCCAAACAGATATAATTGACAATTTTTCACTTTAAATTACTGGAGAGTAATAATTTAAATAGAAATATTATTGGGTTTATCTGTTTATATCGTTACTTAGTTAGTTCAGTTGGCGCTACAGACCATTTATATCCATGGCTGACTGCGCAACCGTTCTACAGGATCACTATCTAGAGATTTTTCTCCCCAGTTAATCACACTTAGCCTCTCAGCGCCCCACTCGACGTTACCCGCCTATCTTATTTGTAGCACCTAGTGCCTATTTAGGTTCCTTTATAAAATTTATGGAGACCTCTAGATCCATTGCATCTAATAAAGTGACCGTCCCTATTTAAGTTTTTCTGCTCTCAAAACATTGATATAATAAATACCTATAAAGCATCATGTTAAAAATATCATTCCTAAAGTAGACATATCTGATGAAAATCGACTTTATCGTCATTGGAGTAAAGTTCATTTTCAACTACAATAAATGTATCTTTGCAAAAAACACTTAGCGGTCAGCTGAAAAGTTATCAGAATCATACAATAATACGATATAAACAAATATTTGGAATAATTGACAATGTTGCAATGTAGGTCTATCATTTCCATCGATCTGTTTTATTTTCACGTAATGATTCTTTTATGAAAGCACTCTTGACCATCTATTTTTGCATGGTTTGTCCAAATATTATATCAATGTTTTTGTCATATATTTGTAACTGTTTCCAAAAAAAAATTTTAACTTTTAAACGGATTATTAACTTTCACGGACCCACTATAATTTCATTAATTCTTAAATGACACATACGATTTATTGATAAAGCAACTTCAAATATACATATGCTAAAAATGTATCAACCTAAATATATATGAAAAATGGACTCATGGTATACTTTTTAAATTACATAGCTGTAATTTGTTTTATATTGCAGATTCTTTTGTAGTAACCTCCTTTGTTTTCGCCAGCACATATCAAAAACCGGATGCATTTTAATACATTTCATATTCAATGAAACAGACGGTTCCATAAAATACTATAAAAAATTGATATTAATAAATAATTCAAGAAGTTGGTGATCTGAATTTTTTTTAAATATTAGCAAATATGAATAATAGACTATATTGTAATAAATCGATAATATATCATCAAATAGATTCTCAGATACAATTTAATGGTAAATATTCATGTATTCGGTTCACTGGTTCAACTGTAACATGTGTAAATAGAAAATATTTAGATTATTAATAATAAATAATATGTTTAAAAAAATATATCATTCGTATTTAAAAGAAAAAACAAATATCGTGGCTATAAATAAACCGCCATGTTTCAAAACTGACGACTTACAAAATTTAGCTTATGTCTCCCAAATCAACCAAACATTCTAGACATTCATTATGTTCCCTCTTGATACAGTCAAACTAGTTTTCAATGAAACGACATGTTATTAGAAATAACTATCAATCCAAATGTTTTGAATAGTCAGAATTAGACAAAAAGTAGTCCTTGAATCCTTGAATGTGGAAGGAATAATATTTTTTTATTAATTTTACTGTCAAAAATAAGATCATTTATGACGGAGGCCAAAAGGTGGACACAAAATAGTAAAATTCATAAATATTCCATTATATCACTTGTCTCCGCTGTCACACAATTCAATATATAATATCCGTATGATATTTGTAGATATATTTCTCTATGTATGCAAAATCTCGTATACCTATCACACATTCAAAAATAACACTATGAGAAAAACTCAATTGAGACCTTTTTGAGCTCTTAACTTTAAGATTTACGTTTTAAAAAATCTGATTTCAGTCATAAATAGACTCAAAGGTGGAAAGGTCCCAGTAATTTCTCTTCTAGACTACAGAAGAAAAGCCTTTTGGATTACTGAATGTCTTCTATGCTTGAGACAGTGTTCGCAACATTTTTCGCCCACAATAAATTCTAACCACATTTCATCGACTGGGAAATTCTAGCTGCATGTGATTTTTTGAATGAATATAATATGTTTTATTTAGTATATAATACTGTTATGCACATCAATTTATGTATATAGTAGTTATAATAATTTACACATCGATGAAAATGTATATTTTTCAATATATTATGCAAAAATTGTGGTATAATAATTATGAGTGGGAAGAATTATGGTCAAAGAATAATAATTGTAGGCAAAGAATGTTTCTAATGCTCAATAAAATCACCATACTACACGTGTGAGATATTTTTTATTCTGATATATTTATTATTATATATTAGATATTCTTTATTAGTATGCATACATATAAATAATAAATACATAATATATATTATATAAAATATCTAAAAGATAAATTAATCAGAATATACTCAAACCAATATACCGATCAGTGTTGTCAACTATCATTCACAAAATTTCCAAAGGTTTGAGAATAAAATTTATCTCTGGAAAAAATATCTGGAAACTAGCATTCAAAAAAATAAATCATAATTGATTATCAAAATTATTATGTTCAGTAGAAAATATTGAAGATTTTTTTATTTTATATTTAATAAAATAAATAGAGATACAAAATTTGGTAATTTATTTTATTGGTAAAATGTAAGGTACAATAGACTTATACAGTATCTTGATTTTAAAGCAAATTTGGTGTAATATTATACGGTATTTATGAGATTTTAAAGTAGGTTGTGGTATTAACAAACACTTTATTTAATGCTCTATGCCAAATATATTTTTTTAATGCTAGATACCTATTTAAAAATTGAAAAACTGATCTCATTACCAATAAGAAGTCAATACAATACAAAACAAGTCAATAAGACAAGAGCACATAGCTACTATCAAACATAGAAAAGCTGCATATTTCGTCGATATTTTTAGCAATAAGAATTGTGATTTACTCCAACTCATAATACAGGGGAAGGTAAAAAAAAAACAAAAGCGTATGTATTAGGAGATTTTCTTGGCCACACAACCTCCGTAAGTGGATCAATGTTCTAGGCTTTGGGAATCTCATTTGACTGGCCCAGGATAAGCATGTGTACTGCAAGTTGCAAGTGCAAGGCACCGGGAGAATAAGATCTGACAAGAAAAATACTAACCTAATACCGATTCAAGAAAGCTAAACAAAACACAAATCCAAACTAAGTTGATGCTTATTAAATGTATATCCATGAAAATAAATAAATGTGTAACCGGTACACGCCATTCACCACATACTGCGAATTGGTGCTACATCGTCGCTTCTCTGTGAATATACCCGTATATCATTTTTGAAAAATGAGAGACTCCATTATTACAGTCACGATTATATTAAATTTAAAATGGGGCCGTTTATTTTGTGACATACGTGAAGTGCGTTTGTTAGCTATGAAATATTACGCCGGACAATTTTTCATTTAAAAAGTTTTCTGTTTATTGTATCACGCTGTATCTAATTTTGCATTGTCCCACAAGCCATCAATCATTAGGTTCCTCTTACTTAAGTTAGATTATTTTTGTTATAATTATACAGTAACAACTTTACGTATTATAAAATATCAAAATATGTACAAATCAAATAAAACAAATCAACCCCGAGTAATTAGTTAATTGGTAATTCATCATCAGCCTAAATCTATCCACTGCTGAATGACAACCTCTCCAAGATGATTCCACGTCCCTTGGTCCCATGAGTTGCGTTGCCACGTACTTCCGCAGAACTTTATCATTCCATCGATCCAGCGGCCTAGGTTTACCTTCCGGAAGTTTTGTACCTCTTGGGTACCACTGGATGACTAGATTTATCCAACGATTGTCCTTTCTTCGAGCTAGATGTCCAGCCCATTCCCATTTGAGGTTTTAGCGAACTTTATTACATCGCAAACCGTTGTCTGTTTCATTATCCACCCATTTCTCATTTTGTCCTCTCGCGTGCCCAGCATGCACCTCTCTATACCACGTTGTGCTACTCAAAGTTTCTGAATCTCTCTTTTACTTATGGTCTATGTTTCACACGCATATGTGATTCCGAGAAGCACACACTGGTTGAACGCTTTAGGCACAGTGGGAAGTCACTTTTGAAGACATTATTCAGGCGGCCAACGTGCACCTATATTGGTCTAGTTCAGGGGTCGAAAAACTATGGCTCACAAACTAAACGTCGCTTTTTAATACGCTCCCGTAGTTCTTCGTAAATATTTTAATGATTACAGAAATGCCTGAAATAGTTGATACGGCGACCGTCTTTGACGTCCGTATATCGTGTGCTCAATCCCGCGGCTGTTAAAAAATTCTTGTTAAATTTGATCCAATGTACGGATCTAATGAGCTGGGTGAACGGCTTACAACGATTCCTCATAAAAAAAAGTCTGTTAATAGAACCTCCACTCTGTAGAGACTCATTTGTTCCGCTAAAAAGCGTATATGGAAATTTATTTTTAATTGCAATAAAATATTACGTATAAAATAGTTGATATTTTTTGTCCCACAAAGAATAATAAAATTAAATAATATAACATTCTTTTTCTCGAAATAGATCATATCATTTTTTTAATTCAGAATCAGATCAGGCACATACCTTGGGGGTCTAGGACGATTTGGCACCGGACAACTGGACGCCACGGAATTCGAAAATAAATAGACGTTAGGTACTTATAGGTACTTTAAAAAAAATATTTAATATTATTATTTATATTTAAATGATTATATTATGATTTAATAGTTGGTTAGAATGTAAATATGGAGACGTAAATAATGATTTAATCGTTCATATGTTTAAGTTCCAACGAAAAAAGAGTTTTTTATTTTATATAAAAACTTAGGCATGGTAATTCTCAATCCGCAATAAAGAATACATTATATTGAATTAAAACTACTAAGTAGTAGATATAAACTGATTAAAATACCTCGTCTACGTTCTGTATTTATACGTGTCTACGACAGTGCGGCGTCCAATTGTCCGGAGCCCAATTGTCCCATTCCCTACTTTGGATAGTTGAGATATTAGCAATTATTCACCCAGTTTTAAACTCATTATTTTTTTTTCTAGAATTTTTTTAATACGCTATGTTTCTAAAGATTTTAAAAATTATAAATTTAAATAACGACAGATAATAATTACAGATTTATTTGTATATACCTACTACATTTGGTTACGTATAACTTTACTACACGTCTTCTATGATTTCCGGGAAAAATATTTTCGAGAGCAATATAAAAGAATTTTCTTTCGGTTTCGTAATATATTTTAAACCATCTTATTGTAAATATATAATACCTACGACTTTTATTTTTACATCGTTTTTTACATATGTCAGCAAATATTATCTAGAAAATTGTCGGAAATTTCAAACAATTTCTTTTGAAAGTAAAAACGTACGTAAGCTCTTACCAAATATGTCGAAGCTATATCTCTTACGGAGAAGGTATTTTATGAAATATAAAAAGGCAGCAATTTTCATAATAATACACTTTTGTTTTATGCTTTTTCGAAGTAGCAGTAAATATCAATTCATAAAGGAAACTTTCATAGTGAAAACAGATCTATCCTTTTTTATAGAAATGAGAGTCTTCAGAGACGCTACCAACGAAACTTTTGTTTATGTGACTTTTAGTGGAATTCGTCCCTTCTAGAGTATTCTTGAAAAAAATATATAATACTTTCGAATATCTTAATAACAATTATCTTTATTTTTAAATTAAATGTAAATTATTGATCAAATAACTATGTCATTAAAAATGTTTCAATATAGTCGAAAAACGGTTGTAATATTACAAATCTTGAACCAGTTTAATGTGAAACAAATATATTAATAAATAATTATTAACACCGTACAATGGTTATAAGTAATATTTTAACAATTAATTATAAATGTGTTTTCAGTAGTATTTCTCATCTTTCGTATCTACAGCCACGAGATCAGTTTTATAACATCACAATAATATGTGTATCTAATTAGATAAAAACTTTTTTTTTGTAAGAATTTTGTTAAACATAGTATAAGGAACATTGATAAATAATTTTATTGAAAAAGTTAGTCTATTTTTTATCCCTGTTAAAGGTTATACTATTCACACTATCCCAAACTTGGGTAGATTATGCTACATTATTGTGAAAATATATACGTGTAATTCTCTAACGGTTAATATCTGTAAAATATTTAACTATGTATTCATTTTGTTATATAAATATCATAATTTTAAATAAACTGATAAATTAAAACAATTATAGGTCATGATGATTTATGGCACTACAAGTCTTGACGAATCTTGGTCTCCTCAAAACTTTTTTCCATCTTTGATAATCTACCCTCGACGCTTTCCAGTTGTTATATTCGAGCATTTCAATCGTCTAAGTCTTTTTTCCTCACAGTATGTGTATATTTTCCGTCATACTTATTCTTACTAATTCCCTACAGCCAGTCTCTGCATTTTTCTATTCCACTTTTAGGCACTTTAAAGAGTGTATATTTTTTCATTATACCCTGACTTTCCAATACCATCTTCTTTAAGATCCTTAAAAAATTATGTCAGGTTTCACCTCTCTACAATATCTGCCTTTCTCTCATCGTGATTGCCGAGTGTCAAATTATTATATATGTTAGAGGTATGTACTTTAAATCTAAAAATTTATAAAAGAAAAATATAAAACTTTCAAAAACAAATTATTTGGAAAATTTTAACGATAAATAATGAAAATCAAACATACGTCAATACTGCTGACTAAAATTAAATTAAATTAGCCTTAAATTTATGCGCATCACGCTCGAAAACTTAATCACAGTCCCCGATAAAGACGCGACTGGAAACTTTTAACTAAAATCGTTGAGTAATCGCCTCTTTGTTTTCAATTGTCAGTGTTTACAGGCGTAATAATATTCACAGGAGCTTTTAAGCGACGCAGTACCTGACGGCCATAAAAGCTCGCGTCGTCGAGACGCCGAAAAATTCCACGTCTCATCATTCGCCCGCTATCTGTCAGACGGATCTTAATTGAAAATATTTCAGTAGAAAAAAACTTGCAGAATTTTCGCGGTACTGATAATAATGGCATTTTCTGAAATTAAAACTCGTCAATATTCCAAGGGAAGCGTAGCGCATTACATGTTTACGGCCACAGCGATAAAGTGTGATATTCTTGATTTTTTTTTATTTGTACAAATTTTTCGTGTGTAGGCATATCATTATACTGTCTTTTTTAATATTCCACTGAATATTTTTCCTGTGAAAACGATTTTTATGAACACATTCTAAATTTAGGAAAAATATTTTTAATCTATATAATATATTATACAAATAATGTCATAATATGTACGATGGTGTTGATTTATGAAAAAGTTGGTTTGTAATATATAAAAAACATTCATTAGTCGTATTTCTTTATAACTTAATATAGTAACTTTTCAGCTAGTCTATCTAAATATACTTTATATTTTTTTTTATGTTGATCTCGTAATATTTTGTGATTGTGATCTTTGTCGTCACAATCACAAAATAAAAGAGTTCCTAAATAGGATAGAATAAAGTATAGTTAAAAGAAAAAGAGAGCATGAGACATGAGACATAAGCAAGGAAGGGCCGTGGATTACCTGATTTTTTTCAAGCCAAACAATAATTACTTCTGCAACCTCGCAACTGACAACTGTAAAATTTAGTTAGAAAACAAAAAGGGATTACACGGCTGAAGGCACGTGCAATCTATGGTTAAAGATGTACATAATAAAGTCCTGGACGCCACACGATCTTGAGACCGTGAAAGATTATAATTATTTAACAGTGTGGAATAAAGTGGGAACAATAAATAAAAGAGCAATTTATATGCTTGACAGAAACTATATTATCGTCAAAGCAATAGATTAGAAATACATTAAAAGGTTATTAAGCGGCTCGATACTGAAATTTGGAAATACTAAAATAAATACAAGCAGCTAAGTTTGAAAAGAAACATTGGAAGAGTAGTGAATCAAATAATAGATTTAAAATATCAAACTGGAACGATCAGAGGCTTCAAACACTGCGGCTGCAATCGTGCTTTAAGTGACGTCCATGATAAATGTCGGGTAAAACTCAAGCGGAGCACGACTATACTAGACGATAGTCAGAATAAAAAAGCCAAGTTGCTTGTTCCACACCTCGCGACGTCCGTTGCGGCCGGAGATTCCATCAGCGACATCTGTCAAATCGCGTACGCTCCATTAACGTGACCATAGATAATCGTCAGGGTTGCCAACGGTATGAAAGTTAGTTATGTTCATTTTTAACATAACAATGTTTCAATGAAAATATATTATAATAGATACATTATTATAGATAAAATATATTATAGCACAGGACCGAGAGCAGTGGAAATAACTTGGAAAGGCCTTCATCAAGCAGTGTTTATATCTACATATCTGTAATAAATTACACTTACAAATATGGTAAAAACACAATCATATTATATTGTACAAGATTTATAAAGAGTTTTTTATTATACTACTATTAATATTATCGTGTAGTTAGACGAAAATATTACAGCTACGCTATTTTGTGTTCAAAATCAATATTACTCTTTCTGTGAAAAATATATTCTATAAAAATAAAAATAAAACATTATAATATGTGTATTATAATATATAAAGAAAATGTTTGTACGGTTACTGCTTTTTCGTAAGTCTAGACTTTTAAGCCATAGCTTGATAATATCATTTTTTGGTTATTTTATTTTGCATTATAAGAATATATAAATAAGTATACTAATCAAATACTCTATCCCGCGATGGAAGAGTGGTAAATTGTCCGCTTATAAAGTTGTGGATCTCGAGTTCGAA
Source organism: Rhyacophila brunnea (assembly GCF_057557595.1). NCBI lineage: Eukaryota > Metazoa > Arthropoda > Insecta > Trichoptera > Rhyacophilidae > Rhyacophila > Rhyacophila brunnea. Next base: position 16,454,395 of record NW_028233170.1, read on the forward strand.
TCATGCGTTCGGAAAATTCACCTTTTTTGAATGTTGAACAAGTGACTAACATCCATTTCTCGAAATACAAAAATGTTAAGAAATCTCTTCAGGAGTTCGAGCATCTCTATATAAAAAAACTGCAATAGTCTAAAGCTAAGCGCGCATGAACGATAATTAATTGGACGACCGACAGTATACAGCGGATAGTAGCGTAAATCATTATTTCTATCGGCTGAAGTTCAGCATGAACGCCACGGCATAGTATGATTTTGTTCATATTTTGTTACACGTTTTACCCGTATGATGTCACTGAGTCAATTGAATTATCCAAAATCCACGCTAAACAATGACATAACGAACTTATTCAGTACCGATTGGTCAGAAATTTGTGAAAGGACATATTACATTACTTAACAATCGGCCGTTTAATTAATCGTTTATGCAAGCTTAGCTAACTGAACATTTCTATATCCATTCAGAGGCGAGAATAATTCGCGGGGTTTTTTACGTTTATCAATCTGTACTGTTAAATTGCAGTGGATTAATCAACATGCAATACCTATGCATTCCCCGCAAAATATCCATAAGTTCAAATTGTCCCAGAAATTTTCACCTGAAGCTACTTACTACTTTCCGCGATTTGTAGTGGACGATGAGCCTAATCCGTACACTGGCACAGCAGGAAATTTTCAGATACAAAGTCCAATAATCACATAAAAACTAAAAATACACTACAATGTGTGCTGTTACACTGCAAATAGCTTCGTAATGTGATACGTACACATTTTATAGGAAATGAGAAAGCATCCCCGAGTTCCAATTTTAGTATAGTTTTATACCGCCGATATCATACCTAATAGGATCACTTTTCTTATTGCACAATACGAAGTTCTGTTTTCGTTCTGATAGATATAAAACTGATTGTCTATAAAGTTTATGTCCGCTTATGTTCCATCGTATAAAGGTGGCATCGGTTACGAATTCAACTGAACATATAAATAAATTTCACCTGCGTAATTACACCTGGTGGATTTCATTAATAAAATAACAGCAATAATACCGCTCCAGTTATATTGCAGAAGCGTAAGAAAGAGCGAAATAGCATTCTCATACCCATTGAGACTAACCTAAATATAGATTGTGTATTAGAACCTCAATAAAAGCTCTTGTATATTTAAACTACATTAGTGTGCATATACAGCAGAAGTTATTGTGTTTTATAATAATATTATACATTTGGTATATTTTATAATTTTTAAGCTACAACCAGCAATAATTTTATAAAATTACAATAAAGTAAGATCTCTTTTTTATCTTCTTTATGGTACCATAACCATATTATGTAGCAGTGGCGTGCTATCTATGGATCCTATAAATGTGGAGTATCCTGACAAATAAATAAATCTTTGTTTAAAGTATTATGTAGGTACTGATAAATTAACTACACTAGGTTTTTTTGTAAAATTGCTATATCAGTAATAGCATAGCTATCGCGATGCAATATCATCCAATATACAACTTCATATCCGTCCGTCAGGAATGAGTTTCAGAAATTTTTATACAGATAATAATATATCGTAAATTCTATTTACTTCATATTCGTGGCTGAGGATCATGGCCAGTATTATTTGACCATTTAACAGCCTCCATTCACCATGGCTTGGATCTATCCCTTTTGGTATTCAGTTGCACGAAGGGCATATTATGTTAGTGGAAAACCCTGAGATTCTTGATAAATCAAAATCAAAAATTTAAATGAAAATCTGTCCATCCGATGGCATGTGTTTTTCGTGACTATATAATATAAGTATATTTTATTAACATCATCACACTAAGCCAAAGTCAACGCACGTGACAGAAATGTAAGTCCTGGCATCCTCCAGCATATTCTATCAGAGTCTGCCCAAATCCACTTCCATCCAGTTTTGGACGCCCAAGTTCATAAAATCCAAATCGATACTATTTTGTACAAGGTCGACCAGATCTTCACTTGCCGTGTGTTGTGGATATTGAACGATTGAAGATATTGAACATTACAAGATTCCAGCCAACGGGCGGTTGTTCAAAAAAATTGATTGTATACTAATTATTTAACTGGGAAGTTTTTATAATAAGCATCTAATTAGAATAAAAATTGATTGTTCCCTTATTTTTTTTAATACCTACTAATAATTTTTTAACAATTATATCCTTGTTTTGAGACAAATTATGTTATTTTAAGATTAAAAATCTTGTCATGTTGCAAATATACCTGATGAGCAATAATTATAAAAAAAACAGACGATTGGTTTTCTATTTTACATCAACTGCAAAGCTGAGACAAAAGAGAAGAGCTTAGTATTCCGATGTGATTAAGTCACTTTAACCTTGGCTCTGCAAATCGACGGGTCGCTTTTATAGGCAGTTTACGTTGACGGTTGCCGCTCGGATGGTATCCAATTTTAAATTCAGTATATCAATAGATTCATTTGGACCTTTTCTATAAAATCAGTGATTTTTAGTATAGTTGACGATATTTGATAGTTTTATCGGGTAGTATCGTTTTGAAGATAGGCATATAATAAAAATCATACCACTTATATGCCAACCTAATTGTTTATTATACCTTTTGATTAGACATTTCATAATTTAAACATATATAATCATATTAATTTATTAATAGTATATTGATAAATCTTGTTACAGTATTATATTTTAATTATACTCTTTATTTTTTATTTAAATAAACCTACTGTGATTCCTTTGAATAAATCATAAAGCTTAGAAGACGTAATCTCGAGTCCGTTATTATCGCTTCTGTAAAATTAAAACAATATTGTTGCCGTCTCCATTATTGTTTACATTGTCATAATCCGTATCCTGAATATCAGTTTCCTTCTAAACTTTCCCATTCCGTATATCTTCCAAATTAGTCCTTTATTTAAAATCTGGTTATAGTAGTTTTTCGTAATATATAGTTATCAAACCCGTCATCTTTTAATGTGATAAAAAATACGTTTTGGCTCTTCACTACTCTAACAGGGATCACCACCTTATTTTGTAATATTCGTTGATCACACACTCTGCCTCAATCTAAAGCGTCAATTACATTGAGCTTTTTTATGAGCTGATTATTGGCAAATTTAAAAGCGGGCGGTTCAGCTACTGCGATTTCATGATTACACACAAAATTTTCCATTCGCTGATAAGCCACAAGCCAGCGAGCGATTTTGACGGAACGTAGTTCGTTTTTTTGCCGGGAGGTCGCTACGCTCCATAATAATGTTTCCATTAAACGTCAAAAAGGTAAATTTCAAAATGAGTAGTTCGTTTTTCCACCACCACGCTCTACTGCGCAGACGCGATACGCCCACAAGCCGGCGTGTAGCTTATAAAGTTGACCGGCTTTCAACTTTTCTCGGTGGAGTGTTTACAACCTGCTTATTAGCTTGTTCGATGATTACACTGGGCGAATTTACAGGCAGATTATAAATTTGCCAATAATCAGCTCGTAAAAAAGCTCAATGTAATTGACGCTTTAGAGATTATTATTTTAAAGAGTATTTAAAGTCATGATAAATTGCACAATTATTCTCCTTTATTCTCCAGTTTAATGAGTAATGAAAATCTATTCAAGTAATGAATACAAGCAAGATTATGGAAGAATATAATAGAAAGTATGAAAACAAGTAATAATTAACAATGTAGTATTTATTACATGTTTTTAAACCCCCAATAATCTGATTCATTGTAAAATGACAACAAAATAATATAAGGTAGGTGCCGAGAATTAAATCAGTAGGTACTAGTGAAATACGATAATTATAAATGAGTTATGTAGTTCTCAAGTGATCACATACATATTTATGTGTGAAACAATCTTCAAACAAATTGATCAGTCTGAAAATTTGTATAAATTCTAATCTTAACATTAGGGTAAGTTCCGTGGAAAGATTTTATAATATTTTATTTTTATTTTTATACGAACTATTGAATTTTTTGGCCTTCTTCAAATACTAAAAACATAATCGATTAATATTTAACAATTATTATGTTAAATATCCGCATGGGTATGGCAGGACTTCATTCAGCCAACTTGGAGTCACATGGAAGTCAAGGCTGTATTCTGTGAGAACCAAATGTCGTTTGTTCAATGCGTGCGTACTACCTGTGCTCCTGTATGGATGCGAGACATGGCATCTTGCTAAGCTTCAAAGATCTTGGCTTTTGAGCTTTGAGAATCGATATTTCCGCCGAATCTTAGGGGTATTTACAATCCCATATTTTAACTTCATGAAATCGAATTGCTCTTGATCACTGCTATCATTTAATTGTCAGTATCTCATATTATAGCCCTCGTTACAGTTATTCATACAGATATATGAATAAAAATAGTCACATAATGTTGTTATAAGATAACATATTTTATGTTTGAAGAATCTGCATCGGTGGTTCAGCTGAATCACAAAGTCATTTTTCTGACCAGCAATGCACAACACAAAGTTTTCGGTTAGAAGACAACACATAAAGAACACAAATTGTACAGTAAGTGTAAAAGCGACAATATAATTCAGGCGTATAATATAATAAAACATTATTAAGCAAAGGTTAAATACTAAGTAGTCAAATTTAATATCGCCTCGTATGCGATCAAATTAACTGCTCGCATCATCTGTGATATAGTAACTAGTTGATGTTAACCATATTATGTGCAGAGATTAAATTGTATGAAATGTGTGCCGTCTTCAGAATTGAAGTAGGCATTATCCATACTAACTTTCTGTTAGGTTAAGTTAGGTCATGGTTGGTTTAACTTTATTGCGAGCACCAACCGCTCGTTAGCTTCGTGATTATTTATGAGTAGTGCCAAAAGTAAGTGGTTAATTAAAATGTTAATACTTCAAAGACCAAATGAGTGCACTATACTTATTAAATTTATTTTAAATGACAAAAAGGGAATTTAATAATTTTTGAGTGCTTTATTTTATTAAATAATTGAGCTCTTAATTTCTTAATAGGTTTTGATAATTATGTCGTTATAATTAATGGTGGGTTATTTCAGATTTCAGTATTCAATCAATATTCAATTCAAAAAAATGTGAAAAAAGTGAATAAACTAATTGATTAGTTATATAATATGTATCGCGGAGCTTATTAGTGAACTATAATTTGGGATGATTGAAAATATGGATGCTGGGGGAGGGCGGTTTAAACGGGAGTTAATCCGGGCACTAACTTTGGTGTTGTTCGGCTATATGGCTGGAGCGTACACTCACATACTAGTATGCAAATGGTTTTGTTTATCACTCACATGGTACATTGGTATTTTGGGGTTAATGATGACACTCAAAAGGATACCCATTTGATGAGTCACCTTGTATGCGTTTACAGTTGTTAAATCACCAGAGCTGGCATTACGGCTTGCCATGTGTTTAGTTCACGGAGTTCGTAATGAGACTCGAATTGAATTATTGCTTGGACGACGGTCACACCGTAGCAAGTTGACACGGCCGTGGTCTACGAATAACTGCTTTTGTATCAATCACGGATGACTGATGACTCGTTATATAGTTAAGCGCCTGGATACAAACAATAAATGAGGATAGTAGGTATGAGATATTTGTGCGGATTTAAGGATTGGATTGGGATCATAATCGGCACAACCAATGTAGTTATTTATTTATTAACGATTGACGCATGCCGAACATAAGTTAAAAATATTTTTGTTATGTATGAAAAATGGTATACAAATTAGGTAAACCAGTGACGCGTGGTCCATAAATGCTATAAATATGCAAATCACATCCAGAAATAAAACATGAAAATAAATAATATCTTATATTAATAATATTCTACTACAAAGCTTCCACCTCATCTCAAGATTGAATAAGTTACAAACTCTTTGTATTTAGACATTAATATAGTAGGTATATAAATTATCTTTACATAATTTAATAAACAATCACAATTAAAACAATACCTTGTTCCTAAATATGTAATATAATAAAATGCATTAATAATTGTAATCAATAATTAATATATCACGTAGTACAATAATTATTGTACCCATGGAATATCAATTATTCACTATTTTGTCATTAAATTTAAAATTCTACAAATATAAAATATTCAATTGACAGTTATTTTGATTTGAACGCTACGTTACAAGAGCGATATACGCGTTTCATTGTTAATATGGGAAAATGGAAGTACATGTAACGGGACCGAAGGAAGTTGTACGATATTGTGCTGTCAAAACGCCAAGCACACTGTATAATAGAACTCAACTGTGGCAGATTATTTTTATAAAATGTATACTGAAGATTTTTACAAATGACCACAAGTGTAATTTCAAAGATAGTTACGCCACTACTCTCAAATGGACACCTGGATGTTTCTTAGCCGCTATTTTGGGGCTAATATAAATAATTGAACACACTACTATCTCGAGATAATAGAAGAAAAACTTTCAGAAGATAAAGTGTAGTATTAGGCCGTGAGCGAAGGATAAAGTTCGTCTCACATTTTATTTATGGCAGCAGGCTTCCATTTATCTCAATTCGCTGTCGATTATTCCAGCCTGCCGCTTCTGCGAACTCGACCCGCCGGTCATCCTGAGGAAATTTTCCAAAGGCTTCGACGGAAGTCTGAAGAAGGCTGCAAAGTGCACAGGTGAGCACCGGAAGTGGCATAATTTATCGCGCTCACAATAAGCGAGTTTGACTTCGGCTAAGTCGAAGCGTACATTCACTATATTTGATTTTAATTAAGATCGCAAATTGCGCAGGTAACGTCATTAAAGTTTAATATTTTACGCAGAAATAAAATTATACCACACTCGCAGCTATAAATATGCTATCATTTTAGATATTCATGCACACAGACCATTGGTAGCATCATATACGAAATAACGGCAAAAATATATCTTATTTGTACATTGGCCAGAACACAATACGATATTCGACAAAATGCTTTAGTTATTCAAAGCTTTTTATAGTATACTTGCGTAACTATGTTATATTACAACATATGTAATAAAAACTGTTCTGATACTTTTATGCTGGAAAAATAAACATAACCCATATAATATAGGACAATAATATATTACTGAGTACGTGATTAAAATTGATCATAAAATAAATAAAACTTCTCCATTTATATACAGATTGTCATAAGCTATTTTTCAGTGTGTGTTTAGATCCAGAGTATAGACCTAATAGGTTAAGCAACATAAGACCTAATAGGTTAAGTTAACATCCATGTCACGTAAAAACAAAAATCTGTTAATACAACCTCCACTATGTGGATGCACATGATGAAACACATTGTACAAGCGTTATAATGTAATATTTTAAATTGAATAATCAATGTACTTGTATAGTGTTACTATTACAAATATTTTTGTGTGCGTCCACACTAGTATAGATACTTTTTTTGTCGTACCTACCCAGCTACTACCGGTAGTCTAAAGACATAGTGCGCGATTTCAGTATGATTTCTAAACTCTTTGACGAAACTATAAAATAATTAATATGACGTTTGTAAAGCAATATCCAGTTGATTTTTCAAAATGGATCATACTAATAAACGAAATTTACGGAAAGAATGAACACTGTCTATCAAATATTTTCATATACTAACCCACTTTTACGATTTAAAAATAATAATGTCGGTTTAAAAACATAGTTATCTTCTGTACGTATGTAATTAGTGCAATTTTACCGCTGAAAAATATTAAAATACAGAGATATTTCAACGTTCATTAAAATTCACCTCATAAAAAAGTTGGACATTTCCATACTATTTTTTTAATGCAGCTTAGACATGGATCTATATGGCGATATTAAAAAAACAAATAAAACAAAATCACAGATCTAGTCAAATTATAATTCAAAGTGGAACCGGCAAGGCATAAATCCATCCAATTGTTTCCTGTTTGGTCTGGTGTATGGTTGAAGCTCTTCCGAAAAGGCATTTATGATTCACGACTCTACTATGTTCTCCATGATCTGAATCTCACCACACTTGCAATGCCTCACTTATGTATCATATATATGCACACCTGGAATACCCACACCGGATTTGGTTTAGACACACGATATATTTGCGTAAAAGCCTAAAAGCCAAGAAGGTTGTCTAGCGGATTAACGATTAGGCAAAAATTCCTTACGTCCAATACTAGTCAATCACATCGCTAGGTATTCTTTTGGTCGCATATCTAAATATCTTTGGTGGAGTTATCTTTGACAGCACACGATCATCGAACCGGCATAGAGGATATGGTACCATTATCGACACGCATAGTTGCGTTAAGTTGTGTGTCGATATTGTTAACATAAGTACTTGGGACCAGACGATGACATAATTGTGTAGCTGTGCGTAAATATATAATTCACTACCATGAACCATGAAAGCAAAGAACAAAAAAACGATCGTATTGGAGGTATATGCGCATAGTTATCTGAACTGCTACGTATATCAATACACATCATATTACCTTTAAGCAAAGGATATAGTATAAAATCTTGAGCATCTGTTTGGAATGAGATTTTCAGTTATGGTCTAACATGGCGATTCTCGATTGAACGTCCGTGTGCTCAACCGAACAAATCAAGAATGTGACCGAATTTTCATTGGTGTATGCAATTCGCGTTGCTGGGTCTAAATGCCGTATTCACGTTGGTAACAAGTTGCTGGCAACCTCATTAAATTTTACGATAATTATCATAATCTCTTACCAGCTGCCGGCAACTTGTTGCCAATGTGGACACTGCTTAAGAACAACTGAAGAATATTTATGTGCAGAGTAAGAATTGATCATGAAGACCGCGATCCTCAGAAATGACACAATGGCTGGAAAAAAAGGAAGTATAAGTAGATACTATCTATCACCAGTACAATCACATCAGTATACCGCCACTGGATATTTTTTTTTACTGTGTTTAAAGTGTACATAGAGATGTTTTGTAACGTGTCGCTACTGTATACAAAAGGGTGCATAACGTTAAGGCCTTGACGTGCTTTCTTGTTTTATCATAATGGCTCATCCTTATTTCTCTATAGATGCTAAATGTTTTAATTTTTGTCAGTATTCACGACGATATTGTTCATACCACGTTACGAATATTGACGTCCAGCCGCAGAAATAATTAAATAATTTTTTCATAGATAGGTATTAAGTTTCTTTAATACATAATACTTTTTCTGAATAAATGATATCGGCGTTGAAAATTACTTTGTAATAATGTGTATCTCCAAAAAATTTTCTAACGTGTGCTTACTATTTTGCCAAAGAGATACCATTAATCTGTCATATCCCGTCTTCTTCAAGAGGTGTAGGGGACGATAAGTATCAGTACTTACCTATACTTCCATTGAGAAAGAATTTAATAATATTAAATTCAAATAAGTAATATGTTAATCAATATAAAATATTTGGATTTAAAATTTGAGTATTCTAATTGAAATAATATTTTTTTTAAGTAAATGGCTATAGTTGTGCAATATTTTATTCCCAAAACTAGATTTACATACTTAAATAAATAAAATTATATAAAAATAAGTTTATTATCCCTGTAGTGCATTTCATTGCACATTTCACGCCCAATGTTGAACTTCTCAAAGTGCATTGAGGATTACGAGCACAACGTGTATATACGTCTTTACTGCCGCTATAAGGGGCTATATTTGAGAGCAATATGATAAGCATTACTGCAGGCAATATCTCATATTATTCTATTGTATGAGAAGCTTTCGAGAATAAAAAGTTTGGTTGATTATATATCATATTATTTGGGTAGAAAGTAGTACCTATATAAAATAAATATGATTTTAGATACATAATTTATATAGTAGTGAATTGAAACTCATGCATAAATTTACAAGACAATGTAGTACGATGATAATATGTCAATTCTTAAAAGAGAAGAAACTGTTTGTTGCATTCAGTTTTTATAACTGAATTTGTGAGCAAGCATGTTTTTGTATGGTTGCATTTAGTACGGAGACTATAAAACATCAAAGAATGCTGTAAATTTTACTTGCAGCTAGAGAAAACAGGTGCGCACTTATCCTCAACGTTCAATTTTTTTTATAATATCGTTTATATTGTAACACATCAATAATATTGCAAATTTGTCAAAATACTTTTTTGTAATTCACTCTTTATAATTAAAATATATCAATCATTCAAATTTGTTTAAACATTTCAAAAGCTCCACCCCGGCCCTGACCCTTCTTATTAGTAAAGGTTTCAAATCTATGAACCAGGTAGATCATTAACTAAAAAAACTGTTGTTAATATTATATATAAACTACGGATTACAATACTGGTATTTCAAAACCGGTATTTTTCGATACCGAAATACCGGATTTAAAAAAAACAGACAATACTATTATATTTGGTATTGAAAGTGGAAACCAAATGTATTACTTAACTCATTCGCTGCTGACTATATAATGAGATTTTAATTAGCACCTTTAAAATGCACGTTAATTACATCGATCGGCCGCCTGGTCATTACGCGCATGTGCGTCTTCAGCGTCCAAAGTAATAATTAATATAAAAAGCTTTAAGATTATATTTTTTGCCGGGTTACGCAAAGTCTGATTTACTTCCGAGGTTCTTCATCGTCCTTGGTGACCAGCAATGACACATGTTATAAAATATTAATATATTAATGATATAATTATATTATTGGTACATCCTTTTGTTTTTTCCCTATTATTTTACGAATACCGATATTAAAATCGGTATTCAATGAGAAATACCGATATAACGGTATTGGTATTTTTATTCGAAATTTCAATCCTTAATAGGTATGGACAGAGTACCAGACTCTTCCGGATTTATTTATTTATTTTACCGGCTTATTCTTTCATATAATACAATATTCTTTTTAGCACTGCAACAGGCCATTAGGACCAATGACAGTAATTTAATTAAACAGTAATGTAATAATAGATTAACGATAACGATTTATGAAAATCATTAAAATGTCGTATATGATGAAATATGAAAAACTACCCTCGATAGCTACCGATAATGGTCGATAGCAGTCTTGTGTATAGTATAGATGAGTAGGACGGCGATATTTATTGATTTAATACTATTTCGAATACGTATTTGTTATTTCTAACAAATTCTGTATTATGATTATATTTTACTCTTACATAACTTTTAATGTAAGTTTTGATATATTTTTACTGTATGTTTACTTTCGTATTCACGTTTTACAAACGTTTTCACACTACTCATCAGTCATATCAGAACGAACAAAATAAATATACGCGGACCGAGGGTACTTTAATGTTTAGATAAACTTTAATCGTCGTGTGTAATAATAACAAGCTGAGGGTCTGGCGGCACAACAATGGCGGGCCATTAATGAAACTCAGCACGCAGAAAACGTTATCGCCGTGGAAAAGTGTCGCCCGCCCCCCGACCGAGAGAAACATTTGTGCGATACTAAAATGCAGCGCCCACCCGCACGCGCCTCTGTGCGCCTGATACTTAACGGTGTCCCTGGTATATTTCATCAACCAAAACGAGAATTTTCAAATTACAAAAGTGTAATAAAATAAAAAAAAACGTTTAACGGCAGAAACTTCTAGTTTATTATACATTTACCGAGAATATTTAACACTATCACAGATTCACAACCATATTAAAAATATATTATATATAGAACCATCAAAATATCTTGGCTCCGATTTTATAACTCTGTATGCAGTGTCACGGACTATAGCGGAGGTCGGGGACGTAGATTTATACCTGAAAGTGCGGGGGAGTCCGTAGTTTCCCAGATCATCAGAACAAAACATCATGGGCATAACAAATCAAAATTCAGGACGTTCACAATATGAGATTTACATTATAACAAATATTACTCTCACAGGAGAGAATAAGAAAAAAAAACATAATTGAAATAAAGTTTCAAAAATAAAATGCACAATACATCATTGAGATTATGTCCGTAGGCAACGTTCCTATTGAAATAGAGAGCCAAATGAAAACGTTTTCTTTCTGGCCATATTCGATATCATATTCGATTGTTTCGACCAATCGAAAATCTTACTTTCAGAATTGCATTTCAAAGCTTTTTTAATTTTAAAACTGTAGTATTATCTTCTTTCTTCATGCCGTCAATAACGGTCGGCTAGTATCAAAGTGATTTTTGTTTATCATCTTACACCCGCAACAGTTCTGTGTAACTGCACTTGTACTAGTCATGGAGGTTTTTAAGCCACCGGCGTCGTCCTCTGCTATGCTGAAATTTTGAGGATGCGCTCATACAGCTACATCTCTAAAGGCTCAATTATTCTCCATGGCAGCTTCTAGTTTACCATATAAAAGGATTATAAGAACATAACAATAAACTATAGTATTTTAGCGGACAATAATATATACATGTACATAGCACTGTTCATTCAGGTACCGTATAAAAATCGATAGTGAAAAAATTGTGGTATATTTGTGACTTGGAAAAATCCATACATATATCAAATATTTGTACTATAAAACATTATTATTTTAAACTGAGAATAAAGCCATAAGATATCTGTGGTTATTGAACTTTTTGAAATTACCATTTTGTTAACATGTATTATACCTTTTGTTTTATTCATAAATAAAATTATATAGTAAAATATATACACTAAAAATTCCATTTGAGCTTAAAATCGACATCTAATTTTGGAGGAATTTGTAACATTTTGCCATAATATATTAATTTATTGTGCACACTTTATTGACAGCATATTATTATACTAAAATAAAAAACATATTTATTTTTCATTTGAATCATTATATCACATAACTTTTACATTGCTTATATTATGAACCTGTCAAAAAATAAACTATACAATATCTTACTTGTCAATGTACGCAAAACGTATTCGCAAAGACAAGTAAATTTTTACGCCACTGACGCCTAGAAAATGACGCCAGTTTTTATCTTTATAGTAAACCTTTAATGTTTTCGTCCCGATTTTCATATGCTACGGGCGACGTGAATGTGTGCCATAATAAAAAATGGAATAAATACATTTTGCTCCAAGTTTTAGTGTCAATGTGAGATTTTACAACTATCTAATGGTCAGTACACGTTTAAAGTAAAAACAGAAGAAACGCAGAATCATCAACAATGTTTATAATAATTGTGCACAAAGCTGCAAGTACGGTCACAATGGTGTGCTTATTTTTGTTACGACTTAACTATTAACGTTGGTATTTTTATTTGGCAAAGTTACCAATATGAGTTTTAACATAATTAACTTGAAATCATCTCACATATATAACCACTAAAAAAGTTCATATTTAAAAAAAATATATTTGAAAAAAATAGGTCGAGCTTCGTATTTTTTTTCGCATTTTTTTCAAATATATTTTTTTTTCTAGTGGGTATATATATATAATATGTGAGATGTTCAATATATGGAATGTTACATTCTCAAAATCTCGTGAATTATTCGTTGAATATAAGAAATAGTTTATTAAAAATATGATTTTTAGTTCTTTCTCATATTAACTACTGAAAGTCGCAATTTCCAATGACTCTTTAGCTCTGATGGCCATTATTAAAGAGGAACCTATGGCGCCCTTCATCTCGTTAGATTATCAAAGATCCTTCCACGTTCATTTTGTCTTAATATTTTATCATTGCCTAACAAGCTCTCATGATTAATATTTAATGATACATAATAAATGACTTTAGTTACTTTAAAATAAAAAAATAAATATTTATAGACTTGTGACCAGGGTTGCCATATCAAAACAAAATGTTACAATACTGGTATCGACAAAAAATATTTTTTTTATACGACAGCTTTTCTTTAGACAAAAATGCAAAAGACGGAAGAAAGGTACTATTGGAAGAATTTTTATCCATGATAGCTTTTATTTAACTCCATTGAGCAAAAAAATATCTCAAGAGACGAGAAGTATAAATACAATTATTATATCAATACCTTTTGATATTCCCACTTATAACCCATATCGCGCAATAAATCATCGTATATTTATCTTATGTATGAATACTACCCTACTTAAAATGTAATTTGTTTTATCTAAGATAGATTTTGATAGCAATGAATTTAAAAAAGCTTTTCCATATTATGCCCCGGCTAGATGCACAAGCTTACCTGCACAAACCGGTTTGTATCGGGAAGCCCGTGTGTATGGATGGGAAAACTGTAGCTCGCGCAAACCGAAAAGTGTTCTGTATTTTTCGCACAAACTATACTACGCAGGCAAGTCGCTACCATCTGGCCCGCGCTTTAAGCACCTGAAATATTTGTTCATATTAATCATTTTTCTGTATATCTTTTATGAAAGAAATGATAAACTATTTTTTTAATACTTTTATGTGTATAAAATTATATGTTTAATGCATTTTCTAAATAAATAAATAAGTATTTATGTTGTTATAATTAAAACATTTGTTATAGTTAATTGACAGAACGTGCAAAATCACTTTGATAAATAATACGCAGAACTGTACAAATGGCTCGGTTGGGTAACTAGTAACAGAGCTACTTTAACGACTCTTGGAAATTAGTTTGTGTGCAACAAATCACAGTCAGCGTTCGTTCTCTTCGCCGTATCAATCACCCCTGCGGTTTCCATTTGCATAAATCCCCTTTTCCTACATGGCGGAAAAAGTTCTACCTATGCACGTGAAAGTTCCAACAGATTGGAACCACGTAAAAATCGCTAGATCTTCGTAGACTAAGTAAAAGTTTCCTGCACAATAAGCAGGTTAAAACAAACAGTTTGAACAATATCCAGAAGGATTTATATAAACTTTGTGTATTACTTGATAGCGATCTAGAAAGTTTTTAGTGTGGTTCATTAGATACTCAAAAAAATATACAGTTGTCATGAAAACTGCTCGCGTAGAATGCGATCAATAATTATCACATAAATATTATATTTTCGGGCTAATATAAAAAATACATTGTTACGAGTAGCTATTACCAAATGCTTGCTGCATAAATTTTTAAGAAAGTCACAATAAAATAAATTAATATTATTATTCAATATATCGTATTTTAATTTAATATTAAATTGCTATGTTTAATATGCTTATTTAAATTAATGTGTGTACGTATTATAAGCTTTGAAACAAAATGCTTATTCAAAACATTGTCCTAAATATTGGGCCACATCTGCGTTAAGTGCTTCGTGAGAAAATTGAGCGAGTGGAAATAAAATAAAATTGCCAACATGCTTTCGATATCCGGTTAGGATTAGGTACGTTCTATAGAAATATTATATTCACAACACTTTCCTTTTAATATACCTATATATGTTAGGTATATACAGATGTAATATCAAAAAAATGGTTATAACGTTAGAATTTCATTTTGATAGTGTGTGTAGTTTAAAAAATGTATTCCATCTTTTGTTATAGATTTCAAAATATCCAGACAGTTTTTACTTTAACTCATTGCACATATTTCCCTAGACGGGTATAATTCAAATGTTTATTCAATTAAAATGTGGATTTGAACGTAGAACCTGAATTAATTTATGGTTGTTGCTTATAACTGTGTAGATAAAAGGGGGGACATGCTCAGCGTAGGTCAAAATGGATCTTTTGTTCTATTTTTAAAGCATGATCTTGGATATACCTTCGACGTGCTCAGCGTAGGTGAAAACGGAGATTTTATGATATTTTCAGAGCATAACCCTGGACATTCCTTAAATGTTGTAGATAATCTATTTATATAATTTTGAAGCCTTATTATCTTTTATATTTATTTTAAACATTTGATGACTGCATAAAGTATTTTTATTACATAAAATAGTATTCTTTTAAACCTCTTGCTCTAATGTTTTAGAATATAGTCATATTTCAGTACATAAATGTGCAGTGGTGTTAAATTTTTTTACATTTATTAATTTTTAAACGCATTTATAAAACCATCAGTATAATTTATATTGACATTATTATAGTGATATAGTTTTTTAGAGAATCGCAATCCGCAGTTATGATGGTTACATCGAGGAAAGAGCTTATCATTTATTTTTCTTAGATGACCGTGCTCTTCTTTCCCAAGGGTACTTTTTATAAGAAACTCTGTAAACTCAGTTAAATCATACTTGAGTTTGTTGCGACCTCAGTCTTGGGTATCTGTTCCCAAGTGTAAAAAAACTGCTCGATTAAGACCGCGTGAGGTACGGGGCGGTTGGTTAAGAGTGGTCAATTTTTATAAAAACTTATTTTCCTATACTTATATATTATGTGTATGTCATGATACGAAGGTATTTTTTACCACGTTTTTATTAGCTCGTATTCTTGTTTGTCCGGTTCAGATTTTTTCTTGTGCAGTACAATTTTTTTCTTGTTTGTACAAGATTTTTAACTAACTTTTCGACTAGCTAAACATTTGAAACTTTTAGAATATATCAGAACACGACGACAATGTATTCTTTTAATACTTTTGGCCATCTTTAAGCGGAATTGTATTCATGATCAGTTAATTCTGCTTTGTATGGAAAGTTATTTTAGAAAAATCCATAAAAAAGTAAAAGACTATTATTGGTTGCTAAGGGGGTGGTCCTAGCAACTAAATTATTAATATATACGTGCGTTACTATGGCAACCAAAATGTAATATGAAAATGACATTTCAGTATTCTGTATTTGTTTGTTTGTTTTTATTTACTTCATATCAAGTACAAGTTTGAGCATATTGAGCATAATAATTCAACAGAAGATTTAAAAACGTTGTATATAAAAAGTTCTTTTTATCTTGAAATTGTTAGTGTTGATATTACCTTAAATATATTATAATGATTACTTCGGGCTTTTTTACTATTTTTAACACTGCGATCTGTCATTGGCGAAAATATTCGTCATATATTTGTCACAAAATGTTAGAAAAATACCATATTGTGTGGGGCAGTGACGAGGGGTGGAGGTTGGCTGTTGAGATTCGACATAAATAGTGCACATTCGATTTGCATTTGATACAATTGCAGATGGTGCTTGTTAACAGTAATATTTACTACTCACTATTATTGGTTGCTAAGCGGGTCCTAGCAACTAAATTATTAATATATACATGCGTTACTATGGAAATCAATTTGAAATGTCAAAATGACATTTCAGTATTCTATAATAGTTATTCAGTGTTTCTATCAAGTACAAAAAAAAGTATTTATTAATACATAGAATTGTCATGTTTATATGATTCAACAGAAAATTTAAAAACGTGGTATTTAAAAAGTTCTTTTTATCTTGTAATTATTGTAATTTTCATCGCTACGTGTAAATAAATAAATTTGGTTTTGAATGTAAGGTCGCACTGTAGAGCAAAGTTTAAAAAATGATAATGATGATAATTAAAAATATTTTACGGTAAGTACAAAATTTATGTATGAAACAATAATATTATTTTACGTCCTGAATTACCACCTTTTACAGCCGCTTCCTAATTTGCGTGTAATTTTGTTTTTCCGGGTCGTATATTATCATAAACTTAAGGTCGCACTTTAAGCCAAGAGCATTAATTCAACATATTTATATAAATACTTCGCGGTAGAATTATACGTAATCTGTATAAACACTGCATTTCAAACAAAGGATGCCATTAAGGGAGTTTACGTAGACATCGGCCTACTTAAGCCTTCTGAAACATTCGTATCGTGCTTTTATTATTAACAATAAAGACACATCTTAACATATATTTTCCATTTGAAAAAAGGAGAGACGGCCAATGTCGTGTTTTGTGTGTTGTGACTTATACTATAAATTTAACTCCATTCACTTTCAAAATTATCATGGTTTTTTTTTAATGAATAAAAACTATTATAAGAAATTTAGCGTTTACTAGTAAGTAATTCATGATAATTTATAGAATGGGTCATCGGGTATATATAAAGTTTCTACGACACGTGTTTCATTCACATGATGGATACCGAAATTTATAATTGAGTTTGTGTGTCAATGTTGTGTGGTGAGGGTATAAAATGAGGTTATATGTTTTAGGAAAGGGATAGTTGGTTAAATTTCAAGTCATCGTGGAAATTTCGAATGCGGAAATCGTAAGAAGTATAAAGCAATTGCAGTTTTAAAAAAATGTGTAGTAACAGTAGTTATTAATTTTTTTAATTGTTTCTAATGTTAGAACGTTTTTATTTGTATTGTTTAATATTTGGATATTATTATGTATAATAAAGTTATGATTATTTTGTGTGCAAAACACGTATCGTATAAATAATATCGAGATATTGTGGATTACTTAGTACCTATGTATATATTTCACCAACTCCTTTAATGTTATATCAATATTGCTGAGTACTTTCTTTCGCCATTTGTAAAATGTATTAATTTCTTATACGTAGATAATATAGATAATATGCTCCATTATTATTTTTTAGATCTGTATTTTATTTTTTTAACTTAGTAGTGCAGATTTGCGCCATTTACATACATGCTAAGTTAAAAAGTTACTTTAAAATAAAACGAAAGAGTAAAAGTCAAAGATGGTATCTATATATTATGGTATATAGAAGTGGCATAATTTTTACGTGAATAAATACGTATATATTTCATAAATGTACACTCAGTATTACATTATTATTTATACTACTGAACACTACGAATAATAGAAAAGGTGAATATAATGTAAAGTACCTTTTTCGATATTGGATGAACAATGCAGCGCAGCTAGACTATAACTTATGTAGATCTTTTATGATATCGATATAATTTTAAAAGATTTAAAGCTCTTGGCATTATAAAATAAGTTATAAATTTATATACGTATTGTTTTATTGTAAAATAAAATTCTTTCAAAACCCAAGGAAATATTATTGTAGTTAATTTATGGGTCGTTGATTTTGTCATTATGATTTTCGTTTGCAATAAATACCTTCAATGTGTATAATAAATCTCTTTTGGTATGTATGTTAAAGTTTATCGGATTTCTCTAGTGAATTTAATATAAAAATGGCAAAATTATTTTGCTTTTCATAAAAAGCCTCATAGCTTTCAATTCTTTTCCTTTATACGCCGTTGTATATATTTCTCGACGTATTCATACCGTCGTTGGGACGTATTTGCAAAATATAAAATGTATACAGTCATGACGAAGAAAAATGAAAGCTCTTATCACTCTAAAAGCTTGCATTGTCATGCGAGTTTATCAATTATTCACCGAAAATCGCACGAAGATGGAAATTATCTGAGGATCTGACACGTGAAAACTTTGCATAAATTATTAAGCCCTGTCGTAGAATGAGTCTTTTATTTTAACTTACAACAATAGAGTTTTTTAAAAGCCATTTGTTATTTTAGGCCTCTAACGATTCCGCTTTTGACATACGAAGTTTTTTCGAGAAACGATTAGAAAATCTACTCAAAAAATAAACAGGCCCGAAAAATAGTCGTCACCAATAAAAAACTAATAAAAGATCAAAAAAATGGAATTATAGATAATAAAATAATATTTTCTATGTCTCATATTGAATGAGATTGTAACAGTGGTGTTTAAATATATTTTTCACAAGTGATATGTACTCAAGTTAATAAAACAATATGTTTTAAAGCTAATTTCTTACTGAGGGTCATTATTTTAATATTTAATTACGAGTCATTATTATTGTCAACGATATCCGTTTCAATGTGTAATGTATTTACAGCGTTAAATTTACAGGAAAAAAGGTAATTATTTTTTTTGTATTGAATTTTGTACTTAATCAAAACTTACATATTAATATTTTTAATTCTATTCAAATTTAGACAAATATTTATATTCAAATATTTTCAAGCCGCACACGATACAGTCCAGTTGAAGTAAGGGATCTATACGCACTTTGTGTACAGTTCCAAAGAATTGTAATCCTTTATTTTCCTACTGGAACCCCTTAGGTAAAGTAAAAATAGTTTACCGATTTTTTGGGTGAAGGAAAGTAGATACGAAAAAACGTTTGTTGTTTTAAAAAAATGGTGCGCCCTCTGAAATCTATTGCCCTTGCTAGTCGCCGTTGGAAAAAAAGGGTTCGCTGATCCCTCCCGACATTAACTTTTTCCACCTCATTACCATTCATATAAACATGAAAAATAATGTTGAAGTAATTATTGAGTTATTGGCTCCATTAAATAATTTGTTATATATATTATGATTTAACAAATACATCGAAATAACAGTAAATATATAATATATTTTTTACACGTCATATTAAATAATCTTACTTGCTTTTTTTAATTAAACAATAAACTCTCAATTGAAGTTATTTTCACAAACATAATTAGTTTTCATTATTATCGATATTTCATCATTTAATAAACACTACAATAAATACACACAAAAAACAATCAGTGTGCTAAGTAGAATAGAGTTTTTTTCCGGTGATAAAATTTAAAAGCAATATTACACTGAGAAAGACATAACTATAATTTTATTATATATTTATCAAAATATCAATATATTATACGAATAAAAGAATGTAAAGCTATATGCCTTTAGTTAAGAATAATTTTAACAATATAAGTGTAAGGGCTAAAAGAGTGAGCCGCAAAATGCGGTCGACCGTGTTCAAACAGAAAAGGACGACCGCTGTCGGTAGTCATGGTTATAAAATTTTCTCTACTATTGGATAATGTATAGAAAGCTGGTGTTTTAATAATGTTCTAAGATTGTTTAACGTCCGATTCTTCAAAACGTTGAAAATAATAAACAGCTAACAATATTCATAACACCTTGGCAAATACGTATTATAATTGATTTTCCAATATTAAAAAGCATTCCTAAGTTTAATATTATGTATTGCACCATATAAAATACACTCTATGAGAAATATGCAGTTTTATAATTATTTATAATTTATTTACATAATAGGTAAGTACGTTTGATATATCCACATAATGCGTAAAGGCATTACACATCAATCTTCAAGGATTACAAAGCCAGTAGAATGCTATTCAGTTTAACATATTACATATGTATAGATTCTATGCACAGCAATACCACTGTAGGCAAATGTGAATAGAATACATACCTGCAAAGTGGTTTCTCAGAGTAAATATTATTCTTGGGGACAGCGTTATTGTATCGCCTTAGGCCCAGATCAGAATCAGAAGGGTTTATATGTTTCTACATTAGTATTAATACCTGGTTCCGGTTCTGTTTCATTATCTAACAAAAACATTCGGTTCAGCTAATTCAATACCTATCAATACAAATGGTTATTGATTTAAGGGATCTGACAACATGTCCAACAGAGATTTTGAAATTTATTGTTATACTTAAGTTTACGTAGACTATGAAATTTTGGAATTGTGATAAAACAATACATACGCCTGGAGTTAAGTAGAGAATACCATTATTTCTATTGTTTAATAATAAGTTTTATCAATACCTTACTAAAAAAATATTTGAAGTATTTTATAACATGTCATGCTATCAAAAATTAACAGAGAAAAACAATAATATGGGGAATACGTTATTCATAAAATAACGAGTTTTGATAAACATACTAAAAATTTTATGAATGGAGTAATATATAAAACGCCTAGGTACTGATATGTTTATGCTCAGGTCCACAGCATTCGAAATGGAAAATTTTACGTACCGGAGAACTCGATGATTTTCCGAAAAAATAAACATATTCAGTTTTTTTAGTTATAATACCTAAACCTACCTAGCTCAGAAGGCCAAATAGATTTACAGCATGATTACACAAATTGTAGCATGTAATGTTGTCAGAGTTGAAGTCGTAAATCGAGGTGTACAACATGTCGATGGCTCAGTTCCATAATAAGTCAAAAATTTCAAGATTTCAGTTATGTTAGCCATTATATTCGTATATCGCTCCTCTTCAGTTCTACAAAATTACAACTCCAAAAAATAACTAGTTGTTCTCGTAGGGACGATGTTTTTGTCACTTTTCTACAAGTCAGTATAGGTGAGTCAAAACTTTAATCAGCCATTACCCAAAACTACTAATTTCTAGTTGTAGCACTATGGAACTGAGCCATTGATTGTCATGAATATAATTTTTTACCATGAGTCCTACGAGTTTCATTTTAAATTAAAATAATAAATTAAATAAATAAAATATTATATAAAATAACTTAATATAATTTATTTTTATTAATTCACGAACAGGGACGCAACACTTAATTTTTCCGCGAGACGGAGCGATAATTTCGTGCCCTGCCCATGGGTTTGTATGTTGATTGTTTTGTGTAACTCGATTACTTGGTATCCAACAAGAATGTCAGAAATGAGGAAATAAAACGCAGAGCAAACGGGTGCTACCTTTGTCTGCAAAATCAGCTAAAGTTTCGTATCCTCTCTTGTCATACAAAAATTCTGATGTACAAGACGCTGATCCGACCAATGCTGACATATGGGTCAGAAAGTTTGACCCTTACTAAGGCCCATGAAAATGCGCTCGATATATTAGAAAAGAAGGTGCTACGTAGAATATATAGGCCCAACCTAGAATGAGTATATTGGCATTACCTAGAGTAGACCTTGCTCTACAATCTTTTCTAAGAATTATATTATATCTCCGCATTCATTAAATCGACAGTGCTCAACCGCCAAAGGGAATCCTGGATACCAGACTGGACGATCGGAGGTTGATTGGCATGCCCAAATTTTGGTGGTTAGATGATGTCAAAAAGATTCCAGAGGAGACACATAAAAGATATTGATGATAGTTAAGAGGTTTGCATCTCACGGTTAAATCAAACTGACATTAAATTCTCCGAACTGACCAATTATACCTCACAAAAAAGTATATCAAGGTAACCTCCACTTTATAAGTGGTCATATAACCCGCAGTACAAATTATAATTAAGTATATTTTTATTAGATTGCATAATAATATGAAACTTCAGCATGATATAAATTTATCAAAAAGGCATTGAGAGGAAAAAACATGAAAATGGTTATGCATGAGATAATAGTAATATAACTATAGTGTTATAAAATATTTTCTATAAAAGTTTTATATTTATTACCTTAACTTATAACATTAGTGCAACTCGATAAACTCAGTCCTTAATCAATAACTTCTTTGATTCATAGAATTATTTTCCCTTGTGTATCGTATCCTAACAATAAATTAAAACAAAAAACAAAATCTTCCCGTCGTTGGTTTTCGCAATCCCAGGATTTCACTCGATTCTGAAACCACGATATTTAATGTTTTGTAATTTTATAATTTAGGTATTAGTATTGTTATTAAAGATGTACCACTTAAAGTAGCTAAACAATTTACTTTGACTACAAGTGTTCAATGTGTCCTCGCTAAGTGCTGATTAAACAATATAATATTATGATCGAGTGAAACAATTTTATTATACAATTTTTATTATATACTTTTTTATGTCTTTCAGTATATTTTATTTTTTACTCTCTTAATAGTACCACATATGTGTTTTTCTTTCTTTTAATCTTTTTTAATAGCTCTCTCCAATGTATTTTTCATACCTGTATTTATTATTTTATTAAATTTAATTTAAGTATGCTTTCTGTATATACCAGATATTGAGACTATGACTTATTTCTTTATTTTATATCTCATGCTGTACTTATTCTTCTGTGATTTATCCTGTTGACCTAAATAATAAAAAGTAAAGAATATTAATAGTATTACAACCACAATTTAAAAGGTCTAAAGAGACCCTTTTTCTACATTATTATAAAATATGTGTCTTTTTAAACTTTTATGAGATACCTTTTATATACAAAAGAATTGCAAACTTGTTGAAATCGCAAATCATTTGTAATACAAACTTCAATCGATTCAATGCCTTTTTGTAGTAACTGTGTGACTAAAAAAGATGTGGCAAAGTCGTTCATCGTATCTATGCGACAACCCGACCATATCGCCCTCCGCCTTTCACGTCACCCTGCTCCGCCCTCTTTCAGTAGTCTGTCATCGACTAGCCGCCCTTGTTTTTTTCTTGCAAAAACGTTTTTGTAAAGGCGGGCGGTTGAAAAATATTCCGGAATGAAAATATTTTTCAATGTCTCACAATAATGATAAGTTTCATTCGGGTTTCGAAAATTTATTCTATTCGATCGATACTTGAAGCTTTTTCTCTCTTTTTTTTTGCATACTTATGTATAACGTGTTTGTTACGAAGATTAAGTCATTCTTTTATTCCAATAAGAAAGTGGAAAACGTTAGCGACGATGTCTTACTTGGATTTGTATTTTAATCTAACAATCATGTACATATAATACACTTTAACGAAAATATTTTATTGAATATAACTTCAATCGCAGAAAAAATATGTGGAAAAGTTAAGTAAAGCATATTTATAATTTTGGAATAAACTTTCGACCGAACACTGATATTATTCATACTAATTGAATTTTAAGTTAATAAAAGCTTACATACATTCATTAACCTCATAATAACATTACATACTCAAAAAATAGTCAAACTATTAGTAGACATATATGTGTTGTACACATTATTTATTTTTGGTTTTATTATCAAATTGCCACTTGTAATTATATTGTCGGTCAATTGTTTTTTGCATAATATGTATTTAATTGCAAGCTGAAAAGCTTATTGTATTAAATTAGGCATTAATAAATCTCAATCTACCAACATTACTATAAATAATATTATATTGAAATATAACAATAAATATAACTTATACAGTAGGTACATTAAATGTGAAAATTTCGTCATATTAATTTAAAACAATGTTTTCAAATTATATTCCAAGAATTTACTTTATTTATGTACGTGTCATTCAAATTAAATGGGATACAATATAATATAATATAATATCCCGTTTCTAAAGTTGTATCTACGTTTATACACCGTATTTTCAATTCACGCATTTTATTGAAAATACTGCGTCGCAACATTAAACTTATCTGTTCAACCAACTGCATTGATGATAACCCCGTATTCTAAAAACGGTATTAACTTATCAGTAATTTGTTACCATGGGCTCAAATGTATTATTGTTTTAATTAAATGCTATTTGTAATGTTAAAATAATTTTAATATAAATATATTCAAGATTAAATACTATAAATCAAAATAAGAATTAGAACTGCGACACAATTGCTGTTCGGATAAATTTCTAAATTAACATTTCCGCCCCAATAAAGAGTAGATACGAATAAGAACCTTTATTACGTAGAGAATGATATCTTAATAGACTTGTTGAATATAGTCTCGTGTTATTTTTCTAATACTTCAAAATATTAATAATGTGATTGTGTACATTTTTTTTAATATATATTTTATAACATCTCATGCAAGTATATGAATCGGAAAAACAGCATGAAAAATAAAAATAATATGTTTAAAAATAATTACTTTATCGCTTTCTAAGCCTCAGTGATAAGGGTATTTATTTTTAAATAAACATTTTAACTAACCTAATTAAAATGTTACATAATCACTTTAAAAAATAATTTAAGTCACCAACTGCAGTCTGGAGCGTTGATTGAATTAACACTTAAAGGAGTAGTTACGTTTAAAACTTACTTATTCCTTTGTGGTCCGACGGTATAAATTCTACTGGAACGAAGTAGATTGAATTCATAAACTCTACCACTGACTATTATTAAGAGTCAAAAGAATTTTATTCATTTGTAAAAGTAAAAATGAACAAAACAAAAACTTAAAAAAATGCGAGCCATATTTCTACTTAGCTTTATAATTTTCTTAACCACTTGACAAAATATTAAAATTTTAACAAGCAACTCAAATAATAATATAAAAATCATTATTTTTCATGTATATCTAGTTTTTTTTTTGGTATTTTTGACCTTTACTTGTTTTGCTTTAGTTTACGTTTTGTCTGGATTTATTTCCGTGTAAGGCGTGAATATGTTATAATTCTAATAACATCAATTCTCATGGCAACTATTTGTAAGGTTGGTATTCTGTATTAAATCAGATTATATATTTTTGGATTTTTTTAAATTTTAGTAATATGCTTGTAAATTTTCAATAAACTAAAATTTTAACATATTCCTGATTTCCCACAGAATACCTTTACAAAACAGAATACATTACAAATAGCTGCTATGGAAATTGACGTTTTTAAACTTATCAACATATTCACGTCATACACGGATTTAACCTTCGTAATTCCAGACTAATGCAATCGATATTAATTAAAGCGTATACAGTTATTCATATGTGTATATTAATTGTAGGCTACATAATCAAGAAATACAATTAAATGTATATTTCCAATAAGAAAATTAAAAGAAAATTCACCCCTTATATCACAATTCGATCGTTATATTAGTCAATGCCCCTACTCCTTAATATGGGCGTAGGTGTCACATTATACAAGTCTATTGTAAAACTAATGAATGGTTTTTTTTTAACTGGACTTCTTAGTCAATTAATTTATTTGTACTGTGAAACATGCTTTTCGGTCTTAAAAAGTATAATTTCCATTTTAATTAAACAAATAAAAAGCATTTCTTTGTTAATTAAGAGGCACTTCCAGAATCGTTTCCATTCATTTCAGAGGTCAAAATCTACATTTTAATAAAATTCGACTACATACATAAATTAAAGAAAACAAAAAAAAATGCCGGCTATAAATACGCATTCAGATTTGAATACCGCCTACACTTTTTGTTTTCGCTTTTCAGTCAAACAGTATTTCTTGAGTGGCTTTGTACAGATCAATTTCAATTAAGTGTACCCACCTACTTTAAACGAATATCTGCAATAAAATAGTATAAAACACCCTAAATTAGTTTTAATAACCACAATTTTAGAACATCCCGTTTTTAATAAACATCTAATTTATCTATCTATTCTAAATGTCATTGATTCTAACCCATTCGTATAACGGTTGATAAATAAACCAAATACCACATCATACAAAAACAAGTTATTTATATATATATATATATATATATATATATTTCTGCGAAATAGCTATATTATTATACCCTAGTGATAAAACATTGTACATATGCTATTTAAATATTAATAATTGAGGTGATGATGATTAAACTAATGTAAATGCAAAGTGTGATCAATTTTAGTAAGTTGACTTTAAAGTTAAATAAGTATGTAATTGAGGCTATTAGTTTTAAAGATGGCAACCTCAATGTTTACTATTTTTAATATTTCCGTATCAAATCAAATCCAGTGTGTTAGTTAAATTAAATAAAATCGGAAGTTAATTGCAAACTCGTTTATATTCATCAGCCGCCATTTTGTATATTTTTACGACTCACTTTAAACATTATTTTCTTATTTATTTGCAATTCCACCATTGTTCCAGTAAAATCGCTTAAATAGTATTCCAGAGTAATAGTAAATAATTTGGGTAAGATCGTGTCACCTTACCAGATACTTTTCCTAATATAAAACATGCAAGAATTATATTAATTTAAATATTTCAATTTTGAATTATTATTATTATTATGTCTATAAATAACCCATTGAGTTAATTTATCAAATTTAAACTAGTAGGTTATCTACTCAATGAATTTTATGTGTTTAATAAAAAAACTTTTAATTATAGTATTATTTATTTTAACTTCATGACGATGACCGCTCCCTTAGTTGGGGCATATGGATATATATCACGGTGTCTCCAAGAATCCATATTGCTCACCAGTCTTTTTTCGTCTTCGGAAGTCGTGCCACCATCATGTAGCTCTGCCATTTTATGGTATTTAGCGGCCTTCCAAGACGCCGAAATCTTGTTAGCTATAAGATCAGGCAGGCCAGAGTCAACTACTTCTAATGCATCCGTAACACGTGACCGGGCCAGGTCCGACATCGTTTCTTCACTTTTAATGTGATGAGAGGCTCTCTTATGTTCTCGTTATGTATTTACATTAGTAATAAAAATACTATTGGGCGTATATTATCAATATGAACTGGCAGTTTTTATTTTCATGTATATGTCATATCAAATTTGATATACATAGTCCAGAGTTGTGGGAAATTAGTTATCAAAAGTTATACAGTTCAGCAACGGGTATAAATCGTAAAAATGGTTCAATAAACAATTGTGCAACAAAAATTACGTAATATTTTTGGATGAAACCAAGTACCATCAATCAAACAAAATAGTTACGTTAATAAGCAAAACTGCCGAATTTAAAGGCTTGCAAATCTTCAAGTCATTTATGAGAAACTAATACATCCAAAAAAATGTACAGTTTGGTATAGTTTTTGAGCAAGAGGTATCATCGGGCTGTTTTTTTTTTTTTGAAAATACGATTGGAATTGCGCGTGGTGGATGGGAACCATTATGGTTCCAGCAGGATGGCACCACCTGTCATAATGCGCGCTTAACACGGGGTGAGAGCATTTTGGCAACCTTAACTGACCACCAAGATTATGTGATTTTGACAGCCTTGTACTTTTTGAGTCTAAAGTTTTTTCAAAATTAAATTACACGCTTACAAACAATCAATAAATAATTGATGATCTCGAAAATAAGATAACGCACGTCATCATTGGTATAAGACCGAAATAATGATCATAAATAGACAATTTAATTTAATAAAACGCAAACTTTTTATCGTACTTATTCCACTTTTATTTAAAATCTGGACCGGTTTCGTTTGCTTCAGAGGGATATTTTCAACTAGTCACAAGTTAGCTGAAAGTATTCTTCTGAATCGGACGAAACCGTTCCATATATTAAATAAAAGTGGAATAAGTACGATAAAAAATTGCGTTTTATTAAATTAAATTGATAATACAATGCATTTCTACTATGAATAATTGACAGTTAACGCAATAAAAAAAGGTAATTTAAATATCATCAGCGGGATTGTACTGACACTCTAGCTTTTAAAATAACAATGTATAAAATGCTATAAGTACCTAAGTATGTAAGCATGTTAAAATGGCAGAAAATAATTTATAATATAAAAGTGTTACAAATATTTATGAAAAATAAATGAAAATATTTCGCGAAAGTATTAAAATATTTCAATAATAGAATATTGTTTGTTCCATGCTCAAAATAATTATCTCTTAACAAGCTTTTAAAGCCACTTCAAGAAACGTAAGCAAGGACTTGAGCTAATCTTCTCTTGTTTTAATTATAGATTCATTAGATATAATGAGTTTAAGTTAAAAGGTTCAACGGTCTTACACAATAGAAATGAAAAGTTTAATGTTACAAACGCTATTAACAAAATCATAATGGAAATTTTCTCCAGAAATTTTAAACACAAGACTACATAGGCAGGTACATTTTTTTATTATTTAAGAAAATATTGTTTATTACAAAATTTTCAAATATTCATAGCTCTATTTATTTGATAAAATATGTCTCAAAGAGGTGTTCATTTGACTGAACATTTTTGTGAAGATTACTTTAACGGTTTTCGATTTATTCTTAGAGTTCAAAAGTTTATTGATTTGTTACCGTTTTCAGGGCGATTCAATAGCTTTGCATTGAGATAATTACAGTCAGTTACGGCTGATTGGCACTATATAAAATGTTCCGCAATGGCTGTGATGGAACGAAATTAATCTTTATGTAGCGCTGATAGCGGGCGAATGTTGAACGATCCTTTAATTAAAATCTGGAGGTCAAATAAAGTTAATTAAGAACGAATTAACTTTTCTGTGTTTATGAAATCAAACTTTGGTCAAAATTCGTTATAAATTGTATTATAAAAAATGACACTTTCAATCATTAAAAAATCTCAATTAAATTTTTTCAGATGTCTTAACGTTTGAACTTCGAAAATCGATGTCTCCGGTAAATGTGAGAAGTAAATTAGTACGAACGGGTTATAAATTCTCGAATTCGTGAGCGAACATGGCAGCCTTCAGTAATTGAAGTAATCACGAGGAGATACCTTATGGCACGAACCATTGCCGACTGAAGTAGAAAGCCGATACATTCACAACGACTGGTCCTACTTTTTCCGCCCGTCCCGTTGTTGTCTATGAATGACCTGTCATTGCCTGTCATTGTTCTATAGAGTACTCATACTGACGCGTCTGTCGTGTTCACACAAGGAATGGTTTGATTTGAATAGATAAGTTACATGATAATGCTACATATTTTTTAGAAATCTATATTACCACCGGTATTTTTTTAAAGAACTAGTCTGACTTTGACAGCTGATGAATAACAGGAATGTATATTATTTATAATTTATTAATAAATTCGATTTGGGATTTTTTTATAATTCAATTTGAAACGAGAAAGGGCGAATCAATATATCAAGCAATCTGGGATCTGATTTTGACAACTGAACAGTGGACCACTCGTTGCTTATGCAAAAAGATATTCTCAGGCTTTATTAATCTAAAGATGGCGCTGCACAAACTCAAAGGCTTCGTCGCCATAGCTGACGCTCCCGCACCCAACAGCTACAAAAGCGATATATGCCCCAATACTGAGGCGTGATAAAGTGAAATAAGTAAGTAAATAAGTACATGTATAACTCTAAATACCTCAATATAACCTCAACATATCTCAAAAATATTTTTTATTGAACCGTTTTTTAAATATTTTTCTATTATGTTCTTATGTTCCAAATTATGTAGGTACTTATGTTCAATACCAAATGCTACATTATTATCTTTTATACTTTTATACATTTCAGGTATTCTAAATTATGAATGATAACGATAGCTTTTATCTTAAATTTTCTGTATTATTCATTGAATAAATGAAATAGTTAATCAGCTATTTTATCACCCCCTCCAAGCAAGACATAAAATGGTTCTTATTGGATTAGATGGATTTTATATATGAATTAGAAGTCAACCATCGTCGTTATTAGAGCATGGAAATATGTCCGTTTATGAAATCGTGGGTCTCGGATTCGAATCCGGCGTCTAGAAAATTCACATTTTTTTCAATATGTTTGGATCTAGAGCATGTATTTAATAGGTTGAGCAAGAGGCTGATATCCATGTATCATATTATTATTTTTTGTAAATGACCCAATTCGTGAGGTGGACAAGATCCGCGTCAGGTTATTGAGCTGATGAAAAAAAAAATGAGGAAACTACAAACAATACGGTTTAATATGAATAAAAAATAGTTGTTAATCTTTATATTTAATTTCATATTATGTCATCTTTCCAACGAACTGCATTAAGGTGTGGTGGAAATCATATAATTTTATACCTGATGATCTTACCATATTACTTACTATTAGATACACCTTTGACTTAGATTAAACCAATTGTCACCATTACTATTGCAATCTATTTACGCCAAATCCCTTTACCTATTTTTCTCCTTACCTTTGCACATGTAAATTATCAACATTGATGAGTGAGACCGAATTAATTCTATGCAGTGTTAAAATCAGTAACATAAAATACGTCAACGAGACAAGTACTAGTAACATACAGGACATCAACTGTTATAACCGGAAAAGTATTGTCCATATACATACACAACATCATGATTAAAGTCCATGCTCCCACACTCCAACCTACCCCATCCATACAATCCACTTTAATCACAACCACAACCTAATATAGGTTTTGTCTGCTTTCAAAAAACAATATACATACCCCTGTCTCTATGCTAAGCTCAGTCCAGTATCGTAACCTCAGGGATGTTGTATGTCTTTCTATAGATTCTAACAACCTCTTTCTTTTTGATATATCAAAAATCTTTATAAGTGGCAGGGTATCTTCCATCCTAGTGATATTTTATGGTCTGCCAGTAGGGTGATCACTGTACAATGCATGGCAATACTAGTAATATGACGTAATATAAATATTGGTATTAATTTCTGTATAATTGTACCATAAGATCGTGGCGCAGTTTCAGTTGTATCCATATTTTGTTTTCTTCGTCAGATTTTTTTTATATAATAAAGATTTTCGGTACTCTACGATTATTTGTATTTCTCTGATGATTTTCCACCTAAATATTGTTTACAAAATTCAGTAAATACCCCATTATAAACATATAAATACATTGGTCAATCTGGCAGGCCAATAAAAACTCGTTTTGAAGAACACCTCCGGTTTTTCAGGAACGGTAAAACAGATTCTCAGTTTGCTAAACATTTGATATCAAATTCGCATAGCATCAGTAATAATATAACGCCAGAATGTTTGCATATATGTAATAAAAGTCTAAAATTAAATTTACTCGAACAATTGGAAATTAGTCGCGAATTATCCAAAAGTAATCACATAATTAATGAAAATTTGGTAATGCATTCGTCGCCACTATTAAATATAATTTAAACACACGATTAAGATAATTATACTAATAATATTTTAATTGATTAATAATGTCAATAAATAACCAAAGTAATCAAACACTGTAATTTTGATAAATTTTGTAAATTTTGATATCCATTAAAAAAAACCCACTCAGGGTCTTCAAAGTATTAATAATATTACAATTAATAATAAGCGAACAAATTCATAATATTGCTGGAACGAACAAGAAAATGTATTCTGTCTCTATCTTTACACGTATAGTATTTAAGAAAAAGGCAAACGGCCTATCTGAATAGTCTTGATAATGGTGTTACAACCGAAATAGCTATCGACAAACCTTTTTAAAAACCTGTAGAATTTAATATTAATTATATTTTCATTTCTTGTAAAATGGAATTCTACCAAGTAAATGCTAACTCAATCAATAATATAAATACATTCAATAAGTTAATGGCTACATATTTTTACAATAAAAATGTATGTCACACAATAAGTAATCTCCATTCATAGAGCTTTATCAAATACAAAACAGATTAGTAGCATAATAAACTAGGTTGAACTTGGTCGGAAAATGTATCTGATATTTCTTTATTTCTTTTGGCACAAAAATGAAATGAGCATTGCTGGGAATATAGTAACCCCCTAGTTTCATAAATGGGTCAATACAATTTTCAACTGAAATTGTTATTATTACTCGCCTACTTATATTGGATTGTATTATCTATCATCCAATTTATATGCTTTATCCAAGAGTATTAATTAAACTGTTGTTTACATGAGAGAGCTACATTTTAATGGGTTTGAATATATTTTTTACTAACTCTACAATATTTGAGTAAGTTATATTGGCAATTTGGCAAATAATTTAGCTATCATATTATAATCAATAAAAGAGGCTTCAAAACCATCTATGATTATGACATTGACACAACTTTGTGATATTGAGTCGTTGAGATCAAAATACTTTATAAAGTTTGTATCCATCAACACAATCATCCCTCAAACGATTTTTAAAAGATAAATATTTCTTCAACAAGCATGTACGTACCAACGTATTTCATTTAGCTTTTTATGTGTCTTTAATTTAAAAAAAATAGTGTACATGTTATAATAATTGGTTACATGTAAGTTGTACGTATGCAGTTCTTCGTGGGACACTTATTCGTGCGCCGCAGTAAGTGAAACATGAGTTCGTGCAACATTTAATCAAATGACGAGTTCTTCGTTCAATATTTCACCGTGGAATACGTATTCTACTACATGTGGCGCTAGTTTGCTGTTCCAATTAGATTCAATACGAATTTTATGAGATGTCTTTATTGGTTTTAAATAATTTTATGTTGAAACTACATAAATAATATACCTATACGATGTGATTGTGTTTATAATCTACTTACCTAGCTATTTTTTTAATGTGTATTCCTTGTATTACGATTGTTTTATTACGTACTTTTAAGTGTTATATTTTGCAGTGGCAAAGGGTGGAGGTAGGCTGTTAAGATTCACTATACATAGTACACACTACTACTATTAATACAATAAGAGAAAATTTTTCACATACTTTTTTTTATTTAAATGTTTTGGTAAGATTATAGGAATCTGAATAAAACATTTTAAATCATAATATTCTAATAATAAAGATAATCTCCTAATATAATATTTTACCAATTACCACCAATAGCTGTTGATAATTTATATCATTAAAGTGCAATATTACTTACTAATATACTAATACTAGCTAATACTAATATATTACACAGGGAATTATAAATATAATATTATTTATTTATAATATTTTACAAAATATTGCTATTTCGGTAACTTACAATATTAATGTCTAAATAAAACACTTAAAAATACGTAATAAAACCATAATAATACAAGGAATACACATTAAAAAATAGGTAGGTAAGTAGATTATAAATACAATCACATCGTATAGGTGTATTATTTATGTAGTTTCAACATTAAATTATTTAAAACCAATAAATACATCTCATAAAATTCATATTGAATCTAATTGGAACTGCAAACTAGCGCCACATGTTGTAGAATACGTATTTCACGGTGAAATGTTCAACGAAGAACTCGTCATTTGATTAAATGTTGCACGAACTCATGTTTCACGTACTGCGGCGCAGGAATAAGTGTTCTACGTTGAACTGTTTACGTACAAATTTCCAGATACGATAATAATTGTATTATATCTCCATTGTGAAGTAGTGATAGAATTCCATTTTCTATTCACCCGTGCGGAGACGAATCTCTTCTCTGGCAAAAAGCACAATATTTTGTTTTTCAGTGTACGTTTAAATTCAGAATAAAAACTCAGTAGGTTTGGTGGTTAGCTTATAATTATTATCCATAAAAAAAATCTGAGTGAGTATTTGAACCCCACTCATTGGATGCCTATGTACTTCATTTATAAGCGGAAATAGTAATTTATTTTGTATACTATAAAATAATATTATTGATTGACGAGATTGCTCACAGAATCAAACTGGTATGAAGTGCATTTGGTCGCCTGAATAGTATCTTCA
The DNA here is from genome assembly GCF_057557595.1 of Rhyacophila brunnea. Taxonomy (NCBI): domain Eukaryota; kingdom Metazoa; phylum Arthropoda; class Insecta; order Trichoptera; family Rhyacophilidae; genus Rhyacophila; species Rhyacophila brunnea. The sequence continues at coordinate 16,489,047 of NW_028233170.1, forward strand.
AATGTGACCTTCTATTGTTTCTTAAACGTAAAGTGTTTCAACCATTGTGTGCTAGCAGTGCCCACTTATGCGTGTGAAAACGTGTGAGACAGTGGGTAATGGGCTTTAATGTAATAGAAATATAAAAATTTCTAGTCGCGCAACATGGCATGGGAAGTTGCATGTTGGGCATAACTAGAAAAGGCCAGAATCGATAAGAAAATAGTCGTTAGAAAATAAGGTCGCTGGATAGATATATTGGCAATGGGCTGAAATGTTGCTTGGCAAATAGACAACTGCTGGACAAATGCCGTCATATAGGTAAGTAGACGTGAGAATGTTGACAGGTGGTACTGCCAACTGATAATGTTTGCTCGTAACATATTTTAATATTGATATTATATATTCATATGTATCAATTTATTTTAATGTCACTTTTATATTATACTAGCTGACCCGGCGACCTTCGTACCGCCTCAGAATCAATAATCTTGTGTTAACTTATTAGCTGCATTAAATTCCGTTTTTTATTAAGTTAAAATGAATTAAGTTCAATAAATTTGCCAAAATCAAATCAAAATTAAATTGATTACATAGTTTTGGTTGGTTCAGATTTCGAAGCATAATGACTACCGAGCCAACCTTCAGTTGTAAATATGTCGGTTTTTCAGTCGTTTGAAGGTTTAACGGCAATTTCAATGCTGAATGAGCCGTTCAACCAGAAGAAGCAACTGCTACAGCAATTTCGGATCTCGCACGAACAGTGGCCAAAATCAATGACATGAGGAATGTCTTACCAGTTCCACCAGGCGCATCGAGGTAAAATAAGTCACCATTTCCATAATCAATTGCCTCCATTAACGTATCGTTCACTTCCTTCTGTTGGGGGTTCGACATTGGTATATTCGTTCGAACTGATTGGTTCAATGCATTTCGATCATATTCACGTTCACGTTCCAATTCTCTATTGAAAGCGTCATTCATTTCACGATGTAACGTTGGCATTCCTAACTTGACTAACTAACTGCCACACGTCATGAGGTAACACATGTCTTCGATTAAAAGCAAAGCCTGGTTATGTATCTCCTCATTCACCTCGACATCGGGATTCCCTGAACTGACACGAATTCGATGTAAAATGTCTTCTGACATGTCATCCTTGTACTTGTTCCACAGTTTAGGTGGATTCGATGGGAAGCATGTCGAAATAATGATAGCAAATAATGTGCGTATCTGACTCGGAGATGCAGAAACAATTGCTTCAGCGATTGTCATGTCCCAATGAGTATCATTTTCAAGCAAATTGAGCTGTTGACATGCAGCACAAAATGTTGGGCCCACTACACCATTGACAGTTCAAAGTGATTCAAATGATGTCGGCCCACAAACATTTACCAGCAACAACCACAAGTAGAAGCATTCGTCATTCTTCGGATGAACTGTGTCAATGCGACCAAGAGCATCAGTAGAACGTACACCCGGATGATCAGGAACCGCATCGCCTTGCTTCTGACGTTGAAATTTCTTCGATGAAGCGTTCCAAGTGTAATAACGTGGCATGTCAGAGTAGAGCAACGTTCGTGCAAACGGATCGCTTTGGCAAATCGAAAAGAAACTGGTCAATGTTGTCGCTGGAGGTGTTTCAGCACGTTGAGCAACATTCTATGCGTTGAAATAAACTCGTTGACCATTCTCCAGATGCACCGCCAAATGTACAGCAGTGGGATGACGTTCATGAATGGGGAATGGGGAATGAGAAAATACGCCAAATCACTTCATTGCAGCTCATATATCGACCAACTTGATAGTGCGTGATTTCATCGTTGGTATTGGGAGTTTGAACGCCAAAAACCACAATATCGCTGCCATTGGTGACATATTTGCAGATGTATTTAATGGACTTCACTGAATTGCAATACTCCACGTTGCAATGCGCCTTGAATGTTTTGGAAAGAAGTGGCGAATACGGAACAATCCAAGTGTTGTCAACCACGATATCATTTCCTTTTACTTTCGTTGTGATAGTTCTACCGTTATCATCGGGTGATCGACGCCGATACAGTGGATAACCATCATTGGCGGTGATAATCTCCGCCGTCAAATTTCGTGGATAACGCTTGGAACACTTGCCGTCGACCATGCACGGTGATTGGGGGCTGATGGCGCCACACGGTCCGTGAATCATGTTAGTACTTATAACATTATGCAGGTCTAGATTTTTTTCGGGATCAGGAATCTCGGCACAATATGATGTCATCTATTTGGTCTGGTCGAATTCTTTCGACTAACCAAATAAGAATGTGTCCATGCGGCAAGCCTCGTTTTTGCCATTCAATCGAATACATCCAGCATCGAGCATCTCCAAAGACGCGATGCTTAACAATGTAGTTCATCAGCGTCAGGATTTTTTGTTTGAAGACACGTGCGGTGATGTCGTGCCAATCATTTGATGTTTGTCCGGGGAGTAGCAGTTGAACAATTTCTATCCATTTCGGATTGCACGTAAAGGTGATGAATAGATCTGGATGACCGTAATGACGAACATATGTCATTGAATCTTGCGCATATTCATGCATATGACGCGGGCTGCTCATGTACGTCGCCGGTAGAATAGACAATCGACCAACCTTACCTGCATCTCCTTCGGTGCTGATTGCATCGCGTAAATGAATATACTCTTCCGAACGCAGTTTATTATTAGTTCATACTTTTCCAATGCGCGAGGAAACTTCTCGAGGCCGAGACGAATAAAAATAATTCATCGAAATCAGTCAATCAGTTCTCGAGATATCATCAAAAAAGCCGTTCCATATGAAATGTATGAGAAAATGAATTTTCTTCATAATTTTTTTTCCGTGATTTTTTCCGATGTTTTAATAGTTATTCTGCTATTCAAGGCGGAGGCAAATCCAACAAATCAAAGATCATAAAAATCGGTCCAGCCGTTCTTGAGTTATAAATGGTGTAACTAACCCGACTTATATGTATAGATTAAACACGTAACATTATGAATGTAAAAAAAATAGTCTAAGTCAGTTAAAATACCATAGAGTGTATGTATGGCAACCTAAAAGCTCTTTATAATAATATGCGAGTACGTATTGAGAATATTTTATCAGTGTGAATGTTTGAAACTCAAACTTTTGTCTATCGGTAGAAAGCTTATATTCCCACTATTTTCTCGCATATTTACATTTTATCATATTATTAGTAGACACATAAAAGGTATTGAAAATTGAGACCTTTATTATTGATTAAAAAACTTTCATATTTTTATACCATTTATTTAAATTTTCGATATTGGAATTTAGAGATGTGTTAGTCTGATATTTACTTTGGAATATTATATTCTTTTACTGTGATATATTCATCATATGACGATAACAAGACAAAAAATGGTTATCATTTTTAAAACAATCAAATAATATAAATTGTTTTGTGGTCTACATTGAAAAATATAATGATACTGTAGCCATTGATTCTCATCCATTTATTTTTGAAGACGAATGGTTGAACACCATTGAAGTTTACTTTTAATTGATGTTCTTTTTTTGTAATAATTTATCCATTAATTGCTTAAAAAAAGTACTCTTAATTTCCAATTGGCGTTTTTTTAATGGAAATAATATCTATCTGACAATAAACTAAAAAGAAATATTATTATCATCTGCTTGATTTCTATAATTATATGACAGTACAATTTTTATACTTGTTCTTAAAATCACTGTTTTAGTACTAATATTAAATCAGTTCACTTGAAAAATAAAAATAATACCGATACCGACAAAAACACTTTTTGTACCCACTGAAAAATTCACTAAATGTCAGATAGACACTATTGTCAAATCACTAAAGCTGGCTCAAATTTGATGTGAATAATATTATTATGTAACAGTGTTAACAATATATGTTATACAAAAAATGACTAATCAGAAAAGTAAACAGAAACATAAAAAAGTACATACAAGTACACCGAATAATTTATTTAAGTAGACTCCTAGCCCATGATGGCCGGGCGGCTAGGCGTCAGGCTTTTAATGTCGTGGGTCCCGAGTAGGGAATCCAATCCCGAGCCAAAATCCTGATCCCGGGATATCGGGATTACAATTTGACGATCCCGGGTTCCCGGGACTGGTCCCGGGATTGGCATTTTTTTCACTAGTTAATATTTAATTTTTATATATACAAATAACGTTGATAAAATCGGTCAAATATAAATCTAGTTAGTATAACTATTTATACTATTTAAGACATTATTTACGTTAATATTGTGTACGTTCAATCTTGGAAATAATAGAGTAAATAATATTGTAATATAAATAATAATGTGAAAGTAAAACAGTTTTATTTATTTATGAAAAGATAACAAATACAAATAGAAGTTCAATTAAAAAAAAATACCCTATTGTGTTGACAATAAATACAATATAAAAAATTAAAGATTTAAGTCATTAACACATTATTATGAATATGCCCAAAATAATACTAAAGCATCGTGCAAGCAAGTTTTTCTCATTTGATCTGGATCTAATTTTGGTAGGTACCCAGGCATATTTCCAAATTCCAATTGTTATTATTTTAAAAGGAGAGATAATAAATAATGTTTTTAACAAATGTATTAACTTCTCGGATGTTATGATAGAGTTCAGACTTTAATGGATTTTACATCGATTAAAATATTACGAATCACCTTAAACGACCGGTACGTTTCTTCAAAATGTTTTTATTCCTATATCGTAATAAATACGTTAATTAAAAATAATTGGCATAACTGTTATCGAGCATTAATACATAAAGATCGAAGAAACAAACTAAAAATATAACCGAGTGTTGAATTTAGCTATTATTGTTATTATTACATTATTTGAATAGTCAATTAGTGTAACTTTTATTGATGGCAAATACATTAAGATTAATAACATCAGTTTTTCGGCAAGAGTTATTGTGTCATCATATTACATTTCATATTTTATGGCTTCTTACTAATTTAAGCACAAAGTTGAATCCACACCGGTTGAAAATATTATACTTAATAATTTTCTTTTTTTTTATATTTATTTAATTTAAAGTATTTTTTCTGTTATATTTTCGATTTATTTTATTTTCCATAAAATTGATAAAAAAATCAATCGATTATGTTTACTAATTTTAAATTTATATGTATCGAAAATAGTTCGGGATACCGGGATCCCGGGATTGGAATCGCTAGTCCCGAATACACATCCCGGGTCTGGCAAAATATCACATTTTTTTTCAATGTGTGTTTGATGTACGGACCTAATAGGTTGACCACGTGACTAACATCCATTTCTCGTAAAATCAAAAATCTCTTAAGAAACCTCCTTGTGGGGTACCAAGATTCGCATAAAATTGTAGATCCAATTAAAAATTATTTATTATTAAATACCATCCATCTAAACCCATTCTACGCAATTGGAATATATTAATTTCCGAAGCGATTTGGTTGAAAACCTTTATTGCTCTCCCAATTGGTATTATCAATGACAGGTTACTTCTTCACCTTATAAAAACAGACAACTGATGCTCTCTGTCACCCAGATAATAAAAAAGTCAGTCAGATAAACCATTATAGTAATCGATATAGCCTCACGTAAAAGTGCGTATAAAAAAATTAAACCTTCTCCAGCATAAAGCTGTACTTCAACTGATGCAGGGCCCATAAAATAGACACACTTTCAAGCTGGCTTCTAGCTAAGGAATTTTAATACTGTAACATTCAAAAGGTCCGGGAATCTACTAAAGCGTGTTGCCTTTCCTTGACGATGTTTGAAATAACGTCCAATAGTGTTTTTATTATTATAATTTATTTGTGGACTCGAATCCTGCTCGGACCAAATACATATTTTCTAGGATTTTTTAAATATATGATCTTAGGTTTTTTCAAATTTTTTTATATATTATATTTACCTGCTTTAAAAATGAGTATATTAATACAAAATAAATAATTTACTGATAGGAAACAACTCTAATGGTTTTAGAGTAAGCTTATTCTGTCAGTAACTATCGAAAAGTCGAGCGTAGAAATCAAGGCACGGTAAATTAGAGCAAGACCTGGGGGAGACACAGGGTGCACAAAAAACAGACAAAGGTTCTGTACCCCTGGCGTATGATTTATACGAAAGGGAGCGAATTCCATTACACACTCATACACCAATCACATACATTCCCCATGGAAAATAATATACGTCTATACAAAATGTGTGCAATATAATTCCCCCAAACTCTGCACTGGAAAACTGAGAAATTAATTATTTTCCTTTCGTAAATAATGTTTTGCTAAATCATTTTTCTGTAAGCAGCATTATTTACAGCCTAGTGCATATGAGATTTTAAACGTACTCTCGCTTCCAACGGGCCGTTTTCTGTTTAATGTCCATTTTTTTCTATTGTTCTGGAAATATTTTTTTTGTCTACCATCTGTTTTAAATTAATGTATTTTGATTTTTCCAGTACTGAAAATACTTTTATTTTCAAAATTAAAAAAGTTTTACTATGTAATAATTATGTTTATCGTTTATATCACCAGCATCAGGACCACGATAACAGGGTGAAGCATAGCTTTCACCAACATATTATATTACCACCTGTATGGGTCCAAAATGGCTGCTCACTAATTAGGTTTTCAAATAATGGGTCAGGCATCGACCCCATCTCTTGGGCCATACTGATTCGCTGGACCCTCTTCACCACTTTATATGCTAAAAATCTAATAATATTTAGTTTATATAAACATGATAATATTATCATCCACGAATTGCAAATATATTATTCTCAATTCATCAAAGTTAATTTTAGAAACGAAAAAATTCCTTCTCTTTTTCAATAATTAATATGTACATAATATGTTTCTTCTGGGATCATATATATAGTAAATAAACAGATGAAGCGTTTACATTTAGAGGTTCTACGAAATGGTTTATCATAAAATTTATACTAATTTGACAGTCATATTTACTGAGAACGTCGCAACCAGCCACCATGGTATATTGTAACGGTTGATTTGTCACACTTCTACACCGGTCAATACCATCAGTATAATAAAACTTTTCCGTAATTTTCAATCGATCATGACTTGTCTTGGATGATATAACAGGTTAACTTGTAGATTTGATTGTTATCAGAAAACAACTAAAAATGATAGAAATTAAGAATACTAATTTATTTTACAGTGGTGTATTTTTATTGTTATGCTGTTCGTATATTGTGTTTTATCTTAATTATCTAATATAATATATTTATACTTAGAATTGTGTAATAATTAAGTAATAATAATTATGTAATAGTAATATTCTAATGGAGCAATAGGTTTTTTTGATTAAAATATATAACCAGTCTGTAACCAAAGATAATTCCAGCAATAAGCATGTTAACTTACAGGGCGTTTTAAGTGGGCGAAGTCGGCGATGCGTTGAGCGGCACGTGCAACTCAAACGTATAACCGTGTGTGAAAATGTTCGTAAACAGTCTTTTTTTTTGGTTGTACGTTTACACGGTTATACTTTTGAGTTGCGCGCGCCGCTCATCGCTTCGCCGACGTCGCTTACGTAAGACGTAGTGTTACACTTTACGTCGACGCTTTTTATTTTATTTTGCTCTCTTGCCCTATCTGTTTCTTTAATTACCGTGAATAGATACTATAATGGTTATTTCATTATTTTGTTTTGATGAGATGACTAATTTTTATAACAGAATTGTGAATAAATATTACAGAAATTGAATTAAGACCGATAAATCGCTTGCATAATTTTATTGTGTATAATATTATTTTACACGATAATATTGTTATTGTGCCGTGAAAACTTACTACTTATATGTTTTCTGAACAAAGGAAGCAACAAAATTTCAATTATTGAAATTGATTTTTTTACCAAGAATTTCGGCATATTTTGTAAGATTTTACAAGATTGTGAATAATATACGTTTTTAAACACTAGCAACATTCGATGAGGATTTTTGAGACGTCGTTAAATTGGCGGTACTGCGCGGAGATTTTTTAAGTTGGCAGCTTGCCTACGCGTGATTAAAAGGCGTACGGATTACTGTGAAGTCAGTTCAGTGTGGATCGCAAAGAAGCCAGGACGCTTATCGGCAGGCCGATCGGCCAGCCGGCCAGCAAGAAGACGCCATGACTCTACGGTATTTATTGTATCGATTTGTGTTTAAAGGACTAGATTCCTGACTCTTAAATTTGTATTAACCTTCCCCCGGTAACTCTGGTAGGGTGGTTAGGGATTTTGGCATTGGTTTCGAACCTAATTTTGTAACTTTTATAATGTAACTTCGGCGGTGGCCGCGTTGTACTTCCGTTGTTTTTACTAGTACTAATAAATATGCTTAGTGTCCATTTTGGACCATCCTCAAATGATTTTATTATTTTTTCTTGTCCTGATTTGTTCCTTATATAGAAATATGCCAGGAGAGGAGTCAGGCAAGATGGCGCCCTCTGATTTTGTAATTAATTGATTATTTTTCTTAATCCTAAATGCTGAAACCTGGAAGATTTATAACCAAAAGACCACGTGGAAGTCCACGACCTACTGTTTGTAGGAATTATAAACCTACGGGGATGGGATCCTCATGTTTTACCGCCTTTTTTATTGTTTTGTATTGAGCTATTCCGGATGTTTTAAGCGAATGATCTATATCTATTTTAGCCATGGTAGATTCTAATCGGCTTTCGTATCAATTTCTTCAAAATAATTCCAGAATATCTTTGATCCAGCGCTTGAAATGGAAAGGTTTACGAACTGACAGTTTTTTGAAAATATTTACATAGTTATAAAACTATATGTGTATTTCATAAAAATAAGTGTGTTAGATTTTCTATTACACGGCATATAGCTCAGTCGTTCAAATTATTTTTTCCACAAGACTGAGCGATAATTTTACCAATTTTATGAACAGGAACGGCGCTACGGTGCGCTCCAGTCCATTTCGAGCCCTGCTTTGATCGTAATCGATATTTCTTTCATTGATAAATAGAGTAAGTTTTTATTGAAATGAACTAAATTGACGTCCACTGTCACCAGATGAAAAAACCCCTGGCCCGCAGTTTCAAATCACAAATCCGCAACCTAATCAAACGCCTTCTAATTAGGGTTCACCACCCCTGATTTACGAAATAACATAATCACGGCACATTTCAACAGCGGCAAAAAGGGCGAGTACCTAAGCCCAGCTACTAGGAAATGGTAACTTGCCGAGAGACAAACAAAAATTTACCGTAATTTTGTTTCATCCCTTTGCCCCTCCCTCCTGTCTCATCACCCATAGATCCGTCGGAGATAATTGCAGGCAGTACAAATTCTCCCGGGAGAGTGGTAGGTGTCTAGGACCACGCGCTCAGCGTGGCCCGGTTGGCCCTCCTCAACGCGAAGTGCAAAGCCACGCTTGCCCCAATATGATAAATTAGTGAATCTCTTTCCCCGTTATTGCGTTAATAATAATCCCTATAACCACCTCAAAACCAGGCGTCGCGTCCTCGATAAAACGTTTTCGCGCCAGTTTGGCCAATGTGTTCAAACACGTGCTCCCACATAGTGACTGTGCGATAGCTAAATCTAAGACTCCTTTAAGTGTAATTAATAATGTAACCCAACCAATGTCTGGAAAGTTAATGTAATTAAACGTCCCTGCGCAGGGAAATTGTCAAATCAAAGACGTGTTTTATCTTGAATTATATGTCCTGATGTCCACACAACCCTCAATCAAGGTGATACTCGTGAAGAACGCTGCCAGCATACATGTTAGTTCTCCACCCATTCTTCTCGGTATCACCACATATAAATAGTTTGGAAGAAAGTATACTTAATTATTCAAATTGTTTTCATGGAAAACCCATATGTTATTATTAAAGAGCTCATAGCAGGTTTTGAGACGCAACGATTATATCATGTTGGTTAAACCATGCGTAGTATTTTCCTTCATTTTTTCTTCATTCTGTCTAGCGCAAATTTTATTAATTTATCTGTTTTATTCTATATTTTTCCATGATTTTTTTCATTTTATTTGATATTTAACATTATTTTTCATTCAGGATTTTATTTTATTATAAATTCAACTCGTTAAATATACGAAATTTCAAGCGTCTAAATTCAAAAAAATCCTAATCCAACCCTTCACATTATTATACTCGATCATAAAATAATGAAATCCGATTTTTTAAGCTAATTCCAAGATCAAAGTAAAACGAAACCTAAATACATACTTTTAGTAGTACTCGTGTATCATGAAATAATGTCTGTCAACAAATTCCCGTAGGGGTTCAAAAGCTTTTGTTGGATTTAACAAAACCTTTTTTAGATATATACCTATTGCACATTTAATAGGCTTATTTATAGTAATGCTGGAAATCAAAAGCTTTTACTTCGTCTAAATAAAACAAATTATACTGAACGAGGCTCTCGTAATACAAAGTAGAATTAACATTAAAACGATAACAGTTATTTTAAAAACATTTTATGTATTAAGTAAAATAGTCTCAACACTGTTATGGAAAAAAAAACTATATAAACATCTGATTAAACTCATTTATCTAAGCTTCGAGTCACTCATTCATAAATAGTATTAATCCATTACATTCATGGGTTCTTTTCAGAAAAAGTAGATAATCGTTTAAAATGTTACGATTTAAAGTATAAAATAAACTCTTTTGAAAAATAGTTTAAGCCGAATATTAAACCGCAGTGTATATTTAGTGTAGTGTGGGACTTGTGAAGCGGTTTATTTTGGTCAAATAGGCAAAAGTTTTGCTACCAGGTATAAAGACCACATCCAGTCATGGAAAAATGGTTAGGCATATTCCCAATCCACTAAGTACCTTTTGAACTTAGAGAATAGCCATACTGTAGCTCCTACCCAAGGTCCTATACGCATATATGAGACAACGGTCATCGTTTCAACTTTATGGAGCAGGTAGAGAGGAGCAAATACCTACCTACATTAAAAATAAATCCAAAAATCACCTTATCAATATACCATACAATAGTCCACTCTTTAAACTGTATTATTTGATGTAAATATTTAATGTAGATATCTAAATATCTGGGGGGGGGGGATAAGATATATGAGGACTACGCTACTGTTGTGAACGAAAATAAAAATCGATATTAAAATATATACATTTCAACCTTCTCGATCTATCACAACTGTCTGAGATTGGAAACAGGTTTTCCGAATCTTTTACTGTTTTGAAGATGGGCTTATATCCTGAAATAGCTGTCAACATAATTGACTCAGTTAAAGTAGAATTAACATAAATAACTTCGTTTTAAACCAAAGGGTTGGAGCGGACCCTTTGTTGAGTTACTCTGCGCAAGCTCCGCTCCAGGATCTAATAGTTGCTTTAGCTCCGCTCCAGAGTCTACTCCGCTCCGGGTAAAAAGTTTTAATATGTATGTTGGATGTAAAATAAGGTTTTTTGTTCGTCATTTTGATATTAAACAAAATTTCCGGAAGCAAATCGTCTTTCATTATCTGCCTCTTCTCAGTGTTGCAAAGGGTCAAATATAATATTTTCATTGTATTTTGGGACGAAAATTTAATAATGAAAAAAGGATCCGGAACAGTTGAGTACTACAAATTTGCGGTGCTCCGGGTAAAACGCCATTGCTCCACCGCTCCGTGCTCCTGCACCAAGCTCCGCTCCAACACTCTGTGATGTATTTTTATCTTGTAACCAAAACGATGATCATGACGTATTGTAACTATGTTATATAAATACTATTGATAGTCTATTCATATTTACGGCTTATTACTACGAATGGTAAAAACAAAAATTAGATTATCCTCAATCTCCTTATATTCAGAGTAGTCCTGTCCTACGCTTTTTTTATTATTAAAGTTATTGTTAATTCTGGAAGACGCAGCCCCTGGCGACATCCTACTTTCGAAGTCACCAGTTTATTTAGATCTCTTCTACGAGTGTGGCTAAATAATTAAAGGACGTGTCTCTTGCAGATAGACAAGCCTTTGATGCAAATTTCTACCAGTAAAGAGACATTGAATTTGTACACAAAGCATTGTCCTCCAGGACCGGATATACGCTTGGGACCCCCAAAAAACTTGTTAAACCAATATTTAACAATAAATCTCAACATTTCATTTATTTCAACATTTCAACAGACTCTTTAGATTGGAGAAAATCAAATAACTTAATAAATTTGACTAATGGTGTTGGGTAAATATTTTTTATTCGTGAAAACGTAAAAAAATACTTTCCGCCTCGTCGATTAGTAATACTGAGAAAAATATTATGTGTTATCAAGCTTTTCAACGACTAAATTTATTATCGTAGACGCCATTACACAATCTACATCAAGATTTTTTTTGGGTTCCAGGGTCCTTAACTATAGCAGCTCATAAAGTACTATTGTAAATCCTGCTATATATCCATGCTACACAATAAATAAAATTGTACATTATTATTGTTATCCTGTTACTTTGGAATAATAAATGCACTCTTCTAACATTAACAATACCGGAAACTCACCTCAATTTCGTGTTTTTTTTATAATTAATATCATATAATATATTAAACATACATAATTTTGAAAACACTTTTGAGAAAATACCTATATAATAACCAATAGAAAAACTCTTTTTTTGAAAAAAGTAAGACACCTAGCAGGAATCGAAGCTGCATCTCTCTCAAAATTTGTCGCAATTAAGTATAACGCCTATAGCATAGTGGTCTATATGCATGGGCGTGAAACCCTAGAGATGCAGATTCGATCCTGCCTGGTGTCTTACTTTTTTCAAAAAAAAAAATATTGGTAATAATATATTTTCCCAAAAGTATTTTCAAAATTATGTATGTTCAATAATTAGAATGTTACATTTTTAAATCTTGTGAATTATTCGTACGATTTAAAAAAAATAGTTAATTGAAAAATATATTTATTATATGATTATTTTTTAGAATTATTAATAACCATATCCTTGCTTTTTCGTACAAGGTGGTTGTTAGTAATTTTGAATAATAACAAACACACAGGCTTTGAAAAAAAAACACGTAAATATTGTGTCCTCACCGGGATCAAACCCAGAACTCTAGGGTGGAAGGCCAGCGCCTTACGCACTGGATCACGAGAGCCGCTTATATATTATAGTTTAATATAGAGCTCAATAGAAGTTAATATAAGTTTAGTTAAAAGTTGTAAGGCCGCTGTATACTATTAGAAGCCAACTTGTTTATTTAAGGATACGGTCTTCTACTTTTGCCGACAGAATACCTGTCAATTTAGCGAACGTTTTGTGAAAGATTCAGGATATTAACTTCTATTTGTTGCTCATGCCATCCAATACTAACACACTTCCAAACCATATATTTACAGAGACATTATTAAAAAGGACTTTTATCAGACATATCGCTATGTTCTCAAGATATATCTGTATTTATACAGCGTAGGTACGCGGTACGTAAAAAAACATAATCGGTACCTCTGTATATAAAGCAAAATGTTAAATAAGTACTTTTTTTGAAAATAGCAGACATCCACGTTACAAAGTTACTTTTTTCGTTTATTATAGCAATAAAGTATTACATCACTTCCATCATTAACATTGATAAATCCTTTTGATTGTTTTGATTTAAACTGCTTCATTATTCATTTAACCAGATGCTAAATTCCCGTGACTTGTTTCATGGATAGTGGATTCAAATCTACGTATTGTCTTTTTTCAATCAATATATTTGGTTTTTCGATCCGATGCATGTAGGTACGAGATGGGGAAATCAAATGGTTAACATTGAATATTATTTAAAAAAAATAAGGAAATCCATATCATATGTACTTCGTTACGGAGTTTAAATAAATGCTATTTAACTGTCAAATCACTGTGTTAATCTAAATATCTGCAAGACACGTGCCCACTATCATTTTTCAATAATATTTACAAATAATTATAATATCTATATTTGCCCTATTTGATTTTTTATTTTGTTTTTAACGGCGCATGCACATATGAAAGAATAAATATAAAATATAACAGTAAAACAAAGCACACAAAATAATAAAATATTTCAAAGAAATAATTTTTCGTTATTACCTATTACTAATTGATTAAATGTAAAATATAGTAAAAGAGAATTAGAATGACAATAGAAAGTTTAGTAAAGAAAACTAATAAAAATGCGACATATTTAATCATACAATGTATTGTGGTCTAGTAACGTGGGGTTCTTTTTCTTTTGATTTTAATATCTTAATATAATAAAACTGGATCATAATGATTCTGCTAATATGATAGTTTTATATAATTTGTCTTCTTTTTCATCCACTTTTTGAGTTTTTAAATTAAAATAAAATATCCATAATATACATACTTATATTTAGATATTCAAGTATAAGCAGGTACATATATAAAACCGGATACCGAATCGGATACGAATTGATGGAATCGAATCTTTAAAACTCGGGGTTGCAATACCTACGCAAAAATACAAAAAATAATATGGTAATATAAAAATATTTTCATGTTATACATTCAAATACCGTAAGTAAGTAGATACCCACGTAAAACTATTGGGGAATAATAATAGTGATTTATTTTGGGTAGGCAGCCTTCAACGAATTTTATCATTGTCAGATTTCATGCCTAACATTTTTGGAAAATTGATAATAGCATTCCGGAAAATGCTTTTATGCCGTTAAATCTGTTGTTCCTAAACGACGTGTGTTTGAATGGGTACTTCCCTAAGTGACAGTTCATCAATATGAATATTATTATTCCTTCGCCAATTTTAAGGAATTTCAGATATTACGGCCTACTTTGGTCGTGCGCCTTGCCAATTCGCGCCTACCTACTGTCAAAGAATATAATACAAACTGTCAGACCAGATTTCATATTAGCGAAATTTAATGAGTGTGGATGTAGAGAAAATAATTAATTCTATGAACCTGAGGAACAATGTAACTGTTTATTTTAACTGACTGTTAACTGACATTAAATAAATAACAAACCATTGTGTGTACAATTACGTTTATTTTGATTATCAATTCAGTTTATAAGCATAAAAATATTCAATATTTATTATAAATAGACAATAAATTATAATTAATGTGTTTATTAACAAAATTAGTATTATTAAAAATTATATGACATAGTGACACGTTGACGTCTTAACAATTTTGGAGTGATTAGTTTTGTGTCTCACTAGATACAAAAAAAAACTAATACGAATGTTTCTGAAATGTTATAAAGTGTGTATTAAAATATGTAATTTTATGAAGAATTAATTACTTATAATTACTATTAATAAAGTTGGTAATATTGATGTTACATAGTTTACCACATCTCGCTTAAATACATAGCTTTTCCAGTTAAAGTTTCTCTAAAATATTAGCAAAAGTATCAGTGATTATTTTCTATAATTACAATAACACATTTTTTGTCAAACTGTTTCTGTTGACAATCAAGGCTCATTTTAAACGTCCGAACTATATCTTTCCAGCAATCCCTGCATTCCACTAGACGCATAGCTGAATATATTGAAAGACCCGTCGTATCTAAACAAAAAACCAAATAATCATTTTATTTTTTCGTACATTGATATACCTATAATATAACATAAATAATCATTACGTACGATTAATAAATTTCAATTACGTAGTCGCAGCACTTATTCTGAGTCAGAACTATTTCCTCGTGTTAAGCTCATCAGGCACCATTAGCATAATTATTGTATAATATTGTTTATGTCTTTTTTAACATTTGGTATATACGTGTATTATAAAACTATGTCTTTTATTTTACTTGATTGATTATCACCACTTTTTTTAAATTTAAATCACATGTTGGGAACGTCCTGAATTCCGATTTCTTATGACTACGATGTTTTGTTTATTTTTAATAAACAAATTATTAAACAAATAGAATAGCTACATTGTTTATATTACTTCACTTAAAATTAAACACACTTATCTTTTACCAGTGACAGAGCAATTAATAAAAATGTTAGGGCTCTAAAGGGTGGCGAGTTCTTAAGATAACTTGTGAATATATTGAAAGAAGGTAGGAATACGTTACATAATATTTTATTATTATCGGAGGTATTTATTTACCTAAACAAGTAAGTACCTATCTACTTTTACCATAAGTTACTATCCATGGTAAATAGCTAATAGTTTTCAACAGATGTGCCATTTACTTGATGGTTATTTATTAAAAATTTTAAGAAATTTATCGATCACTTAGTATATGTAAATTGAATTAACATTTTAAAGGTTATTTGTATGAAAAGAAACAAACAATTTTAGAGTTTCATAAATATAGGTAGTATTACATATTTATTTCGCTACACTCTTTTGATATTATATTTTTTTTAATTACCCACCTAATAAAAATATTACTAAAAGTATATAAAACGGTACCTAGTCAGTATGGTTTTAAGCAAAATTATTAAAATTAATTACCAAATAACCAGCATTAAAAAATATTTTTATTAAGTTTATTATATTTTAAAATGAATAGATAAAATTCCCTGAATAAAATATTTCTAAGTAGGTATCTATTTTCCGGGAAGAAACCTTTTTGACGCATCAAAGCACACTTTGATCGCCTCGTCTCTCAAAATTCTTACTGAAATGTATACAAACTTACCTCGGCCGCAAATTAACGTACCGAGTAACAACAAATGGCCTAATAATGAGTTTCTCCAAGCTCATAATAATAAATCGAGTCCCTAATGATCACCAGCCCCCTGGGGAGTCGGTGCATTGTCGTACAGAAAAGTGGCGACATCTGATGTAGTCCTCTTTCGGGTATTTTCTTGGACAATCAAATGTTAACACGGCGTGACACTTTCATAGCCAAAAAATACGATATTATGTGAAATTTTTTAACATGTCAAAACATATCTAGATAATAAAATATATTTTTTAACACATTTTAAAATACTTTTTTAATGTTTTGGTTTTTATTATATTGTATAGGCATACATTTTTTTTATATATTTTTTAAGAATACTATTTTTACCAAAATATTATTTACAACGAGATTACTCGTTTTTTATTTTTCACAATATTTTTTGATAAACATTTTTTTTCTTCTTTTTTGGTTAATTTCTGCTCTTCAATTTGAAGCATATACTCGTACCTACCTATACACTACAGTACGCCTACAAGAATATAATATCTCTCAGCAGTCTTCTTATGTCTTTCCTGAGCATGTCAGCATCCCGCAGCTCTGCCGTGTGTTATGGGTTTTCGGATATTAAAACAATATTAATGTAAAACAAAGTTCATATATTGTAATTCACTAGCTAACACACAATTATTTTGTAAACTAATAAGTAAAAATATAATATTTAAATACCTAGAACTTGTCGCTAATGCATCCAGAACAAAAGTGATGCTGGTTTAGTCAGCTTTGCAAGTGTGCTGAAAGAATGTTAATGAGATTGGTATTGACAATTTGAATATATATAACATGTACATATATATTATTATTTGTATTTAGCGGCCTTACAGGATACTGTAATCCTATCGGCTTCAAGAAAAGACAGACCAGGCTGAGATTCTAGGTAACTGTAGCATGTGGTCAAAGCCAGACGTTGTTTCATCACCTTTGATGACATGGGGTAGATAGTCGTGACGATAGACAGTTTCATGAAATTTACTTATTACTCCACTCATAGGCCCGGCCCACATAGCTTTTATAATCAATATTTAAAATATCAGTTAAATGATTGGAATAATCTACATTTGTACTTTGTGATACTGAAATACCAGTTTTCATTATGTCTTATGTCTTAAAACGTAAAATATCTTTAAAGTGTTTTCGTTTAAGCAACTTTACATAAACACCCTTTATTTGTATACTCTAAATTGGCACCTACTCTAAATGTAATTTCGCTAAATTTCTTAACAGTTTAAGCAGTATACAGTAAAATTACTGTTTTGTTAATGATAATGCTACGCGATAGAATCTTTAATATTTAAACCCTGGTAGCATCGCGATACCGTTTCATTTTACTATGGGGGAATTTTTTATACTTTTAAATTATATGATATTAATTATTTAAATAATACAGTCTCATATTTTGATAGAGAATAATCAGTATCATATTTATTCATTTACTAATTAATAAAAAAAACAATACAATTGTATCATTTTACAATGCAATTATCGACGCATCATCTACCGGAAAACGAAATAAATAAATAAATTATTTAATAATTGATTATTAAAATATACACACGTTCTGTTGATGAAGTATTTTAATGATTAAGGTCATCAAGAGCGTTTGCATATAGTGAAGATGTTGGCTTATTCAACAATAAATATAGATGCTACTCGTCTATCAACAAAGAAATACAGACGAATAATTCAGGAACTCCAGCTCAGAAAGAATAGTAAGTATTGATATTTAGTTTAATGCTTTAAAACCAATAATTCCTTTTATTCGACTATTTTAACGTTCGCATACGGACGGATCTCATTGGAGTCCAGTAACACTTTTATAACAACAAAATTGACTTTGACGGTTGCCTTCGGTCGGCACCATTTAAATTTAGTTAAAGATGCAGCTTCTTTTAAAAAAAATGATGCAGTCAGTTTAAATCAAAAAACAAAGGAGAACCAGCTAAGTAGTTATGTATTTTTATTTTATAGTGTCTGCAAACCAAAAATCACAAATCTCTAATATGAAAAATACCATGTCTCTTTTTGCATTGATTTCAATTATATGTATGTTTACATACAAATAAGTAGTATAGTATGTTTTTTATTTATAAAAAGAGAAACACTTTCGGTTTAGTATTTATTTAGAGGTCACAAAGATTTAATCAATAATAACAGAGAATACTTCAAACGGTACACGAAAACAGATAAACAAGATAATATGACTCGCTCAACCAAATATCCAGATGAACTTGCCAAAGGATTCGTTCAGTTTAGATAGGTATCACATTTGACAACTAGAAACCATACTTATCACTAGAGATGAATGTCGATAGTGTAAGGTGCTTAGTTTCAAAATAAAGGACCTGTGTGATCAAAATAATCAGAGCTAATCAAACTACTCTAACGGGCTGTAAGACTGTGAGAGATAAAAATTACGGAATTAGCATATATTTAAATCATAATCTGCCTACATAGCGCTTGCGGCGTCCAGTCAATGGGCTGCGCCAGATATCGGTCTGTTTCCGAAGTCACGCCGCTACAGTAGTAAGTATATTATAGTACCAAAACATGTGGAATGACTAATATTTTGAGTAAAATTAATTTGATTTGAAATACCATGTCGACAACATCATTTTATCGCTTTTTGAGCCTTAAAAACTACGATTGCCGGATTCAAACCTTGCTCACAGAAAACTTGTTGCACACTCTGCCTTGCAATCAGCAAAGCAGTTGGTTAGCGTGACAAAAAATAACTATATATACTAACCTGAATGCAACATTTTTGTAATAATAAAACAAAATACAGAAAAAATTATATTCTCTTATATTTTCATAATGTTACGTAAAATATTGCAATATTGAATATAAGTGTTTCCGATTTAATTAAGTATTACTTGATAACATTCAATCAATCCTAACGTAGATTATATACTAAAATCTTTTTTGTTTTTTTTTTGTAACAGCATTATGAAATATCAATAATTAATGAAAATACCTTGTTATCAAAAAACAAAAAGCTGAGTTTTTACTTCAGCTGCTAAGTAATTAAAACATTCCGGAAATTACCGGCTTTTAATTAAGTCTTCAGACTTTTAGTCTCGGAATAAAGGCTACAGCATATTTTGTAAATGTTACGTTCAAAAAATATATCCAGAAAAATTAGCAAGTCTAATTTAGGTGTTGTTCTATAATAAAAACTGTTAAATTTTATTAGGTGTTTTAATTCATATTAAAAAAGGACCGGTTCATTTTTATGTCGAGTCAACGTTTAGCCCTATAGTATAAAGCGCGCTCATCAATTTAAATTTTCGTTTCTTCGCTTCATGATGCCATAGTGATATTCTACAAATTAAAATGAGCAGTAAAAAATATTAAAGTACTGTAACAACATTTTTAACAGCATGACATCGTGTTTGAAAAATTTAATAAAACCTTTTTTTTATTTTTCTCTGAATATTTTTTATTTAACAGCAGTAAATACCTGACACGTGCGAAGTGCTCTCACAGAAATGTCCTCGACTCTACGACTGCCTTTTTTATTAAAACTATTACCAACTTAAAATAAATATAATTAAATATTACTGTATTTTTCCACGTCACTAATATATACAGTAAATTTTAACGTACATACACATAACTTTACTATAAACACCAACACGAAATCACATTGTTAGAAACACTTATCATTAACCAGATCGCATATACAAACTCGTGTCGACCGCATCACGTCGAATGTGTCGATGTGATTCTGTTGGTATTACAAAAATACGTGTAATTTAACGTACATATACACATAGCTCGAATGCGAGATTATAGTTCATAAAAAAAACATCTGGTGTCACATGCAATAAATTTTACCCGACATGGGGCGCAGGGTATAATACCAAAATGTCACAATTCGTCATTCATTTTGGCTAACCGCGTGACGTCAGAGTCGTAGCCTCGCCTATTGTATGAAAGAATATTGTAACATTGTGTCAAGTTTTGATTTATGACTATATACCAGTCGATATGATTTTCAATGTGCGACCAGGCTTAGTCTCAGTAGTAAATTCAATATCAAAGAAATTATATATTTAATACAGATAATACAGTTTTATTATATTGTAGTAATACAACTTCGTAGTGTATTAGTGTTAAACGTATAATTAAGGAATCTGCGTGATTATATATATTATATACGTGACGTATACTCCCGGTACGATGGTTTATAGCTAATCTTAATCAGAAATAAGTACATTAATATACCTCTATGTTGTCGTATTATATTCCATCTGGGATCACAAATTATGGTGGGGTAAAAATCTAACTATCAAGCAATAACAGACAATTTCTAAACCCAGAAACGAAATGGCTTCGTATGTTAAGTAAGGCATTGTTCCCTCGGCATGGTATAAATATGTAAGTTTTGGGGTTTGCGCATATAAGTTACAGTTAACACGACATCGTCGCATGTTATCAAATTACTTCTAGTCAGAAGACATGTGAGTCAAGCGACATTTTAATTAGAGGACCGTA
The DNA here is from genome assembly GCF_057557595.1 of Rhyacophila brunnea. Classification (NCBI taxonomy): domain Eukaryota; kingdom Metazoa; phylum Arthropoda; class Insecta; order Trichoptera; family Rhyacophilidae; genus Rhyacophila; species Rhyacophila brunnea. Next base: position 16,510,191 of record NW_028233170.1, read on the forward strand.
GAAATTCCCCGAACGATCTCGTACGAAAACGCAAAGAGCTTCGGGTAACATAGTGATTCTCAACCACCATGGGGGCGATTTCCGAATCCAGCGTAAACAGGAGTATGAGTTATTTTTCAATACTTAGAAATTTAACAGGAAACAACCCGCTGTGTTGTTTATTTTAGTAACCAAATAGCTCGTATCGTCACTGAGCTGTAAAACTTCCAATATAACAAAAAAATACAGGAAAAACCAAAACTATTTTTAGTTAGTCCATAAATAAATTGATTTGTCTGAAGCGTCAATTACATTGAGCGTCTTTACGATCTGTTTGTTGGCGAATTTAAAAGCGGGCGATTCAGCTACTGCGATTTGATGATTACACATAAAACTTTTCATTCGCTGAGAAGCCACAAGCCAGCGACTATTTTGACAGAACGTAGTTCGTTTTTTTACCGGGAGGTTGCTACTGCGCTCTACTGCGCAGACGCAGTAGACCCATACGCCGGCGTGTAGCGTGTAAAGTTGACAGGATTTCAACTTTTCTCGTTAGAGTGTTTACAACCTGATTGTTACCTTATTCGATGATTACACTGGGCGACTTTACAGGCAGATTGTAAATTCGCCAACAAACAGCTCGTATAGATCGTCATCTCAATGTAATTGACGCTTAATTATTATAAATACTGAAAAGCTTTTATTATTGAATATTATAGTTCAAAAACATATCCTTTTTCTAAGATAAGATACAAGGAATCTAACATTCTTAAACCTTGTGTATATTCAGTATTGAATAATATAAAAAAATATATATTTTTCATAAATACAAGAATGTCAATACTAAAAATATGGCTCGCGCCTTAAACTTTGACGATTAAATTATAAATGTATTTTACTTTAGTTTGATCACAAAGTAGATTGCCTCCTGATTGGTGTAATTTTAAATAGGCACCTCGGTTAAAATGTAGTTAGGTATAAGAAATAATGTGCATGAATCATAGCATAGTAAATCATGTAAATTCGAATCCCATTAATTCCAATTTTCTTCAAATTTTTTTTTTGGTTTTTCAAAATTATGTTTTTCTAAAATAAATTACCTACTAATAATAATGCTACTACAGCCAGATGTGGACCACGTCCAATATTGCTCTCTAGCTCCCTTGCCCGGGAATGGCATTTGGTCAAACCAAGTATCTAGTCCTTTTGTAGAGTATATGTTTCATAACTTTGTACTACGGCTCTAGGATGATGAAATGATGTAATATATTCTATAAATATTTTTTTTACATAAATATTATCTATTTATTTATTACTATATATACATTAACATAAGTGAATGTCATTTGATCTAATTTTATGCGAGGTAATCAGGCATAGAGGCGTAGCAGTGTAGTAAAAAGTGCAAAGTTATAAAACGTATACTCTATTCCATCAACGCTGATATATTTTTTGTTCCTCTATTCTACATTATGTCCATTTCAACGAAATCTTTTCATCATCATAAATTTTATGATATCCACCCCATTCAGTACAATTCGTTATTTAAAAAGAGAGAAAAGAAATAATAATCATGAAACGCTAGTTTTCGCGCTATTTCTAGGTTGATAGTTAAATTTTGATTAAATATGTTTTTCAATGGTTGGTATATTAAGTGGACCTCCGAATGGTTAAATACCCTCCTGATTACTGACGAATGATTAACCGACTAATCAGTCAATAACTGTATTTTTGTCTAAATCAAACAGTAATAATCATTACAATGTAGTAATCTAAATATACTATTCTCGAGTAGCTGTCTTTACGTTGAGAATGTCTGAGTTTACGGAATGCAGAAGTAAAATTCTCCATCACCTAACACAAATCTTACCAACCACCTTAACATATTTGACCCTTTAATTGCATTAATGTTCAAACAGCATCTCCAATTAAAATAACATACCCACGTTCCACAACCCTTCTGAATCTATGACTTAGTATTACAATTTTTTTTTTAAATGGTAATAATCTATTAAGTGGGTTTATCGCAACAACAAAGAATATCAGGGTTAATTAAGATACATTGAAACCGTATTGGGCCGTATGTATGAGATTCCGAAATTCTTTATAAGCTATTATTTAACCGATTTTCCACCATATAGAGTATAGCACTGTTTGTGACGTAAGCAATCTGACGTCACACGTCGTTCAAAATGGCTGCTTTATATGTCACTTTCAAATGTAATTTTAATAATGCATTCATTACAACAAACGTTTGCTTGAGGCCCACGTTCATTTTGTAGATTCTGTAAAATATTTGCGAACTTTAAAAACAGTTCCTAGTAGTGCTGTTTATTCATTTCATTCTTTCATTTACTCTTATTCCGTTTTGACATCTCATAATAGACGTGATTGAAGTGAAGTTCGTCATAATATAACTGTGTGTATTGCCACCAAATGGAAATGTTTACTGAGAATACTCTATCCTTTCGTACAGTAGAATTATAAAATAAATGTGATAAAATAACTGATAAATTATTTAAAGTTTATAATATTTATTCATTTATAATTATTAAATTTACATGGTACCGTTCGCACACTTTCCGACACATTTACAATTTCAAAATTTTATAAATGATCCTAAATACTAATAGGGAAGCTACAATAAAGATATAAATCACGTTGTTTGGAAATTCTCGCTTTATTATGGTTAAAAACGAAAGCTCCTTAAAAAATTAAGTACTTAGTCAAAATTATCAATTAATAGCTCAACCAAACATCAAAGCGTTTTTGTATATCTAAATGTGTGTGAGAGAATGTACCCTGCAAATAATAATTATAATCCCACATGATTGAAGTTAACACATAATAGTATGTACCTACCCATTATGTATAATATGTTATTTGTTGTTTTTATAATCAATAGTAGATATTATATAAATGTATAAGTGGACAGTGTATAAGTGGACAGCTAAATAAGTATCAGCTGCGACTTCGTGGTTTAATTTTAAAAAAGTCAATAGTAATTTCTGACTGTAATGCTCTAAAATTATTGTAGGGACATATTATTATATTTCTAAATTATTAAAATTACAAATTTTGCCTGCGTACTACTACAGGCCAGAAAATTAATGATTTCGCAAATGCCTGGGCATTTTTTCGGCGAAGGGCCGCATTGAGACTCTAAATATGAAAACATGCTGCCAAACAAAAAACAATTTATCGGTAGACGCAATTCACGATAAAAAAAACTTATATAAATACACATAGGCACAGACAACATAAAAAAGGCAGACAATTTAAAAATATTTACCTACCTGATTTTCAAATCAGATAGACTTTCGTTAAAATGAATACAATTATTTCATTATTTACGTGCATTTTATATTAAGTTTAATATTTTATATTTATGCTATTTTCATATAAGTAAGTACAGCTTACAGGCGGCTTAAAAATGTATATAATTTATCTAGGCTTCATCTAGATTAATCGATATAGTTGTCATATTATATGAAAACTATTTTTTTCATAATATATTCACATATTGTGGTCAATACGGGCGATTTTCGATAAATTTCGAATATACTAAAAATTTCCTTACCTCATAATTTATTAAATCGATACTAATACAATACTCAAAACACATTTACACATTTTTCGAATATCATGAATGAACAAAATTGAAACACTTCGTTCTATATTCGCTATCATTCGGCCGTTAAATATATGTTTATCTCTTTGTCTGTTGTATTCCATTCAACAAAATTCTACTATAATATATAGCAGTAAAATACTATACTATTTAATTTACAGGAATAATGAATAATGTATAAATAGAGATATTAGAGTAGCCAGAGCAGATACATGGAAGACACTGACTTAGGATAAAAGAGATGGAGGAAGGTCTTGAAGAAGACTAGGACCCGTTCCGGTTTGTTTGGCTTATGATGATGATGATGAAATTTTTATTTACTAATATTTATTTATTAAACTGCATAAAACTTGTAAGTATATATTTATTTTTATATTTTTACTGAGCATTATTGTAAAAAAATAACCCTATAAAAATGTAGCGAAATTTTAAGAGTGCGGTATAGTCGTGCTTAATAGTTTTTTATTTAAAGAAAAAAAAACTAATTGTCCTTTGTCTTGTTAGACCAATAGTACCTAATTAAATAAATACATAAGGTACCATACATAAGGTACCTAGATACATATCTGAACACTGTATCTTTTTTGCAGGCTATATTTTGCAATAACACAGCAGGCCACGAGGTTACGAATTACAGTAGTGAAATACGTCACAAAAACATCCGGGTTTAAGAAAATAACATAATATACGAGTATGGATTCTAACATCTACGGGAATTGAATCCGAAACCAGTGGAGTGATAAGTCAGTGTCTTATACATTGGACTACGAGAGAATCCAGACGATTAATGAGACATAAAATATTATTTCAGTGGCAATAACCTTACCCATAGAGATTATGTGGCAACGTTGTAATAACCCGAACTTTGACTTCTTTTCTCAAATAAGAAAATACAAAAAAGATACATATATCATCCGGTAATGATAAATTTTCCCTAAAAAGCTCCGGCGAAAACACTCAGGCTTTTCGGATTGTGAATCACAAACAGAAAAGACGAAGTAATTGCAACTAAGAGAACGTTTTGTATATTGGATGCCAGGTTCTTTCGCCGTTGTTTAACTTACGGCGAAATTTAACACTGTTGCCGACAGTTTGAAAACTTTTCGGCTGTTCAATAGTTCACCCGGCAATACTACCTATATACTCACACATAACGTATTATATTGATTCGATACAACATAAGACATTCAACATATTATTTTGTTTCTTGGTATTTTATTACTTTGTACGGCTACATGTGGGTCGTCCATAAATTACGACACACGTTTTTGGGTCACAAATTGTCACATTCTATCAGACCTCCTCCTACCCATTAAGACGTGATGTCATATTTGAACGACCCTTTACAAGAACTCTTGAATCATTCTTTGAAATATATTGCACTTTTGTCGAATGATGATTTTATTTAGGTTAGATATTTAATTTTAGGTATTCGTATATTAATGCAATTTACAAAATAATCTTTACAATAACAGTCGTCTTGCGTGAGTACTAGAGTTTTAGTTCTCACTCAGAAACTTGAGTCACGGGCTTAAATCTCGCTTCCGGAAAATTATTATTTCGTTTCTTTCTTACTTGTGTTTGGATCTTGATCATGGACCTGAACGAATAACGAACAAACCGTCTCAATAAAAACTGATAAAACCTCTTCATGCTGTGACCAAAATCCACAGGTTATTGTAGCAGCCAATAAAAAAGTACCTGGATCAGTGTTTCCCACGGTGGGGCATGACGCCTCAGAGGTGGGGCACCACGTTTCAGAGATGAGACACGTCGGCATTTCACATATAAAGGGGAATACTCATTGGTCATACAAAAAAATGCCTGAGATGTACAAAATTGAAGTAAACGCAAATTGTACTTAAAATAGAATGAAACCCATTACAATTTTAATAATTATCTAAAAACACAAACTGTGCAGGAGTATAATTGTATTTTGGTATTTTGTAAGTTTTTCTTTTTTTGCATTTTAATGCATACATTTTTGCATACTGGCAATACTGATTATCGAAGTTTGACGTTTGACAGCTACTTCATAATATTATGGCTACAGGTTTGGCCAAGGCCCTGTATTATTTTAGCAAAATGAGTGAACAACCAAAATCAAAAATAAGAAAACGTCAGTATTCGGAGGAATTTTTTAAATTTGGTTTTATACCTGCTGTGCACGACGAATGCCTACCTTTTTGTCTGCTGTGTGAGAAATCCTTTACCAATGAAACAATGAAACGTGGTCATCTTGAAGCGCATTTGAAGTCGAAACATAGTACTCATATTAATTCAGGTATTATTTTACTTCGAAATCTTAAGGAAAAATTTGGAAAACGTGCAACATTAACAAATCTATTTTCTGCCCAAACTGCAAATGTCGATCGTAGTCTTGAGGCTAGTTACCAAATTTCATTGCACATCGCTAAATGTGGAAAAAATCATACTATAGGAGAGGATCTAATCAAACCATCAATATCAGCATTTCTTAAAACAGTTTTACAACAAGATGACAAACTCGTGAGGGCGATGCCGCTCAGCAACACTACTGTTTGCAGAAGAATAGACAAATTGAGTGAAAACGTTGAAATACAGCTAGTTGAAAAGCTGAAAACACGGAAATTTTCACTACAAATGGATGAATCGACTTTAAGAGACAGTGAAGCCGTGTTGCTAGCTTACGTAAGATATATTGATAAGGGAATATTTGCTGAAGAAATGTTATTCTGCAAATCATTAGAAAGGACCACCACCTCTAAAGATATATTTAATAAGCTAAAAGAATATTTAGATCTTAAAAATATACCAATGAAAAATATAATATCTTGTGCTGCAGATGTGCCCCCAATATGATGGGCAAGAAAAATGGTTGCTTAAAATTAATGAAAGACGAGAATCCAGAAATAACTGTGGTGCATTGTGTTATTCACAGGGAAAACTTGGTGGCTAAACACATATCACCTGCTCTAAATGAGGTACTAAATTCCGTTATAAAGTGTATCAATACGATTAAAACCAGTGCCAAAAGTGAGCGTCTCTTCAAGTTATTTTGTGAAGAACAAAATGCGGAGTACGTTAGACTGTTACTTCACACTGAAGTAAGATGGCTTTCAAAAGGAAATTCCTTAAAAAGATTTATGGAATTATTCGATATCCTTAGTGATTTTTTAAGCAGCCGACCTGATATGAAGTTTTTGATGACGGTCGACGGTAGAGCATTTGTAAGCTATTTAACAGATATATTTGAAATGTTAAATATTTTAAATAGCCAACTTCAAGGATCGATGAAAACACTTGTCGATGCAAAAGCAAAGATATTTGCATTCACTACTTTCATTGAATTGTCTAAAAAAATATTTTAAACAACAATTTTTAAAAATTTGACTGGCTCAAAAAATGTGAAGTGACTGATAATGCTAAACATGTTATTTTCGACCATCTGCAAACTTTATTAACTGATTTTAAAGAAAGATTTGCTGATTTAAAGGAAATAAATATTCCAGCTTGGTTGACACAACCAATGCTGGTAGATATTTTAAATGAACAACTGTATCAAGAGGAACTTTCAGAAATGCAAAATGATGATTCGATTACAAATTTATTTAATATAAAAGGAATAATGGCATGGATTTGCGAAGAAGCTAACACAAAATATCCTAATATTACTTTGCATGCCAGAAAATTATTATTACCCTTTCCCTCATCTTATTTGGTGGAATGTGGTTTTAGCGCCATAAGCGATTTACTCATTAAAAAACGAAATCGATTGGATATAACTAATAGAGGGACCTAAGCACCTAAGACTGAAATTAACTAAGTTATATCCGGACATAAAATTTCTTTGTAGCAATCGTAACTGAATTTCTATAAATTAGGCGTCAAGATAATATGTGTGTGTGTTTGTACTAAATTTCAATTGTCATTTGTGTTTTATTATTGTTTTAATTTTTATTTTATTCTACTTAATTACATTTTCAATTTGTGTTTTGAAATAATTTCAGTTATAATATATGTATTAGAATAGGTTTTATTTAATTTTATTAGGGGTTCATATGTTTACAAACATATTACAATATGATTTGAAAATTTACCTGCTGTTTTATTAAAAAAAGATGCCGGTGGGGCATTTAACTTTTGAAAGGCTACGGTGGGGTATGGCATGAAGAAGGCTGGGAAACACTGACCTAGATAGTTATGTAAATATCAAATGGATTAGGAGAGAACATAGTCAATTTGTTACTTAATCTGTTACAGTGGATTCGCTGCCAAGCTCTTTGAGTGTCACTCGACCAACATGTTCATGAGGCGGAGCACTACAGGATCCAAGCCACATCCTCTGGGAATGTCCGAGAATGTACTGTTAGAGGGAAGAGATGCTTAAGGTGAAGTCTTTACTGAGCCTTTTTTTAAAGAGGCACCTAGCGGAAAAATACGAAGCTTGCAATTTGAAACATTTTTTTGATATTTCACAATTTCAATTGTATTAATTAATATTTATGTATCTGAAACATTTTAAATGAAAATATTTTTTATTTTAAGTGAAAGATAAACTTACAATTGTAAAAAATGTAATAAAATGTGAATTTGTTGAATCGGACCGCACCCTATTATTACATATATTTTATGGTCATATGTATTATTAAAATTTAGTTTATTAAGTTTTCTAAGCATCACCTAAGCGATTTTTGACTAATTCATAGTTTTAATATTTTTTATATCTATTTTAAAAAACATAGATTTTTATAAAAAAAATATAAATGTGTATAACTTGAAATCCTTTTTATTTATATCAAGCTTCAATATTTGGACCATACATTAATAAAATTTGATATAAATAAAAATTTTGTACAAATTTATATTTTTTATAAAAATCGATGTTTTTAAATATGACCATAAAATATACGTAATAATAGGGTACGGTCCGATTCAACAAATTCACATTTATTACATTTTTTACAATTGCAAGTTTATCTTTGACTTAAAATAAAAAATATTTTTCATTTTAATGTTTTCAGATACATATTTATTAATAAATACAGTTGAAATTGTAAATTACTAAAAAAAATCTAAAACGTATCGTTCCGCTAGGTGCCTCTTTAAAAATGGCTCAGTGAAGGCTTCACCTTAAGTCGGTCCAACCAGCTGTTGGGCCCATCGGGCCTTCCAGCCTGATCGTCACAAAGACCAACTAGGTATAATGCTTTTATAAAAATTGCGGCATCTTATTGCAGACGTGAAGATCTCTTCACATAGTTTTGTTTATCCGTATTGTCTTAGTTTTGTTTTTTGTATCTTCTATATCATTGAATTCATTTATTTCTGTTAAGTCTTCGTACCTTTCTCTCCTATGGCACTTTTTATTAAATTAAGTCTTTCAGTAAACTCAGTCAAAACTCACTTGAGAGCGTAGCGATTTTACTCTTCTGTATCTGCTCCTGAGACATTCTTAGGCGTAAACAACTGCTGATACTTCACATCCAAATATTGGGCCATATGATACGCTCGATTAAAACCGAGCTTGGTGCGGACCGGCTTGGTTTGGAGGGGTCCATGTTTGTGTTGTGGAGATCCGACATAAAAAGTGCACACTAAACTTTGTCAGTCATACTTATTTGTTTTTTAATTGAATTAAGAACACAAATTGCTGATAGTGTTAATTAGTTTTTAGTTAGTAATAGTTAAAAAATATTCGTCAATCTACAAAATATCTAAAATCATGCTATTAAATCTTACATCATTTTAGATATTTTAGTGTGCACTATTTTTGTCGGATTTCCACAGCCTACCTCCATCCTTCGCCACTGATGTAAATATCAAATGGATTAGAAGAGAACATAGACATGATCTGGTATAATAGATATTTAAATATTGTTATATTATAATTATGTCATTACATAATGCAATGTTATGATAGCATGTGCCGCTTACGTTACGAATAATAAGCTGATAATGCAGATAAAAAATGTCATAAATAAATAGCTACCAACTCTGTAATCGAAATCAAGTTAATAATAATACTAAAATGAATAATTTATAACTGGCTTCGGGAGTACATTATGATTATTTTGGTTATAGCTTCCTTGTGCTTGCTAATAATTATACATAATATAATATAATAAGTACTATATTACTATTCACTTTGTTATACTTACAGGCATATTTTCTGATACTAACAACACAAGTGTATACACGATTACAGCTTTAGTATACAAATTAAAATAAATGAATTTGAGCTTGTATGGGATTTTCATAAAGCTTTCCCGGACGATATTATTCATTCAACGTATTGTTTTTCTCGAGAACCATTTTATTTTAAGAACCGTTTTATATGTTGTAATAAATAGACGAAAACCGTAACCTACCACTAACAATAAATAATGGAGATACCAAGACGTATTCGTCTACCAGAGTATAATAATTCAGGATAAAATTGAGAGTGATAAACGTCATCTATCACGTGGAAGGTTAGCATTTTAGACGTGCAACAGTCTTCCTGACTTTTAACAAGATGAAATGGATGAGTCTGTAAAGAAAGATTGACGAGGAAACTGCTATCCATTCAGTGGCGCCATCATTTTAAAATATAGAGCTAAGAAAAGAATTACTCGATCACAATTCGAGGAAACTCTAATATAAAAATACAAGTGGTTGTTATCGATTTTCAATTACCTTTTGCGAATAATTCAAGCGTTTTTAAGCTCCTTAAATAGTAACTAAATTTTAATTTACGACTCTGAAAATATTTCCAATTAAATTGGCAATGTAAGAGCTTTTTCCTCGTACACATTTATCATCAGAGATCTTTTCCCCCTGTCTCTTGATAGCACGTTTTAATGGAACGACTTCATACAATGTTTATTGAAATGTGAATTTAACACGTAATAAATTATTTCGTAGATGAATTAGGTACAATTTTATATCATAACGAAAGTATTGTCAATTATTCAGTCACATTGAAAACATACATTGTTTTTCAAAAAGCTCTTGACCTACGATTTTAGAGACGGACATTCTTTTTATTGTCTTCCGCAGGATATTACACATAACACGGAACATTTAAACTGATATTTTTCTGTATCATGAACTGTTGTGATAGTTATGACGCAGTGCTAACTTTATTATAAAGATTATTGTCGTATTGTACATACCTAACTCGTGAATATTGTTAAAATAATTAAAAAAATATTTCATAGTGATTGAGTTTGCTGGTTTCAATTATATTTTCTCACAAAAAACTATTTTTAATTCATTAGGCCAGTGGTATTCAAAGCGTGGATCACAATGCCATTGGACGCTGCTAGAAGTTCTAGATAACGTCATTCAACGCGCTGATCACAATAATAGATTCGCATGCTTTGTTATCTATTTTCTTCAAATTATGACAAAATATAAACTGCTCTCCCCTTATCCTTATAATTAACATTCACGCATTATTTTTGAGTGCAGTATTTTTTTTCTTTGATTTACTTTTCTTTCAAAAACTCAGTGCTCATTAATTTTTAAATCCGTACTTTATTTTCGTTGAGTTTTTAAAAATAAATTGAAACAGAAAAAATACCTCTCACGTTTGAGTCTGATAAGGATACGTTCGATTGATATTTTAGAAAATCTTTTACAAAAGGTCGGCAATGTTAATTCTGAAGGCAAATTTCTAATTGGATGCTCAAAATATAAACGTTTTAAGGCGCTGTCAAAGATTTTTATACACTGTCGTAAAAGGAAAAGGTTTGAAAACTACTGGAGTATACGTTAATTTGGTGGCAATTCTTCATGGTGTTAGTATGATTTTTCAATCACTCTTTATTCACCATGTATGAAATTATATGTACATTTCGGTATATAATAAACAGTCATTTGTTTACTTATTTAAATATATGGATTAAGTACCTATTATTTGTTTTGTTTTATTTTAATTAATACTTTCTACATATAATTCACGGTTAACACTATTAAAACGGTCTAGTTTGTATTAAAATGCTAATAGTAAAATCGGGAATAATAAATGAACGTCCAGGTGAACCACTTCATTAAAATTATTCGTACATAATTTTATACGAATTTTATATTAGTCAATGTAACTATTATACTTAACTTTTAATCATGATAAAATGTAATTATAAACTCATTCATAATCACACAGTATATTAAATTTCTGATTGTATTGCTTGAGTTATATAAAATATCACTACATCGAAGTACTTACTCACTTTAGTCATAAATAATTTTCAGTAGGAATTGAGAAAACTTTAGCAATTTCGTTGGCAGTTGTAAAATTTGAATAGCGTGTAACTAATCGAAACTTTATCACTCATTTATAGCTATTGACACTTAGTTGCAATCGCTTTATTACTTTAACTACGAGAACTAAGCTTGGATCCGATTTTATTAGTATTTAAAAATGTCTGTATTTATTAGATACCTACTATAACTTGTATCTGTGTTTACAATCTATTTATAAATGTAATTTACGAGGTATAGACATCTATTGAATACACCAAAATGTATCAATCGAACAAACAATTTATTGAGGTATCTAGTTTCAAAAACCGATATGTACACAACTTAATATTTATGGCTAACGATTTAATGATTAACGTTTACGTTTTTCAATCGCAAGTGGTTGGCTTTAATATTAGTTTTTTTTCCGGTGTGTTGTATTGTATTTTTCTGGTATATAAAAACAAATATGCCCGTTTTTGACTCATTGGCTGCTATGATGTATTTCAAATTCGAAGTGGGAAATACCACCATTTATAATTATTGTTGATTATAAAACATTGTCTTATTATTTTATAATTATCTTACCTTTTTATTTATTGTACGGCATCAGAATATTATTCACATTGCGTACAGAAGACTAATAACGACAACATTAGTAATAAAAAATACAACCTATTTTGGCCCAAAATTTGATAACACTAATGATTCACTAGGAACGCGCGCGTAATTAAATATATCGTTTTATTGACAGTTAGACTTTTATAACGACATAAGTACCTACTAGATGTTTCCATTTATAAATAACTTTAATTTAAAATAAATAAATCATCTAACCCGCGAAAGTAATTAAATGTGCAATAACAAACAAAATTAATACCGGTTGAATTATGTTGTTGTCGTAGTAGGAAGTTCATAAAATAATTTACTTTTCTATGCATTATGTTATCAACAACAGTCGTTTCAGAATTTCCCACTGTTATTATTATTTATTTTTTTCGACCATGTCCGATCGTAATAGAATCATATGGGCCTCCACAGAGTAGAGGTTGGTTTGTTGTTTTTATTTAATAAAACGCAATTTTTATGTAGTACTTATTCCACTTTTAATCAAGAGATTAGGACCGGTTTCGTCCGCCTCAGAGGGACATTTTCAACTGAATACATTTTTTTAAAACAAAATCCAAAGCTATAGAAATATTATAACAATAGGTACATAAATAATTATCCGTCCAATAATACCTTCCCAATAACAGATTAATTAAAAACTAATGAGGATGGACATTAATATTTCATACTACGTCAGGGGCATTAAACAAATTATTTTAAATATTAACAAACCACAAAATATGAAACAATCTACACTTACAATAACATTAATATCAACAAATAATTATGATTAGTCAAAATTTACAAAAAAAAAATATAAAAAATAATAAAATAAACAATATTATCAATTGAAATGAGATCGAATACAAAAACAAAAACAACCAAAATATGAGTCAAAATTAAATGAAAATAAAAATTATAAATAATGTACAATAATATATAAAGTTATGTTATAACAATCCCAAATATTAAATAGGGTATAATAATGGAGAAGACACAAAATATAATTGATCATTTAACAAATTAGAATTGGGCAAAAATTTATACCTATTAATTTCTAGGATTTCCTGTTTATTCAATTTTATAGATTTCTCATTCAAATGCAGGATTTTAAAATTTTTACTGATATTAAAAGAGTTAAACTTAAATGATTTCAAAAAGATGAAGATTCATTACCATTTTTGGCACAGGCTAAATGTTCTTTGATCCTAGTATTAAAAGAACGTCCCGTTTGTCCAACATATGTGGCATCACAAGAGTCACAACTCAATAGATAAATTCCACTTTGGTTAAGTTAAGTTGAAAATGTCCCTCTGAGGCAGACGAAACCGGTCCTAATCTCTTGATTAAAAGTGGAATAAGTACTACATAAAAATTGCGTTTTATTAAATAAAAACAACGATACAATGCAGTTCCGCCATGAATTGACAGTTAACAAAATAAAAGAAGAGGTTGGTATTAACAGATTTTGTTTTTACGAGAAATGGATGTCAGCCACTTGGTCAAACTATTAGGTCCCAGGGTATGGACCCAAATTGACAAATAATATGTGTACTTGCCAGACCCAGGATTCGAACCTGGGGCCCATGGCATTATAGTCGAATGCTTAAGCCGCGCGGCCACCGTGGGCGTGGGCGTTATTATTAACAACGATATACCGTTGTTAAGCATTCAAAGCGTTCATAAATCAAATAAATGTTAAAGATAATCTTCTTATGGAAGTGATTGCGACAAAAACATCGGGTCCACTAATTTTTATACAAACTTTGAAAGAAGATAGGGACTTATTGTTAATTGCAAACAAAAATGGCACTTACGTGTTGTTTAATTTTAACTTTTAATTTGATTCAGCGAATCTGATAAAGCTCCATGTGGAGGAGAATAAACATGTTTGAAGTTAAAACAAATAGTTTTAAGAGAGTATGTAGTATAATCAAGCTTAATAGTTCTTAAAACCAGAGGGTTGAAGCGATCCCTTTTGCGAGTTGCTCCGCTCCGGGATCTAATACTTGCTCCAGCTCCGCTTCTGGGTCTGCTCCGCCCTGGGTAAAAAGTTTTAATATATATTATGTACCTATACAAATGTTTAGAAATTAAAAAAATAACGTTTATTATTCGTCATTTTCATTATTAATTCTATTAAATAAAATTTCCGCCAGTAAATCGTCTTTCATTATCTGCTAAGTGATGTTATTTATCACTCGGCAGTATTGCCGTATTTCAAATAATTCCTGTGTCAATTATAATATTTTCATTTGAGATTTGGATGAAAATTTAATAATAATAAAAAAAAACATCCGGAGCAGTGGAGCACTATAAATTTTTGATGATCCGGCTCCGCTCCAAGGTCCCCTCCAACGCTCAGCTCAAAACTGTTTTGGTACCCCCTCCCCACGCCCCATCCTCAGATCATCTAAATCTAAAACTAAATATTCTAATTAGTGCCTATATGATGACAGTAGCATCACTTTGGGAATAAATTATGTTTGCATTCTAACTTTATTCACATACTGGCAATAATAACATACCTACTGTAGTAAGGGACAATCTTTTAAAGCTTCTGTTGAAACAACCAATTGTTTTGTTAGTACCGGATTCTTAGAACTAGAATTTCTATTTATTTAAGATAGTAACATATAAACATTTTAGTAAACTATTTGTTTGTCTATCATTTAAAATAATATATACAATTAATTAAACAGCAGATGTAAGCTATTTAACTACGTAATGTAATTCCAGTAGTCGAAATATATTGTTATTTAAACTACCTACTACAAATAATGTTATGATTTATATTATCCCAAATGAAATTTATCCCTCGTTTATGTGAAATTAATTTCTCCTTTAAGTATTTATTGTTTGCTGGTGTAATCAAATATTTAGCAAATAGAACTAAATTACTTTAAGTGTACATAATACGTTATCAATGCGATTAGTTGCCCTTTTGTTTAAAGGTAACGTTCGCCATGTTTTCCGTGAGACCTTTTCGTAATTTAAATCAATGGCAATAGCCACCTTTCCGGACATTTAAATTTGTTGCGGTAGCTTAGTTAGTGGATCTTTTTAAAAAATTGAAGGACTTCAAAAGGCAAATTTTCAATGAAATATAATGGAACACAATTAGTAAATATTCTTTTCCAAGTTACCTATTAAAAATATTGCTGCAGATTATTATAATAACGTAATTACACTCTACCAATTAAAATCGTTATATTATTGTCAACCATCTTAAAACCAGATTTTATTAAAATGATAATAGTAGATTTTATAGACGAACAATGTTATAACCTTATACATTCGTAGATGCAATTTCTTTTAGTCCATTGCAAATAGGAAAAGAAAGTTTTTTTGTGGTTGATATTGTCAACTCAAGTCTATTGGATCGCTTTCTCTCATTTGACGATACTCCTCAAACATCTTGTTTTTTGTCAAAACTATCAAACCTAAATGAAGAAATCTTCATATTCGCAGTATAACCTCTCATCTTATTTACAGCAATTAAAAAATGCTGACACAAACTTACGTGATGCGATAAAGTCATCAAGATAAATAGCAATATTCCGGATATGTCATTCGACAAGAGGACAACAGTGGGACAATTACAGCTATACAGTGGTATCGAAAGGGCACAAAAGAATCACGGACTTGCCCTACAGCTGACCCGAACAATAAACTTATTAAGTTCAGCGAATGTACGTGACCAAAAATAATTATCAAGAACTGAAAAAGCTTCAGACGATGATTGTGCTTTATTTTAATTCGTTAGTAGGTAGTTGCATTGAAATCTTTTACCACATTTTTTAATGTTTTCTTTCTCCTGCTATGGAGTTTGATCATTCACAACAAATATTCGCACGAGTGAACTTTGTGGTATATAAAAGCACATAATCAATCAAATACATTATATCAATATATACGTGTCTTGTTTTATAGAATAAACAAAGAAAAAGAAAATACTATTTTCCAAATCGTGGCTTTAAATTGTTTTTGAGACAAAGGTTACGTTAACCGTATTAAAACCAAACGTGAAAATAGAACCGGAACCAACCCTGAAAACCTCGTAATAATTTTGGAACCGGAATCGAGATCGGAACCCTTAATTTCAAATCTTGAGAACCCCAAACCCCCGGAACCGGAACCACTTTTTATTTTATATGTATTCATAATTCGTTTTGTGGTATTATTCTTGTATTTTTGTTGATCGTCGTTTACGCATGCAGTAGGTATATATTTAAAACATATTTATTTATAAATTTTAATTGTCCATGTCATATGCTCCATTTGATAATAATATCTTGATCTCTGAGTATGTAGTTGGGTAGGAATTGAGAAATTGAACTCCAGAACCGAACCTTTGATATTCAAATAACTCTGATTAAAACTACCTGGTACCTACCCAGGATGTCAAAAATGTTTAAATTTATTACGCGAACCCGAAAACTACGGATGCATTCAAATAAGAATTTATAACAAAACTTGGACTAAAAATATTTGGACTTGAAAGCTTTGCCTGAAATATCAACAGAAGTTTTGAGGGATCCAATATGGCGAACCCGACCCGCAAGCAATGTCTTATTTCCTGCCGCGAACTTTCGCATGTCACCGCTATAAGGGCGCCGAGTAAACCATTACTCGGTGCTTTTCAAACGAGAGCTTTTAGGAAAGTTCACGATGATTTATATTTTAGTTTCGCTTATGCTGTAAAAACATGGATTCTGTTTATAAATTGAATGAATTAATATAATATATTATATTTTACGGAAGTTGTCCAGTACATATGTATAACTAGGTATGTATTATAATATATTTTGTGAATAAATCACAACTTTGTTTCAGTAAAAGTTAAAAAATTAATGCTGATATTTCAAGTATTCAAATTAAATATCCAGACATCTAATGATATCTAAATGATGCTAATTACGACCAAACCTCCAATAAACTATTGAAATGCACAAGTTTGACAAAATTTCATGACAGAGTATCGTTGAATCATTACAACTTGTGGTACTAGTGTCATAGAAATCATTAAACACATTTTTATCTATAGATGGTTTAAGTTCATGATCGTTTACATGATATTGGATATTATTAGTGTGTAAATAATTTTATTATTATTACACTTGTATACCTGCATCAAAAACAGTCGATTATGTGAACAGACGCGCTAGTTATTAGTTATGAGTGTAATCACGAAGACAATATTATAGTGCCTGGGATATATACTCCAGATGCCACACGACAATCCGACTCTTTACACTTATGGAAAACCGGTCGCCGGCATCGTGATCAATCCGGCCTCACCCTCACTGGCAGCACTGCCAAAAGAACAATCTACGGGCGAGACGTAGTACCTACCGGCTTGGAAAATGATGCGGCTTAGTATTTGCCATATTATTATGCGATCCTTAACTCAATGTCTGATGTATGAAGAGTGATAAGGTGAAATAAGAAGGGTTGACTAAGAAAGGTAACAATTTCCATCCCTAAGCAAAGCATGTGGGTCTACCTACATAGTCAAATATTAAAAACATCTGATTTTTTCCAGATACTCTACTATGTATATAGGTAGAAAATAAATAATGGTTTTAAAACTGGAAAATTTTTATTTGCGTTTTGCTCAAAGTTAAATTATTATTTATAAAAACAATGTCCAAGTTTATAATTATTAAGCTTAAAATCTTTTATGCCTTAACTAAATAAGCAAAGTTTATAATACCTACATAATATATTTTACGATTATACGCTAAAAAGTTACAATAGTAGTTTTGTGACACGAACAATAACTATTGTGAAGAAAATAACAGTTTCACTAATGAATTACCTCACAATTGACCAAAATGTTATTTTCCAACCATTTGCCCAGATTTTATGTCGGAGGAAAATATGCAAAGATTCATTCTTGACATTATTTTTAATTGAAGATTAGAATGAGCACTCTGGGAATGTACCCTTAAAACCTTTGGTCTATAATATGAACCACCCGTTGTGATATTTTGCTCTCTGGCTGCGGGTTTCTTTGTCACTTGGAAAAATGTATTATCGTAAGCTTGAAAATGCTAGAAAATGAGGATTTTTGTTTGCTTCAGGATAAGTGCACTTATTCTTATAAACATAAAAGTTTTCATCCCTTTAATGTATACTGTGAATGCTACATTTTAGTACTGCTAAATATTATTCATTATTAAAAATTTGGAGTAAGTAATTAGTTTGAAAGTTGAGGCGTGGACTATATTATTTGATCCAGTGAATTCAAATTTAAATTTATTTATTTATTTAAAACAAAGCTTACAAATCACAAATTCATAACATTCACATTATGATATAATAAAACACCGAAATACAAATACTATAATATTAATACTTTCGACCGAATGTACTTGATGGAATTTGAATTTAAATTCTAATGGATTCAAGCTCTGTACTATTCCATCAATTAGAATACAAATACTATACTTAGCAAAAATAGTATAAATAGTAAATATAAAAATTATATAGTATGTAATTAGATTCAAATTCTGTTTTCATAAATTAACAGTTTTATTCATTACGTACTAGAAATATTAATGTATATAATATAACTAATATAATTAGGAGAAAGTTTTATTATCAAATTCTTATAGTATCATATTTTTTCAATATTTTTACATCCTGATATGGGTCTAGGCCACTTCTCAAAGAGGTTTAATTGCTATTTATTGGATAGATAAACAAAGTATATTATATTAAAAAATATTAAACTTATTTTTCCTAGACATCATAATATTTTGTTATATTTTATTGATAAGATGGTGATTATAAAAAATATGTCTCTAAGCCTTAATATTTGTTGTGTTTCATTCAGGTATCCTCATATTAGATTTTGTTTATACGTTATAGATACTAGAAATCAATGCTAAATATTTTCTCAATATGCTCAATTCCATGGATTTAGATTAAAACAATAATTTGAAAAGCAATACGTGAACTTAGCAGACGTAGCATTTGAACCCAAAAACTTATGCTTAAGAAGCGAATATACCACTCGACCAACAAGAGCGTCAATATAATATCTACATGCAATACTCATTATTGCCAATATTAAATAATATCAATATATATATGGATAATTTAAGAGGATTGTTTATATTTTTAATAATATAATGTGAACTAGCATTCAAGTATTAGAAAAAATAAGTAAAAATCTTTATGATGTTTTCGAAGCTAATTAACATAAATCGTATATTTTCATACGATATGTACTAATTAATACACTTTTCTGCAACTGTATTTTATTCATACACCAATTTAAGGCTCATAACTTATAAATAAATATAAACAATGTTTAAATTTTATTCATACCAGATTTTCATTCAATGTAATAAAAACGCATAAAACTCAGGTTGTTCGCACAGGTGTTCAACTAGAAAATAGCAATAAAAACAGTCAAAATAGAACGTAGGCTTTGCACAAATGAATCCATTTTTAATCCAGCGCAAACTAAAATTTATGAAAGTGCACACGACCCGACTCGCATTGCATAATCAAACAGAATTTAATTATGAATGAAGTATTAGGTTTTGATTCGTTTTCCGCAAACACATCTGGTCTGTGTGGAATTATAAATGTTCTTCACTGTTGCAATAATTGCATACCTACTCTTACATTTTAAATCATTCAGAGACTATTATAAAATGACAGAATGATATTGGAATTATATCAAATAATTAAATTGATCAAGTTTTTTTTTAATTAATGACACTTTATAATATCACCTTCAATTAATCATTAATAACATATATTTTATAAACTTCAATCAAATTTGTCTTAAAAAGGTTTTACTACACATCTATAGCTATACAATACTTCTACACGTAATGAACTCTGGGTTGTCAGTATACCCATGCCGGAAGGTATTAGCATTGCGCACAAATTAAACCGTATATACATATTTTTTGGAAATATATTAAATTATCATAAATACTTGTATTTCGGTTAAGTATTTCACCATGATTCCAAGAGATGATAATGTGTGTATAATATATTAAATCATTTAAAACAATCGACCGGGGCTAGTTACTAGTATAATGAGTGTAAAGTGTAGCGTATAAATATCGTCTGTGTTTTCTAAAAAGGGCGAATCAACCATTTTGGCGAAATTGAGATTTTAATGAAAAAACAATATGTACCTACCTCACTAGCTTTTATTGTGTAAAAACGGCGATCTCTCTCGAACTGTCTCCACTGGAAAGTATTTGAAAACCATAAAATCGTATGGGCGAATATCCACTTGGTATTACGGATAAAAAGCAAATGTGACATATTAGGCCTTTTAAAATATTATGTTATTATGCTTAATATAAAGACAGTATTCTTTCTAAGCTTTATTATAAACTTTTTAGATATTTAATTAATAAATATATGTCAAAAGTTTAAAATCCTCCTCCTGTAAAATAGTATTTCGGTTAATTCACCCTTTTTACAAAACACCGACGATATGCGCTCGTTTTCTACGGAATCGAAGAGCACTTAAACACGCTTGTGGCATATATCTGTTAAATTATTTTCATAAGTAGTTAACAAATTAATATTATCAGGATATGAAATTATTCTATTTCATGTACGTGTGCTTACGTAGAGATCACTATTAATAAAATAGCAAGAGTGCGTATTTCTTTTATGCCGCTAGTTAAATATTATAATAGTTATGTGATATAATTTGATATATTAATACTCAGGAAAACATCATATACGAACAATAAAATATAATTAGCGTGTAATCATTGTTATTGTTCGTAATTATCATTGGTTCCGCAACTATCTGCCATATTGTGAGGTTACGTTAATCATTTTGAACTGTGTCAATACGACGTCGCTTGCTTCATATCGTGGGTGTCTAGTTTTTTTAATGATATTGTTTTAATGTACAAACACCCTGTATCTAACTTAATCTAGAAGGCTATTCGTTTAAAAAAAATATATGCACACCACTCGCTGATTACATTTATCTACAGTTTTATTACTAAGATCAAGTATGCAGTATGTTTTTCAATTATTATTAAATGTCTAGGTTTATGCATTTGTTATTTTCACTTGTTTTTAAATAAATGTATTAAAAATAATAATTATATTGTACTTAAGTACTTACTTATGACAACATTAAGTATATATGCATATGAATTTAAGATAAGGAAACTTCTTCTTTACTATGCGTATTATAATTACAGTCATAAAAGGGATTTTTCACCAGCATTTTACGACTGGGAGCACAGAAAGAAACGGTTTGTTATGCTACCAAAATCAGTGTAGCTCGTTACGATTTCAATCCAAATTCCTTGGAAAATATCGGAGTAAAATAATAAAAGGGATACGGTAGCAAACCGGGCCGGTCCGCGGCGGGATCAAGTTATATGGAGCGTATAGCCCGGGAATCGGGATACCAAGATTAGATTCGGTTCGAATGGGCTTCGGCGGACCTCAATGGGTTTCTGCCATGCTCTCTTCCGCGATCCGTTTTATATATAATAAGAGAATAACACGCCTAAAATAGCGGCTACCTTCTTATCTTGCGGGGTCTATTGTGGAAATAAAATGTCGTACAGCATTATAAATTGCCGCTTTTTATTTGGCCTGGAATTTTTATTACTATTACCGGTGCTAGTTTGTATGTAGTTATTTATAATGTTATTTACTGTGCATGTGTATATTAACTATCAATATAATTTTTATTAAACATTATGTTCTATAAACATCGAAGTTAATTGGTCCACCAAGACACGCCCATCCCACAACACAAATAGTTTCAATCGGGTGTATCACGGAACTCTACATTTGCATGTGAAGCATCAGTATTTTTATATAACTAAGAATACTAGTATCTCAGAAACAGTTAACCAATACTGAGATCACCACATACTCAAGTGTGAATTCACTGAATTTACATGGCTTTATGTTAAGAGTGCCCATATGAGAGATGAGCACATAAATGTTTTGACTTTATCCGATCCTAAGAAGATCATAATGGGCCTACGCAGAGTGGAAGTTTGTATGAACAGACTTTTGTTTTTACGATTAATGGATGTAAGCCTCGTGCTCAACATTTTAGGTTCATACTCTGAATCCAAATACACATTGGAAAATAATATGTGTATTTCTCCAGGATTCGAACCTGAAACTCACGACATTATAACCTGACGCGTTAGCCGGTTGACCATCGTGGGTTGAAGACAAAATTAAAAATTATAAAAAAATACAAAACTGCCGATTATTTAAGAGCATTTTAAGTTGTCAGTATGTCACGGCAATTTTTCTAAATGCAACAAAATTGGTCTTTACGGCGACCAGATTGGACGGTCTGATGAGCCGAACAGCTGGTTGAACTGACGCAAGTAGCTCTTTCCTTTCCATACACATTTTAAGATATTTCGAATAGATGTGGCTTCCATTATGTATTCCTCCGCTACACAAATATGTTGAACGGGTAACAAGATCAAGCTCATAGAGCTTGTCAGCGTTATTCGTGATTAGATATTTGAAAAAAACACATATGTATGCGTGCCTCGTACCTCTAATGCAGATTGATTGTGATGATCTCAAACAGGACTCCAAAAAGCCTCGAATATTTAATTGTTTTTGGGCAGTGTGTCAAATAAAAGGCCTTGAGGGTTAACGTCGATGAGGTGGAGTGACCAGATGAATGAATTCACTGGAAATAGCATTCACCACGTTTGCAGAGGGTGAGGAAAGAAGAAAAAACCTGATCCAGAATTGTATATTATTCGTGTATCTTCAAGCTTGAGGGTGACGATGAGGAAGAAGGAAAACTAACTGTACCTATATTTTAAAAAAGTGACCGAAAAAAATAATCTCACTTCAAATTATTCTCCCATATATCATGATTTATCAAAGTAGTGATGGACATCATTACACCTCTTCAAAAATATCGAAAGTTTTTATTGAATCACTGTTACTTCCATCTTAATAAAAAAATATATGGGTAAGTAAGTTCCTTTATTGAGGAAAATATATTCCCAAGAGAATTTTAACTTAAAGTTTATTTTGCGTTGCCTTCCTAGAACTGTATGCTATTCCTACCATTATCAGAAAACTTTTAACTAAACACCAGTTAATTTTCGTAACATACGGGTATGCTGCAAAGTTTCAACAGGAGTACCAATAAAAATTTAAGAAAGCTTGTATTGATGTTAAGTTCTCAAATACTATTTAGATAAGAATACCGCTTTTTTATCTTATGCTCTTTCTGACGACAGTAAATAATTATCACTGTTTAATCATTT
Source organism: Rhyacophila brunnea (assembly GCF_057557595.1). Lineage (NCBI taxonomy): Eukaryota > Metazoa > Arthropoda > Insecta > Trichoptera > Rhyacophilidae > Rhyacophila > Rhyacophila brunnea. Next base: position 16,533,888 of record NW_028233170.1, read on the forward strand.
AAATGTGACCAATTCATAAAAAAATATTCCAGTTTTAATATTGAAGTTTTATACAGAAACATGAGACTCATTGTTTTTATGATAATGATATGTATTGATCAGTGTTAGCTTATTGCACATACATAATATTATATCGAGACTTACTCTATTTATTATAATTCTAAATCATAACACTTAATCGATAAATTTATTATTTAAAACACCGATGGCTTTTGAAATATTTGTATTAAGTTATATAAAAATTTCTCCTATACTAAAAATTGCATATATGCATATATCACAATACTTGTGTTATACCCAAAGAGAAGTCTTGACATTTTAAAAACCATTCACTGGTTACAAGAATCTTTTGTTTTGAAATTCTGACCGGAAAATATATTTGCCACAGAAGAGCGAGTCCTGTAACAAAATTGTACACTGGCATTGATTTAGTAGCCCGCAAAATAAACATGCTCAGTGAATTTTCACTGCACAAGATTACTTGTTACTCTGTAGACTTCCCACAATATGTTTTACAATATTTTGCAATAAGAAACATTTAGCTACTAAATAGATTTTAATTAATGAGAGTTTTGTATCCATGTAATTTTAATTAAAATAAAATTTTCAGCAATATTCTTGTTCGATAGTATACATTTGTTACTAACCTTAGTTTATCCACTGCTGGATGAAAGCCTTCACATTAATCTAGTTTTATCAGTATCTATTCCTTTGTTGCCCAGTACATACACCGAAGTTGGTAAGTTCGTCGTTACGAAAACAATTAAGGACACGATTCTATACATAAGAAATATCATATACCTATACAAAAAATAATACTTGGGAAAAGCTGACAGTCGACATTTTTAACCGAAGGAAGTTGTCAACCGGTACGGTCGGTACGGTATATTGTGTGCACTGTTGTATAAACCTCTTCCCAATTAGTATTTCCATCATTTTACTCATCGCTTACCTTTATCCAACAGGCAATCTCTGTTGCTGGGAGGTAACCACATCACAAAAAAGTAATTCATAAAACATGACATTTTGTTATCGTTGTTTTTTTATTCAACGATTAATTCATAACATTTGAGAATGTAACATTATTTATTACACATATAATTTAATATAATATAAAAATCGGAAAAACCAATACCGGGCGGGACTTGAACCAGCATCCACCGGATTTCAGCCAATGTGATGTACCAATTTAGCTACCTGTACCTCATCTAATTATTGTGAAATTAATTAATAGTCATGAAACTAAAGCGCTTCTCAAATTTCATTAATGTTATAATTTGTTGAATAAAAAAAATATTGGCACGTGCAGGACTAAAATTTGGAGAGATGCTGACAGTATCTATTATTAATATCTTAATTCAAACTACAAAAGCCGATTACCAATATTAAAACAACTTGGGAAGCGCTTCAGGCTATTAATTAATTTCGCCATAATTAGATAGGGTACAGGTGGCAAAATTGTTAAAGCACGTTGACCGGAAACCGGTAGATACTGGTTTGAGTCCTGCTCAGCACCATATTTTTTAATATTTATTCTTATAGGTATGTTTCCAAATTACGTACATTCAATATTGCTTCGTTTTTTATGGAAAAGAATACAGCATTTGCAAAACTCTTATTTGATGTTTTCATTCTAAAATAATACGAAACCTTGAAATAAATGCACACATAATAAATTCAAAGTTCTTTGTACTTAAATAAATTCGTTAGTCTTGTTTTTTGTTCTATTTTATTTTATTCATTCACATTCGATATCCTGTGCTGATTCAAAATGTGATGAGATCGACAAGTATGTAGCAAAATTTTCATTGAATACGTTTGTTATTTTTTTTTTCACATTCGGCCTAAATGCTACGTGAAATTGTACAGGTGGAATCGTCAATTATCAAATATTTGCATACACCTGGTATATCCGATCCTCGAGTTCGCAAATCGCTTATATCGAAAAACCGTGTTGCACCGTTACCGCCTTCGGCAACATAAAAATAAACTCCCGAAAGAATAAAGTATGAAACTTTTTATTCGCAGTACCAGCGTATATTTCAAATTTTCAATTCTCCCACCGATTACGGCGAGACCAAGTTGCGGGCCTTAATTTTGCGCGGAAAGAAAAGCGCGGGTTATAAAGTACAAGAAAATCCTGTAAAGGCGGCCGGCCGGATTCACGTGGATTTGATAACTGTAGCCCGCACCAGAATGCCGATGAAATATGGACGTTTAACGACCCTCGTGGGTAAGCCACGTGCTAATACATTTTTTCCGGTTGCGTTGGTGTAAATTTCACCGCAAAATGCATTTATCTGAAGTTAGTGGGCATGTAGCGTATAATTGGCCCATAAGACCGGGCCCCTGTTTGTTATTTCGGTACCCTTAGCCGCCGGTAAACATGATAAATTAATATAAATATTGTATTTCGCCAACATATTTTCCACGCCGACCATGTTTCGTTTCTAGAATAAAGGCATCAAATCATAATAATACATTGTCCTAAAGGAAATATACATATATTATTTTTTTATGTATTTATAAATTCATAACTTCAATAAATAGTTACATACTATTAGTAAAGATACATAAACATAATTATATGATGAAAAAAATCGCCATACAAAACATTAAGGTACATAGCTTGAAAACAATTCAGATACTTCACCTACGAGCCTCATGAGGCTCGTAGCTTATTAATTGGTTAAACCATATTAGCGCGATACCAGTGGATATACGGGTTCAAATCCCATCGATTTTTTAAATGTATTGTTTTCTAGTCGCTATATATCTGAAGTGTTTTCAAATTATGTATATTCGATATATCGATCGTCCAGTTCATTTGTCAGACAACTCCAAAAAAATGAAATTTGAGCTAAATATGCAGTTTTGTGTAAAATTTTACACTCTACCTGGTTCAGTACTCAGATATCTCTAGAATGCCATCAAAAAATGCTAATGCTGATAAACTTCTATAGAATTAAACGAAGTGTTGATATTGTCTGGGTCATTAAAAGAATATTTCTAAATGTCCTCTCTAAATGTCTCTAAAAGTACCTAATCTTTAAACACCTGTTGATAAAATATATAAAATTCGGGCGTAAATCAATAGTATTATCCATTATCTCAAAAGTAGTTATTTGGAGATGTCTGACTAATGAACTGAACGATCGATATGGAATGTTACATTCTCAAATTTTGTGAAGTATTCGTTGAATAAAAAAGGTATATTTAAAAAATTAGGTATATATTTTTATTACTTAAACTGGCGCTATACACCGTTGACTTACATAATCGATTATAAGACCATCTTCCAGGGTCCCTATCATGAGTTTTTTAAGATTGTCATTTTCAGTTTTTCTGCATTCCTCCTAGCATTACTTTCCCATGTTCTCCGATATTGACCCAAATGCCAAGTGCCCACAAGGGTTCGTTTATAACCCTTATGTATAGCTATATATCCGTCGCATTTAACAACATGGCCAGCCTATTAGAGTCTTCGCGGCTGAAAATATTAACTATATTGGACTGAAATTACTCAAAAGGTTTGGTCGCGGAAGCGTCAACTTTTGTTTTCTTTAACCGGTCCAAGTATTTTTTCGAAAAATTTATTTTCGAATACTTTGACGACCTTTTTTCGTTTCTCCCAGGTTTTAAACCCATACAGTATTAAGTTGTTCCTGAGACACTCTCAACACAATATTGAATGGTGTTTAACATTCTTTACGTCACGGTATACGCCTGCAGTGACGTGGAGATGTGACGGATGGTGGAGGAAAAACGCGAGTATGGAAGTAATAGTTTTGAACAAGTGGCTAACATCCATTTCTTGTAATAAAAACACTGTTGATACAACTGCTACTTTATGGTTGCCCAATTATGATCTTCTTAGTATCGAAAATGGTTAAAAACAAAAAAGTAGATAAGTTAATACAAAAATTCGTTTTAATTAATGTAAAATTGCAACCAAAATTATTTTGAGGTTTACATACTAACATAATAATATGTAATTTATATTATTGATATTAATCATATAAGTGGATACCATTAACCGGTTACAAATCGTAAAGATTAATATTAAAATTTCATTACCAGGGTATCATATCGAATGAAAAAGTACCTATCAGTCAAAATGTTACGATACCATTTTGACGGCCATAGTCAATACTTATATAATATTTACGATAGAAATATGGTATAAGAATAATATGTTTAAAATTTATATATATAATTATTATCAATTTAATTACCTATGTAATTCTTTATGGAATCTATAATTTTAATGTTATATTAAAAATAGTTATATTTGATAATAAACTGTAGCAAAGTAGAAAGTAAAGAAATAATGCATTTATATATCTCATAATATAATAAATATGAGCAAAATATAGTTAATGCATTTGCATGTTATGACACCAGCTTCGTATAATATTTTTTATTAATATCTTTTACATGTTTCTAAAACAATTTATGTTCCAGAATTGTTTTGCCTGTTCTCTGGTTGTTTACATTTACATGCATATTAATATGCACACTCGCAGGGTAATCCGGCCAGTTGCGGTGCACCGGCGGATGCATTACTGTTGCATTATTGTGTGGCCATGCTCAAACGAGGCCAGTGGTAGGCAAAGGTTGTTTGCAGAGCGTTTAATGCGACTGGCTGGAGCACGGCGGCGCTTTTCCGAGCCGTGTGAAAATCCCATATGTAATCCCCTACACCTGAGTCGAGCGTCGGCGTCGGCGTCGCCTCTAAACCCCCATGCCTCTGCGCCTAAAAACGTACACTTAAACCAGAATTATGCGATGCCTTAGGCGTTTTAATTTGACCAAGTGAAAATATTGTCTCGCAAAACAAGAAATGTGAAAGCTTTGAATAAAAAAACAAACATAATTTATACACAGTTACTCACTGTGTTGGTTGTTATTTCGGTTTTTCTATTAGATTTCACCACCACAACATGAGACTTTTATGTTAAATTAAAAAATTAACTATGTATTTTAAAACCTTATTTGTTGACCTTTTAACAATGTTTAAAACTAACAAATAATGAAATTGACTAATTTCAAATGCTTTACGGTATTTTATGATATTGCTAAGACTTCAAATGACATATTGCGATATGCTAGACTCCTACCAATTTCATCAAGTAGGTGACATATTGGCTCCCTCTATACACATCGGTTTTTATATACACTCTTATGTACATTTTCCATACTATGTTATATGTAAGCATGTGTAGTGAACACCGACTCGTTATTTTTACGACGTGTGTCTTCTATTTCACTGCTTTGACAATAAATTTATTATAATTAACATTACATACACTCAACCACTTTGAATTAAGTAATAAGAACGTGTACTAAAATAACATATTGCCCAAGCTTAATTTTATTTAAATATTTTAACTGGCAATGCTAGATCATTCTCTTGAGAGTGCCTGATAATATTTAATTTTAATAACTCAATCAAATTCAACATCAAATCGTTTAAGAAGCCTACTAAATATGGGATTAATTTTCGATAGCCAACAAATCCAGCAGGTTTATTTTCAAACAGCATCAATATCCATTTCAGCTAATTACGTTATTGTAAACCCAGATGCCATCTAAGTGATAAGAAAAAAGACGAGATAGGTTTTATTGCTAATAAACGTACAAATTTTACAAATGAGAAATGAAAATGTAGCATTTTCTTACTTTGTCAAAAAATGGATTTGAACTTATTTGAAAACTACCCCCGTGAGAGATTTATTTTATAAAATATTACATATTAATTAAAAGTTAATTTAACTCACTGAATAAGTATGAATAAACTTTGGTTCGTCTAATAATAATATAAATGAATTATTAAACTTTCTCTTTACACTTTCACCACCTACCCATATGTGGAGTCAGTATTTATTTTGTTTCTCAATAATAAAGTCGCGTGAGAAACATATTTGTACAGATTTCGTACAAGACTATTATGTAGCAATACGTAGGTCGTATGTGTTGGGGATATAACAGAATACGGGGGTGGGTTTTCACGTATGAAGTAGTATCATATTTAAGCTTCGTATCGTGTTTTCTGTCACGGTGCCGGACTTTCGTAAACCTCTCACCATAATCTCAATAAATATACAATAAAATATACAGGTTATAGTTCTCTTATAAACCAGTTTCAAAGGGATAATATTAAATCCATAAAATAATTTTTTATGTTTGAAAAGTACAAAATAAGAAAAGATTATAATACATATAGGGTAAGAGCTACAATTATTGGCCAGTTAAGGATTTTTTCAACTTTGTTAATTTTTATTGGACACATATTATTAGAAAGGTGAAATAAAAAAATATAATTTGTTAAATTGTTTATTTATTCATAATAATCAATTATCATAACATTTGAAAAATACATTTTTCATCATAAAAAAAATAATCAAAAAGAAAGGCAGAAATCTACAATTATTGGCCACTTTTTTCAATTATTGGCCACCAAAAGATGCAATTATTGGCCACCCCAAAATTGCTCTAATAACATTATTTAAACAAAAATTAAAAAACAGATTATGTAATATTATAATCACACATCCTTATTAAGTGTTCAATCAAGTACGTAATGCAATTTTATCGTCATTTTAGTAGATATACGCAATATATTACTTAAAAATACCAAGAACACCTTGAGTTACAGTGAGAGAGGTATATTTAATTAAATACGTAGAGCTTGTTGGAAATTGTTTTCAAAAATTCAAAAGAAGATTACCTAGAAGTTAACATATATCTTGACGTAGCATAGAGGATAAATGAGAATCATTGAAGTTTTCCCACAATCGGAACAGCATACAAAACTTTTCAGTAGAGGATTTTTGTGGAAGGAATTTTAGTTTTGAATTTTAGCGTGCTTCTTGTTACTGAACGCAAAGACTCTTCACTATGGTCTTTCATATACTCTATTGCTTCTTTTATTCTTCCGTTCTTGACTATATTTCATTCGTTTATTTTGATGCATTTTTATTCTGGAACAATCAAGAAAAAAGTGTCTATTATCGGCCATCAAAAGTACAATTATGGGCCAGGTGGTCAACATTTATCTACGAATGTCGGAGAAATATAATAAAAACAAAGATGATTAATAATACTGTCAAAACACTATTCAACTAATAAAAATAAATGTAATACTTTACTAATTAGTCACATATTCTACTATTAACCAGGCCGGCCGATAAAGGAAAATCGACGTATTTTGGAATCAGTTATTGGCCACCATCATAATATGCCTACCCACTTATTTTTTCCAAAATATATGTCTAATGATGTATACATAAATTAAATACATATATACTTTGTCAATTAGATTAGCATTTTGTATGATATTAAATGTTTAACATACCTTTTAACAGAAGTCATGTTCTTTTACAATTTACAACAAATCCCACTTATTTCACAATTTCGCTCGAACTGTCAGATAAAAATGCGGTTTTGAGGTTTTTTTGTAATGCTTAAAGTAACAGTTATCTATTTTACCAACGGAGGAACAATTTATAAGATTTCTTAATAAGTTAACAGACGGCAATGTTGATTTAATATCTTAAAAAACTAGATTTTATCGGCAAGTGGCCAATAATTGAAGCTGGCCCATAATAGTAGCTCTTACCTTAATAGATAATAATATATACGTTATATATAATTAATTAACCAAAAACAAAGAGAGAAGAATGTAAAAAAAAAACAATACTTCTTTGAGCGGTGTAAAATTATTATGACATATTTTTAAGGGGTATGTAATTGAACAGAGCAAGCAAAATAAATAATTCGAACGGCCCACTGAGTTAATACCTTAAGGTGATGTCTCTAGGTAAAGTTGTTATCGAAAAATAGCTAGAAAAGTTTAATAATCGGTAAATATATATTCAAAAGTAATGAGAAAAATAAAATAAAAAATTAAGATGTATCGTGGAGTTCTATATACCAAAAATACGTGTCAAATTCGGTACATTTCTATCGGGTGGTAAGAATGAATGACATAAGATTTATTATCAAAATTACGATAAAAATGTACGTAAATCTATTACCTAGGGAAACGCTAAACGTTAATTGGAATTTATTATATCCTTATATCTTTTTTTTCAAATTTAAAAAACATCGATTTAGAGGTTAGAAAGCATGCAATTAAAATCGAAACATCTCGGTTCAGACTTAATTTATCGCAAAAAACGCTTAGCGTTTCTATTAAAAATATTATTTAATAATTTTTAGGCTAGTTATTTAAATATAATCTTGTATTTTTGTATATTAACGAATCGATTGTAAATAAAATGAATATTTGACAAGACTTTATCGACATATGCTGCTAACGCGGAAATAAATCGAACTATTTTTGAAACAGTACTTGCATAGATTAAAAAATACATACACACACACATACATTGAAAATAAAGGTTCGCCAGGTACGAAGACAAAAACTGTGTTAATTCTGCTGTCAATAATTTTTGTTTGCGATATTGGAGCATATGTCAATGGACTACATATATCAACCTCCACTTTCTGAAATAGTGTTGTGTAATTATTTCAGATATTTATTACTGTTTTGACGTACCTACCTTTTATAAAGCGATTTTAAAATAAATATAGTTTCATAATAATATAAAGAAAGCATACGAGCGAAAATGCCTAAGATACTTCTGACACACATCAAATTTAATCTTTGTCTAGTAACTGTACAATTTATCCATATTTATGTTAAGTGTTTAAAATGTTATAAGTAAAAAAAAAATCGTCTATTCACGTGGTAGTCGCGAAAATTATGAACAATATACAATGTTAAAAATAATAAGAATTGTTAAAATTTCTAGTCACAATATTATTCAAAGACAAATTAACCCGATCAAAACAGCCTCGACAAACTTCCACTTCACTAACTTTTGTTCTATATGTTTATCCTGGATACAGCGGCAAACACATTTTGAAAATAGCCGATGTACTGGATTATTTGTTAGTTTGGGTTAGTTTAAGTTAGATTAGGTAATCCTAACAAATAATCCAGTATATAGGCTATTTTCAAAATGTCTTTGCCGCTGTATCCAGGATAACCGACTTGTACCCTAACTTTAATTACATACATACTATTGTACTATATTTGGGCCATCAAACGTTCATTCCTGTCTACGGCCTTAAAATTATTATCTACGTGCCTATATAACTGTATGCCGTCCTGTCAAAAAGTGGAGGTTGATAATTTAGTATGTAGAAAATAGAAGTTATTATTAGTCTCCATAAAATATAGGGTAAACAATTCAGTGAATGAACACATAAGAGGTGAATTTGAAAATAAATTAAATTAAAAACGATTAAATGAACTAAGAAAATTATAACAATAGGTAGGTACAATAAATTGTGTATAACCGTGGTATTACTAATTTTATGCCGTGATGCTTTGATAGTTGAACTTTTCATAATATTTGGATCACTATTTAGTTGCTCATTTATCTGCTACATCATAAAGTCGTAAATATTGTTTTTTTATGAAGCAATCATAAATACAAAAAATTAAGATCTACTTTTCAATCATAGTAGATACCTAGGAATATGGTATAGGTGTTGATAATTTTTAATTATTTATTCGAGATCTTCAGGGAATTACAAAAGTCCACACCTAGAAACCACTGGGCCAATAAGGTTTCTTTTTATATCTCCAAATCCATTTCACTTACACATTTATAGGTAAAATAAATAAAACTATCTTTTATTTTATCTTGCACTGTTCTTTAAAATCGACATTAGATTTTTTCAAAGAAATAACGTTCTGTCTTTTTTTTAGAATATTATGTAATCAGTGGTGCTCTTACTTCAAATTCTAAATTTTTTTCTTACGTTTTACAATTTTTTTTTTAATTTGTCACTTATTTTGTCCTTGGGTTTGCTTATCAAGATTTGTTCGCATGTTTATTTACGTTTTTTCTTACCTCCAACTTCTTTTTTATTCAATTCGTTGCGTGTCTTACTTTATTCTTATCTCAGATATAGTTAGTTAGTTAATACAAACCGTCCACTCTGTGGAGGCCCATATGAACCCATTAGGATCGGACATGGTTGAAACGAAATGAATTGGGATGTCTATATAATATCGACATTGTCATAATTATAACTACAGTCGAACTCGGTTATTACAATCTCGGACATAGCGAGATCTCGGATGTAATGAGGAAACAGTCGTTGACATTTGGTATATGATTTTCTCCGTACATTTTTATTCACTGTTATAACGAGATACTTATCGGATATACCGAGCTAAAATACTGGTAATGTGTTGATCGTTTAAAGACATTTCGACCCTAAGCAATAAAATCCGATCGGACAGGATGCCGCCGGGGACAGATTACGTTTATAACACTAGTTAAGTGTCTAATTGTTGTCTTCGCCGACAATAAAAATACCTATTGTCTGATATAACGAGTACCGCTTATAACGAGCACATTCAGCCGGTCCAACCTTCCTAGTAATAACCAAGTACAACTGTATATTCCTTATTTTGTTTAATAATAATTCGAATGGCATTTGTTTTGCTATTCATTTCATATCATTCTTTTATTCCACCTCTAGTAGAAATTCGATGTAATTGTCAATTGTACAAGATTAAACTCAATCTTATAAACATTTGTACTTAAATGTTCATTTACTACTATAAATGAATTTTACTGTAGAAAAATATTTATATTAATTCGTATTGACAACGTAAAAAAATCTGGTTCATTGACTGGACAGGATACCCTTGTATTGCCACTGTAAAAAAAACTACGGTAAACAAAATGTAAAAATCATAAACACTTTAAATCAAATCAAATAGACATGTTAGAATTGTAAATATTTTATGGGGAAAATATTAATTGTAAATATTTTTACATAGGTAAGTAAATATATAATAAATTTAAATGCATTTTTATCAAGCTTATGATTTTTAATATGTGGCGACACACAATATTTTATTTTATATTTTATTGCCATCTGGTTGCGATCGACGAAAGTTTTTAGTAACACATTTTTAGAAATTCATGGTAGATGCCTGTAGATGCCTTTAGATGGCGTTGAAGTCACATTTGATCGTAAATTGAGGCAAAGAATTCGCCTTAACTTTTATTTTACCACGTTGCTTTGATGTATTCTTATTTTTTAGAAGTTCAAACAAAAAAAATCTTTTTGTTATGCTTCAGTTATTCATTCCATTAAATGAAATTTGACATAAATTTTTAATTCGAAAAAATGTCATCTACTGATGACGATGGATTCAATTAAGTAAGTGAGTATGAACCAACCAACCACTGATAATAACCTACTGAGTTTATTATTAATTAATTGAGTTAGCATTTACTTGGTAGAATTCCATTTTACAAGAAATGAAAATATAATTAATATTAAATTCTACAGGTTTTTTTTTTTTTTATAAAAAAAAAAAAACCTGTAGAATTTAATATTAATTATATTTTCATTTCTTGAGTTTATTATTATTTATACTCGCGATACATGTTTCCCAACCAATGTGTCGCGAAACATGAATCGCGAGGATAACAAAGGTGCGTCGCGGATTTTATCGAAAACTATAATAAGTAAAAATGTGTAGGTACATAAAATAGTACATACTTCGACTATTATTTACTATCACTTCAAAAAAACTATCTGCATAATTAATTGTTTAACAAAAAGCGTGAGACGTAGCGATGGATCGTGGAAAATGGTGAAAACCGTGTGCTTATCCTACGTTTCGATGCTGAAACGTGAAAGGGTGAAGTCCATAAGTAATACTTTACCATTTGGTATGAGAATCTGATTATCGAGGAATCGATCAACCACCAACTTTGCCAGACATTTTATGACTAGTCATTGCTAGTCATAATAACTTAATTTGTCAGTCAATTCGATTTATTTTATTATAATTATTAAAACAAGAAATAATTCAGAATCTCGCATAATTTCACTTTATCTACTGTTATAAAAGTATGTAACGCTATAATAAACGGGCAAATAATAGCACTTAGGACCTACTTCACTATGAAATAAATACATTTATTTTTATCAAAAATTAAAAACAAAACATTACTCAGTTACTTAGTTAGTTTAGCGATTCTAGTATTACGATAGGTGTTACGATTATTTTATTAAAGTTTAGATAACTAGTTACATTAAATACACAATTAACCATTAGCTACAGAATAATTTTACTTTCTATGGAGATTTCAGTATTTATTTACTCTAAATATTTTTTTAAATTGCATGGATATAAGTAATATATGTAATTATTATCGAACAAGAACTTCTTGTCCACGTGTTAAAACTGTGAACTAACAATTTCCTCCAGTGCCAAATTATCATTTAATTTTACGCTGCCGTGGTGTACGGATCTGTCAATTTACGTAGTTTGAAGTTTTTTTAAATATGTCTAAAACGATCAAGGGTGATTTTAGAATTATTATTAGTAAACTTTTGGTTTATTGCGAAAAAGAAAAAGAGTCGCATCTTATAAGAGGGCAAGAGGGCTGACAGTAAATATGATTCTTAAACATATTATTCTTATACCATGTTTCTATCGCATATATTAATTATGCTAGGTTCGGCAAAAAATATAGATACTTTTTTTTCGATGATGATACTGATTTTGCGATTTTTTTATGCCGTTCTCCATCGGCATGCAAGTCAGACGATTTACAGTCTACGGATTTTTTTTCGAGTGGAGCACCCCAAATTTGCTGACTTTCAAATCCATAGATCAACTTCGTTGGATTTCAAACATGTTTGATATTTAACTTTTAGAGTTGCCAGAATTTATCCGTCAATCAATACATAAATTCGATTTGACATTAATATACGCAACCATTCGGACCGAAAAAAACCTGCAATTATTGTTATTAGTGTATTACTGCAAACATTTTTATTGATTAATTCCTTATATTAAAAAAAAAAGTATTATCAATTTTTTTTTTGAATTTATGAAAATCTTAAAGAAAACGTAAAATTTGTGCTGTTTTCAATCCTATATTATTTTATGCAAATCTGCATATAAATAAGACAAAATTTCGGAATTATCTGAAAACATTACGATATTTTTAACTATCTCAACTGTTAGTTCGACTTATTTACTCGTTCGTTTATTGTCCTTTGGTCAGTAGCAAAGCATAGACAAATCGAACGACTTATTGTCCTCGGACTTTTGTCACGTCAATGCGACAGCACCTGTAGTACTTCTTGACCGATACTTCAACACTTTGGTAGGTATTGATAGTTTGCTTTCGATACGATACCGATACCAGGTATCAATACTTTTTCTTTCGATATAACAGGCCTATGATTAATATCTATAGCATAAGTAGGTAGATAAATTAGTGGGTAATGTGTTGTACAAAAAATCAACGGATATAAATCACAATAATTCATTTTTTCATTAATATAAAGCACTACTATCGTAGTATGATAAAAAAAATAGCATTGTATTCGTAAAGCGAAATTTATTTTAAGGAAGATTGAATCTTAATATGCCTGCCTACCTATTTTTCAATTTACTTTCTGCTTTCTTTCTAGAAGCAAGATTAGAAACCCGACAATTTCTTTAGTCTTCCCCGCCTTTATTCACTTTCAAGACTCTTTTATTCGATTTTCTCAGAAGGTTCGGATAAATAATATCAAATTTTACACAAAAGTTTTTTTTTATAAATTCCTTCGCTCGTAAAGATTTTCAAGCTCATTTCAATCAAAAGATGAACAATTTACAAATGATATCGGAATAAATTAAAACATGCCATTGAACCTTTGAAGTTCAAATTCATGTATCGTCAATTCATGTATATCAAACTCGTGGCCCTCGTAGTTACCAGTGGTGAAGGGTGACTTTTGGAAAGAGGTAGGCTGTGGATAACTGATAAAAAGAATACACTTGTCAGGTATACTTACGAGAAATAAGATGATAATACGATAGTACTACTAATGAATAGGTACACACTAATGACAATGACACACTAATTTAATGAAACTTCAAAAACTCACTGACGACATCAAATTAAGCGATCAGTTTAAATTACGTATTTTTTCAAAACACTAATATACATCAAAAATCATTATATTAAAGTTTTTTTTATTTTTAAAAACAGTATATATTTATTAATATTCGATTAAACACCATAGAAATTATTTTTTTAATTTATCCAATTATTAATTATTTAATTTTAGACTCTGCGATCGGAGCTTACCTTAGTTCATATAATTCGATAGACTGGGCGGGGTTACGTGACGTAAAGTCCATATGAAAAAAATTGAGACTTATTTGAAGCATAGTCCGACCTTTATTTACGTCAAGACAGATGGCACGCTGTGGTATATTTTTAAAAACCTTTGTAGATTGTTTTTAAATTGTTTGTGTAATACATTCTTACACCTACGGCATCTCTCGTTGGTAAAATAAATTATTTTATAGAATATAAATAATCAAGTGATTATATAAATAAGTCAATATGCAATTAAAAAATATTTTTCTTAAGAAGGTAGGCTTCAATGTATCGCCTAGTATGGAGTCTTCGCCACTGGTAGTTACTGGTACTTGCCTCTCATACAATGGGTTCCTGATTCGATTCCCGGTGAGTTCATAACACTTATATTACTTATTTGTAAAATGTAGCGTTGTTTCAGAAGTAATATAATATTGCTGAAACAATATAAATTAACATTTTTATGTAATCAAATCAAATCGGATATCAAAAGTGCCTACCCGTATTTCACTGGTGATATATCCAACAAGATTCCACAATGGTGACCCTACTGATTTAATATTACCCCCCTCGTAGTGAAACGCTCAATGAAATGAGACGGTAGTATTGTGTGACATAATATTATAACTCTTAACATAACGACTGTTAAAAGGCAAAACGCACACAAATCAAATTTTATAGGAAGCACAAAAACGTTTTTGTTAAGGTTTTAGGTCAACGTTAAAATATACAATCTACATAAACCATGATGTATTATAAATAATAAGTTGGTATTTTATTTTCCCAATATTGAGGCAATTAAGGAAACCCCAATAAAAAATGAGTCTTGTTTCCCTCTATTTTAAGAAATTACAATCAAATTTAGCTAACATCCTTTCGACATAGCGTGTATTTAGTTGTATGCAATGTTATTATCCAATAAAACACTATTTTGAAAAATCTGAGGGTTAGCTAATTTGCCATTGTAAAGTCATATGTATTCAATGTATTAAATTTTATACTTAACAATTTTTTTCGTTCAACGAATAATTCATATGATTTAAGAATGTAACATTATAATTATTGAACATACATAATTTTGAAAACACTTCTGAGAAAATATAATATAACCAATAGAAAAAACGTAGTATAGTAATAAGTAGTAATAGTAGCTCAATTTGGAAAGCGCTTTAGAGAGTATTAAGAGCCATTAGAAAAAAATTAAGTATGGCGTCTTTAGCATAGTGGTCTATGTGCATGGGCGCGAACCCGAGAGATGCAGGTTCGATTCCTTACTTTTTCAAAAAAGATTTTTTCTATTGGTTATAATATATTTTCTCAGAAGTGTTTTCAAAATTATGTATGTTCAATTTTATACAATGAGCACAGTAAATTGATGGATAAAAATCTTATAATAACAATATATAAATATTTGATAATTATTATAATCATTTGTAGTTTTGGTTGCTTTTTTGATTTCTAAGTGCGGGTTTTTCAACTACCTACCACTAAACTTTATCTAATATTATTGCAAGTGTGTGATTTTCTAGTTTCTTTTGAGATATTGATAATCCATATGAAAGTCTACTAAATAGGTATCAATAACGTAGTCTATAAGCTGTGGACTCTTTATCAACATTGGTCTAGTAGTTTTTGTTATACTATAATTTTATTATACTAATTAGTATGAATAGGTTTAATTTATTGATATATTACCTTACTTACCGTAACATCGCGATTTAATAAGTTTTACTGATAAAATTATTCCACTATCGAGCTTTTAATGCCAATATAGAGACGTTTTCTATGGAGTTGATTAATTAACTACGAATCTCAATCAATGAGTGTTAACCATCTTCTTAAGACCTTCGGTAAAATGGCAATAGTTAATAGCGTTTGTCAACACCTGTACTTAGGGTTAAAAGGGATCAGATGTATAAGATGTTGGGTGGACCAGCTTGCTCTGATTGTTCTGCTAATAGCTGCATTACGTCATTATGTCACCCAAGGGGGTGCCTTTCAAGATTCTACCCCTGCCCTTCTGCGGCTATTGGGAATGGCACTATACCTACACAGTCAAATCGTCGCCAAACAATAATTAATTAGAATGTTAATAATATTAACATAAAAAAATATATTGGTAGCCAACATGATACCATTAAAGTTTTTTTTCGAAATTCAAAATTTATGAAAACACAGTGATGTTATAGATATTCATCTAACTAAATCTATGGATTTAACAAATATTTTAATGGAATTGAAACATTTCATTATACACACGTTATAATATTGAAATAAATAAATAAGCAGTTATGAAAAAATAATGTATCGTAAAATATATTGCTGAAAACCAAAAAATATATGTAAGTACCTATTATACCTACTTATATCACTTTAGAGTGACACTATAGGACGCGCGGCTTAAGCTTTGGTCTATGGCGTCGTGGGTCCCAGGTTCGAATCCTGGGTCTGACAAGTACACATATTATTTTTCAATTTATGTATGAGACAGAGTATGGACCTAATAGGTTAAGCAAGCTCGTAAAAACAAAATCTTTTAATACAAACTTCCACTCTGTGGAGGCCCATATGATTTTATTAGGATCAGACATGGTCGAAAAAAAATAGCCGATTCGCAAGGGTATTGGTATTGTTATTAGTACAATGCACATTTTGATGCTAGCAAACAATACCAATACAACAGCGAATGGTTTTTGCCGTTCCACGGTTCCACTGTATAATGATTCCATTCTAGATGTGGAATGAAATTTTAATTATTGTTTCATGATTTAAATAATGTAATATTTCTAAGAACCCTATTATTTTCAGGCTACGATGAAAGCAATTATAATAAAATTTAAAGGACTTAACTTTGTTTATATTTTAATATTTTTTAAATAAAAAATTATAAATTTCATTACGAAAAACTGGGTTTCTAGGAAGGGACATGTTTTTTTTTTCTGGGAAAAAAGAAAACGATATGAAAACAATTTTCCGGCAATTGAATTGTTCGGGATTAACTTATGCGGATGAATTGTGAGCGGACAACTTTCCTAAGCACGGTTAACTTAATCCCACTCGTGGGTTTGTTACCCCCAAATTAATGTTTGGGAACCCTTTCGGCTAATTGGTGCGATTCGTTATACTGATATCATATCTGTTTTCATACAGGCATCATAATAATATCTGCCTTTCCCTTTTAAGTCTCAAATTGAAAATACACATTTGATAGCCATAATATGTAAAAACATCACGCCTTTTAATACGAGAATTGTATAGCTTGTATATTTATCTTATCTCTATTTTGAAACAATTAAGGAACTCTGATTAAAACATGCTCTGACCACAATTCCGAGAAAGTCCATTGTTACTGATATATTTTTACTAGGGTTTCATTTGATCTACGAGTATTATAGATACATCTAGATTCTAGGAGATAATTTATTTTCAAAATACAAAGTCTTCTCGTATTCCATAAATAAGCCCACATCTGCAGGAGGGGTCGGGGAAACAGGTGTAAATTACCTCAAATGGGGTCAACATGAAGATTTTTGGGTCAATAAAAATTCAAAAAATAATATTTTAAAATTATAACCATAACATAATATTCCGTTTAAGTATGTATATTGTATTAATTTAAATAAAATACAATATTATGTAGTACTAAATCAACATAGTTTAATTGTAATTAGGGGCGGGTTTTTCCGCTTCAATGAGACATAGTCAACTCAGTTATCAATGAATACGTTGTCATAAATAAACCTATGTTCGTTTATCCCATTGCTGATAATTTCTTAGAAAATATAATAATGTGGTTTTTTGAAGTTATATTTCTTTTGATGCGTTTGGGAAATCAGATCAGAGTGTATTTTTGGCGTGTGACATGTAACACATAATTTATTTTTTCACACGAAAAAAAACGCACTCGATTGGATTCGAACCATTGATTGTTCGGTTATCAGCCGAACGCATTACCTTTACTCCATAGTATGATACTGCAATCGTGACGATTATACAGTATAATATTATAGTTTAGAATTGTTTCGTTGTCTAGGCAGCGAATTTATTATTGTCGGCCATTTGCAATTCCTTACCAAAACAAACTATTAAACGTCAGAGTGACAGTTGTAACTTTAAAAATAAATCAACGAAAAATAATTATATAATTTACTAATATAAGTTAAACTGTATAGAAATAAACCAACGGCGTTCCAGTAAGCGGTCGTTTTTCTTGAGTATGTAATTTAACAATATAATTAAGAGCTAGTCGAAGAATCTAGTTTATCACAAGTTTTGTTCTTGTTTTGTTACACCAAGGAAGTATAACTTTTAACGCGCGTACATAAGTGCACACACTGTTATTTTAATTAAAACAACGATTTTTGTTAATTATCCAACTTATTCCTATTAATTTATGAATAATGTTTACTCGGCTGTTGGTTTTTCTCTTGACATCCGCGAGGCGTTTTCAGTATGACTCACCCCATTGAAGCGGTCAAAATCGTTCCTGAGTATTATTATTTGACAATGTTAAATAAGTGCTATATTTTGCGTTTTATTTAAATTTAATCTTTTTTCACCAATAATTGACAGAAATTAGGTAAGTACTATTTATTAATTCTTGCAATTGAGAAAATAATATTCTTTATTTCAACAGCATTCAGTTTGTTTTTGATTAATGCCATAATATAAAAGACGTGATTCAAATCTTTCTAATGATAGAAACGAAACAGAGGAATTATAGTTTCAACAAGCAACAACTGCACCAAATACGTGACGCCAACCCAGACAGACTACCTTAGTTTAATCTTTCGCAATGGAGATATTATAATCCATTGGCCTGCAACATCCACGGATTTGAAAGATATCGATTGTATTTTGTCGGATTATCTAAAAAAATGTGTATTTACATATAGCAGTCTCAAACTATACAGCAACTAAAGATTGCATTTTAAAAAACCTCATTAATCTAAATCTTTAATTTGTTTATACTACAATAGGCCAAGAGGCTCAATTATAGTAGTGTAGTATTATGGAACAGTACTAGGATACAATTGAAACAATCACATGAACGCCCAGGCTTTGAGAACATCATATTATAGATATGTTTTGACATCAACAGGAACCGAAAACGCGTTAGGTTACAGAGGCCGCGATCCTGACATGTAGCATCGTTGGATCGGAAAAAATATTTTTTAATGAACATTTAAGATTTGAAATTATAATAATAACACACAACTAAATCCCACAAAACCGTTCCTTAGATTTAAAATTCTACTCTGGATTTCAGTATCTTGCCAGAAGAGTGCTTATCTAATTTAATAATGTTTACATATTATTTGTACAATAAAAAGCAATATATTAATGTTGAATTTTTATTTTGACATATTTATATGAGCGTAAATAGGGTGACGTAATTATTCATCATATTGTGCAATTCATATCAGCTGAAACTCTGGTAAAATTGTGCTAAAGTCATTCTAAATGCATTACTTAGCCATTTGTTAATATTTTCGATAGATGTCGTTTTTTATGTCATCTGTTCCATTATGGTTGTATGCGGAGTACGCCAGTGGAGGATTACGACAATTAATGCACACAAAACAATCGCTTCAAAACGTCAAAATCATTTTCAATAATTTAACCACACGTCATTTGTTTAAGTGTAACTTCTCAACCATTGTCTAAATTTCAATTATTTTTAATCAACAATTTTATTAACATTTAAATTGTTGAAAATTTTCAGCAGTTCATTAATTATTTCACAACGTAAATGTATATTATAAAATTCGCCGTTACACCTGTTTTAATTCCTCTTATTAATCTTTCTGCGATAAAAATTTCATGTTGGAGGAAGCAAATGATTCGTAACCGAATACAACAGTAGAGTTAAATAGTTTGATAGTAAAGTTATTCGTCTACCTTAAGCGTCGCTTAAGCTACTTTACAAGCTACAAGCCGGCGAATTTACAATCTGCTTGTAAACTCGTTCAATGTCATCATCGAACTAGCTAACAAGCAGACTGTAAACAAGCTACCGAGAAGAGTTGAAAGCCGGGCTACTTTACTCGCTACTCGCTGGCGTGTGGGCCGATCTGCATCTGCGCAGTAGAGCGATAGTGACGAACCTGCCGGTAAAAAAACGAACTACTCAATACGTCCTGTCAAATAGTACCAAAAATGACGGTTTCAACTCGCTAGCTTGTTGGCTTCTGAGCGAGTGGAAAATTCTTTGTGCCATCATCACAATTGCACTAGCTGACTCACCCGATTTTAAACTAGCCGTCTAGCAGCTTATAAAGTAGCTCAATGTCATGGATGCTTTAGATAGTTACCTAGATACTTTGTATTTTAATATAAATAACTTCTGCGAAAAATAATGATATTAAGTATTACGATATTATAAAGTAAAATCAAAAAAAAACGCAAAAACATGTTCATAGTGGAACCTACAAGGCATCCATCAAGACAACAGCCTTTGCCCGGCTCAGCCAAGCGTAAGAATCCCTGTCGCTCGCCAGTCTTCTTGCATCGCTCCAGATCAAACCAGCATCCCGTAGCTCCGCCTCTTTAGATAGTATTTAGCAGCCTTCCGAGACACCGGAATCCGATTGGCTTGAAGAACAGGCAAGCCAGGTTGAAATTCTCTTCTGGCATCCGCAGCACGTGGCCGAGCCAGAAAAAGGATTTCAAGTTATACACATTTATATTTTTTATAAAAATCGATATTTTTTTAAATAAATATAAAAAATATTAAAACTATGAATTAGTCAAAAATGTAAACCGTAAAAAATTGAAAACTTAATTAACTAAATTTTAATAATAAATATATGTAACCATAAAAATAATGTAATAATAACGTAACCTATGTACCATATTATGTGACAAATTTACAACTTTTACAATTGTAGGTTTAGCTTTGAATCAAAAAAAATCTTTTTTATGTTTTCAGATACATATTTATTAATTAATACAGTTGAAATTGTAAATTATAAAAAAAATTCTCAAATTGCAAGCTTCGTATTTTTCCGTTAGGTTCTCTGTTGGCATATAGGATCCCCCTTAATATTAATAAGTATTTTTATGGTGTCTACATGTAAAAATAATGAAACTGTCAAGCAAATCAAAAATAAATAATATGAAATTATACGTGGTTTCATAATTTTACTTCATTAGATATTTTTAAATCATTTGGATGCATGTAAAAGACAGCATCCACAATTGGTTCCACTAACACTTGTGATCCGCAGTCTTATTCCTTTTAATTTTTCGTGTTTCAAAATTATTTTCGTTTATGAAGAAACTGTCTCAATCCACCACTGGAGAGAGAGAAAGCATTTCTAAAGAGGCATATAAAAATGAAATGATAAATTAGATAAGACGTTAACCTGTACGATGTTTGACCTTCTGAATAGATTCCAACGACCCTCCAATGTCAGACAGACAACAAATCAAACGACGAATTAGTACAATATACAGTCTAATTCGAAATTGGGAATAAATTATGTCCCTTTCCAGGCGTTTTATTATTTGTTAATGTCTAAGAGATTTTAGTTTTGGTATTTATCAAGTTGTGTTTGAGAAAGCATTACGAACTACTTTGATTTTAACTAGAAGTAACGTTCTATTTTAACTAGTTGGAATAGTTAATCTTTATATACTCCGTAATATTATAATATAAAATGAAAAATAATATGTTTCTTGAAATTACATACTACGCATTATAGCCTTACTTTGCACAAAGCTAATATCGATAGCTTTCATAATTAAGATTCATTTTAACTATTTTGTTAAAATGGAAAAAAAAAACAAATCATGGAAACAGTCATGAAGCTGACATGTATAATTTGTGATCAGGACTAGTGTCGGGATCTAAGTATTCCTGTGGGTCTATTCTATACGTATCGACCGCTAAAGTGATAAATATTATCAAACTTAGGGTGGGTTTGTATCAAAGTATTAGCACTTATTGTAACAGTTACAATAAGTTGGTTGTAATTGTTTCAATTAGTGCTATATTTTAACAGCACCTATCTTGGCTGTGATAAAATTTAGAGCGAGATAGACAGTTTTGACTGTTTAGATGGCTAACCTATTGTAACAATTATAATACCTCAATACAAATATGTAATAAATACTATCACTTTATCACTTCGCGGTCGATAGTCGCCTTGTGTATAGAATAGACCTGGTGTATTATAACAAACTAATAATTCTCAATACCACCGTACCTCAAGTTACAGTTGTTGTCGATCTCATTACACGGTCGGTACCTAGGTATTCATTTTTAATTAATAGATTCGAAAATAAAAATATATCATTTTGAAAAACCACAGAAGTATGCATATTTTTAAAAACTTTATCGTATTTGACATCTTTTATT
The DNA here is from genome assembly GCF_057557595.1 of Rhyacophila brunnea. NCBI lineage: Eukaryota > Metazoa > Arthropoda > Insecta > Trichoptera > Rhyacophilidae > Rhyacophila > Rhyacophila brunnea. The sequence goes on from NW_028233170.1 coordinate 16,556,463, forward strand.
ATTCGGATGAGTACTCTCATCTATTAAAAAACCGATTCAATGTTGAATTATGTGAAATATTTCTTATAACTATGCTGTCTGAGATATTTCAAATTTATGTGGAGGAACAAATGATATAGGTTTTTCAAAATGATGAATGTTCAATAATAAGAATCTAATATTCTTAAATCTTGGGTAAATTCAGTACTGAAAAAAATTACATTTTAGATAATATAATGATGTCACTTTTTCACGGTAAACATAGTGATTCGTCTACAGATGTGTAACATACTTGTTAAAGGAACGCATTCATCAAAAACTGGATACTTCATCGACGAATGATTAGGACTTCCAATGCTAATAACTTTGCCAATGAGGCATTTTTAAGTCGTGTCAAAAGTCAAGAAAACTCATAGTCACCATTAAGTACAAAAAGGCTGCATATTTCGCCGATATTTTCATTAATAATTTAGGAAAATACAGAGGACACCGTAGGCGTGGGCAGGAGAAGATTCTCTTAGCAACGTAATTTCCATAAGTGGTTTAATGTTCAACGCGTTTGTGATCTAATATGACTAGCTCAAAATAGAAAGATGTATGACGACTTCGACAAATGCCATCCCCACAGATCGGTCCAAATATATTTTGCAATTCTAAGATCAAACAGCCCAACTAGCTTCTGGGAGTTACTATGAACAAAAACTACTATCGATATCTCTAATGCGTTGTATTACTGTACAACAAGAGCTTCTCGGCTGCGTGTTAAACTATCAACTAACAAGCTCCTTCCATTTTTAACCGCACTTCGATTATAGCGCCTTCCGGTTAGCGACGAGTTATCCACGTGTTAAAACTGTGAACTAGCAAGCTCGTCCTATTGAGTCGACGACAGTGACTTCCGGCTATTACCTAAATCTTCTTTTTGGACAGTAATCGCCAGCATTTGATAGAAGTGGCAACTCTCATAGTCCAGTACGTAAGGCACTAGCTTTTCATCCGGGGACTTCGAGTTCGCCTCGGTGAGGTCACAATCATGACCCCCACATCTTGAAGCGGGCCCCCAGACCGAAATCTTTGGCGGGCCCCCCTACCTATCGCCATGGTTAAAGGCAGTGGGACTTTTTACAGAATCGTTTTCTAAATGTTGTTTCAGATAAAATTAAAGGTACTTACATATTTCGTGTATTTTCGGCGATTTTTTTGTATTGTTGAACAAATTCATTTGAATCATGGAGTTGTCAAATATCGACACACAATAATTAAAAATTGCGTCACACCAGACATTTTAAAATGTTAAGACTTTATAAATAAAATAGCGTCGCAGGCGACTTTTTTCCGCATTAAGGCAAATTTGTGATGTGTGTTTATTTCAATTATCAGGTCAACCCACCACGCCGGGCCCCCAGGCTAGAGCCCTGTCAGCCCCCCTTTGTGGGGGCCATGGTCACAATAATTATATTTATGTGATTTTCTCAAAGCCCGGGTGGTACACCAGGATACACTACTGTCATTGGGCCTCATGGCATAATATTGTAGTGTTAAAAAGAAAAAATCAAAGAAATAAATCGATATAACAACATCGTATTATTCTATTCCTGGAATAACCCGCTATTTTTAATTGCAATTAAAATAGTAGGAATCATTTTCAATAATAATTATAGAAACATTTCCAGTAAAAGAGAATCAATGATAAACAAAACATTACTAAATTCCCAAGTTACGGATACAATATAATTATTATTTCCTTCGTTCATTTATGCTTTATCAAGATTATAATTTCGTAACATAAAATAAGTTGCATATTTTAATATATCATTTAATCACCAACTAAGATTTCTTAATATAAAATATTACTTAAGGGGGTACATGCTCGTCGAAGGTCAAAATTGAGTTTTTATTGTATTTTCAAACCATGATCCTGGAAACTCCTTAAACGTTGTAGATAATCTATTTATATATTTTTTAAGCCTTATTATCCTTTATAGTTATTTTAAACATTTGATGACTGCATAAAGTATTTTTGTTACATAAAATAGTATTCTTTTAAACCTCTCGCTCTAATGTTTTAGAATATAGTCATATTTCAGTACATAACTGTGCAGTGGTGTTAAGATTTTTTACATTTATTAATTTTTAAACGCATTTAAAAAAACATTAGTATAATTTATTACGAGATAATTTTTGTAAAATATTCACGATATTTAATTAACACTATTTAGTTAACACGAATATTTTACGAACAGTTATGTACCGAAATATGACTATATTCTAAAACATTAGAGCGAGAGGTTTAAAAGAATACTATTTTATGTAACAAAAATACTTTATGCAGTCATCAAATGTTTAAAATAACTATAAAGGATAATAAGGCTTCAAAATTATATAAATAGATTATCTACAACGTTTAAGGAGTGTCCAGGATCATGGTTTGAAAATACAATAAAAACTCAATTTTGACCTACGACGAGCACGTGGGCCGTTAAATTTTACCTTATTTTTAAGAAATTTTAATTTAAAATTTTTGTTTGACAGAGAATAATATAATAAAAACAAAAAATATTCTGTAAAAAATTTATATAATGAATTTAACTAAATATCGTGTTATTGCAATGTATATCAGCTCATACGAGTATAAGTAATACTATGTTCAAGGTATCTACAGTTTTTTTTTGTTATCTTTCAATGTTTCTTTTTACCTACTTATCGATTTTTACGGTTAACAAAGCAGTCACCGGCAGACCGAGTGGAAGCGGCTGGTCTGGAGTTATCTCGTCAGCTCTTGCAAGTGATATAGTTTTATGATAAGGGAATTTGATGATAAGATTGAAAATATGTAGGTCGCCACTCATGTGTACTGTAGTACCTACTGCATACAAGATGCCTGAGAAACTAACATGATTTTCAAATAATAACCATTTATCACAATATAGGTACATAATATGATATTCTGATTAAGTATTTTTTTGTTACTCTCTCTAAGGTGCAATCTAATAAATAATGTTAAGAAGAGAGAGAACTCTAGCACACTCTAACATTAAATCATTCAATAAGTATTTTTTAGCTCAAAACTCTGCGATTTACAGATAAATAGTAGCTATATAAAATATAGGGGACTCGCAAGAAGTTGCTACTCATATTCCAGTAGTTCCTATACATATAGAAGATTTATTATTATAAACAGACTTATAAAAGAACACAATAATTGAGGTGCTATGGATTATTCGAGTACAAGTTCAATATAATTAGAAATGAGTTAGAAGCAGCTTACGCTTCAAATAATATTATGTACTTATTCAAATACGTAAATGATATTTAAACTATATAGCATTGTTACTATTTTCATTGCAACGTATTCAATGTTAATGCTTTGGTCTGGTTTCTCAATATCAATATTTCATCTTGGAATTATTATATTTGAGATGGGCAGATGTCGTCAAGATGCAGACAATGTATGTGACCGACTGGAGAAAGTGAGCTTGAATTAAAGAGTCCCGGAGGTTGTGTAGTCGGCCATGAACCTAAATGGTCTGTAGTAGCAATTTAAGTTAGTAAATTTAACTTTGAACTCTATTTACTCAACATGATCACCGGGGCACTTGTATTCGTTTAATCCTCGGCACTTCAATTATCATAAATACAATAGCTTCTGTGGAAGAAAATATTTTAACGCATCGATTAATCTTCTGAGATTAACAACTAACTCTTAAGAAAAAACCTGAGTTTCCCAACACCGCCTATCAGAATACTCACGGGTACAATCCAACCAGACGGTAAATCCGCAACAATGTACGAGTTTGTGTTAGCCAAAATAATGAAGTTGCAGATTCTACGGCAACTCTCGGTAGACGTTAAAGTTAAACTTCGCTTCTCTGTATGTCTTGATTACAATGTTGAGAAACTTTCTTTTTCAAGTTTATCTGTCGCTTTGAATTAAATGAAATTAAATTTAGAGTGTCTGACTGAAAATTAATCGTTTTGTACAAATGAAATAACTTGATATATAATTGTGTGTCACTGACCGTTGATACAATATTTATATACTACGTAAGAGACACATTCAATGTTTAATTAAATATCATGTCCGAAACTAATGTTATAGCAATAAATTGTGTAACGGTTTTTTTATTTAAGATTGGATTTTACCCTCAATAAAAGTATAAATTCTACTTAAATAAATTATTATGTCATAATTACTATTCATAATTATATTATTTTATAATCGAATTCAACATAATTTACGGTCGTTAATGGTCGTTATCTAGCTTCATCATACATCATAGTTTAGGCTAACTGATATTGGGAAATTATTTATTATTTCCATTCATCATCAGCACTATAACGTCTAGGAAGCTCAGGTGTATATCGCAAGCTCTCTCCACTACCTCAGTTTCAGAGATTCTGGGTATATTTATATACAACTACCACAGCCTAGGTCAACCGCCCAAAGTGTACCTTTTTAGTTTACTTCAATTAACTTCAGAAGCTTTTAATTGAATAAGTACGACGTACCACCACCAATAAATACCTTTTCGTACAATATATTTAATATAAAATCAAATATATTCGGAATGGTGCAGAGCGATATAAAGCAATACAATATGCTTGATGTAGGTTACGTCAAGGATAGCAACCGTAATAATATTCACATTCACCCTGTGCAATTCCTTATTTTCCATTACAGTTTATTTGATAAATCTTTTAGATAATATAATGTGTGTGTTTTAAATTTTAAGTATTTTCACTATTACAAATGACATTTTTTATAGGTTTTATGATAAAAACCTCTATAAGCTGTGAGGGTCTGCGAGCTTTACTTGTTCAAATATTTATTCACTGTAGAAAGCATCTTTCTTCAATAATAGTTTTTCAGTGAGACTGTTTGAGTCTTTCAAAAATATTTTCTTAAAAGATAAATCCCTCATAAAACAATAGAAAAGTAATGCTGTCTAAAACACTTCATCGCCCGGTTCATAAGTTTAGGCACGCGTGTTCCATAAACACGAAGGAAAACCTCTTCTAAATGGCGGCCTTTATGATGTGACTAATATGAAAAGTTTCCCAGGATGAGCCTGTGAAATAACTTGGCCAGAACACCTGTAAAGGAAAAATAGCGCGTAGTTACGTTTCAGACAGGTAAGTCCTTGTTTGCCGGCCACCTTTTCTTTAAATGGTTCCGGCCAGTGAAGGGCGAAAATTACTTACATGTTGTATAACAAGAAATATACTTTGAAGAACGTGTCATATCTAAATCAATAGAACGTTTTCCTTGTATTTGCTTTATTCTACGTCCAACTATACAAATAGCATAATGGTCACTTACTAGCTAACATTATAAGGTTTAACCGTTTGCCAACAAATAGTATGCATTAGATTGGTTATATTATAGAAGTTGTTTTCATTTGATTTTTTTAAAACGTCATACAATATTTTCTTCTGTCAATAATTATTACCGTGCAAAAAAATATTACGTAACAATAACAAAAATCGGTAATGCGTCAATTACATTGAGCTACTTTACGAGCTGTTTGTTGGCGAATTTAATAGCGGGCGATTCAGCTACTGCGATTGTGATGATGATACACAAAACTTTCCATTCGCTGAGAAGCCACAAGCCAGCGACTATTTTGTCATAACGTAGTTCGTTTTTTTACCGGGAGGTTGCTACTGCGCTCTACTGCGCAGACGCAGTAGGCCCACACACCGGCGTGTAGCGTGTAAAGTTGACCGGCTTTCTGTAATTGACGCATAAGTCACACATATTGTCAAAATCTAACACCAAATATGTACTTAAATACATTTTCTATGTGCAATCTTACACAATCGTCTATTTTCTATAACATATAAAACGCGTTAAAATCATACAAAAAAAAATGTTTAAAATTGATCGGTTTATAGAAATTGATTATTCATAATATTTTTTGATGAATTTTATTTCCATGTATTTATTGCTAAGGGGGGCTTATCGGTTAATAGAAACGGGTAAATTGTTATAATTTGAAATTAAAATAAAAAAACAAAACTAACATTAAAACTGACCAATTAATTACTCACAAAAATATTATAATATTGAATTGTGAACTTATCGGTTTTTGTAATTAGACACCTTATATGTAAATATTTAGAAGATTTGCGTTATTATGCTCGTTAAATTCAGATGAAGTACAGTATGGAGTGCTCTCACTGGTTAACCATTTAACACGCGTTGTAAATTTATCCGATATATTGCTGCACACTCGATAATTAAACCTTGTTTCAGCCTCACCCAGAAAAATGCCATGTCCGGAAACTTGTACGTATGCAGTTCGCCGTATCACATTTCACCGTGAAATGTTGTATCGGAAATATATTATGGCCGTACATTAAAGTCCGTTCAACCTCTTTGGGTCGTATAGTACTGACATAAAATTCATGTCCAAATAAATCACGGTTCTTGTCGGTTTACACTTTACAGGAAGCCAGCGGCAAAACAAAACTTGAAAATAGCCGATAAACTGGATTATTTGTTAGGTTAGGTAGGTTAGGTTTTCATTCATAAATGCATGAATTTTGCCAAAATCAGCTATGAAAATTTAATTAATGTTCATATTGAAACTAATAAAATTGGAGACCGCATAGTATATGGTCATCTCTTTCCGATAAAAAGCTCATGGCGAACTGTGCGACGGTGAAATATTGTACGTACAATTCACATGTAACTGAAGAATGCATCCCAATTCCCACTATTTTTGTGTGCTCTAGTATGTGCAATGACTAATGTTACATTCTTGCATACTATTCATTGAATAAAAAATAGTATACAGTCAAGTGTATTTTACACCCCAGACTATAATGATAAATTGAAAAATAAAATGTTCATCTATATTTTTTATCTTTTACAACGCCCATAAAACAAAAGAGTGTGGTAATATTTTTGAAAATAAAACCCGCGAAATTTTTAAATAAAACAACAAATTTTTAGTCTTTGATTTAATAGTACGCGCGTTTAAGTAAGCCGCTGTACTGAGGGCAAGGTAAACTTAAGAAATTTGCTTTTGACTGCTAAATATTTCATCAAGCCTGTCATCATTAATCATTCGCGGGAGGGGCATACCCGGTACATTATCACAGCCTTTTTTATATTTTTGCACAATGTTTTGTACAAAACATTGCTTTTATCAAATAAAAAGTTTTGCGACAAATACAAAATATTCCCAAGTACTTGTATTAAAAATATACATAAACAATTTGAAAAGACTGTTTTAATTTATGAATACCTTTTCTTCCGTCATTTGTCACTTCTTGTCAAATTATTTTTGTACTAAATTTGACTTGTTTTTCTCATGACGGAAATACTAATGATGTTGTACTCTTACAGAGGCAATCGAAAAAATAAACGATTTTAACTTGCTTTTCTCTTCACCACCAGTCACATCTACACATCCGTTATATAGACGTATACCGTGGCATAACAAACGTTGGGAACCCTTCAATATTGTGCCGATAGTATCCCAGTAGCTTCTTCTTCTTCTTCTTCGATAGCGCTACAGTTCAAGTTGAGCCCTGGCCTCCTCCACCGCCGTCCTCCAGCCGGAACGGTCCTCCGCACGTCTTTTCCAGTTCCTGATTTTTAACAGCTGGTTGGCATCTTTTGTAATGCTATCACCCCATCGTGTTCGTGGCTTTCCCAATGGCCTTTTCCCCTCTGGGTTTCCTTCGAGGATCTACTTCGGTATCCGTGACTCAGGCATGCGCTGGACATGGCCTGCCCAGTTTAGCCTCTGGAGTTTTATGAAGGTGGAGAGTTTTGAATCTTGGTATAAGCGGTATAGTTTAGTGTTGTACCTAATTCTCTACTCCCCACCATCATTCATGAGTCCGTATATCCGCCTCAGGATCTTTCTCTCAAATCAGTCTACCATTTCAGCTGCTTTCATATTTAGCGTCCATGACTCGCACCCGTATGCAACGACTGTGCGGTATGACGGTTTTGTAGAGCCGGGTCTTAGTTTTTCTGTGGACATTTCTGGATTTGAATATGGGCAGCAATGAGAAGTACGATTTATTTGCAGCGGTTATTCGGGCTTTTATTTCTTCCAGTTCCTCGTTCTCTTTTGTAATATTGGAACCCAGGTATGTAAACCGGTTGACAACCTCAAATTAATGGTTTCCAAAACTGGAACTTTGGCTCAGCCTAGTCTGATTTTGTCGGCTTTGTACCACGACTTTTTTGACCATTTTGTTTTCAATATCTAGTGCGGTACATTGTACTCTTTTATGATAGCCAAAACCTTGGTTGGCATGCACTAGACGTGATCTGATAATATTGTGACCAATCCTCGATTAAAAGAAACCTAATTACAAGCCGTAAAAACGTTGCAAACTTTTTTATAATTATTATTCGTTTAAATAATTTGCCAATTTCTAGGCGTTTATTGTTTTAATTCACGATCGCTAAATTGGCTGCGGGTTCGATCCCGCGGCTGGAAAAAAAATCATACTGTTTTTTTTTTAATAATATGTGTTTGGTAGAGTGCGGTACTGCGGTTCGAATAAAAAAAACGGTTCATCTAACCTCCACCCTATGCAAGTAGGTACATGTTCTTTTTTCAGTTGTTACTAATTGTTCCCAATTAACTAAGTTTAGATATGCTATGGGCGATCCGACAAAAATAATGTAAGTACGCGTTTTCGTTAAATTCAGAATACATTATATTACAGATGGTGTTGATTATTTTAAAAAAGACAATTAAGCCCTATCCAACCAAACTGTAATCGATAAAAAATATTCTATCTATAAATATCTAAAATTATGTAAGTATAGTTTAATGGTATAATTTTAGATATTTTATAAATAAACGAATATTTTTTGACTAGTATCCACTATGGTTTGGATTAGGCAGGGTTTAATTGAAGTTTAAAAACTAACAAACACTATCTACACATTGTAGTCTTGGTTCAATGGATACAAATGCGTTTGACTGATAAATTTTAGTGTGCACTATTTATGCCGGATCTTAACAGCCTATGTCCACCCTTCGCCACTGACCGATATTAACATGAGAACACCCTCTTACCCGTTACTGTTTACCTAAACAAGAACTAGCCAAATAGGATGGCCGTCACCCCGAAAATATAAATATTCAAAATTTATTTTTCATTAGAATTGTTACCTTAGCAAACTTTGATTCGTTATAATTAAAAAGATTTTCAAACTTCTTCAAAAATTTTCTAAAAATATCTATGTTTTTTACCTATACTAAAAAGTATAAAATACAAAGTTTTTCTGGGATTTAAAACCACCAAAAACGGCAGACTCGAAAGTAAAATTAAATCACACATGTACCCAAAAATACGTGCGTTGATCCTTATTTTTCGTTTCGAGGACTTTAAAATTCTGGACAAACTTTGTATTTTATAATACAGATTTCAAACGATAAAAATTAATATTATTTGTAACACATTCGTACTTATTGCATTTTTCGTAATCTATCGTTAGATTCATTCATTACCTATATATCTACAGAATCATTTCATTTCGTCCTAAGCACAAACGATTCGGTCTTCACATTTTTCATGACATTTTTAAGATTACTGTATTATTAGGTAATATATAAATGGAGTTTTTTTGCAACAACATCAATTGAAATAAATATGAAATATTCTCAATAAAACTCAATACATATCTCCTAACACTGTATTAGCAACGAGATAACTTAACTGTTTACGTTACGTTAATGAAAAAAATGATGTTTTTCATATTTTTAATACGACTGGAAAGTAAAATTATGACCTCTCGTAACATTAAAAGCTATCGTTTACTTTGACCTTTATTATACTCAACAAAATAACATTTAGAACTGACCACATGTTGACTCAATGTAAAAATATTTACCTAAGTAAGACAGCAAGTATTTTTTTTATAAATAAATATTTTTTTCCAACTTCATTATAATATGCAAAACATTTCGGGCATCGTAAACAAAAGTTTTTTTTTCTCTGTACGCAAAGGAAGCCATTTTTAGATTTATAAAAATAAGATATTATGTAGTCACCTATAATTATTTCTGTACCTAAATTCATTCACTTTCTAAATTTGGTTTCCATTTCACTAAGAAGAATATAATTAGTTATCCGATAATTCAAACGGAATAAAATAAAATTAATACATTATTAAATTTATTTTAAGTGAAAATAATAATCTCATTATGTTTATCTACCTTTACCAGCTACTTTTTGTATGAATATTTATAATCAAACATCATTTTTTTTTCCAATGACGTTTGATGTATTTTTCGCTGCGCTGTGGAAACGCTACGCGCAAAAATCATACATAGATACTTTCGGGTTTGATTCACTTGCACCTTAGCGATATTAGCGATAGTGACACTTCATTGACTGCATACTACCTAATGCCAATTGGCCAATCAAAGAACGGCGCGGATTGCCTTAAAAACTGGATTCGTTTAAAATCTTTGTGAATTCGTCTAAAGACTTATTATAATATAAATGGTACATCAATGGACGTCCCCATACAGCGACTTATAAGACTTGGTAATATTAATAATTATCGTTAAGAAACCCTTCGACCATAAAGTGAAGCACAAGTAGGTATGTACTTATGGATATTTTTTTCTAATAACATTCCTAGAACTGAACGTATTAGGTATATCAGTAATTTTTGTTAAATAACTGTTGGACTGCTAGGTACTTTTCTGTAAATCGAAAAAAGACTGAATAAAACTTATAATGAAATTCATCATTTATTTCAATAGTTTTTATTTACCAAGCGGAAAAGCTAAACAAACTAAATAACTCTATATAATAATATTTTTACATAACATCGAAATTATCAGTTTCTCATATCGGAATCTTAAATTGGCCAAGAGTGATGTCATTATCATAATGATGTATTAGAGTTGGATATTATCACGCAATAATTAGACCTACTCATTTATTTGTTTTGAAGATTTTTCTTTTTACAATATTTAGAACCGTATATTACATACAAAAAACATTATGGTTTCATGAATTTTTAATTATAATTTTATCTAAATTTATTTTACCATTAATTGTTTTAATGGGTTGTCTTATTTTATATATTTTTTTCCAAAGAATTTAACGGCGAGTCAAACTATGACATTATGACATTATTATATTTAAGTTGTATTATAATAATTGTTTTTATAGTGAATCTATAGATAATCATATAAATGTCAGTCCCTTTATAAAATTTGTGTAATGAAAATTGTTTTTTATTTTCAAAAAGAAAATGGGAATCTTCTATGTTTCTAACAATATTTCAAGCGTCACGGAGAATGTTATTTGGAGGAACAGTCTGTGAGGATAATATAATATCTATGATACAAATACTGAAATAGTCTGTACACTTTTATTTGAAAACTACAGAATTTCGACAGCTTGGATTTTATGTTCCCCGTTGATAGCGACGAATTATGATTTTTTGAGGCTAGTAAAAACTATTAACTGGAAGCAAGGAAAGGATAGGTACTAAAAATATGTAGGTTACTAAAAACACCGATAACTTTATACAGAATCGGATCCATTTCCGTATTTTCGTACTTCCGTTTGCATTTTATATTTTTTTGGTGTAGTAATACTTCTTATACCGATCCAATAGGAAAGGTCTTATTTATGAGATAGATTCAATACTTTTTATTTCGGTATGTAAATGGATAAGCAATTCCCTTCTTTTCCTTTTATTCCTCTTTAACACATATATCTATTTTTCTGTTATTTTTTTTTCAATTTATTTCATTCTTTATCGCATTCACATACCCACAATATATCGCAATATTCGAAAACATTGTAACTATTTCATATATCCACTACTGGATAAAGGCCTCTCCAATCTTATTCCATTCCTATCGGATCTGTGAGTTCAGTTACTACGTTATTCAGTAGAACTTAACGATTTCGTCATTCCAATAGTCTCTAGATCTACTTTTCCGACTTTTTCTACTGTTAGGGTACCAATAGATGACTAGATATTATATTCTACTATTTTTGGCAAACTCTATTACATCGTGTACCCGCGATTCATCCTTTATACGATCATTCCTTTTGTTATTCTTCCGTACTAAACCTATCCTGTAATATTCTGAATTTATGTTTTTTGAATAATACTTATGAAAAATACTATATACCGACATAGCTGTTAGGATTTTTAACTTTCATTGTTTCAGTTAAGGTACGTACCATGAAAAACTATCGTAGCTACAAAGTTTAGAGAACTACGAGTTGACAGCACTGAATTCATTATTTGTGGTAATTACATTGTAAATAATGATTTTATGTTTAGATCCATGCTTTAGGCACAATTATCCATCCTTAAATAAACATTGATGGTTCGTTTAAGTAATAAAAAAAACCTATTATACTTGTGATACTAATTCACATTTTTTTTTATCTCAGTGCTGGCCTAGGAAATATTTTTTTCAGAGCACAAGTATCCTAAGCAATCTACGCGCTGCAGGTCTCACATGGCGGGAGTCGTGGCGATGGACCGAGGTAAGTGCCGTGATTTTGTGCTTGCCTTTGGATGTTAGACATTGAAGTAAGCAAGTATTGTTGATATATTTTTGTTTTTAATTTTTAGCAAAATATGAATACTTACATAACAATATAAATTATGGTACCTGTAGACTAAATCTTCGCATAACTTCATATTTTAATAATTCAATTATATAAACCGTATTATAAAAATTTGCATTTTCATAATTAAAAATATATAAATAGAGGCATTTGTATTTTTATTGTTAGGGTTATCTTGTTTGACCGCCTCCATAATAATATTTTTCTGTTTTTTTTTCAATACGATTCTCTACGAGTGTTTGTTAGTTACAAGCTTAATATATTTTGTCGTTTATCGTTCTCATATTGTCGGATCGGTTGAGCAGACTACGTGAACAACTTGTCAGCCCTGTATTGGTTTGTGCTCAAACTACTTTTTGAATAAATTACGCGAATGATATAGAATTATAGAATTGTTCACAGATTATAATAATTAGTTTATAGTAAAACGAGAACAATAATCAAATCAAATCAAATTTTTACATAAGTATACTTAGTGAATTTACAAATTAATAATTTAAGAAGTTCACAACATGACATTTAAAAACAAAGAAATAGTATAATTAAGTATATAAAAAAGTAGAAAGCGTAAATACAAAAAATATTAATTAAATACAAGAAAGTACACTGAATGAGCTAAGTTGACCCTATTTTAAGAATTTATAAAACAATGCCCACATAATATACTTATCCTCACGTGGGTGAAATATGTCAATATCCGAAGCGATTCGGTTGAAAAGAGTTATTGTCCTTCTAATTGGCATTAAAAATGACAGGTCATTTCTGCATCTTGGGAGAACAAAAAAAAAAAAATCTCCCGATGTATAACATAGTTACCAGGTAGATGTTACCAGTGTCTATAAATACTACCAATAATGGCATAATTCTGATTTAAATTCAAATTTCATTTATTTTTACATATAGTGAACATTACAAATTATTAATTTAAGAGGTTCACAATATGTAATTTAGAAGCAAAGAAATGTCATTAAAACAGTAGTTTATAAAAAAAATAGATCAGTATTAAGTTATTAAACAATAGAAAAGTGTAAATACAAAAAGTTATAAATTAGATACAAGCAAGTGCACCAAATGACCTAAGCAGACGCTATTTTAAGAATTTTACACCGCATATAAGTCGGAAAAAATAATATTAATAAAGTTGCAAAAACGTATATTTTACATACAAAAAAGATATTTATTTTAAAATATGTAGCTGTATAAAAATACACAAATACACACTCCATATAAATTTAATTAATTTGGAAAATGCAATAAAAATACTTTGTATTGATCGATGGAAATGTAAAAAAATGGTAAAATAAGTACCTATGTTTTTTTAATGTCCCCACGTGTAGACCAAACCACTGAGCTAGTTAATTAGTGTTATCTTTCTGAATACTTGAATATAATATATAGTTTTTTTGTAATTATCGCAAAACGTGGCTCTCTAGTTGTTGAATCTATATACATATATATAATATCTAACCTTTGTATTTATTTGAATTTGGTAATTATATTTATTTCCAATGGGTTTTTTTTTTAAAAACATTAAACATAATATAAAAAGGTAAATTACCAATTACGGTTCTGAGGAGCATATCGGCCTCCATAGGATGTATGTAGGATTAGTATTACCAGACTTTTTACAATAGTAATTGTTAGCCATTTTCTCAACCAATTGGATTCAAAACACATATTATACCGATTTGTTATTTAAAATATTAAGCTGTTTTAGCATAATAATGATATTAATTAATACAGGTAAAATGTACAAATAATGTATTTTTATAATTAGCTTTTTATTATTTTCAAATGTTATATCCTGGCTGAACGTTTTTATTATTTTGATTCAAATATTTCAATGCTGAATGTAGACATATTAAAATAAATCATTACAATGTTAATTTTTAGCATTATTTTATGCGCATTTTAAAATAATGGCTTACATTAGCAATATTTTTCATCATTAATACTAAATTTTACAAAGGTTTAACTAACATTGAGCCATATCATATTTAGACACAATGACTATTTTCACACTAATAATAACAAATAAAATCCAAGGTGACGCTTAAAATAATATATTAAATAATAGCATCAATATAAATACAAAAATTTCAAGAAATAAACCTTGAATATGACAATAATAACCCACGCCAAAGTGTGCTCCAGTGGACAAATTCAACAAGAATAATAACGTGTTATTTATTATCGTTGCTATGCCTATTGATGACAAAACTCATTCCTCTGCTATCACATGCCCGGCAAAACGAAAGTGTCGACCGCTCTGTATATTCACTCAGTAGTGTTGAATGCGAGTTCGCTCTACGTCGTTCTCTAGACGCCTTTAAACGACGCCTCTTCCAGTAACCGACGCTTGATTCATTTCACGATCACGCAAAGTAAAGTAATAATTTGTATTCAACCGAACAAAACCACACCGGCCATTGAAGATTTAAGTACTCGATCAATTCACTTCTTAGCTGTTTTAATCCGCGCGGTTTATATAATTAAAAATCCGGAATAATCTAATCGGGCGATTAATCAAAAACTACTGTACCAATAATAATAATTAACCAACGATTTATTGTGATCTTAAACTCGAATTTGGTTGATTAATTAATACTAATCAGTGTTTTCTATTTTCATTATTTTTGGATTATCCGTAACAGCTCTCCCTGGGATCTTCAATTCTGTCGAAAATTCAGGTACGCATATCTAAATACATTGATAAAATTAATAATCAATCGTTATTTTTCATAACTTATAAGATAACTGACAAGTTTTTAATATTGTCGATTGGTTGCTAACCGGTCCTACGCTGTAACCATAGCAACGAGACGACGCAAGCGCGTCGTCTTGTGTATTCACTTAAATTATCTGCTTCGGTTCACTTAAATTTTAACACCTACCAAATTATAACTTATCTATTTTTATGATGCAATATTTAATTAAAATAACATATAATGCGGTAGAGATAATTAACTTCCATTACATTCGATAATTTATTCGTGCATCGCTATGGTCATTTGCGTGAAATTGGATTGTTTCTCTTATGCTATTACCAATTCATTCGACATACACTGTAAGAAAAAAACTTGTTGAAAATAAGCAATTATTTATTAATTAACAATATATATACTTACATATGTATGTATATATAATATATTTTTTGTGTAATTCGGTTCGTGTGTTAAATTTTGTTAACCATAAATTGTATGTAAATCAATAAATGAACAAAATAATATAATAAATATACTTGGATACAGATTTCCATAAAATAAGCAACAAAATATGAATGCTTTTGAACGTTTTCAAATTATACATTAAAAACGTACCAAACGAACTACCGGTGGTATTGAATTTAATATATCATTGACAAATGTCTTTTTATTACATTTTCGAAAATAAGTCATGAAAGTCACATTAAGAGGAGAAACTTTTGTTTTCAATCAGTATTTTTTTTATTCTACTCAGTAATATTTTTTCATTCGGTTTCGTATTTATATAAATCACATTTATTTATCGTATATCAAAAATTTCTGTATCTTTTAAGATTTAAATAATAAAAAGTTGAATGTGGCTGGTACTCTGGGAAAGTTGCCGACCCCTATGCCGGATGAATAAATTAGCAAGTCTTAAAATATTGAAAACTTTTCGAAGCTAATACAGTATTTGATAGTATGGCAAGATTGAAAGCTGTAAAGTTAATACTTACTTTATACGATGCATTAATATTTAAATTTTTCAAAATCCTGTTATTCTTATTGCGATAGCGAACCAGTATTATCAAACGCTATCTTTCTTTGCATAATATCATTTTGTCAAACTTTTTCTGAATACAAAATTAGTACCTAGTCATGCAGACATGTTGACTCATTTTTCCAGCAATATGGTAATTGCAACATTAACATTTTATAAAGACGTCCCCTACGAGCGCACGGTCAATTTTTAGTATTTGACGGTGACCAGGACATCTAAAGTTTCTTAGAATGGAAATGAGTAGAGTATAATATTTACTCTGCACAATGAAGAGGCGACCGGCAGGATGATACAATCTCACCCAAACTATTTACAGCTAGCGCTTGAAGACTTTTTCAAGCAACCTGGCGGGTACGCCAAAAGAAATCCCCACAAAAGAGTAACATAGTCACAGACTTTGCCGATCTTTGAAGACTCACAATATATTTAATTAGAATATAAAAAATCGCTAAATAAAGTAGCAAAATGGCATTAAAAGTAAACTTAATAAATATGAAAGTCATATTGAACTCTTTTCTTGGCCGAAAAAAGATCCTGATTAATGACACTTAGTTCGAACAGTTGAAGTAGGTTCTATATATATCTGGAACAACACATGTCTATA
Organism: Rhyacophila brunnea; assembly: GCF_057557595.1. NCBI lineage: Eukaryota > Metazoa > Arthropoda > Insecta > Trichoptera > Rhyacophilidae > Rhyacophila > Rhyacophila brunnea. Next base: position 16,573,381 of record NW_028233170.1, read on the forward strand.
AATGAATATACAACTATGGTTGGTGAAATTATTCGCAGAACAGATCTGAGTTAGAATGCTTTTAACAGATTAAATAATGTCTTCAAAACTGACATCCGGTTGTGTCAAAAACACTAAGTATTCAACTCGTATATAGGTACTCCCCGTGATCACAATTATTGCGTGCAAAATATGGACCATCGATAAAATAAAAATCCAGAAACATAAATTACTAGCACAACGTATTGAGAGGCGCATGCTGGGCGTATCCACAAAAAACTGAATAGTTGAATAATGAAACAAACAAGACAGTTACTACTACAACATTAGTACACACATTAAATGAAAATGTTCAAAGATATAACTCAAAATTAGATAATTAAATTTCTTAACAAACCATGTAATCCAGCACCCAAGAACATCCGAAAGATAAACCATAGTTAAAATATTCGGAAGACCGCGATAATGCGATGCAAAGGTCCGAGACTTTGAATTAGCTTGGAGAGGCCTAAGGCTGCGCGCACACGGCAAAGCGAAGTTTCGGATTCATCCGCCAAACGTCGTTTGCGTTTTTTTTGCGAGCCGATTGCGTTTTAAATGCGTGTCAAATGCGTCAATATTTCGACGATGCTGTCCAAGAGAAAACACGGTTTTCAAGGGGATTCATATACGCCTTTTTTTGAAACTGCACCCTGCTGCGAGAGTATTTATCTTTCATTACAGTGGCGTACAAGGGTAAATAAATCAATATAAAATCAGTACATAATATTGCATTATACCTACATTTATTTTCCCACTATTGCTTCTTTTGGAGCTGGACTGTTTTATATCGAAAGCGTTTTGAAAATTACCTATTCTTGAGCCTATTATATACCATCATCATCAATACTATCGACCGAGGGTACTTGATGGAGTTTGAATTTAAATTCTAATTGATTTAAGTTTTGTACTATTATTATTTATTAATACAATAAAAAAAGATTATAAGTTAATACACGAAGAAAGGGTAAAAACCTTATTACCTAGATACCTACTAAGTAAAGGATTAAGTACAAAAACATAATATTTTGAATAATTTGAATATTTGCAGTATTCTAAAAACCTGTTGTAAATACTATTAATACATTCGGTAGGTAAGCAGTTTTACAAAATATAATAAAAAGTTGTGACACAGCACAGCTATGAGAAGAAGTATTTCACGAGAAGAAAGGCTTGCCATATCTATACGGTAAACTAAACTATTATTATTTATTTTGTAGTATGTACTTATTTAATTAATTTTTTTATTAGTTGACACTGTCATCTTCTATAGATACACTAAAATGGAAACGGGTACTAATAATAATATATTGAAGTGAGAATAATGAATACCCACCTACTACTATTGATAGGTATGTGCTTGTGTACTTGTATCGGTACAAGTATATTTATATTAATTATTGTTTTTTTGTTATAATATATTAGTTGCGATTAATTGACAATAAAATTTTGATAATTTATCTATTTAGCCGCTACAGTACCATATTATTCAATTGCATATTCAAAAAAAGTTGGTAGTTATGAATTCAAAACACCTTTCATAAAAAATAGATTGAAATATTAGTAGGTACACTAACACGAAATTAACTGATATAGTCTCATTACAATAGCTATCTTTTTAATATGTAGCTATTGAATTCTAAGCAATAATATTATATTGTAAATATGAACAGATTTTAAGGGGAGATATTTCAAATGTTTATGAATAATATGTTTTAAATGTTTATTTAATAAAAGATACAATAGGTATAATAATATATTACATTGTTCTAACAAATTATATACAAAAAACCTATAAAATATTTTAATTAAATTATATCTGTTTTCCCCATTGCATTTAACGCCACTGTGAATTCTTGATGACACTAATTAAGAAAGAAGGAAGATTTTTTTAATTTTTTCGGACTAAAGTAATAAATTATGTCATACAATATGTGCCTTATTGTATTCGGCAAACTTATAGCTATTATGGATATTAGTACTTTTTGTTTTCACCGTTAGTGTTATTATGTAAGAATTTATTTATTGCACTATCCGAAGAATTAAAAAAAACCTTTTTTTTGTCGCCAGTGGCGAACTAAGATAAATAAAATATAAAAATATAATATGTAAACATTACCTACATAATTATTAAGTATTTCTTTTTTACCATTTTACCTATATTTATTTTTTCCACTATTGCTTGATTTGGAATAGAATTCTGTTATATTATATCGAAAGCGTTTTTTAATTTGATGATATTTTCATAGTGTAGAAATTATTTTTAATGACTTTCATGCGGATTTTTGTTAGCTATACGCAAATGCAGACATAGTCCAAATAAGCATTAATCATTCAAGTGAATCTTTCTGATTGCAAACAATTCATCATGACTTCGACAACAATAACAATACAGAACATGATAAAACAGAACAGCCAGGTTTTCTCCAGGTGTTCTGTTTTGTCATGTTCTGTTTTGTCACTGTCCTGTTTTGTCATGGAACCGACTGAGATTTAACATTCTTCATATTATTATATATGACAATGTGCTAGGTGCAGATTGCATAGGCTTAAACCTTTACATTATACCCAAGTTTTTAATGAAAAATACCCACTCATCCGGTCATGAGTTTGTCATTGGTAAATAAAATTTATTAGGCCTTTCTGAACATAATTATGTGGTTAATCAGTAATATTTCTTAATACGTGCCCCCATAAATTTCAGCTTTCAAAAGTTCGGTCCTGGCCTAAATGGGAAGATTTAAAAGAACATGTGGTAGGTAGGATATTTATGGCACGTATTGTATGACATAATTAATTATTCCATTGCTTCAGTGGAGTTCATGTGGGTCTATTCTATACTTATCGAACACTAAATTGATAAATAGTATCAAACTTAGGGTAGGTTTGTATCAAAATATTAGCACTTATTGTAACAATTACACGAAGCCGGTTTTTATTGTTGCAATAAGTGCGATATTTTAACAGCAGCAAGATAGGTGCTGTTAAAATATAGCACTTATTGCAACAATAAAAACCGGCTTCGTGTAATTGTTACAATAAGTGCTAATATTTTGATACAAACCTACCCTAAGTTTGATAATATTTTTCACTTTATCACTTTAGCGGTCGATAAGCATAGAATAGACCCAATGCAATGTAGAGCAACAGATATAATTTAATTAAAATATTTTATAGATTTTACTGTAGCGGGTGAATAGATAAATTATCTAAATTTTGTTATCAATTAATCGCAAATAATATATTATAACACGAAAACAATAATTAATATAAATATACATGTACCTACACAAGTACACAGGAACATACCTATCGATAGTAGTAGGAAGGTATTCATTATTCTCACTTCAATATGTTATTATTGGCACCCGTTTCCATTTTAGTGTATCTATAGAAGATAAAAGTGTCAACTAATAAAAAAAATAATTAAAGAAGTACATACTTACTACAAAATAAATAATAATGGTTTAGTTTACCTTATAGTTATGGCGAGCCTTCACGCTTAAAAACAGATTAAATTTAATAAAAATATTTTATAGATTCGATACCTACATAAAGATTCTACAATCATAAAAAGGAGGCATGATTCTATTAAAGATATATACTTATTTAATATCGAATATAACCAAATGCACACCTACTTGTATTCTTCCCAAAAGAATGGTGTTATTTTAAATATGTATTTCATATAATATGAATAGGTAGGTGGGTAATTCAATACGTATCTATAGGTACTTATATAAATATTTTCAGTATAGGTATATAGGTATTCATCAAAAATTATTTAAATTTGCATATTACGAACTATACCTTAACATTGTTTATTCGTTTTTTTTTTATTTAGTGAGTAGTTACAGTTGGTGACATCTCTCATTAGTTAATATTATTAAACTCCCAACATATTGCACAACGAGAAAACTATTGTTTACGAGAAATGACATTTTAATACGCTTACCTACCGTATGTATTAATCGTATTTACAACGGGTTTTTTTAGAAACACTGCAAATATTCAAATTATTCAAAATATTATGTTTTTATACTTCATCATTTACTTAGTAGGTATCTAGGTAATAAGGTTTTTACCCTTTCTTCGTGTATTAAGTTATAATCTTTTTTTATTGTAGCTAGAATTTGATGTCAATGTGTATTTGCCATTGGCGAGTGCGCAAAATGCTGAAAGGCAAAAGCCTGATCGCAAAAAAATACTCAAGTGGAATAGTACAAAACTTAAATTAATTAGAATTTTAATTCAAACTCCATCAAGTACCCTCGGTTGATAGTATTAATCAGACCAAGTTTATGATGATACATACAAGGCTCAATAATAGGTAATTTTAAAAACGCTTTCGATATAAAATAGTCCAGTTCCAAAAGAAGCAATAGTGGGAAAATAAATGTAGGTACAGTGGCGAAGGGTGCAGGTAAGCTGTTAAGGTCCGCCATAAATAGTGCGCATTAACCTTTTTCAGTCAATTGTATATGTTCTTATTGAAATACGACTACAATTTACAGATGGTATTGGTTGGATTTTAAAAATCAATTAAGCCCTGTCTTACCAAACCATAATAGTATTGGTATATTTTAGGCGATATGACAAAATTGTGCACATTTTTTCATTCTTACTTATTTTTTTAACTTTAGATTAAAAATACGTATCACACATATTGTAAGTTCATTTTTTTAATTCATCAAGCTATGCCTAAACCAAACTGTAATAGATAAATTGTATTATCCTATCTATAAAATATCCAAATTTATGTTAGATTTCGTATTTTTTTACTATTATATATTATGGCTTTCGGTCGATAGTATTGATGATGATAGTATATAATAGGCTCAACAATAGGTAATTTTCAAAACGCTTTCGATATAAAACAGTCCAGCTCCAAAAGAAGCAATAGTGGGAAAATAAATGTAGGTATAATGCAATATTACGTACTGATTTTATATTGATTTATTTACCCTTGTACGCCACTGTAATGAAAGATAAATACTCTCGCAGCAGGGTGCAGTTTCAAAAAAAGGCGTTTATGAATCCCCTTGAAAACCGTGTTTTCTCTTGGACAGCATCGTCGAAATATTGACGCATTTGACACGCATTTAAAACGCAATCGACTCGCAAACAAAACGCAAACGTCGTTTGGCGGATGAATCCGAAACTTCGCTTTGCCGTGTGCGCGCAGCCTTAGTGCATTATCTACTGACTACTGTTGATAAATTACAAACTACAAAAGTGTCAATACGACTTCACCTACTAATAGTTCTGTTGGTCATGTGCTGCCAAGCTATATTTAGGTTTACTTACATTATTATCTAAGGAAAATATAGGTACCTAAATAATTGTCTAGACAGCATGCAGCGTTTTTTTAATTCGTCCAATATTATCATATCATTATGTTCTTATTATGTGTACTTTATATCATCCTCCGTATCGCTTTTTAATAAAAACAAAATAATAATGTCTGATAAAAAAAATATTATTGTTCCAATATTGTTGACTTGCGATAAGACATTTTCGAGTTGCACATTAACTAGGGATTTACTCATTATATAGATACTACCGTAATAAAATTAAAAAACTGTGGGTAAACAAGCAGAGGTGTTTTTTAAAAAGGTAATTACCACGATTAAGGACTACATACACTTTATATACCTAACAATTATTATGTCAAACGAAGCAAAATATTTATAAATTGTAGATATTACACAAAAAGCCTACTCGAGACCAATAAACATTTACCAGCGAAAAAATATACAACGATTTGTAAACTTTCGCCGTTGCATAATAATTTGTGTGAAACTCAGTATATGTCCAAATCTGCAAATTTTGCTCTCAAATTAAATAAATCTTTTAAAAGCTTTAATCAAAACAACATTCAACAAGATCATGCATCGCTACTACATTCGATAAAACAGTAAATATTATATCCCCCTAAATATGGCCACACTGACTACACAAAATAAAATATATGGTATTTTGCTCATGTTTTTAAACAGTTTTTTTATGTATATAATGTATATTAATTGTTTACGGGCAGATGTATGTGGGTCTGACTAGACTTAACACGTAAGCGACCCTCGTAGTCCAATACGTAGGGTACCTACTGGATTTTCATCCGGATACTCCATTTTCTCTGGTGAGATCCCAATCCAGTCATTTTCGGAAAGCCTAGTTGTTTCTGTGATTATTTCATTGCTGCTACTACTCTACTCTGTCACTACTATACAATAGTCAAATTAATTTTACAATATAATATAATATTTAAGTGTATATTCATTGTATCACTAAAACTAGCAATTAATCCCAATGACAGTAATGTAGTGTAAAAGTACTGTAATTAGTAACAGAAGTGAAACAATCACTTTGATAAAATCGCATAAAGATATTGTGATCTCACCAGGTACAGAACCCGGAACTCCAGATGAAAGTTCAGCGCCTTACGCACTGGAATGCGAGTGCCGACTACCGTCATTGGGTGACATGGCCTGTTAAAGTGTTAAAATGAAAAAAACACTTTTTTATGATTTTCTGTTATCAAATAACATGTGGTTTATCAAAATGCCATAAAATTATTGCATACCTACTGTATATTTTATAAAACCACAAGCGTAGAATCTCATTCAATGCAGACATTAAAAACATCGCACAACATACTTATAATAATGTTACTAGTTGCCCTGTACTGCTATCTATGTGAGTAAATATAATGTGGAGTGGGACTTGCTTTTTGTAAAAGAGTATAAGTAGTTGACATTTTTAATTATGGTTTTAATGTTACACGAGAGTTTAATAATATTGTTTAGATAAAATTTAAGTTGTATTATAACCTAATAAAATTTATGTTGCCCACTACGTAGACTTGATTGTTATATGAGTACTATTTATATCTACTCTCGGCAGAAATTAATAAAAATTAATCATAAATCGACAGAAAAATACGTTTTAAAAGTGTCGCTTTCGGATAATAACAGCAACACTACATTTATTTGTTTTGAAAATCTGCCATCGCGAGTATTCAGTAAAAATAACCTATTTCAAAATTCACAGGATAATTATATCAACAAGCGTTGAGGGTTGTAGTATCAAAACACCGCAATAAATATATTTAGTATAATCATTATCAAACCTGGATTAACTATAGAGTTAAAGGACGTGTGTATATCAAATGTCACCAAAATTGTACAGAGACTCCGAAATGGAGTGGTTTTAATGTATTTAACAAATTAAAATTCCCAACACCACCAACATAGCCTTTTTCTTGCCAGATCTACCATTTGTTTTTCTAGCTTTTCAAAAATGGTATCTGGAAGGCGACGTTAAATTTAGGGTTTTTTTTTCATATCATGACTAGTTTTAACATTTTTTCATGAAAACAATTTTTCATAAACTAAATTCACATGCCACACATTTCACGGTAAGTTAAAAACTAAGAATTTTTTATCAATGCTCCCAAAAAAAAAATACAGACCTCGATCCGTTAAGATTTTTTTGAAGAACCCTGCTCGAAATGTGAAAAATTAATTTCATCGTCGATTTATTCACGGAAGTCCCACAAAAGCCTAGTATATTTTTTCTTTGGAGAAAAATTTTGGTTGCACTGTATATTTCCCACCGGAAGACCTAAAAGAGAGCCTATATTTTTTCCTTGAAAAAAAATCATCGTCGAAAAATGATTTTTGAATTTTCAGAAATTCTAATATTTTTTTCGTTTACGAGAGTTGCTACAACAAAATACTTTTAGTCAACATAGGGCACATTACTTCCTCTATAATAAATATCATCCAAATTGTAAAATGTGTTCATTTTTTTATATCTACCTGATTTTTTGAACGGATTATATAATATCAGGGTGATGATATCAGTAGCCTCAGATAATTATTATAATAAGGCATTCGAAAAAGTTTATTTGTCATCATTACAATGAAGTTTATAAGAAATATATATCAATAAATCGTTGAATGTTTAAATACATAGTATTATGTGTTAGTATTTACATATTATTCAGTATTATCCAGTTATAACAGTTCTATTTGTATATTAGTGTAACACAATCGCATATCTTTCCCAACGATTTTGTTTTTCGTTTACGCGGCCTTAATTAAATCTTTTCGAAATGTGCGATTTATGTAATGCTGTCACATTTAGTTTGTGTGATCCGGATTTTACCGGTTCTAAAAAACTGGTTAATAACCATTGAATAGATTACTTTAATACTAACCAGATATTGGAGACATGTCTGATTTTTTTATTACAAATTTAATCTGATAGCCATCACACCGAAGGGCACGAAACCTCTGCAATGCTGCACCTACATACATACAAATGCGTTCAAACAGTACATAACCAACATTACATAATTTATTATGATGTTATTATATTGAGAAATATATTTTTGGGTTCACAATTTTACAATTTTGGGGTTATGATATCAACAGCTGTTTATGGAAATAAGTCCATCCAGAAAATTGTACCTTTATTCTACAATCGACTTGTCGTTTCCGACAACGTTCCGTGTTTACAAAAAAAAAATCATCACAAAGTTGTTTTATGGAAATTAGTACGCGATACCAGATTTATGGATTGCCTAACCATCACAGCGGCATAATAATTTGAGGAGTTAATCTATCTAAGCAAAATTTATAGATGAGATTATGATCTGCAAACTCAATATAAAAAATATAAAACAACGTTGGCCTAGGCTGCAAATTTATAGAATGGTTTATTATAGTATAATAGATGGAAGCGGGGGTCAGGTGTAGATACGTACCTTAAAGAGAAGGGAAATTTGTGATTCCGCAGGTCCCCGTATTCAGATTTTAATATTTTCATATATTATGTACATTCATTTTAGGTATATTACAAAATATGTGTTTACAACATGGCATTATAAAATCCAAATACAAAATAATATGTTCCAAATATAGTGAGGTCATTTAAATAAAAAATATCTTGAAAGTGATTAGAATTATATACAGGGAACTGTAAAAAATCTACCACTAAACTCACCTTGTGCAAGTGGAATATATCAATGTTCGTAACAATTGGCATTCGAATATTACACAACCATGTCTGATGGTAGATGTAAATTAATTCATCTGTCGGTTAATATATCTAGCTTAAATACATGTTGCCTGATTTGAAAGAGTTAGACTGGAATAGGTAAAAATGTTTTCTGTAGGATTTCGTAAATATTATTACATTTACAACGTTAGCCAAAATTTATTGTAAAATTATTAATGAAACATAATCATTTTAAAACAGATTTAAATCGAATAAAATATCAATTGAGATAGAATTTATGGAATCAAATATTTTGTTGCGTAGGTACCTATCAAATTTTTGTTCATTTTGGGATGCCACACACATAGAGAAGGATAATATAAGGCTCTGGACCCCCCCCCCCAAAAATTGATAATTATAAATATTTAATAATCTCCGTCTGTACATATTCATAATTTATTAGTATTTTGAATAGGTAGGTAGTACGATACTAATTGAATGAAGAAGTAATTTTCGCTATCAACTCCATTATTTTTCTGTCGCACGTAGGAGTCTGACCTCCTCAACCAGGTTTCTCGATTCTTCTCGGCCTTACGCTCCCCATCTTCGGTTATTAAACCTCTGCACCCGGAACTCTATCTGGATATTATCATCAAGGCTCGAAATGACCGGAGCGCCGTTCCAGTTCGTAAAATCGGTAAAATAATTATCGCTCCATCCCGTGGAAAAATTATGTTGACCGTCTGAGATAGGCTATATAATAGAAAATCTAACAGACTTATTTTTATAAAATACACATAAAATCGGATAACTATGTAAATTAATATCTTTAAAAAAATTTCAAGCGCTCCGGTTCGTAAATTTTTAAATTTCGAGCGCTGAATATCATTAAATCCTCGGAGTCAAGGCTGTTATTTAGAATACGATTTTAAATCCCCGGCACAAGCGGACCATATTAGCAGAAATAGATGATGCGGAAGACAATACTATATATACAATACTATATAATTTACACGATTTTAGTAAACATTTCTATTTCCGATATCAGGACATTTGAGATTTCACAAAAATAAATTATTCAACCGCAAAGTTATCAGTAAAGTATGTATTATCATTGTCAATTATCACGCTTATCAATTTTGTAATGTCATAAAACCGGCAGAAAATTACTTAGGTACCTAATTTAAGGGCATTGACACGAGCCACGATCAAACAAAATGTCTGGCCACTTTTATTGTTTGCTTGTGTGCGTTTGTGAATAACACTTTAATGATATCGGTCAAGGCAACACGGCGAACAGCCAAATTGTGGTTACTAAGGTTCAGCGTAATCGACAACTGTTCCGCGATCTGCTAGGCATATCATTTGGAATGCTTTAATACTGTTATTCTAAACCACTTGTGCAGTGCGGCTCAAAATAGATGCTTAATTTGAGCTTCAAAATACACGAGTTACCTTGTATAATATTATTTTATTATAATAACAAAAACCATCCAAAAGTGACATTTTTATAATTCTATCTCCACTGTACGCACATTCCATATGATTAGATATACTAATGATCCTTGAAATTGTTTCATATAAAACGAGTATAAGGTACTTAAATAATAAAATAAATCGCAATAAACACCCACAATAGCCGCGTGGCTTAAGCGTTGGCATATAGCGTCGTGGGTCCCAGGTTCGAATCCTGGGTTTGGCAAATACACATAATATATTGTTTTTCAATTTGTATTTGAGTCAGGGTATGAGCATAATAGGTTGAGCAAGTGGCTGACATCCATTTCTCGTAAAAACAAAAATCTGTTACAAATACAAACCTTAACTCTATGAAGGCCCATTTATGATCTTATTGGGATCGGACATGGTCGCAAAAAGGGTAAATAATATAAAATTCATAAGAGTGTAGTGTTTTCTCAATTTATAACACAATGAATAATAGAAGACCCTCCATAATATTACTATATTGTTTACGAGAGATTGTTTAAGAAGAAGACTCATCATAATCACTCATGCCTTGGATATAAATAGACAATGTTAACAGAAAAAATGTTGTGCTAATTTTTAATCTAGCAGTGATTTAAATTGCCGATTATCTAATTCAATTTACAATCAGACAGATAAAAAATATTCTTTATTCACATAACATAATATTTATACCTCGTACGTAAACATTGCCGTTAAATAAACTTTCCAATTACGCTTTGCGACGATAAATGTTGTTCTTTCATAGGTAAATTACTTTATTATGCAACCATATTTTATTAGGAAACTGAAAACGGACTTTAATTGAGTTTTCGTAATATGGTACTCGTATATCTATTATCTATTAAAAAAACCCATGATAAATAAATGGAAGAATTGTAGCTTATTATTCGTACCACACGTCAAGCAAAATCACAAATGTTACTTTTTTCACTATATGTTTGTATTCAGAACATGGCCCTCACATCCTGAAGCGGGCTCCAGGCTAGGATCTTTGGCGGGCCCCCCATCTGTCGCTAAGGGTATAGTCGGTGTGACGCTTTACAGTAGTGTTTTCTAAATGGTGTATTCAGTAAAATTAGTGTGTATTTTTAATACATCCATTTGAATTACGGAGTTCCCGAGTATCATATAATGAAAAATTGTATCACACAACCATATATTTTAATATAATTAATAATACTATTGGAGTAAAATAGCGCCGCATGCGACTTTTTCACTATTAAAGCAAATCTGTGATGTGTGTTTATCTCACATATCTGATAGACTCGCCACGCCGGGGCTTTTCTAAGCCCGGGCCCCCAGGCTAGAGCCCTTTCAGCCCCCCCCCCTTGTGGGGGCCATGATTCAGACCATTACCTATTTATTGGTTGAACGATAGATTGATATCCATTTTTAGTATAAAAAAAACTTTTCGCTAGTCGGCCTAGTTCAACCCCAGATTGTAACATTAATGAAAAAGATCCTTATAGTCTCTTTATATAACAATTATTGTTCACTATTTTAATAGTGCAAACGTGTGCCATTTTCTTTCCATTGTAATTCTGCAACGCTTTTTATGCTAATCCTGTAACACTATCTTATAACATCTTTACAAGGTGTGGAAGAGCTGATCACAATGATGAACTTCATGAGTTTGACCACTAAATTGTAGATTGTTATGGAAATAATTTTAATTATTTATCTATATATCGATATATTTTATTAAGAAATTATTTTTAATTTATCAATCAGTTTAGTTGGTACTTAAGGATAATTCTAAAAAAATGCAAATACTAAATTTTAGAAGAAAAAAAAACTTTTAAAATGAAGGATAAATATGTCTCTCTATTTTGGTACATGTTGCAATCCCCACAAAATACCAAAGGTTCGTTCATTTGTAGCTTGTTATTGAAAATGTACTCGCGTAGTAAACAACTCAATAAATTGTTTCATTTCATGAGACCAATCATTTTTCCCCGTCAATCTCACATCCAAGAGAAAACGAAAATCCCAAAATTATCAGTAACAAAGTATAAAGTAATATTATTATTATTGACAATTTACAAAATTATCGAAACGACTATGTACTCGAGATATATAATTATCCACAAGAAGAACAGTTGGACCTATCGCCCGGAAAGTGAAAAATGTAAGCTCAAATGACACTCGTTCCAATTTATTTAAGTATATGTATGCAGGCTTCTGAGGGTTCTCAAAAATACAAATTTACAGAATGACATGTATGTGACAATTAGATTCTTTTTAATTAGGTATATGTATTTTAGACGGACTTATTTGTATATTATATCATCAATTCATTGCTGGATGAAAACCTCTCCAAGTTGATTCCATTTCTCTCAGTTCCGCGCGATGTATTGCCGTGTGCATCCGCAGAACTTTCGACTGTATGTAGGTATACCATACATAAAAATAGCACTTTATTATTACACTACAAAATATTTTTTTAAAACGATACATGTTCAAACACGCGCGTTACCGTGATCTTACTCCCTACTTCATTTATCGTTTGTCAATTTATGGCTACGGCCGTATTTTGTAGCTTAACCACTGGGAAATGCCAATAGAAATGGCGTATTTCAAAAAAATACTACCTTATTCTTAGGTCAATAATTATTATAAAGCAATCATTATTCGTAGAATGTTTATCACAATTGAATGGTAAAGACATTGCTTATAATCGGTATCTTTAGAATTATCTTCAAATGTGTAAATCGTGCCCATTTTTTGAATAATACAATGCCTAATTCTTGTCAAATTTGGGATCACAAAGATTATAAAATATATTTTTTTATCGTAAATATGTCACTATATAATGTGAACATTAATTTTACTGATGCTTTTGTAAATGCGTTTAAACATAATAAATCCAAAAAATCTTAACACAACTGCACATGGATGTACTGAAATATTACTATATTCTAAAACATTAGATCGAGAGGTTTAAAAGAATAAATACTATTTTATGTAATTAAAATAGTTTATGCACTCATCACATGTTTAAAATAAATATAAAGGATAATAAGGCTTTAAAATTATATAAATATATTATCTACAACGTTTAAGGAATGTCCAGGGTTATGCTCTGAAAATATCATAAAAGCTATATTTTGACCTACGCTGAGCATGTGGGCCATTAATGTTTGACTGCGCTATAATTGATAATTTTGACTTCTTATATTTTCAAGGACCCTTCATCTTTGACTATCATAAAGCGGACATTGCCAAACATAAGCATAATAAAATTATGAAACAGTAATTCTTTTATCAGAAATAAGCCATCACCGGTTTCTCTGTCTCCTAATCCTCATACAAAAAAAAACTCTAACAGGATCATTCATCATAAAATTTTGTTATTTACTCCATTGTTATGATCTTTTATGCATTTGACTGGATGAATAATACCTTTTTAAGGCAAGGACACCTTTTTAGAAAACCTTCATTCGGTATACCTACTCAATTTCACAAAAGGTTTTCGCAGAAGAAACCTTCCGAAGTTTTCAAACAACTTTATTTTCTTCTATCGTTTCGTCTCTTACTTAATTAAAAAATCAATGATAATATGCTAATTCATATTACCACAATTTATAAGTACTTACCTCAATTTATTTGTAATAATACTAATAATATATTGTAATAAAAAACGCCTCGATTAATAATCTAATAATTAATAGTCTAATAGTATAACAACATAATATCTAAACTAAACCTAAAAAAATAGTACAATGATTCTTAAAATACATTATTATCTTTAAAATGACCTCCAATAAAAGTCTTCGTCACCTTATATTTTATCCTTTTTTTATGATATTGTAATTTTCGATGAGTAATAATTGCATCCTTATAAATTAGTATCTAATGAAAAGATAATGGCTAAATTACATGAACCGTCTCAACGACTCACAGATTCAAGCCAACCGTCATGAGTCATGATAAACCTGTCAATCATAAGTAACTGCTACACACAACAAATCAGATCCTAATTAGATCGTCTCAATTAATACTCTAACTGGATTATAATATACGTTTGTATTACTGTTAAGTAACAGTCGAATGTTACCACAGACTATTAAATAATGTGTTTGAACAAAAGTTTAGTATCAAGTTACTGATTAGTGATTATATTTACCTAAGTACCTCCTAGACATAATTTATTTGTATTATTACTGTCCGTTGAAATAATGAATAACGTCCGAGCGACAGTAAATGAAGCCAAACGTCAATATGACAGAATGCGGGATGTTATAGCGAAAGCACCTTTGCAGGCATTCATTTAGTCTAGTCGGGCAAGAAAATTAGCTTTCAATATTTCACTTCACACTATCGAAACAGGTTCAATGTAACATTGTTATGTCGTTTCATTATAATTATGTAAGTTAAGTAAGTACCTATAAATCTATCCAATGCAAGTGATTTAGAGAAAAGACTAAAAAGCCTTATGAGAATGCAGCCAAGATACTATATTTGATTGACCACAATATAGCGCACTGATTGGATAACTGAGAAACAAAATCAAAAGCAGTGACTAGCCGCATAAATAAATCCTATAACCAACATGCCATGGATGTGATTTCATAGCACTATACATAGTGTAAATGACAAAATCAGAGGTCATAGCCAATAGATAAGTACGTGAAAAAGCAGGAGGTTTTTAGTTTCGCTGATCACCGCTAAGGGCTAAGACAAATGGCGCTGTTAACTCTCACTAATACATAAGTCGTATTGTCAACTGACGTTTAATGTCACATAGACACGTCCTAATCGTCATAGAACAATGTAACGATCAGATCGGCCGAGACGGCTTGATAGTGTAGTAGAACCATTTCACTAGATATTTCCCGGTAAACAATCATTTTAAGATACCTATACTGGATATAAGATTTCATGTCGATGATGAGTAGCTTATTATTATAAACTAAATAATATAATTATAAAAGGTCAATGGTCAATATCAATAATAAATTATTTTATTGATATCATCCGGCTCTCTTTATCAACATATGCGATAAGTACCAGTAAAAAATGTTTATTTTATTGAATGTTGAACATAACAAACTTTCTACCTAACACAAACAATCTGTAAGTGTGACTGGTGTGAGTAGAGTTAAGTGCATACGTTTTGAATGTACTAGGTATATAGAATATGTACTGCAGTTCAATATGTATTTCAAGATTTTTATACAATACCAACTTTTCTCAAAGAATTTATCGGGTATTTTTAGAATAATGTTTATGGAAAAGGTATGGATTAATTCTAAAATAAGCATTGCGTTGGGTAGACTGAATAAAATGCGTTGTTTGACTTTGCATTACGATTTGATTTTCAATAGATACTATAAATTACATGAAAATGCAATTATTTACAATAATGACGAAGATAAAGTAGTCGTGTAAGAATGCAGTTGATATCTAAAGAGGGCCTCGAAACATGTTATACTAGGCATACAATAATTATTAAACTCTACCAAAATATTGACAAGATGCATATTTCTCATTAAATATTACATGAAGAATAAACAAAATGACTTCGATCAATTTTATAAATATGATGCTATTATTTTCAAAATTGTATATATTTATTAATAACTCCAATATAATCTGTCATTCTTAAACTTTGTGTAAATTAAAATTTGTATATAAAAATAATTAATAATTATTTTCAAGTGTAAGGACCTCATCAATAATTATCTATCATTAATTTGATTAATTACATAGCTGCTTGCCTTTCCATTGGCGAAATTTGAATCACCTCAAATAATGAATTTGCTTAAATTATAATAATATAATTATTATAATTCGCAATACCCATAGACGTGTCGATAGTTTAGGCCTTAAAGGAGAAGAGCACTCTTGCTCAGATAGTAAAATATTTTAGTTCGATGCCCACTCCGTCCAATAGTTTTTTTGCTTTGATTTTTCTATACTTATCATGTTTTTGATTGTTCATTCGTTCAAAATCATGTAGTTTTTAGACGATCCAATCTTGTCAGTAATTTAGAATGTATAAAAAAATATGTATAATTATTATTTTAAGTAAAATAATAAAAATACAATTGGTTTAAATGTATTGAAATAATATGAAATTATTTGGTACTGTTTGTAACCGAAATGCAGTAATTTATTAGCCATAAAGTTATTTGCCACTTTTTAATTTATTTAAAATGCTGTTTGCATCAGGGGTAAAATCCCGGATATAATTGTCAATCCCCGGATTACAGGATTATTAGTTTTTTCATTCCCTAGATCTCAGGATTAGGCAAAGCAGATTTCAAAAAAGATTTTTTGATATACAATATTAACTTAACCTACCCTAACCTAACAGATTGAGCGAATGAATGATCAAGTAGATTATAATATAAACATGCATATTATGCTAATGTCGTAATCGTCATGAAATTGACGAATAACTGCTGAAAATATTTCAATATTTTTTTGTGTAAATTATTTAAATTAATCTCTGTATTTCGGTATTAAAAAAGATTAGGATTGAGGGATTTCAAAGCGTAATAGGTATGCACAAAATGGTTGCAAAAGTAGACATGGGAGGTAAACTGGGTTATTCGAAAAACATTGTCAGTCGACGCACAAAATTAGGTAGGTAGATAAACTCACTTCAAACAAACGTCACTGTTTGCGTTCACCATTCATATAGTTAACGGTGAATATTGTACGTACCTTGTATGGTATGATACGTATTTTAATTAAAATTGCATGTATTTTAAATGAGATAAAAAAATATTATATTCCGACCATTTTCAGCTGTGACATTTTATTCCTAATCTATTCGTCAGTGAAATATTATCTATTAAATGCTTTATTTTCAAAGTAATATAAATATGATCGATATTGCATTTTATAATCAGATTGCATGTCAAAATTAGTGAATAGGATTTCATAAAACAATAAAGCTAACATAAATCATTGTCTGCTTTGCCAATAATAAGATATTTGTATTCATATCCATGGTAATCCTGTTGGAGGAAGGTAAGGAAAAGTTAATCGAAAAATTGCATATTTGAACAGGCATACTAACTGTATTTCATCTTCATCCGTTTATATACTAATTGAAGTAATTGATATCTATTTCTAACTACTGCGTACAGTCTTTTTAACATTTTTATCAAAATACAGTACTTTTTATTTAAAAATAATAGTATTAAAGTACATACCTAATTAATATATTATGTATAACACCGGAGATATAAACCAAATGTTTTCAGCAGTAAAATTAAACCACTATCCATTTCTGTATCTGAATGTTAAATTCATACACGATTTCGTTTTTCTAATTCTCAGTAGGCTCCTCGCTAATAGCATGCTTATATTATACCTATATTGATAATGATGTCATCAAAGTGTCTGTTTAGATTTTAGAAGCGTCAAGTTGACTTACATAATCGTGAGATGTCAATGTAGTTAGACAGATGTCATGGGAATGGGACAACTGGGCGCCAGGACAATCGAGCGCCGCACTGTCGAATGAAATAAATAGACGTTCGTTACGATTTATACACAAAGTAAACGAGAAATTTTAATCAGTTTCTATCTACTACTTAGTAGTTTTAATTTATTTTTCTCTTAACATAATGTTTTTTATTGCGGACTGATAATTATCATGACAGACATTATATAAAAATAAAAGAACTCTCTTCTTGTTATAACTTATACATAATTAAATCATTATTTACGTGTGCATATTTAAATTCTCACCAAGTAAAAAATAATAATTTAAATATAAATAATAATATTAAATATACATGTGAAAAGTACATATAATCATGAACGTCTATTTATTTTCGAATTCCATTCGATTGCGTGGCGCCCAGTTGTCCCGGCGCCGAATCGTCCTAAACCCGATGTTACTACATACATAATCAAATATGCATACAATATTATATTCATATATTATTTTCAACCACTAATTATTATGCTCTATGGTTTGTAAATTCTCCTAATTAAATTATTTCTTTTATGAAGTCATTATAAACATTGTGATAAAGAATCTGTGTATAATTGAGTCACACTGATGTATATACTTAAGTGGCTCGATACTTAAGCGGTCATATTATTATTATCTTCTTCTTTCTCTGCCATAGCCGTTGTCCGACATCGACGATGATTACGGCCATCCCTATCGGTCATTGCTTTAAATCGAAATCGAGTACAGTAGTATATCTGTTGTTTGTATTAAGACGGTACTTCAGTGAAACGGCAAATAATTTTCAACTATAGGTGCGACGAAATTTTGGACTCGGTGGTAATCGGAGAGCGAAATTCGAGCTGTGAACATGTTGATTTGTTTCGTGATGGCGACGGGGGTATTACTTCTTAAATCGTGTAAAGATGACTAAAAAACGTTACCCATTTACTTAAAAAAGAAAACATGTCAATTAATATATTATTATTGTTACTAATAGAACAATAAACAGAACATTAAATGGACGCATATTGGATTTATATGACAAATTATATTTCGTTCGGCATGCGTAATTTGCACAATCCGCGCATCGCCTAGCCACGATCTTTTTAGACAATGCCTCAACTGAGGTATAGCCTTAAGTATTAATAATTAGTTATACTAGACTATAATAATAGATTAACCAGTATCACATATATATAAAGAATAAAAATATAGTGCGCAGATAACAAATTGTGGTCTTCTTATTTTATCCAGAATATAATTTATTCCAAAATCGGTGTACCGTTTTAATTTTTTTTTCGTTAATGATTCGGAGAAATATAGAATTTTTAAATTAAAGTGTAGACTAATATTTGAAACAAAAAGCCGAGGTTATCCTTCGTCACTGTCAGACCCTTAAAAAGTTTTTGTTTCATTATTTGCCAGACTGTAAAGAGTGCAAAGCTCTTAACTCATCGCGAATTATTTTGATAAATCAGATTTGACTTATCAGAAATCACGTTAAGGACACTGTTCCATTTAACTAAAAGATATTTTATAATAGTACATAAAGAAAACCATTAGCAATGTTTTTTACGTAGATATATATCGAAAAAAAAATTATATTGTCCGATATGATGTTGAAGTCATAGAAATATTCAAGAGAAGGATTTTTTAATGCTTAGAGAAAAATTGAATCCATCGACTCGAACCTGTTTGGAGTACATTTTCGCTTTCGATCTATGAGCCTTGTTTTAAGGCTGGATATACGGACACGGCTTCTAAAAAAATTAATGACAAGAATCCCGGAAAAAAAATGAAGAAAATTAAAAAAAAACCCAAGTTGAAATAGCTTGACTGCGTAAATAGAGACTCCAGTAGACTGAGCACATCTTAAAACAATAAAACGATAATTCAGGATAGGCAGGCGTGGAGGGGCATCCGAAGTGTGTCAAAATTCACATAGGGTTGTTGAAGAAATGTTGATGATAATTGAAAAAAAAATTGAGTTACATGGTATTCCAACCACTCATTTACATCACCTATGTATAGCATATCTAATAGTAATTTAATAATAGATACATAATCAAACTATCAGAATATTTATCTTGAATATTTATGATTGAAACAACACGCTTAAAAATAGTATAATCTATTAGATACATACCTATACAATACAATACCTATGAACAAATAAATAATACAATTTATTGGCCATAATTTTTTATCGCGGGTGAAAACGCCAATATGCTTTCAAAGAAGAAACTTAGGACATGCTTGCGGAGAAAGAAGTGGTCTCGTGAAGTGTATTTAGTGAAATTTGTATTATGTTGACTGTTCAAACTACATTTAATTTGATAAGAATTTTTACAGCTGTGGATATGTGTTGAGTTTCAATTAAATTTAGATGCTAAAAATCACATTAACTTAGTTAAAGTGTATGTACCTACTAGGGCACTAGGCCAACAGTCGGCATAATCCAAAGCATAAGTCATTGGCTTCTAATACCAAGGGTTCCGAGTTTGAATCTGAGTGATTTGATGGAATACATATAAATATGTGATTTTCTCAAGTTTAGATGTTTCAGTGATGATTCAAAAATCTTAATTAACACATCTTCAAAAACAATTCTTATAGAATTTGAATGGCGCGAGATTCAAACTTGCGCACACTATAACATCTGTTTGTATCCTGTAACATTTGAATAATTTCGTATTGTGAGCTTTTGATGCTTTTTGCCAAAATATATCTAGCGTATGTATTCGAAGCTTTATTCATCCATTCGCTCCTCACAGTCAAAGTTAGATGAACGTGCTTTCCGTCTTGATGGGCCAATGTAATAGAATACACGGCCTGATAAATCACGGAGAAATCTCACAGCTATCCGTTTTTTTGTTATCTGTTAATAACCTTAATTAGGTACACTATTTGTGATGTCTACTTTTTTCTGCTTCATAAATATTGTTAATTCATCTTCAACATTATTTTCACTCTTTTTACATGATTTATTAATGTTCATTAATTTACATGTTCTTTTTTACATTAATCTTGTTGAATTAATGTCTTATAATAATATTAGCTGTTAAATGTTTATTATTGAGCCGATTTAAAATAAATTAATAAAGACACCTATGAACGTTTTTTATCCACAATCACGGTAGGTATATAGTCTAGGGCAGTGGTGGCGAACCTATGGCACGCAAGGTGATTTTGCATGGCACGCGTTTTAAGAGAGAGAGAAAAAACTTATAATAATAATAAATGACAGATTGCATTGTATAAAAAATAGCAGGCAAATACTCTTCAAGAATAAGCATTACGTTTAATGTAAATATATAATTGCACAGGTCGATCTTTATTCTGTATGCGCCATATATAATATTATCGCACTAACCTTATCAGGCGGCGGGGAATGCCGTACCGCAAACCTCTAATTTTGATCGATCTATAATGCTTGAGAAAGCTTGGAAAGAGAATGCCTCTCCTGCAAGAGCAATTCTGGTGTTAATTTGCGCGTAAATAATCAAACTAATTAATACGTTATCAAAAAAAATCATTTCCACCCACAAAAAATGACTGCACCAAATAAAAAACAAAAACTTGGTGAAGGTAGTAGTACTTCTAGTAGTAGTAATTCTGCAGACAGTTTCAAAATTGGTGGACCGAAATGTACCTATGGCGTAATTAAAAAAAGGTGATAAAGCTATAAATGTCTGCGATGTTCTGTGAGTGGTATCTATAAATCACCATCATTTTTTAAGTAGAGTTTTTAAAATCTATTTTTTTCCCATAACTGCTCGGCATGTCAGACAGTTGACAAATTATGTTTGGGAAATTTTAGCACGCGTCCGTAAAAGGGTTTACCATCCCTGAATTGCAATATCGGTTTCCTGAAAACCTTAATTTGGGCATTAATCGATACAGCAATACCGGTAATACCGGTTTTAAAAATCAAAAACATCATTATTTTCGGTATTAATGTTGAAAAAACAAATCTTTAACTAAAATGACTGAATTATCTGATAGAGGTGAAATAATAACATTTTCTCTTCTCGATTACGGTTTTCGGACAAAATATTATTTTGTGCAGAAATTTGTAGAGCAACGAGAAAAAATAAAGTGCCGTGAAAGCATTTTCTTTATATATTTTGAACGAATACCGGTACTCAATATGAAAAACTGAAATACAGGTATTAAGTAATGTTTTGTGAGGTATTTTAATCTCTAGTAAAACATATTATTTGAATGTAGGTAGATTAAACATGAGTCGACTTTGTCTGGTATGCTAACTATAATATTATGAGTAAGTATAAGCTTTATTTACTGGCCGAAATAAATAAAGCTTTTACTGGCTGATAAAAAAAATCCACAAATTTCTTCTTCAAATACTCTAAATTCAATGTCTATCCACTCATCAAACGAGTTTTCTTTAAAAAAAAAAACATCTTTCATCGTCTTTCTAGGTTCGTTTGCGACCATTGTGTACTATTATGTTGTATGTTCTCACCAGCACCTCTAAATTCTTCGGTCTTAAAATTACCCCCGAAAGACGAACATGGCATTGAATGATGCCGTATATCTTGCAATTTATCTAATTGATAGAATGGTTTGTTTGAACATTGTTTTGTTTGTTGTAACAAAAACATTCAAAACCATTATAATAGTAGAGTTCGGCCATGAAATGCCAGTATAATAATTAACCACCTAATTTATATTAGTTACTAGCTGAAGTACCCGGCTTCGCACAGAGTCGCTTCGTGGTTATATTTATCTTAGATATTTGAAAAATAATAAGGGGTAATTATTTTTTTAATATTGAAATATCTGTGTAATACAATATGGCAATATGAAAATAATTCTAATAGGAGTAAAGGTCAAACAAAAGACACTAAATTAAAATAGAATCCAAAATATTCAAACGTTATTAATGTTATTAATATGTAGTAATAAAATCAAAATTGGATGGAACAAACAAACAACAAACTTTGTATTTTATATAATACTAATTTAGAAACCTTCGCAGGTGTGCCCACAACAACTGACAAAAGCTTCATCGCAATCTGATGAATGGTATAGGAACGCATACGAATAGAAGAAGAAGATGACGGTTGTACTAATTCAGAAACCTTTGTGGGTGTTACCACAACAACTGACGAAGGTTTCATCGCAATCGGATGAATGGTATAGGAACCATACGAATAAAGGAGATATAATGAAGAAGAAGAAGAAAAAGATAGTTGTACTAATTCAGAAACATTTGCGGTTGTTACCACAACAACTGACGAAGGTTTCATTGCAATCGGATGAATGGTATAGGAACCATACGAATAAAAGAAGATATAATGAGGAAGAAGAAGAAGAAGATGGTTTTCTATTTCAGAAATCTTTGCGGGTGTGCGTACAACAACCGACGAAAGTTTTGTGGCAATCGGATGAATGGTATAGGAACCATACGAATAAAAGAAAATAGAATGAAGAAGAAGAAGAAAATGATGATTTTTCTGATTCAGAAACCTTTGCAGGTGTGCATACAACCACTTACCAAAATTTCATCGCAATCGGATGAATGATATAGGAGCGCATACGGGACAGACAGGCAGACAGACAGACAGACAGACAGACAAACAGACAGGCAGACATTCATTTATATATATAAGATATAGCCTATACTCTTCGCGAAAGTGCAAGCAATAAGTTCACAAAGTTTTATCGCAATCGGATGAACGGTATGGCAGCGCATAAAATACGAACAAACAAACAAACACACAAACAAATGTTGATTTTTATATATTAGATTTGATGTTGATATAATATTTAAATCCCAATTAGCTTTCTAAAATAGATATTAGTGACTATGTTGCTTATTCTTGATTTATATTAGGTATCATTCAATGTGTCGATGAAGATCTTTTAAATTAAGATCTCCTTAAATTAAGTGGTGAATAGATGAAAACACTGTGATGAATGTATACAATTCCACTGATGCAATATACTGAATATCATATCGGCAGTATACGCGCATTGTAATCGGAAGGTCTATGAATCGATATCGCCCGCAACCTTCAATATTTATTTCGTTTTTCAGGGGGAAAAAACGTTTCATTTCATTAAAATAAAACAATAATAATTGCTAATATTATCATAAAAATGTCAAACAAATATTAAGGAAAATAAATGTACCATTAAGTAATATTTATTCTGTATTCAAGGCTTTCATAGTGTAGGTAATGTAAAAATATTATAATGACTTACCTACATCGATATCTCCCATGATTTATGACAAAGCTAACCTCTAATTATTATCCTGCATCATCTCCTTCGAGTTTCAAGTATGTTTACTCTCCCGCTGTACCAATGAAACTGTTGTGCGCCGCTGCACAATAATATAATTTGATTGTATCTGTCATTTTTTTGTATTTCCATTTGTTTCCCTTGTACTACGGCAGATGTAGTGGAGGTTTAAAGCTCGAGCGGTAAAGGAAGCTTACGAGTTGCGCTTTACAAGAAAAATTCAAATTAAGAATCGTGAACTTTATTGTTGCACTTAAAACAACTGAAGTCACAAAAATGGCACAGCCAGCCATGACGTGTTTGTTATTTTCTGTAAAACTTTATGCTTCAAGAAAATTGAGGATTTTTGCTAATTTTCCGACATTATGTTTTTTACTTTGGTTGTAAAAAAAATAGAAATATGAATCGTTATCATTAGACAAAAGAAGTACTGATTTTTTTCCTATTACATACTACAAAATGCATGTATATTATTGCCATGTGGAAAAATATATTTTACCTCATTAATTGGGTCAACATTTACTTGGTAGAATTCTAGAAGTAGGTATAGAAGTTCTAATAAGTATGTGATTCTAATAAGGCTATTCTTTCAGGATGTAAAGGATTAAAGAATAGGCCTTAATAATAGTGTTACAATAATATAATTTATATTATCGTTTGTATATTTTACCTCTTATGGCATGTATGGAAATTAGAAAGACAAAAATACTGGAGATGTTTTCCATTCCTGCATAAAATAAACATACTACAATTATTGTACATCTCTTGGTTTTTGTATTAAACTACGACGTACGTCAACGTTCCTACAAATTACATATTTGAATGAACATAATACATTTTACAGGAAGACTATAGAAATAATTTGAGCATAATGTGTAATTTTAGTATTACCATTTATATCACGGATTCAATTCAGGTATCTTTAATAGTTCGATCTAACTTTGGTCGACATTTCCGGTATTCATTTATAATTAAATTTACTAATATTTTTTGTATGTTTATTTAACACTGATTAATACAATATACAGAAGATTTTACAATTTGACATTCCATATTGAAAACACGTAGTTTGGAATTGATATTTTTGTTGGATTTTTCGAATTAAATCTAAGGTTATTCCAAATACCATCAAATAATAATAAATATCTCGAATATTTCTTATTTATTGTATTTCTTTTATGGAACTGTGCGTGTTTTTCATATATTTTTGACAATTGTTTTGCGAATTATTAATTGCGATACGGTCAATGTTACCCGTAGAGATATCATTTTATTTATAGTATGCCTACTCGGTGAAATAATATTTTTCTTTATGTTATATCAGGCATATGTATGAACTATCATAGTATGTGTGTGACATTGCGAGATATTACAAAGGTTCGTTGACCGGTGTATTATTTTATTTCTCGTAAAATTCCCGCGCGTATTTCAAATTTAAACTAGTTTAAATATTTCGAACATTTTTCTAGTTCTAAAAATATTTACCCGCCAGCTAGCTGCAAATCAAGCGCATGCGTTTTTAATGTCCATCGCGGAGTCTTTCAAAACGTCTTATCCCGCGGTAAAAATAATCAAAATGTGGCAAGCGCGTCGGACCAGAAAAATCAAAATAACGTCCACTGAATACGTGTTTTGCAACAGCACGTGTTTATGTGTTTACAGAATGTTTATATTTATCAGCCGCTTCAAAATGCTGTTTTAAATTGGAGACTTTTACAACTTTTCTGTAATTCTGACGTCCAATTCACGAAGCTATGACCGCCAACGTATCATATAATATAATATAACGCCTATTTCAAACCGGTACATATTAATGTCAAAACAATAATTGAGCATTTTTTTTCATAAAATGTACAATCGAATTATCAGTAACGAATTATCCATTTATTCACAGGGAGATATGAAGCCTCATGAAAAACCTGAGAGGATAGTCATCCTCGATGGTGGATTTTCGTCTCAGCTCAGTTGCCACTTAGGAGAGGTGGTAGATGGAGACCCCCTTTGGAGTGCCCGTTTCCTCGCAACAAATCCTGATGAAGTCATCAGCACCCATCTTGACTTCCTACGAGGTAAGAAATATGAAATTCTATCCAATATGCAATACTGCCACAGGCCGATTCAGGGAACACAAAATTAATTGGAACCGGTTTACCCTACCGTTTGTGACATAACAGGATATGAACCTCGAGTGTGAAAAAATATGTGATAAACTTAAACACGTGTTAAGGAATATGCTGTTTTCAATAATTACGTGTGTCTCATAATATCCATTAAAGTTTGTCACGTAATCATAATGCACATTCAATATTTGAAGACAGTCAGCGTGCTTTGGGTCCCTTGGTTTTGTGACCTAAAATAATAAAGTGAACCTTGCTACCACACCCTTTAGGGTAGGCCAGTTTCCATTAATTTTGTGTTTCCTGAAAGTATTTATATGAAAATGGCAGTCGTTTATAATATAATATATGTAAATAAAAGGGATTAATCTGAATATCTATTTTAAGACGGATCATAATATTAGTATATGGAAGACGTTAAACAGACGTTTTATAGTGATGTTTGTTAGCCATTCACTAAACAGTCTATGTCTATAGATTGAATCAAAATTGACAGTTTTGATGAGATGAGGTCATAAGGTTTTTTTATTTTATTGAATAAATATATTATATAAGCGAGAATTAACTGTATTCGCTGACAGTGTCCATTTACCTTTGGTGAATGTGCAATGTGCATAGTGCCTGAAGATGCTGTAAGGCGAAAGGCTGTAAAGCGGGTCGCAAAAAACGACTCAAAAGGAATAGTACAAACCATAGATCAATTAGAATTTGTTTTATTTGTATTGTAAACTTCCTAACGTAAAAAATAAAAGCATACAATTGAAAATTTATATAATTTATTTCATATACCTATTAGGTTCTAATCCATGCTTCTATTTGTTTTTGATAAATTTAGTTAAAACGGCAACTTACATAAGAGTTTGAATCACATGTTATACCCTGTTTACACATAAGTACATGGATTTACCGCTGAGAGTGCGTATTATCGCGGCCAAAACAAGAAAATGCGTGCATGCTTCTGAATTTTCACGCAACAATTGGTACTTGCATGGTGGGTGCGCATGCGCAGTAGAACGATAGTTGCAAACCTGCCGGAAGAAATAAGAACTACATCGCACAAAAGATTTTGACGTTTACCGGTTATCTACGAACCTGTCAAATATCGTCATACAATGACAACATTGCGTCTCGCTTACGCTTAAAGAATTAGATTGGAGATATAATCAGCACTTTCACGTGTAAACAGTTATTATTGCGATAGTTTAAAATACACACTATTGGTGGACGTGTACAGGCGCCATTATTTTTAGAATGCCTGTTTTCATCGCAAGCAGAGATATTACAAAATAATCACAATATATGATAATGTTCACCATGTGCTTCGTCTTGCAGTGGAAATGATAGTTTGTTTTTTTTGTTCATTGTAATACTAGTACGAATGTTTTGTGCAGTACCTATAACCTAATCACAAACGACGACTACATTAGCACTATACCATTTGAAGCGATCAATTAATATGCATCTGTCTGTTATCGCAAAAAAGAACATGACAATGGCACTGGCAGCACGTGCATTGGCTCTAGCATAAAAAGTGCATTTGCATAATTGCCGATACACGTCGCGACCAATAATGCATTAATTTACGTGACTGCGACCACGTCACACGCCGGCTGATTTGAAATTTATATGTTTTGGAATCCACATGTCGATTATCGGATACAATTTAGAAAATTGCCATTTTCACATGGATACGTGATTCCTTTGTGTGCAGTATGTGCACAGTGTACGAGTAGCTTGCTTAAAACTGTCGACGGTAAAATTTTCACGTAGACATTCTGTATCAGGTGTGCCTTTAGGTACTTATTAGTAATAAATAACGGTAAGGACGTGTCACAAAGAAATTTAATATCAATATTGATTGCTATTTTTTCTCATGCATTAAACCCCGTAGCTAGATAATTGATTACGCTGACAATTATTGACCGCGTGGATATATTTACAAACTTATTCATATAACTTATTCTAGATAGATATATTCAGATATCTCAAATTATGTAAAAAAAAAAAAAAAATGCTCGTATAGTACTGTAGAGTACAGACTAGAAGTGGGGAAAACTAAACTGCAGGGGAATGGGACGACTGGACGCCAGGACAATTGGACGCCGCACTGTCGTAGACGTCGTATGTAGACGACTGTCGTATACAGAACGTAGTAGACGAGGAATTTTAATTTGTTTCTATCTACTACTTAGTAGTTTTAATTCATTTTACTCTTAATATAATGTTTTTTTTTATTGCGGATTGAGAATTACCATACCTAAGGCTTTATATAAAATAAAAAAAACTATTTTTTCGTTGGAATTTAAACATATGCACGATTAAATCATTATTTACGTGTGCATATTTAAATTCTCACCAACTATTAAATCATAATATAATAATTTAAATATAAATAATAATATTAAATATATTTTTTGAAGTACCTATAAGTACCTAACGTCTATTTAATTTCGAATTGCGTGGCGACCAGTTGTTCCGGCGCCAAATTGTCCTAGATCCAACTGCAGCGGGTGGACTATGTAGTAAGTGTTCTTAAGAAATTAAACTACAGACCTAAAATACTAAATTTTCTTTTTTAACTTTCTTCTTTAAGCACTACGGTGCATGATTGCAGCATCAGTCCCGTGCGACTCCGTCTCGGGACGGAATGAGCACTTAAAGTCACTTCTTTCAGACACGTTTAAAGCGTCATAGAAAGCGGCCGTGCATATCCACGGCTGTGCATATATGACGGGTGGTGGTGGGCACTTATTAGACCTAAAATACTACACACTAAAATCTAGTCAAAAATAAATTTTAAAATATTTAATTTAATTCAAATTGATAATGGATTTTGTATGAACTTAATATGTATGATATGAACTAAACGCATGATGTGTAAAATTAAAACAATTATAGTATGTACCTAATAATATGTCTATGTTGAATACAAAATGATTCATACTTCATAAATTAATCTTTTCTAGATTATTACAGATAAATAATAGGTACATAATTATTGTGTTCCGTATTTTACATGGGTATTGAGGAATTATATAATATTATATTATTTAATTCCCATAAAAAAACAAGTATATTTTCCTAGATTACTTACTTACTACCTACTTGTCTTTTTTATAGTTTAGGTACGCAGCGCAGGTATATAAAAATAACCAAACATAGGTTGAAAAACAATTTTCTTTTCATGAAGGTAAATAGTTAATTTGAGACCGCATGAAAATCAATCAATCAGCCAGGTATTTCCTGCCAAAAAACTAAATAGTACATAAAAACCGCCCGCGTAGTTTCTTATCGGCGAGAGATATAGATATAGATATAGGGAAAGACGTATTATCCTCCTTTCACACATATCTAATATTTAGTTTTAGTTTAATAACGGTAAATTGTGTTTTTTAGATTAAGATTCTCTTTTATTTGAATGATAAATAAATAATTACAAATGAACTTTTTATATACCACGTTTTTAAATTTTCTGTTGAATCATAATATAAACTTGACAATTCTATGTATTAATAAATATAGAATACTGAAATGTCATTTTGACATTTCATATTGATTTCCATAGTAACGCACGTATATATTAATAATTTAGTTGCTGGGACCCACTTAGCA
Source organism: Rhyacophila brunnea (assembly GCF_057557595.1). NCBI lineage: Eukaryota > Metazoa > Arthropoda > Insecta > Trichoptera > Rhyacophilidae > Rhyacophila > Rhyacophila brunnea. The sequence goes on from NW_028233170.1 coordinate 16,603,306, forward strand.
ACCAATAATAGTTGAGTAGTAAATATTACTTTTAACGATTTTTCCCGAAACATACAAAACAGAATTAACTGAGAATGAATTCAATTCTGCTTGAAGATGGCCAAAAGTATTTAAAAAAATGCATTCCCGTCGTGTTCTGATGTATTCTAAAAGGTTCAAATGTCTAGCTAGTCGGTAAATTAGTTAAAATCATGGACAAACAAGAAAAAATCTGTACGGGACAAACAAGAATACGAGTCAATAAAAACATGGTAAAATAGCATAATGAAACCATCACTTATTATAATCGTGATAAAAAAAATCGATAGAGATTTTTGGTGTTGCCTGTAAAATTGTATCAATTATTTAAGGACATACGTGATATAAACAAGTTTAAAAACGTAAATTTTGAATATGTGCTGATCGGGCGTTTTTGGCGTATATGTAGCAAAGCATCCTAAAATAAAATGGTTGCTCTGCACATTGTGTTAATTATTGTAAATGGTCAGTATACTCTAACATAACACAACAGTGCTGAGTCAGGCGGGATTATTTTGAATTTTAAATCACTCAATAAATTAAAATTGACGTTATATTACATATATTTTTACTGATAGAATAATTTTATTTTTTTACAAATTTATATAAATAAATATTAAGTAAAAATATATTGAAATTGGTAGATGCATTAATGATTTCAATGAGATGTTCTGTAATACTATTAATAGTAATAATTTATTAATTAAATTTTTTGGCGTCAATGATATATTACGTATAAAAATGTGAATTACAATAGTTGAGTGGATAAAATAATGAACAGACAAAAGAATTCATTAATAACGTTAAGAAGATATATTTAACCATTTCATGGATGAATGAATGGATCTCATCAATAATGTTATTGTAAATTCTCATTACTACACATAAACAGATAAATAATATGTTATTTGGGAAATTTCATTAACCCCAAAGATTTTAATCCTCTTCCTGGTAGAACTTCCATGATTTTCTTGCTAAAATCGATGTCATTTTACTCTCATTTGCAAGTATTTAGATTAATTAGATTAAATTTATAATTTTCCCGAATATTTTTCATAAAACTTTTCCTCCAGATTAAGTATATAAACCTCAGTAAAATGTACTATTTTTTTGGAATATTTTTAGATTTTTTTTCAACAATATATTTTAGCCAAATCCTATTTTGGAGATGGAACAATACTGAAAGAATGTAAAAATACAGGTATTTGGAGATGCATATGGACGTAAAAGTAAAAACAACTAATTATTATTAATTACATAATATTCAGTGATACTTTTATTTTTTTTCAATCACATATGGTGTCTGCACAAAAATTGTGTTTATATGTACCTATGTGTATGGCAAATAAATACGTCTACCAAAATACTACAAATCAATTAAAATAAAACACAACATGTAGGTATATACTTCCACTTATTTTAATCAGTTGTCAACCAGTTTAGAATATCCCTTTGAAGTGAAGCGAAGTGAGCGAAACTAGTCCTGACTAATATTAAAATAAGATGAATTATTGCTGCATATTGTAGGTACCTTTTATTTAAAATTAATACTATGCATTTCCACCAAGAATAATTGTTAGTTTTTATATTAAAACATTTTTCGCTTTTTTTTAATAAGTATGTGCATATCAATTAAGTGACGATGAAAAAGAAAATCATTCTTATCTTATAACTATGGATTTATATCAAAAAATACCTTTCGTTTTCAAAAAAAACATAAATAAATATATCAACCATTCAAATATTTTCGTATTTCTAATAATGTTGGAAAATGCCGCTGATGGAAAATGATCGCTAATTGCTGATTTTAAGGGGGAGAGTCACGCCAGCAGAAAACCTTGCGGAAAAATACAAAGCTTGCAATTTGAGATTTTTTTTGATAATTTACAATTTCAACTATATTAATTAATAAATATGTATCTGAAAACATTAAAAATATTTTTTATTTTTTTTTTAATTTAAAGATAAACTTACAATTGTAAAAAAATGTAATAAAATGTGAATTCGTTGCAGGGTCACATCTTATTATTACATATTATTGTATGGTCATATTTATTATTAAATTTAGTTAATTAAGTTTTAGATTTTTGACTAATTCATCGTTTTAATATTTTTTATATTTATTTTAAAAAACATCGATTTTTATAAAAATATAAATTTGTATAACTTGAAATTCTTTTTATTTATATCTTTACATAAAATACTTTATACTTTTTATAATTTTTCATTTAATAATATAAATAAAAAGGACTTTAAGTTATACACATTTATATTTTTATAAAAATCGATGTTTTTTTAAAATAAATATAAAAAATATTAAAACGATGAATTAGTCAAAAATCTAAACGACAAAAAATCTAAAACTCAATAAACTAAATTTTAATAATAAATATGACCATAAAATATAATGTAATAATAAGATGTGACCCTACAACGAATTCACATTTTATTTCATTTTTTTACAACTGTAAGTTTTTCTTAAAAGTTAAAAAAAATTAAAAATCTTTTTGATATTTTCAGAGACATATTTATTAATTAATACAGTTGAAATTGTAAATTATCAAAAAAAAATCTCAAATTGCAAGCTACGTATTTTTCCGCTAGGTTCTCTGCTGGCATGCCTCTCCCCCTTAAGCAATTCAAAATATATGTACATAATATATTTAAAAGTTTTCACTGGAATTTCATTTCAGTTCCTTACATTTGATTTTGGAATCATAACTTTCATGGCATGGTACTCGTATCTCTTAGTTTCAAGCACGGTAAGTGATAGGTAGAACCTACCGATATTCTTAAACTCGACAGCAGTTGTTTGCATTCCAAGCTCCCTTATAATAATTGCATTCCTGAAATTGCAAACAGGAGTCATTTATAAATCTGACACCTTTCAGGCAAACTTGGACTATGTATACCCACCGTATTATAAGTATAGTAATACAATGTAGAAATATACACAAACTGGGTGGTTTAAGCCAGATAATACCCATATAACCAATATTTTTGATAGTTTACATTACTTATAAGATAGTTCCTCAGCCTCATAATAATCTCAGTAAGTTGCAGAACTATCTATCTTAATACCTACTATTTTTACTTTTCTCGTTTATAATCCATTTGCCATATTCAAGGGATAGCATGAAGAAAATGACACCATCAACACCATTGTTTTGAGAATAAACTGACATTCACTGACTGCCCGTGATGTTCTTTCCGAATATATAATCTCGATTAGAGATAATCTAATTGACTCCTGACAACTACACCTGTCAGTTTTTGACAGGCCATGGTGGATTCGCTGCCAAGCTCTATGAGTTTAAACTTTTTACTTGTTACCCGGCCAACATATTCATGTCACGGAGAACTACAGAAACAGCGAAGGAAGCGATGCTTAAGTCGGGCCAACCAGCTGTTGGGCACATCGGGCCGTCCGACCTGCTCGCCACAAAACACAATTATATTGCATTAAAAAATTGGGGTTCTTATTACGGCCGTGAAGATCTCTTCACATAGTTTTGTTTGTCCGTATTAGTAACATTATGTATTCTATCTTATAAATCATTAAATTCATTTATTTCTGTTAAGTCTACGTGGCTTTCTCTCGCATGACACTTTTTATCAAAATACGTTTTTTAGTAAACTCAGTCAAGGCTCACTTGAGAGCGTGATGATCTCAGTATTAGGTATCTGCTCCTGAGACATTCCCACTAAACAACTGCTGATGCTTCACATTCAAACGTAGCGCCTCGTGATACTTTCAATTAAGACCAAGTGTGGTGCGGGGCGGATTAGTTTGGAGGGACCATGTTTGTGTTACCTATGATTGAATAGTGGAACGGTGCTTGCTTATAAATCCGTTGTCTGGCGAATTCACATTTGTTTTTTATCAATATGCGTTTCAATTCAGAACGTCCACCAAATAATTTGAGAAATGACTAATAACCATTTCCTATTTTTTTTAATAAAAATCGGATCCCGGATTGTAGTAAAATTTTAGCTTCTATACCTTTTTTAAGTTTATGCCATTTGTAATCCGCATAAAACTCATTTGCTTTTAAACGCCTACAATGTAGAGTTAGGTAGGAATGTCAAAAAATATCGAAACATTCTTTCAATACTGATACTTTCAAGAAAGATATTTTTTTTATTTCGATACGATACTTGATGTCATCTCTAGCAGTAGGCCCTTTTCAGACTGATATAAATTACATTTCGCTAATAATAATAAAAAACAAAAACTAATGGAAGAGATAATTCATGATAATCATAATTACTTATCAATTTTATAGCGTATGATGTAGTAAAATGAGAACTGCTGTGCATTATATATAAATAGTAATTGTTTTATAAATACACAATCTATAATTGCTTGATTTATTCTTATCACTTATCTTATCAGAGTTGTATTTAAAATAATTACAAGATAAAAAGAACATTTTATATACCACGTTTTTTAATTTTCTGTTGAATCATATAAACTTGACAATTCTATGTATTAATAAATACTTTTTTTGTACTTATATATTTGTACTTTATACTAGAAATACTGAATAAATTTAGAATACTGAGATGTCATTTTGACATTTCATATTGATTTCCATAGTAACGCACGTATATATTAATAATTTAGTTTCTAGGACCCTCTTAGCAACGAATAATAGTGTTTTACTTTTTACGATTTTTTTCTGAAATAACTTTCCATACAAAACAGAATTAACTGAAAATTAATTCAATTCTGCTTTAAGATGGCTAAAAGTATTAAAGAATGTATTGTCGTCGTGTTCCGATATATTCTAAAAGTTTCAAATGTCTAGCTGGTCGGGGAGTTTGTTAAAAATCTTCAATCGTCCAATACAAATCTTGGACAAACTAGAAAAAAAAATACTGGACAAACAAGAATACGAACTAATAAAAACGTGGTAAAATATATTAAATACTACACAGGACTAATAAATATCTAATATCTGAAGTGCCATTAAGAAAATTAAAGAAATAAATTGAGGAACATAACTCAATACAGACTTCACCTAAACTGTAATCGAGAAAATATTTTAATCAGAAATCCGAATATGTGCATAACTAGTTCTTTGAACCGCGTTGTACAAAAAAGTAAGGTCATGGTTCGTAATAAATTAACAAATATAAAAACATCTAAAACTAACTACATAACTTTACATGGTAGGCGTTTAAAAGCTAAGGAGCGGTATGTGGATGCTAGAGTTCTCAAAAAGGGATAATAATACAAAACTATACAATATTTCACCTCGACATGTCGGAATCATTTTATGTATTTTTAAATATACGAGGGTGGATCAATAATTCCTTAGAAAAAAGCATTAAAACAGTTTTTATTTTTGTATTTTTTTTTATTTCTCAACATAATCTCCTTGGAGCTCAATACACTTGGTTAGACGTTTCTCAATTTTTTTTAAACCGTCAGAAAAATAAGTTTTCGGAAGGTCCTCAAAATAAGCATTTGTCCGATCGATGACTTCTTCATTTGAAAAAAAACGTTGTCCACTTAGCCATTTTTTTAAGTTTGGGAAAAGGAAAAAGTCACTGGGGGCTAAATCTGGCGAATACGGTGGGTGGTCGACCAATTCAAACTTCAATTCTTCAATTTTAGCCATTGATCGTAAACATGTGTGAACACGGGCATTGTCCTGATGAAAGAGGATTTTTTTCCTGTTTAAATGAGGCCGTTTTTCTTCAATTTCGTTTTTTAGCTGGTCCAATAAAGATGCATAATAATCCCCTGTTATTGTTTTTCCTTTTTCCAAATAGTCAACGAAAATAATTCCACGTGCATCCCAAAATACAGTAGCCATAACCTTACCAGCTGATTTTACGGTTTTCGCCTTCTTTGGACATGGTTCGCCTTTTGCAATCCACTGCTTTGACTGTTCTTTCGTCTCGGGAGTATAGTGGTGTATCCATGTTTCATCTACAGTCACAAAGCGACGAAAAAATTCATCCGGATTGCGTTGCATGAGCGACAACAGGGCTTTAGAGGCCACCACCCTATTGCGTTTATTGTCGACTGTGAGCAAACGCGGCACCCATCTTGCAGAAACTTTTTTCATGCCCAATTTGTCATGTAAAATAGAAATGACGCTACCTTTTGAGATCCCTGTAACCTCAATTATCTCACTCAACTTTAATCTTCGGTCATTTAATACCACATCGTGGATTTTATTGATCATTTCTGGTGTAGTCACCTCTACAGGACGTCTTGAGCGTGGTTCATCCTTTGTTGATGTACGACCACGCTTAAATTCATTTAACCAGTTATAAATAGTTGCAAGTGAAGGAGCAGATATGCCGTGAACTAAATCCAACTCATTTTTTATTTCCTTTGCTGTTAACCCTTTTATATTAAAATGTTTAATAACAGCTCTAAACTCAATTTTCTCCATTTTTGTAAACAAGCAAATTTTTTTTATAAATGTACGAAAATAAAAAACAACAACCCGACCAATCTGATTGAAACTTCGCAGCATACTGAATCGGTAGTGCCGCTGCATGAAAACAAACCGCTTACAGTACTAGTCGCGCCACCTGTCGGCTTTTCTAAGGACTTATTGACCCACCCTCGTATTATAATGAGTTATTTATCAAATGAACATAACATATCGCAATTAAATCATTTTTCTCCAGTAGGTACGTATTTTATTAAGTACTATCATCATCATCAGCCGGGGTCGATCCACTGCTGGATGAAGGCCTCCCCTAGATCCATCCACTCTTATCGGTCCCTACTTCGTCGCTGTTACCGAACTTTATGAGTTCATCATTCCAGCGGGTTTTAGGGTATCCCTGTAGTCGTTTAGTGTAGGCATAAATTTTGTGACTAAATAATATTATGTATCTTGTGTACTAATGAAAATCTCATTTTAAATAGTTATTTACTCAAATTTTATTTTCAATGTGTAATTTTAACCAACTTCATGATGGTAGGTGGCAGTAGAAAAGATTGGCAATCTCTTATTTAGACGATAAACACAATCAATGGCATTTTTGATAAATGATAGTATTTACTTCTAGTTATATTAGATAAAAAAAGTATTAATACAATATGTATTGTTACCTAATCCTATGTTATAGAACAAAGAAACTAATCTCTGTTCACTTGACTGTTTGAGAAGATAATAGATCTTTATGAAGGTTCCGTAGTAAAATTCTCGAAAGATTACTATGAGTACACGCTCAATCGGATTTGTGAAATTCGATCACATCACGTGCCATATCTCACTGATAGCTGTATTTCAGGCTTGAAATGCGTGGGCGAAAATCGAAGTCCTTTTTTATCAAAGGGTGTTTCTCCGAATTACTTTTTAATGCTGAAATAAATAAAATTGTGTATCGCTCAGGTGCCTCTTTTATTGTTTTGCTCTATGTCCTCAATTTTACTTTGATTCACTTTAGCGCGGTAAATATTTTTTAGATCTGTCGGATTTTGAGGAGAAAAATCTAAATGATTTCTTTGAAATACCTTAAGGGCTTTTTGGTTTATACGGTTATCGGTCCTTTTGAATCTTGTGAAGTAATTTAAACGAATGGAAAATATGAAACATATTCACGGGAAAATATACTATAAAAATACTGGTAGGTTAGTCAATATTCAAAAGTATTTTTTACTTTTCAATTATACTAATTGTTATTATTGTTACATTATCTTCTTTTATTGCATTATAATATGCTTCCATCTGTCAGCTCCACTCTTATAGACCTAGTGGCACTATTTTTCGTTTATAGCTATTAAGTAATAGTTAGGATGACCTCTTCTATCTGTGTCATAACCGTTAGGTAACAGATGGCTATGATGATTTTGGCCATCTTTTCACTGTGTGTCGCCGTTCTAAAGTGAGATGTATCTACTCTTCGACTTGTATTTCAAGTCTTTTGCGTCACGGCGCTCCATGCGCCGACACTATTACGTCAAGTGTGATCTTTGCGTGTACACTTGTCATAGCAGATATATTATTATCTCTGGCAGTATTAAAATATATTTTTCTGTTTGTCCTCCTCACAATACTTCTAATGCTCTTCGTCTGCTTCCGTTAATGTTAATAAAACTTCACGCGATATTAAACATACAAGTGGAAAGTAAATGCAGAGCGCAGGTTTAGTTCAAGAAACGACTGTGGTGGCGTAGAAGACCTGATATAAAAGTCGCACTATAGTGCTGAGTGCTTGAGTTAAAATGTATTCTTTAAATCGACGTGCTATTTTTTCTATATAAACATAGATCCGGGATTAGCAACACGGTGCCAACGATCAAAAACCTTATTTAATAAGCATTTTCTGATTATTTACAATGACATTCAGTGCTGTTAGCGAGATAGCGAGAATGCTTACGAAGAGATTCCGTGGAGATGACAACACGTTTGTCTGTGGTGCTGACATTTTTTAAATAGTGTTATATTATTAATGTAAAAAAATGTGTCCGTTTAAGATAGCCACGCAGGAAGAAGATGAAAGTGTGAACGTATAAATGAAAAAGATTCAATACCCTTGACGTAGAGGCGAATAATAGCGTCGGCCATCCAGTGGGAAATATAATTTAATGTATTTTATTACTATTATATAGGTACTTACATTATATTACTTATATCTGTTGTGACTATGTCAATATCAAAGATTTTTGAAGTTATACTTCTTTAGGCGCGTTTGGGAAAACAGATCAGAGTGTATTTTTGGCGTGTGATGAAGTTGCGCGCGCAAATATAACGCATTAATCATGGGACGGACAGGGGACGGGTAATTTGCCCGCCGATGCAACATAATATATTTTGCGCGGCGACGTTCGGGTGTTTTAAATGCTGGAGGTTTGTAATTTTCAGCTGTGATGTTGAGGACTGTGGCTTGGGCCTGTTGGGTAAAGACTGAATGTTGCAACTTTTATTTATGAGTAAAATTATACATCAATAAATAAATAAATTTTGTGAATGTTGAGTTGGTAAATAATTCAAACAATGGTATGTTGTAAATTTACAATATTTAGACACGTCATACACAAAAATACACATATTTACAGTTGAGGATAATATTTGTCGTATATCCCATGTCAATTTATGTATTAGCGGTTTATAATAATTGAAGACAATAATAATTATTATGTTTCATCACAAAAGCCAATATCACGTTTCAGTTAAATCATTAATTAGGGCTTAGGCCATGTTTTACTTTTGATTTATAATAAATTATTATTATTATAATGGTCGATTAAATGGTCATATTAAATTAAATGTGGTCGAAATAGCGGTTTGCTAAATTTTTCAAACACAGGTTTTGAGATTTTTTTCTTCCAACGTAGGTACATTCTGCAATAATATTTTGTTTCGTTACGCCAAAGAAGTATAACTTCTAACGCGCGTACATAAGTACACACACCGATTTTTTTATCTACAGTTTTCTTGATCAAGTGTTTATCGCACACTTTTCTGAAAACTTTAATATTCTCACGATTTACGAAGCCATTTTCTCTTCCTACAGTAATATAGTTTGAAGAGTGTGTGCTGGACACCTATACACACTGCGGAAACTCAACACGTGTTTGCTTTGAGAGCATTAGCTAATGAGTTAGTTGTAAGTATTGTCGATTTGTTATCTCGCTCCCCGCCTTTAATAAATGCATACAACTATCTCGCATACACAGACTAATGATTATTACTATTTAGTTTCCAAGCCAGAAGACTATTTTTAACAATAGACCAAGACAGACACGTACTTCTAAACATACATTTCCAATTACTTATTCTTATCAGCGCTCATTATGTGATGATACTTCGTAATATTTTTAATTTTATCGTATTTACGTATTTTATTTTCATTGAAAACATTGTCGAGTTAGAATACCAAAAACATTAAGTTAAAACTTTGGACTGAGAAATCCGAATTACGTGAAAATCTTTCCTGTCATATCGAGAATGCTATTTTCGATCATTACACGTGATTGATTGTAGACATCATCTTTGAATTCCAAATTCAAATCGAGATTTTCTTCTTGCAGACGATACCGAAGAATGTTTGAATACACATTTGATATTTAATTGCTAAGATTACTAATTAATTATTAATGAAAATAGTATAAAAAAAATTCAACAAAATTTATTTTGTCATTTCGTTTTATTACCGACAGGTTCGCCACTATCGTTCTACTGCGCAAGTGCAGATATCGAATAACCCCAACTGTCGCGTGAAAATTCAGAAGCTTCCGAACTCTTTTGACTCATGCATGCAATATTGCTACTTGCATAATAATATATGTTTACACGTGCATTCGCGTGATAATACGTAATGTCAGCAGTAAATTCATGCACGTGTAACCGGGATATCATAGCAAGTATTTAAATTTATTTCAAACCGTTCTAATAAATATTACTTTGAGTAAATACTAAAGCTTCTTTTATTATTATTACCTCGAGATTCAAATATAGTTTCGCCACATATATGTAGGTACTTCAGACTAAGTGAAATTTTACTAAACTTGATGAAACTTTTTTTTAAATGCTAGAATAAACCGAACGTATTTTTTATTTTGAAAAAAAAGAGTATTCTCCTTCTTGCGGAGTTTTTTCATTTCGATTTCGAGATAATAAATAACGCGATTGATATACTGAAGAAATATTTCGTATTTTTTTCTAGCGTTAGTTTATTCAACTATGTGTGTCTGGGAAAAGCGAAAAAATAAAAAACCAATCCACTGTAAAGTTGATAAGACGTACGTACGTACCTATGTAATGAATTCTACACACAGCGTTATGTTTGCATAATACAATATTCATTTTGTTCGTTTAAGAAAATGCGCACAGAGATAAGTGCGGTAGCTATTCGATGAACGATTTTCTTATATCAAGAAAAGTCATGCCATAAGAAAATAGTAGACGAAATTTCGCAAAAGAAACATATTTTCGAATTTAGAATATTCGCATCGTTATATAAAATTTTATTTCTGTAATAACATCAAATGAAAAAATCGATGATATTATTGCATTAAGCAAATTTGAACACTTTTGTTGATTGTTTCACATTTTTTTACATTTCTCGGACGCTTAACGTAGAATATCACATTAATTTAAATAAAAGTATATCAAACTATTTTAAATAATCATTGCTTTTCCACAAACTTTGCACTCATCAGTCAAAAAATCATTTGTTTAATCTATCGCAACCTTTTGATACTTACTTCATATTTCCGACAGAAATTTTCAAAAATCTATAGCAGTGTCATGTGTGCTGAAACTTTCGTATAGATAAATGCATGCTGTTGAAAAAAGTACATAATAATAATATGTTTTACCTATATTTACTTATTATTTTTTCAGAGGTTCCGAACCTGGATTCCTGACCCCCAGGAGGTGCAATAAATAACATAGGAGAACATATTATTACATAATTATTATGTGTCCCCGTAATGAAATTACAACGTCCTATTAGATGATGGTAAAGCTAAAGGAACAGTGGCACGTTTAGTGGTGTAGAGGCCCGACGCACTGACTGATTTATAGAACCCATATGATAAATAATGAAAACGTATTTAATTTTTTCCAAATATTCAATACAGGAATTTTGTTATACTTTTGGTAATATTTTACACTCAATTTGGGAGAAATGCGCATCTTTTTTGAATTTAAATTACTTTTTGACTGGTTAGAAGGCGCTTTTTTAATTTTTACGAGGAATCGGTTGCGTCATTTGCGTCAAAGAAATGCGCCTCTGTGAAGGAAAATCGTCTAAATGAATTAACTTGCGTTCACGTGGTAGGACTCCATTATAATATTTTTGAAATAAAGTAATTTTTATTAATACCACTTTAACTCAATCATTTAGATTAGCAGCTGTTTCGGTTTATAAACCCATCATCAGAACGGTCGACTATAACTGAAGTTGAAAATTCGGACAACCTGTTTCCAATCTCGAACGGTTGTGATATATTTCAATATTTTAATATCAATTTCTCTTCTCGTTCACAACATTGGCGTAGTCCTCGTCTATCTTATTTAAATTTTTTTAGATCTTATTGGTTTGCAGATAAATCGAGCTCTTAAATTAAATTTTAAAGGCAAGGCTTTGAAATACGTTTGTTTTTAACGCTTTAAAAAATACTAATTGCCTTGCTAATTGTTTAGGAAAGGAACTAACAATATACGATTATCTCGCACAAATCCATTCCTAAACGGGCTGCAAAGATAAACGGATATTTTCCAGACACTCTCAATAATCTTTATTGATAATCACTCTGACAATTTTTAATGGACTGAATTTTCTCTACTTGTTTTAGCTGGGGCTGATTTAGTTATCACAAACACCTACCAGGCGTCTATACAAGGTTTCGTGCAATACTTGGGAATAAGTCCAGATGAAGGCATCGCACTCATGTACAAAGCTGTTGAACTCGCCAGACAGGCGCGAGATATATTCATGGATGAATATCCAGATGCAGGTATGTTGAATAACATGTTGACGTCGTTATATTGCGTGTTATTATTTAGGTATGATAGTATTTTGATTAAACAAAAGTCTATTATTTAATTATTATAAAAAAAAATAAGTTTGACCTTAGTTTCCTACCAAAAAATACTATAATCAGGAGAAGATAGCTACATTTAAATACAATAATTAAAATTTATTCCTAATTATTATGTAAAATATAATTGTCAGTAGTTTAACAAGTCGTGTTTATTGTAAAATGTAAAATAATGGTTTTTATAGACATGATTGGTATGGCTACATAATATGGAAAATTCCGTTCATACGACTTTTTCGTTTTATTACGTAGCACGTTTTCATAGTGTGTACATAAAATACATCAAAATAAGTAACTTTTATTCCCAAACCAGCATGGTACTGGTCATGACTTATTTTTGACACACATTCAATAATCATAAAAGTATGCGGTTTTTTATTGACTATCATCAGATTAAGCCAGTTGCAATCCACTCCTGGATGAAGGCCTAATCAGACTCTCTCCACTTTTCTAGGTTCCTTGTTTTTTACTCCCACGTAATTTCACTGAACTATAAATAATATGTCGTCAATCTAAGGTACCTTGGGGTGCCATGGGTGGAAGATAATTTGTTCTGAGGGTATCCGTCTAGTAGATACCTAATGGGGAGAATTTATATGCAGTTATTCCACAGTTTATGTTAGTAACATTGACTTTGGTTACGGATTATAAATACATCCACGTGGGTGCCACACCCACAATTGCCTAGTTGATAGAGCGACCGGCTCTGAAGCTTTGGGTCGCGAGTTCGATCCCACGACTGTACAATAAATACATGCTATTTGTTCAATGTATGTTTAATCCAATCAAGGAGCCAATGGATTGGGCGAATAACTAATGACAATAATTCATCGTTACAAATTGCATACTATAACAGTATAACCTTCACTTGCTGTGGTCGATATCCCTTGCTTAGAAACGAAGATGGTAATTTTACTTTTATTTCACACTTTAGCGTTGCTTTTACAAACTTCATTTCAATCAAAACAAATGAATGCATATATTATATTATTTATCATAATACCTGCCTACTATCGTATTGTTATTCAATTTATTACGTTACCTACTTGTTTAATAATATATCTTCCATTCAGTAACATTCCAGTAGATATTCAATAATAAACCAAATTTGCAATTTTTGAAGTTATACTTTATTTGGCGCGTTTGGGAAATCAGATCAGAGTGTATTTTTGGTGTGTGACATGTAACACTTAATTTATTTTTCCACACGAAAAAAACGCACTTGATTGGATTCGAACCTCCGATTGTTCGGTTATCAGCCGAACGCACTACCTTTACGCCACAGTATAATACTGCAATCGTGACGATTATACAGTATAATATTATAGTTTAGAATTGTTCCGTTGCCTAGGCAGCGAATTCATTATTGTCGGCCATTTGCAATTCCTTACGTTATTAAACGTCAGTTAGTAATATAAGTTAAAGTGTATAGAAATAAACCAACGGCGTTCCAATAAGCGGTCCTTTTTCTTGAGTGTGTAATTTAACAAGATAATTAAGAGCTAGTCAAAGAATCTAGTTTATCACAAGTTTTGTGTTTGTTTTGTTACGGCAAATAAGTATAACGCGCGTACATAAGTACACACACCGAATTTTTAAATTAAAAAATCCTTGATTATTTAAAAACCAAAACGTCCGGTATCCTTCAACAAAAAAATAATCACAGTATCTGGGGTTAGTGAAAGCATTATTATGCGGTTTTATCGTCGGGGACATGCGAACGATAAATGAAATTCATTACATTTTTTTATTGTAAATATTATAACGTATAAAAACATTGATAATTTATTGTAGTCATGTTTTAATTGTATAGTAAATTTGTATAACACCTATTATTACCAAATGAAGACATCAGGGTGCCGCCGAGAGTACAATTTTAGTTCGAGAGTTTAAATACCTCGTGGTGAATCTTTTGTGCTTCAGTGTGATTGCATTATACGTATTTTCTACAAAGATACCTATACCTAGTGACAAGCTTTCTCCCTTCATCATATCGCTCCATCTTTATCCCTCCGGTAGACCCACGGCCTTCGTTTGTTCAATGTTGAAGATAAATACTGAATTTATTTTTCAAGACAGTCAGAGATCTCTAACCCCGCGGTGAAGTTGGGACATTACATTCGCCAGTGGCGATAAATAATTTGTCGTTTTTTGTATAACTCAATATTTTTGTATACTTTATTACGTCAAATACTCAATAAATCAAAACGACGCCGCCAATTATCGTGTTTTCATTCTATAATAACACGTGTTCTCAAAATTTTTGCTTACCACCTTGGCAATGAAGTACCATCACTTCGCTCTTTCCCGTCCTCTTTACGAGTGCCGAAACTAAGATATATCACTATTTATATCCATTCAGATTCTTTGTGTTGATTTTTATGTCCCTGATTTAAGAAAGAGATCAGGAGCATAGATAATAAATTGTTCTCCCAAGGAGTAGTAACCTGCCATTGGTAATGTTAAGTCTAGTCTTAAGTACATATATATGTATAATCAAATTGCTTTAGATATCGATATATTTCATTTGCGTGAGGGTGAGTTAAATCGATGTTATTTTATAAATACTTTATTTTATTCACTTGGTAAACTTTCTTGTATCAATTCGATGCTTAATGCAAAGATATGGTATGTCCAGTTTTTGTTGAAATTAAGTTAAAACGATCGTCTGCATCGTATTTTTATGCTATAAAAATACTGTACTTCCAATTAGGATATTTGAGTCTGGGCTATATTTTAATTAAAATGATTCACAACAAATTGTTCGCGTTACTATTAAATTAAACAAAAATTAATTTCATAAAACAAATAATATTAACAAACTATTATAAAATACAAAAGTAAGAACCTAATTAATTTATTAATAAACTTATATATACATTCAACGTTCGAGACGTCTGAGATATTAATATAATGGCTTTATTAGTACAACAAAGTTACTTTAAAGTTTAAAATATAATACTCAACGTATGTTATTTCAACCTATACTTACTATACTATGTAATATTTTCATAAAATCAACCAGTAATTTTAAATAAATTTTCACCATACTTATACTGATTCTCCGACTATTAGCTAAGCTTTGAAAAATCAAGTGTATAGTATATTTCATCTACGATGGGGTGACCTTACTTATTGGCCGTTGCATATAAAATGGCACATACGATAAACTAACACTTTTATTCAGCGGTTTTAATATGAAAGCCTTCAACATCTCTGGTTTTTTTGGTTTTAAACTTTATTTTCATAAATCTTTTTCATATTCATATAAATGTGTTTTTTTCACCGCCTTTGAATAATTATTATTCAGATGTAAATAGGCACATCCGTGTCTCCCATTTAGTTAGAATAATCAGGTTTCTAATATATAGTACTTATTGACTTTTAACCGTCATCATTATTTTGTTTTTTTTTGTGTTTGCAGAAACTATTCCTAAGGTTGTGGGGTCCATTGGCCCATACGGAGCGCACCTTCACGATGGCTCTGAGTATGACGGCAGGTACGCGGATACCACTTCAGTAGAGGTGAGGTGAGTGGTAGAAGTTCGCAAAAAAAATCAGTAGAGTAGTTTTTTTTATAACTAAAATATAACTTTTTAAAGAATGTAGATCATCTTCTTTGATGAGACTAACATTTACGATGGTTTTAGAATATTGAAAAGTTCTCAGATCGCTGAAATCGTCTTTAGGGCATATATATACTTCGACAGATAATACCCGATATTTCATAGAGGACCAATATAGACTATTCGTATTCCACCATTAATAACAAATTTGTAAGTAGATTTATAAAATTTAGCTAGCCCACACCACACGCAAACAATAACAACAACTTGGTACCTACTGCTTGAAAACACCTCAGATATAATATATACCCATTAGAAAAATATATATTTGAAAAAAATACGAAACTCGACGGGATTTGAACTCGTATAGCCATTGGTGTCTCGCCAATCTGTGCATCAAGCAATTATGCTACGAGCCTCCTATCTAATGACGACAATTTAAACTAGTAGGTTATACATGGAATGCTTATCATCTTATCAAATTGCGTTATTATCAGTGGCGGCTCATTCATATGCACTGCGGAACTGCAGCACCCCCAAGCAAATTGAGAAAAATATAATATTATAATATACATAAATTTACGTATATTATATGAAAATATCACTATTATTTAAGCGTGTTAAGCTTGTCCACGCACCGATACATCCAATAATAATTGTCATAACCGCGATGAAAGTGATGCCTCGCGTGATTTCATGCAGTACCATTTTCGATAGAATATGTTCTTATTGGCTAAGCCGGCTCGCCGCTCAGAGCTTAGTCTGGTACTGCCGCTTAGACAGTAATACTAATATGAAAATACTATTTTCATGTTGCAAATGTTGTCGGGACAACGACTCTGAGCTAGTAGCAACTAAAAGATGATAGACTTTCTTTCAAGGAAAAAAGACAGAAGAATCAATTTTATAATGAAATAAAAATTATAAAAATACTAATATTTAATTTTAATAATTTTGATGTTAATAGTTAAATATAATCCAATCCAATCATTTATTTTTATTTTTAATCAACCGCAGCACCCCCAGATATAATATCCACGAGCCGCCACTGGTTATTATTGACTATCGATTTGTATGTATCAAATCAAGGAATATTAATTACCTTAATTACTAACCGACGCCCGGCTCTCGCCAAATATTTTTAGTTATAACGTCTACTTGAACTTGCTAACAATTTTTAATAAACCATTTCTTTTATTCAAATGAATAATTATTCACTATTCATTAATTTTTTCTAGTGGATATACCTATATCTGAAGTGTTTTCTCGTTATGTATGTTCAATATAATATGGAATGTTACATTCTCAAAATTTTACTACATTAATTTATTTTTTAAATTTTCTGTCATCGAATTTAAGACTAAATTGAAATAAAAATATATACTATAGTAAAATAGTTTAGTAACATAGTAGATATATTTATGAACGTATGCCCATTATTATTGATGTTGTGGTTTACCGCAAAAGTGCTGTCGTCACTTTAATTCGTTCAAATAAATTATAAAATAATTCAATATAAATCCGGGTGTAATCACCGTTGACCGTAACTAAGTCTATCTAGCGCATGAGCGACTCTGGTATTTTAACCTGGAATTTTGTGATCCGGGAGGCATTCCTATTTGTGATTCAGGAAGTTTCCACTAGTGAACTATCTTTGACGAGGGTAGGGCGTCCGCAATCGGATACTGAGTTAACTGCATAGATAGAGTCAATAATTTACTGCAAATAGTTATTTGTGACCTATCAATTTATTTACAGCCTTCAGTTTACTATTATTTTGTTGATTGAGGTTCTTATAATCAATTTTGACAGTGCACACCTACATTTATACAAATATAGTATATAAATAAATTCATATATTATATAATTATATTGGGAAGTATATATAAATTTTAAGGCTTAAGCGTCGGCTTATAATGTAGTGGGTCTCAGGTTCAAATCCTGTGTCTGGAAAATACACATATGTATTGTTTTTCAATTTGTATTTGTAGTCAGTGTATGTACCTAATACATTGGGCAAGTGGCTAATACGCCGGCTAGACGGCAGCGACTTGCCTGCGCGGTATAGTTTGTCCAAACTACTTTTACAGCACTTTTCGGTTTGCGCGAGATACAGTTTTCCCGTCCACACACACGGACTTTCCGATACAAATCGTTTTACGCAGGTAAGTTTTTGATAAAGCATGAGCGTCTAGCCGGCGCTTATCATCCATTTCTCGTAAAAACAAAATCTGTTAATACAACGTCCACCCTGTGGAGGCTCATATGATCTTGTAATGATCGAACATGTTGAAGTGTTAAGTAGTTGTATATAAAATAAATTCACAATACGAGTCATAATAAATTATACGATATAATAGAATCAACGATATCCTCCACCACAAAAAATATGATCAATATAGATAATGATTAATTTTTGTTCAAATTATTGTGATAAGAGTCTCTAGTTCCAATCCCGCGGATATGTTAAATTAACATACTTTTTTTTCAATTGTTTGTGTTCATTTGTTTTATTATACATCGACCTAATGGATTGATAAAGAGGCTAGCAACCACCTCTGGTAAAAAAAATACTCCATACCAGTGACGTAGCTACCTCATCACAAGAGTAGACATAGAATTGAGACCCAGATAAACAAGGGGCTCATCTTAGGCCAATAGTTGTTAATGATTTTCCTATTTTATAATGCTAAGTACCTATATAATTTACAAAAAATACGTATTAAAAATAAATCACACGGACATAGGAAGGAAAGCTATAAAATGCTCAAAAATTGTTCAGAAACAATATTGATTGCATGATTTTTGCATAAGGGCCAATATCATATATGGAAGCCATAGTAGGGAGCCTTGGAGTAAAAATTATAGTTTACACAGAACAGATAATAAATAGAATACCGATAGGTTATATTCAATACGCCGCACGTTGAAGCAGGGTTTTTGAATGTGTGAGTATCCTACGAAAATGAACCACGCATTATGAACGTGCAATCGTGTGTGTAATACACCAACATTAAATGAGCGTAAATGCATAAATCGAGAGCAGTTTTCAGTATTAGACGTACAACGTATTCTTGACACGTGTATCAGTTTAACCCGGTTCTTCCATACTCGAGACGGTTACCTGCTATCGCCTTACCCGTTGGGTATTTCAGTTCCCATTATTTCTGAGTTCCCTGAGTTTACCTAACTTATAGTCTGTAAATATATCTTTGAAGATTTTTTCATTCATTATCTACTACTATCGAAGCCGACAGAGCCAATTAAAAATGTTTATACAACGGTTTTTTCCCACAGCTTTCTCATTCAGTACTGTTTTGATTAGATTTTTTCAAAGTAAATTATATATATTTTAGTGCTCAATTTAGTGAGTTATTTTCCAATTATTTTTTTCAAATATTATAAAAAATGATAATTCTGAAGCTGTACGATTATTTTTATTTCGTTATAGATAGAGCTCTATTTAATTAGAATTTTTAAAAAGGCTTGAAATACCACGAAACATAAATTAAATAATTATTTTACTTTAGTTTTCAAAGAAAGAAAGTTTTACTTACAGGTAAACCTACAACATGATTATGTAGTCTAGAAGCTTTAGAACTCTTGCGGAGATGAAAATCTAATTTGTTGTAACAACTAATTTATTATGCAATGTTTTTGTATCAAATTGTAAAAAGATGCGAACTATAAAAATGTATAGATAAGTAATATAATAATATGTATCTAGTGACTTATTTGTACAATAATTACTGACCTCTCTATCAGGTGATGCGAGATTGGCATAGACCTCGCGTAGCTGCATTGGTTGCCGCCGGTGTGGATCTTCTTGCTTTGGAGACCATCCCATGCCGGGAAGAAGCAGAGATGCTGGTGGAACTGATCAAAGAATATCCTACTGTCAAAGCGTGGCTGTCTTTCAGTTGCAAGGTTTTTGAAAAAAATATTCTTTTAAATATTCGTAGTTTTTATTTCCTAAACTAATTTTCAATCGTAATTTAATTCGATTGAATAGTCTTGTGATATTATCTCGCAATGTAATGGGGGGTTTTAAAACATATAATAATATGTATTATTAGTTTAATAAAACGCATTTTTAAAGTTAAACTAATAATACAATAATACAACAAGAGCATACTTCAGTGAAACGGCAAATAATTTTCAGCAATAGGTGGGACGTAATTTCGCAAGCGTTGCCAATCGGAGAGCGATAGTCGACCTGTGAGCACGTCAATTTGTTTTGTGATGGCGTCGGAGGAATTAATTCTAAAACCGTGTGAAGATGACTAAAAAACATTACGTATTTACTCGAAAAACAAAACATGTCAATGAATATATTATTATTATTATTTAAATAACAATAAACGGACGGATAAATGGACGTATGTTGAATTTTTATGACAAAATTATGTTTTGTTCGTCACGCGTCGTTTGCATAATCTACGCGTCGCGTAGTCACGATCGTTTTAGACCATGCCTCAGTTGAAGTATATCCTTAAAGAAGGAGAAAAAACATATAATTAATTTAATTATTTGAACTGTCAATGCTTGGTGGAAAGACATGATATTAATTAAAATAAAACACAATGTTTAATGTATAGTATGTAATCCACTAGCATTGTATTACTTAACTCCATGAACATATATTTTATTCGGACGGCATGGGCTCTAATGTTTCAATCCTAGATTCACAAATGTAATTACCGGCAGAGCTTTTGCTTCATGTTAATTAATTATTTTTCCAGGATGACCAAAGTATAGCACACGGAGAGCGATTCCAAAAGGTCGCCACAAAATGTTGGGATAGCAATCCAGAACAGCTCGTGGCAATTGGCGTTAACTGTCTTAGTCCGAGTTACGTCAAGAACCTTATCACTGGAATCAACAGAGGCCGAGAGAACAATAAAATCCCTCTTATCGTCTATCCAAATAGCGGCGAAAAGTATAATCCACAGATTGGGTAAGGCACTAAATTATATTAAACCTCTATAAAACACTGATAGTGAAAAATAAGTGCTATATAAACATTATAAAAAGGTTATTATAAAATACGTTTTGCCATATATCTTTATATTTACCATTCATAAAATCCGTGTATAGCGTAATATTATATCGATAAATCGGCAAACATCAATTCTCAGGGCAGCTGTTTGTACGTTTAGTTTTCTGTGGTTTATCAGATTATTATGTTTTTTGATGTTTTTAAATGTTAGTAAAATGTTTGTAAACTCTCAACATACTAAAATTTAAAAACATTACCACAGAAAACCAACCTTACAAATAGCTGCCCTGAGATTTAATGTTGTTCGACTTATCAATAATATATTTTCACCCCATAAACGAAAATATAAGACCCACTTGCAGTGCCGGATTTATTAAATGATAGGTATATTTATGATTAAAGGGCTTCGAAAATATTAAATGTAGGTACGCTGTATAATAGAATTTTCTTATCATACCTCATTGCAATTAATTACCTACATTATACAAATGGTCATAATCACAAATTAAAATATATTTAGGCAACACCATTTGTGAAAATCAATTTAATTCACTCGCTTATGTCTGACATGTTTAATAGATTTTGATGAAATAATAAAGAATTGTAAAATTAATAAAAAACTTTATTTTTTATAATATCTCAATACGTCTTCTAAGGCCAGTTTATGCGTGAATCCGGCCCTGCGCGTGCGGTTCAAATAAACAAAAATTCTTTCAATTACTTTTTTTATTTTGAAATTAGTTATTTCTCAAAACAATTGTGATTTTGCATACTACCTATCCATTAATAATAGATAATATCAGTTTTGCCGTACTCATCTATTATATTAGCGCCCATAGATAATAAATAATATTTTAATAAAACAATAACACTATGACAAAAATAATAATATGGGTATCTATTTAGTTTTATAAATTAAATAATCGACAAACTTTTGACAGTAGATACCTGCTTTATCACCTCAATAGTTATGGTCGTCAACTAACTTTTCGACAACTATTGGAAAACTGCAAGTCTATGAATAATAATGATAAAGCTTTCCCGTCAACGGTCAAATCTTACAGGCTCTATATTATTATGGCACAACTTTAGTTTAATGTTTTAGAATAATATTTCTAAAGCTCAATATCTTTATATTTGATTTTATATAATAGCAATAACAGTTATAACTTATTTCGTGTTAGTTGCGATCGATCTTGTATCGTTGTTGATAGGTTGATATGGTTTCCTACTCTTTTATTTTCCACTTGTCGCCGGTATTGCCATGTCTGCAGCCACACTGTTATTCATAATAATGGTAAATAATTATATAAATTCACACACTTTCAGTAGTAACACAATGTTTTTCGCGATCAGGGATTTGTATTGAATCTTTTTCAATTTTTATGTATACCATAGATTATAGAAACATAAACCAACTGGAAGTTTTCTTAAATTATTTAGTTATAAAATAATAAATTCAAAACTTTACGATACGACTTGAAAAAGAGTAATTTTCTTTTTTTTAATCAGAAATAAAATAATAAAATGAATAGTAAACTACCATATACCTAATACCTTTCACATACATATAAAATATGACACCAAGTAGAATTCGAACTTGCACCCCCTGGAATTCACGCCCCCACGTGGCTAACTACTAAGCTACAAATAAGTGTCCTATCTAATTGCAATACTCTCTGAAGCGCTTTCTAAATTAGCGTTATTTATTAGCAATCGGTTTTTGTATTTTAAATCAAAATATGTGTATTATTATGTGTCGGGATCTCTCCAAATTTTAGTTAAAACGTACTTGCACTTCCTAATAATTAAATAAACTATTTTTTTTTATTCAACGAGAATAATTCTCAAGAATATCTCAGAGGTGTTTTCAAATTATATATGTTCAATAAAATAATGTTACATTCTTAAATCATTTAAATAATTCGTTGAGTTAAAAAAATGTTTATTACCATCCAAATAGTTTACGTCTTTACGACTACAGCCTTTCATATTACAAACCGTGTCCAAAACCGTGTCTTACAAGTTACTATAAAGAAAAAAACAGTTAGTTACTGGTTATATATAGGTAGTTATAAAAGCGATCAGATTTAAAAAAAATGTTTGATTAATAAAAGAGAATATTTTTAATGAATTATCGATGATTTCAAAATTTTCAAAGATTTTTCTAATTGTTGTGTATGTTTCTAAAGGCGCTAAAGTTATGTAATAAATACTGATCAATACGGTATGTTTAGGTGGATCGACAGAGACAAATGCGAGCCTGTGGAGGCTTTCATTCACGAATGGCTGGATCTGGGGGTCACTTACGTCGGAGGCTGCTGTAGGACTTATGCGGCAGACGTATCCAGGATTCGATACCAAGTCCTCAAATGGACAAACAAGCGCTATAACAAATCTTACGTTGACTGACCTAAAAAATGATCTCAGTAGCATAATAATAATATAATATTATAAATGACTGTTATATTATAATATATTACATTTATATTATGTATAATAATATTAAATTTTATAAAGGATTTAATCATATTATTAATAATTATTATTTTCTTTTATTGAGAGCGATTGCCATAATATTTCCATCCGTGATGTTACTGCCAAAATTTTGTAAGTCTCGAAATCATATTATGGAGTAAGTATTTAATTTCAATTTGAAAATTTGTCATAACTTCTAAAATTAGGCTTAAATAATGACCAATATCTACTATGAGGCGTTTGAGTGAGTAAAAACCCTCGATTTTCTAAATATCTTAAAAATTACTATAATATTTTGCTCCAGTTTTAATATATCTTTATTTTATCATTTACTTGTATCATAGACTTTTTACCTTTGTTATTTCGTATAACAAAATGGCTAAAAAACACAAAAACCTATATTTGACTTGTTTTCTTGATTCCACTGATACACAAAATTAACTTAAAATATAAGTAAAGAATAGAAGAATTTAATACCTATAAATATTTAAACGATTTATTTGAATTGAATGAATAATAAATGAGTTATATTAATTTTAGTTATCAGTGTGACTTTTTAAGTGATCCCAAAAAATTCACCCTGTCTCCAATGGATTAATTTTAATTTCTTTGTGCTTTAACTGCGTGTTCTGTATATCGGATGACCTTGAATTTTTTTCTGGTATACATATTTTTAATATATATAATCCGTTAATTCTAAATACTTAAATTATCGACTTACCAACTTTTGGCAGCAACCCTCTCGCAGTGTGTTTTTGTTATGAAAATGTACCGGAACACTTTTATTTAAAGGAATGAATTGATTTTTTAACCAAGTTGTAATTCATAATATTATTTTCATCGAATACAGCACACTAATGAATATTCAATCATTTTAGAGACACGAAATTGACCTATCTATGTCTACACGGAGTAATGATTCTGGAATCCATTGACTGTATTATTATAAGTTGTGCCGGTATAAACACACTGCAAAATATCGTTTAAAACTGTATTTCTCATCGTTTTAATTATTAGTTATCTTATAAATTTACAAAATATTTGTGTATTTTTTCACTATTTTACCTAACCTAATACTTAAGTGAGATTTTATAGATATTCCGTTTTTGGCTTAAAGCTCTTGATATTTTCTAAATGCCATATTATTATAATACCTACCTACGTACTTTAAAATATATTTTTATAATGTACTTTATAATAATATTCTGTTGCGATTTAATCGCTGGAATGAATAAAATTAGTCATATTATTGGGAAACAATGCATACATTACAATTATAAGTACATAATATATCCACATATTACGAACCTAAGTATAGCTATGCCCATACACAATGAAGAAAAATATTATTAATATTCAAATGTGTATGAATTCCATATAATATCTATAATCATACATACACGTTTTTAATTAAAAATGCATACACTACAATGTAAATAAAAATATTTCCGAACATTGTTTATATCAATATAAAAAGTAATGTGAATGTATGTATGTTTGTGTTTAATAAATTAAAATATGTTGACTGATTCGTAGAGTTTTATTTTCTCCATTATTATGTAATATCCTAATAGCCATAAAATTGATAAAAAAATAATACATTGGTGGTATTTAAAGTTTCGCCTAGATCTAGATATACATACTGGAGCGGTAACATATTTGAAAAATAAATTAAATGTTTCCTATCACAATATAAAAAAATATTATTATTATAGAATTGAACATAAATGTATCTCAGCTTATGTATTAGACTATAAAAAATCTTTGACAAAATAATATATATTTCATAAAATGGTCTTTTATAAAAAGTATGTTATATCACAGTGTCTCTTCTCAAAAATTATTCTACTGTAAAGAGTGTTTTGTAGTGTTTACTGGTGACATTTATTTTTCAGAATTCAGTAGATTGACCAAATCTATAAAAATCAATGATTGTACTTAAGATGAAAAATAGATTAATGGCCTTCAAAGCACGCTATTTATAATATAATCTCACAAGTAGGTATCTTCTAAAAAATCAAGCAAATATAATCTGTATTCCAATATATTCGTATTATTATCAGTACAACACTACTTACTGAAATTTCAGTAGGATAATTTATTGGGTTGACTGTTGTTTTGTAAGTTCATTATAAAAAATAAAAATGGAAGACGGCAAGAAATTAACGAACAAAATAATTGATTGTAAAACACGAAAAATATGAAATACTATATAATAATTGCCACCTAGATTACAAATATAGAAATGAAATATTAAACGCAAGGATAGCGGTATCATCAGCATATTGGGAGACGATAATCTGGGAGCCAAAACTGGATTTGGGGATTAGAATGTCGTGGGTATACAAGGTATACAAGAGTGGCCCACCGGGACCGTGGGACACCGGATCAGGTGATACGTGGGATTGATTTTACATTGTTTATTTTTACTTTGAATTGTCTGTCACTAAGGAAAGAATATAGAATTTTTATTATCTGAGGTTCGAGACCAGCTTCGAAAAATTTAACTATAGTGCCTTCAATTCATACTTTATCGAAATGTCGAAGAGACCAATTCGACTGCTCCAAGTAAGACGGAAATAAGTCAAAATTTGGCATTTTGCAGGAGAATTAATTTCAGTTTTGAAAAAATATTCTTATTCTCCTGTACGGAAATTTCAATTTTTTTTTATTGATTCCAGCATACTTTTTAATGGTTAAATTTCTTAATGTACTGTTTTGTAAAAAATATTAGTATTTGACATACGACTATTTTTAAATTGAATTTAAAGACAATCTATTTACTTTTGACTTATCACTGTCTTACAGGAAATTTTCTGCATAGGAAAGTGCATCTAACTCAAAAACCCAAAAAAAGGAGTTACTTCCGTCTTACATATTCTTCGATGGCGCTACAGCTCAAGCTCGAGCCCTGGCCTCCTTCACCGCTGTCCTCCAGCCGGATCGGTCCTCCGCACGTCTTTTCCAGTTCCTGATTTTTAGCAGCTGGTTAGCATCTTTTGTAACATTATCACCCCATCGTGTGCGTGGCTTTCCCACTGGCCTTTTTTCCTCCATGGGTTTCCTTCGAGGATCTTCTTCGGTATCCGTGACTCAGGCATGCGCTGGACATGGCCTGACCAGTTTAGCCTCTGGAGTTTTATGAAGTTGGAGAGTTTTGAATCTTGGTATAAGCGGTATAGTTCCGTGTTGTACCTAATTCTCCACTCCCCACCATCATTCATGGGTCCGTATATCCGCCTAAGCATCGTTCTCTCAAAGCAATCCACCATTTCAGCTGCTTTCATATTTAGCGTTCATGACTCGCACCGAGTAACCGTATGACGGTTTTATAGAGCCTAGGGTTTTAATGAGGAGTACGATTTATTTGCAGCGGTTATTTGGGCTTTTATTTCTTCCAGTTCCTCGTTCTCTTTTATAATATTGGAACCCAGGTATGTGAACCGGTTGACAACCTCAAGTTGATGGTTTCCAAAACTGGAACTTTGGCCCAGCCTACTCTGATTTTGTCGGCTTTGTACCATGACTTTAGTTTTGTTTTCATTTACTCTTAAGCCAATCTCTAGTGCGGCCCTTTGGAGGTGGTCAAATTCTTTCTTCACAATATGTATGGATCTGCCCATCATGTTGAGGTCGTCTGCGTAGCCAACCAGTTGGCTCGGTCTGCTTAATATAGTGCCCCTTCTGTTCACTTGAGACTTTCTGATAGCGGATTCGAGGGCTAAGTTGAACAGCATGGGAGCCAATCCGTCTCCTTGCTTAAGACCCCGAGATACTTCAAAGCCCTCCGTCAGTTGGCCATTCACCTTCACCTGGGAGAGTGTATTCTTCAGTGTGATTCTAACAAGCCTGGCTAGTTTTGGTGGGATTTCAAAGTCCAGAAGGACAGTGAATAGTTTTTCCCGGTCGATGCAGTCATATGCCTGCTTAAAATCAACAAAGAGCTGATAAATGTCCACATCTAATTCCCTGCATTTTTTTCAGTATTTGGCGAACTGTGAAGAGCTGATCCGTTGTAGACCTTCCTGCCCTGAAGCCAGCTTGGTATTCACTTACTATGTTTTCCGCGTAACCTTCCAGTTTTGTCTTCAGGATCATTGTGAATACCTTATAACTTGTGCTCGAGAGTGATATCCCTCTGAAATTTTCATATCGCAGTCTGTCTCCTTTTTTATATATTGGACAGATAACGCTGATCTGCCAATCCGCTGGAATGCTTTCAGACTCCCAGATTTTAAGCATTAACTCATGCACTGCTGCTATTAATCGGTGTCCACCATACTTTAGAAGTTCTGCAGGGATGTTATCGGCTCCTGGTGCTTTATGATTCTTCAGTGTCCGTCTTACATAGAGCAGTCGAATTGTGTAATGGTGGTGATTGAATCCATCTGTAATGAATTTGCTGACCCGTAGTAACTGATGATTAGTAGAGAGGCTGGCTCGAAAACCATGTTGTTCATCTGGGAGAAGTTTTATGTCTCTAACAGAAGGTTTTTTGTGATTTAATGACTGACTTGTTCTAATAATTTGCTCATGAGTGGGTGGTCTTTACTTGGTTTGGGAATTAAATTTATATCTGCCGATTTCCAGGGGGTAGGAAAATCAATGAGCACGGTCAAGGCATGCATTGAAAGTATTGGTTAGAGCAGTGACGCCGCTGTCGGGAAGATTTTTTATTGTACTATTGTTTATTTCATCGTTTCCGGGAGCCTTGCGGTTTTTAAGGCGCTTAATCCTGAATTTATTCTAGGTCGTCTGTAGAGACTGTGGTAATAGAGGAA
This sequence comes from Rhyacophila brunnea, assembly GCF_057557595.1. Taxonomy (NCBI): domain Eukaryota; kingdom Metazoa; phylum Arthropoda; class Insecta; order Trichoptera; family Rhyacophilidae; genus Rhyacophila; species Rhyacophila brunnea. The sequence goes on from NW_028233170.1 coordinate 16,631,674, forward strand.
GGTTCAGATTCATAAAGCTCTGCTAGAATAGTGCGCAATTTCTCATCAATGGATTTATCATGGTGGATTATTGTGGCGTCGTTTGGGTTTATGAGGTTTGGTTTGAATTGCTCGTTTTAAGCTATCTGCAATTCTGCAAATATTTTTGGCTTTATCTGCAGCTGTGTATACTGGACCGTTTTTGCCAGAAAGTAACATAATCAGATTCTTCTTAAATCTTAGAATTTTACTAAGGGATAAATACGGTTGCCCGCCTTTTTCTAATTCTCTATGATTGTCATTGAATAAGTTGCTCACGTGCTCTTTAAGTACTATTCTAATTTCGGCAATGAGTCTATTTTTATGAGCATTGGCTATATAGTATTAGCATGGCGCTGCCATTGTTTTCTGGCTATGTTTTTTTCCATATGAGATTTTCAATACGCTAGGGTAGGTTGGGGCGATCACCTAAGTAGAGAAGTACCGGTTTATGATCAGAATTAAGTTCATTTACGACACAAGTCTGCGGTACCTATAATTAAATCGTCGCGGAGGATGGCAAAGTCGAGAATGTCTGCCCGTCCATGCTTAGGATAAATGGTAGGCTCTGAAGGGGCGGATATAACTGCGTCGGTATCATCGATAAACTTATGGATGAGATTACTTCGGGCGTTAGTTAACTTACTGTTCTAGTCTTCATGATTTACATTGAAATCTTCAGCTATACTAGTTGGGGTAATGGTATTCTCTAAGAGGGCTTCGAGGTCTTCTCGTTTTAAGACAGAAATAGGTGGGCAATAATTTTGGGCAACGAATTCAACAATACCGGAGTTTGCTGTTGCTTTGTGGAGCATTTGATTGCTTTCGACAGCGGTAGCTCTGAGTTCCTCAGTGAGTGCGTTGAGGGCTTCAAAACTTAGGTAACAATTAGAAGAGATTGCCCTATTGGTGGAGTGAATTGGCGGATTGGGTAAATATGGCCTGGTAACGGACCGCTGGGATTAGTGGTTACCTGCCTATTCCAATACGATAGTGACCATAACTCTTCATAAAGATTTCTGTTTTCCATGTCCCACTCTTGCAGATTAGATCTATTCTAAATGGTCTTCGACACGGCTCGATTTGAGTGGTCGAATATTATTATACTTAGTATAGAAAACAAAACACCAAAGCAAAAAGGATCTTACATGGGATGCGTCTGAAATATCAATGAATTTGGTCTATAAATAAAATTAAAGGAGCCTTCTACGTTCATTCTGTTATGACAATTGAAATTATTTAGCAAACACATTAAGCATGGTTATATTGGTAAACTCCACACATATTAACATCGTTCAGTTGCCATTCCGATTTCATATTCACGCAGAATGCTATTTTTAATGTCTACCATAGCCTCTTGAGACCCGAGATAGAACCAGTCATGAGAAAAAATATTTGTGCATTTTACTGTTCCATAAATATTATTAAGATCACAAAAAAAAATTAAAATATTTTTTTTACTATATATTAACTAAAATCCACTACGTGCACGTGAGTGCATCTCAGGTCACAATAGAGTACAATATTGGATACAGTACAAACAATGAAATGAAACAAAAACAATGTGATATCCATATAATGATACAATTTTATTAGAAAAATAATACAATAATCATAATAATATAATGGTGATTGGAAAATTATATTTATTTAGATTAAAAATATAGTACATTAACGGTCAAAACCCTAAAATACTACACATTAATTAGCGCACTTCAGGGAATAGGTTTAAGGACAACCATTCTTTGCTGTAGAAGTAGATCTGTGTTTACTCAGTGTGTTATTGAAGCTAATGGTGAAGAGTTTCTTGGATGACCTTGTATCGATGATGATACTGATGGCTAAGTGACTTTCATACCAAATCGTAGGGTTTGCAAGTCTGATTTTCCATGACTATGAAGTATTCCAATCACAGTGAATATTTTCTTTCCTATAAGTTTGCATGTACAATGAGCAAACAATTTCATGTCCATGTCCAACAAGTCCATGTCCACAGTGGTCAAAGATCCTCACAGTTTACATGCTGATGTCCTGTGAAGGCAAACACACCACTGTGAAGATTAATGCGGCTCATCGACTTGTAATCAGTATTTTACAACAGCTGACTGAGTGATGCATATCGTTCTTCGTCTTCTTTGAATCATAACACGTATTGGCCTGAAATAACGAATCGGTGAGGTTGAAGCTGGTAAAAAAGTCATATTATGTGTAGACGTACAAGGGCAGTTGTTGTGAAGCCAAAGTAACATCACAGCGTTGCATTGAGATTGTATCGTATCTTCATCAGATAGGTAGGATTCACTTCCCCACATGGAGAATAATTTATAGAGCAATTGGAGTCCAGCACCCAATAAACCATATATGGCCATGAACTGAACTCTTCAGCTCAGCATCATTCGTCTTATTAGGCTCAGCGTACTGAAACAATAGAAAATACAATACTATGAATTAATCGATACATTTATTCCTATTTATTAAGTATTCAACACCAGGAATATAAATACTAATGGCCAATAGTATTAATCACTAGGTATATTAAGTATATTAATTATTCTGTCCATCGAATCCTCAATATGGAGATCACAAAGCCCTTTCATCACAAACTGTATCAATTTAATTGGTACTTAATTGATTTTTTAGCAGTGCATGCACTTGCCTAATAAAATGATAAGTTTGATATTTATGACTAAATGATAAAGTAATATAATATGAGCATTGATACCTTATGGTTTCATAAGCCAGGATAGGATCCTGGATTGTGATTTTGAAGGATGTATCTCAGCCTCTAGCAGTGAGTAAAGTTCACTGGTTCTCCAGAATAAAGTCATCATCTGGGCCCAGGAGATGAATGTGAACATCATTACTGTCGTCAGGGTTATATCCTCCACCAACTTCGACATCATTATCATTCAAAATATCACCAATATGCTGGCTATTCAAGGATTCGTCTAAATGTAAACAAAAAACATAACCTCAATAAATCAGATATACTAATGTCAAAATATATCACTCTAGACCTGAGTTACTCATGTGTGTACCGAATTTTGAAACTATGATTATAATATTTTACAAAAGTGTAAAGATAATTTAAAGTATACGGAATATTACTATGATTCATTGTGAAACTAAATACATCATTGGTTTTTAATATAAATAAATATTAATATTTAATTAAAAGCACTTACTTGTCAGAGTTGACTTTTTAGCCGCCATTTTTGTCTTGTGCAAATATCCATAACTTCAAAGTCAAAATAACAATTTATTTTAAAACTACATAGGCTAGTGTTTTGCTCTAGTGGTAGAAAAATATACTATCTATACCACTGTAGTCAAATGCGGTTCAAGTATCCATTCAAATCATTACTAAAAAATATTTAAATAACGTCCACATATGTGTACCTCAGGACGCAAGAGGATAGGCAGTCGTGTGCTGTTATAAACGATTTTATACCTACACATCTGAATTGTATTTATTTTTTTAAATAATAATGCTGAAGTGTAGATTTTTGGCTACCTACTTATTTACTAATTTGTCTTTTTATAAGATCTGCAAGTTGGAAAATAAATGTCAAAGCTCTACCTAATAAAGTTCTCTGCATATTATGAATCTACAATGCGTACATAGGTAGTCATTTTTGGCTAACTTAATCAGTGGACCAGTGGTCCTTTCTTTGCTTAAATTGTATACATTTAGGCTCCATCTTTTTAGAAGAAAGTTTTTCTTTTAACATATTTGGAAAATATCCATAGTACAGTATTCCCGAGAAAACATTGATAATCAATTTATTATTATCAAAATAGGTATTGTATTGATGTTACTATAGCCGCCAGGCGTCACCTTTACTCGAATGACAGGGGCCTTGTGTTGCCAACCATACTATAATTATAGTATTTTTAGTACTATACTTTAGGTCCACGTATTACATACATTTTGTGACAGCACTGTTGTACAATGTACATTTTCAACTGCGTACTTTGTACTATAATTTTTGACAAAAAGATGGCAACACTGACGACAGCTCTTCCAAACTTCTCACGTCAGTCAAATTTTTGAATAATATTGTCAAAAGGTTAAAGTTTATTTAAAATAGCCACATAATCATGAACTTCTTTCATATCATAAGATAAGATTACACAACTATTAAAAATATTGCTTATCTATCTGTTTAAATTACTTGTATCTTGATCTGTCGGTGTCTAGTGTTTTTCTTGTCGGCCTCCAGATGACGTCTGTTGATATCAAAATATTGGACGGGGGGTTTTCTACTCAATTAACTCGTCATGTCGGCGATCGTGTCGATGGAGATCCTCTTTGGACAGCTCGATTCTTAGCTACAGACCCAGAGGCAATATTCAAAACCCATCTCGACTTTTTAAAATGTAAGTCCATATTATTTCTAAGTTTGTTTAAAAAAGGCGGCATTTGGACGAAATTCAAAACTTTTCATCACAGCGCGTCAAATTAATTAATCGATTATTAACATAAGCGTGTTTTCGTAATTATTTAAAATTGTGAGAGCCTACTTCTTTCAAACCTATGGGATCCATTATAACATACAACTAGGATTGCATGTTAGCCATTCGCCCCCCAACCCTACAGTACACATCAAACACCCTCTCCCTGGATCCAAAGACTATTATTATGACCATTTTACCCACTAACTTAGGATAAGAACCTGAATGACTTTCTCTTAACCAAACTTTAATGATTCTTAACCTTTTTGTTTTGACGGAATCCCTGAAGCGCTTTATGAAATCTCAGAGAACCTCTACCTAGCAGAGACATAATAAGGTCCAAAGGGGTTAATTATTGCCTAATAACTATAATCAAGCGGTGATACGTTTAGTGAAAATACCGATCCTTACTATTATCGTCTCAAATTTGATGTAAATTTATTATATTTTATGATATTTTAAACAGATACTTATACTAAACAAATGTGATATACACAGCCATAAATATTGACAGTCCGCAGGTGAAAAATGGTAATTTTCCATTACCTACTGGACAGATTAATGGAACACATTTAACCTGTTATATGCCGGGAGTTTTTGTATGGCCGTGCATGAAGGGCCGCGATTTTCTTTTAAAAAATAAAACCTAATAAATATATATTTTTTGGCATTAAATTAATAGTAGTATATCATATAGACTTACCAAATAAATGCACTATTTGTCATCTGCTTCGCCATTTATTAAAAAAATCAAAACCAAATATTTCACAAAACGTCAGGGTTGTCACAAAACTTACACACGATTATAAAACCATCATAAAAGAAATAAACTATAAAATCACAATATTCCAGTATTCCACCCGTAAAACAAAGTTAGGTTAGCAATGCAAATATCACGAGACAACTGACTGATATTGTCAACACGTGTGTGTCAACCCTGCTGAGCGACACATATCGGTAACGTGACGAAGCTATTTTAAAACAGAAAAATGTTTGTGCAAATACGAAAATATTACACCATGATTCCAAGAGATGTTGCTGTGTATACCATATGTTTGAATTATTAAAATAATTGTCATTGGATAGTAAAAATAGGTGTCAAAGTGGACCGTATATATACGGTCATTTACTATGGCCGGCACTGCACCCACGGAATTGCAGACCGTATATATACGGTCGTGGCATCTAACCGGTTAACAATACTGCTACAATACCGTCCTAAGAATAATTTGATAATTTAATAATAACGATAATTACTATTATGCTATTTGGCAAAGATATCAAAATGTTTAATAATTTGAGTCACTTAGTCGACAAACCCGCTCTGGGCGATTTTTCAGTAAAATTAGTTTTGAATGTACGTTATCGATAGGTCTATCAGCCTATTGACAGGTGTGAATTTTAAATTCCACCCAGTTTCGTCAAAAAATCAAAATGAATATCGACGTCGAGTCCACTCTAGGATAAATAACAGATTACTAAATCCGCTCTACATAGCTGACCAATAATAGCAATTCAAACCATGATTTTTGCATACGTTTAAATCGCTATACAAACGTCACCGCTACTAGCATCAACATCATCGTAAATGCACAAAAGTTTTTCTCGAAACTCAAAAAGGGAGGGTTTAGCGACTAAGTGACTCATTTAATAAAGATTTCAAGTTATACTTTTATCACAAGCTTGTGGAACACTGTTCAGAATAACTACTCTAAACTAAATTGAAGAAATGTTTATCTTATAAATTTGAAACCACTATTTTGTACTTGTCTTAAATTTGTATTTTTAATAAAATTATTATTTCCAGGTGGTTCCGATATGATTGAAACATGTACATATCAAGCGTCTATCAGTGGATTTATGCAGTACCTAAATGTATCCAGAGAAGATTCGCTGCTACTCATAAGGAAAGCTGCAGAACTAGCCAACAGAGCTAAAGAAACTTACCTCAAAGACTTCCCTGGTAAGATACTCTTGAAGTATTTTTAATTGTTTTTTTTATAAACCTAGTTGGAACACAAAGCTAAATGCACACACTCATGTACACTTGTGTAAAAATAAATTACACAACTATAAATACCGCTCAAATGATATATTATCATATCATAAAAGTATTAATACCTTTTGACCTATACCATGGCATCAATACTTATTCTTTCGATATGACAGCCCTATGCATAAGCGCGTGTTTTCACCATGACATCTATATGAAAGAGTAGCTTTTTAAATAATCCTTATAAGAACTCTCCCATTGAAATTATGTTGTAGTATTACAATATACATAAGTACTGCTTACATATTATTGTCAATTTACATTAAAATAATAATCCAGGGACTACATACTCGAAACTATTTTACAACGTTTTTCTTAGGTCGTATTCTTATTTGTCCGGTGGTTGTTTGTCCAGTACAAATCTTGCAATCGATTTTTAACTAACTTCCCAACTAGCTAGACATTTGAAACTTTTTTATACTTTTAGCCATCTTTAAGTAGAATTGAATTCATTTTTAGTTAATTCTGTTTTGTATGAAAAGTTATTTCGATACCATTATTGGTTGCTAGGGTCTAGCAACTAAATTATTAAATAATATATACGTGTGCTACTATGGAAATCAATATGAAATGACATTTCATTATTCAGTATTTCTATCAAGTACAAATTTTTTTGATCGTTTAAGCTAGTCAAGTCAAGTTTATATTATGATTCAACAGAAAATTTAAAAACGTATATAAAAAGTTCTTTTTATCTCGTAATTATTTATAATTTAAATTTTACTCTTTCAAATCAATACACTTTAAGTGTATTTTACATACACGTACATAATATATTTATATGAAATATATACCTACTTACCTACTTTTATAATAATTAATGCAAATGTTTTAATATTATTTCAGTAAGTAGATATATTTATTAATTAATATATTAATTATATTGATGTTTTTCTCATAATCATAAATCTTAATTACCATTAGATGCTAAACCCATCATTGTTGGATCAATCGGACCCTATGGCGCTGTCCTTCATGATGGCTCCGAATACACTGGCAGCTACGCAGACAAAATTTCAATTGAGGTAAAAAAAACTACTTAACTTTTATATCTAATCTGTTCAGAACACCGCCCATACATCCTTCGTAAACAACCATTTTTTGTATAAGCATTGGATGGAAAACATGTAAAACATCGGAAATAGCGATGCATGGTCTTGTAAAATGTTGTCTCAATTAAAATGCGTAAATTTATACGATGTGGACTGTTCACACTTAATTTGATAGCAAAGTGTGGACACGAGTTTCAGACGGATGATTGTTCACGTGCATTTAGATTTCAGCGGCCAAAGCTTACAAACCATTGTATAATTTGTTTGCAGGCATAAATGTAAATGTTACATTAATAATATCTTATCAAATTATTATTTTTTTATTTAATATAAAATATACATAATATGGTATAAGAAAAAAAGTTGGACTGAGTGGGACTAGAACTCACGTCTTTCACTTTCCGAGTGCTTCGTCTCTTAGCTATCGATCCATCTGATTCATGCGAATCTCCAACTCACCCATTCACTCCAACATTTTTTTTAGAATTTTTCTAATACATATTTTTCTGAGGTTTATCAAAACAATATCTTATCAAACGTATTATTATCTTCTTTGGCACAGTAATATTTTTACATATAGAGGTAGCCATCTAAGTATGCACTGGAATAATATTAATTTAATATTTTTACTTTTAAACAAAGGAAGATAAAAATACTGCCACAATAGATACACACAATATTATTATCTTTCTTAATTATGTCCAATGAAGAAATGGCTTGTTTAGTGAGACACCACCAGGATTTTTAAGTAAATGGATGAACACCAAAATAAGTAATAGGTATTGACAGTATATTCATTTTTGTTACAGGAGTTAGTGGAATGGCACAAGCCACGTATTACCGAATTGATTGATGCGGGCATAACTACATTTGCATTTGAAACAATACCCTGTCTAAAAGAAGGCGAAGCACTGGCATCCATTTTAAAGGAATATCCAAACATTAAAGCTTGGCTTTCTTTCAGCTGTAAGGTGAACGATTTATTTTTATCCATTTGTACTTTTATTTTATTCTAATATATTCAATAAAAGTGATTTTGTCTAATTAAGCATTCTATGTACCTTTACTGAAAATAATTAAGAAGGTATGTATACTTCATATTCATAAATATGTATCCATCTATTATTATGAATGAATTATTTATGTATTAAGATAATTTCATTATTAATGTTTGTACGCAAATGTATGTAATACTATTATGATACTCACACCGCTAACACAAAAAATCGTTAAAGGACTTTCCGTACACATGGCAATATAAATAATTGTTGTAGGCAATGTGCATTACTATTTAATCTAATAATGTATTTAATCTATTTATGTAATGGTTAGGAAACGGGATTTTTTTGAATTCTACAATTTTTGAGTTATGTAACAGCTGTGAAAAAAATTTGAGAATTAATATTTTCATTTCAAAATCATAAGGGAGTGTAGTAGTAGGTACATATTAGAAATATGTATCTAGTGCTGTTTGCTGAAAAATTATGTTTATTCTTATTTTATTCTAGGATGACAAATCTTTGGTGCACGGCGAAAACTTTCAAGAAGTCGCCATCCATTGTTACAAAATGAATCCTCAGCAAATTTTAGGTGTCGGGGTGAACTGTATTAATCCAACTTATGTCCACAATCTCTTCAGCGGCCTCAACAAGGATCCTAATGGTGATATAATTCCACTGGTTGTCTATCCTAACAGTGGTGAAAAATATGAAGACAAAGGGTTAGTAAAATTTTTTGCTGTAATCCAGAATATCGATACACACAACATATTGAGATAAACCCTGCTCTATAGTAAAACTTTACTTTGTTCATCTATCGACGTATAATTTGGAGTTCCTCTAAGAGTTGCTATATTAAAATATTGTTTGTAATGCATCTTTGGTGTAGGTACACAAGAAAACCTCATTAATTCGATTTACAAAATGTATGCCATTTATTTAGTTTTCATTAGTGATTTCGAATAAAGCGTGTACTGGCGTTACTACTAATCTAAGAAAAAGATAATGACTAATTTTGCCAGATTTTTTGATTTATTATTTTTAATATTCATTGGGTCAAAAACAATCATGAACACCAGATGATTTATAATGGTAGATCCGTACATATATTAATACAAATGAATATCATTTGATCTAATTTTATGCGAGGTAATCAGGCAGAGGCGTATCGGTGTAGAAAAAAGTTAATAAGTTATAAAGCATATTTAGTGACATAAACAGGATTCAAACGTATAACTGCTGTGTATGAAGAAAATATTAAGAATTTTATTCCCATCATCCTTTTTACTGCCGGTAGGTGTATGTATGGCGGGTACCTTGCATGCCGTGAATTTTATTGAAAAAATAAAAAATAAAATCAATTTACGTTTCAAGTGGTAAAAATGAATTCTGTTTCAATTTGTTCTGTGTCAATTGTCGTGTGTTCAACATGTTACATATTTTTTGTATGTTTAAAATAATTGATTTACGTTAGTAAAATCCTGTTTGTATGAGCGGCGTTTCGTTCACGGAAAAGTTCATTGCAGTCATGGGCAGCCATCCGGTTAATGCAGTTTTTCCCACGGACATGGTGCATAAAATGTCATTATTTTCATAGCAACCATATAATATATTATAATTTTGAATGTTTTGGCTCGACTTCAAACACTAAAAACATTGATAAACATAAAAAAATATCTTTTTTTTTAAATAGTATACTTTGGATCATGAACAAAAATTCAATTTGATAATGATTTAAATAATAATTATGAAGGTTTCTATTGTATTGACAATGACAATTAATTCAAGAAACAGCTTATTGAAATCAACTACAAAATACTATTATCAAATGTTTCTATTAGTTACTTAGTTATGTCCTTTTCTCATTGCAGTTGGCAAGCTCAGGAATATATTCCACCGTTGGAGACATTTGTGGATGATTGGTTGAATCTCGGCGTTCGATACATCGGTGGCTGTTGCAGGACTTACGCAGAACAGATAACCCTTGTCAAAGCGGCTGTTCAAAAATGGCAAAAGGAATCGAGAAACTAATAAAATTCGTTGTAAAATTATTCACATTTTTATTAGAAACAAATATTAATCAGTGTTATGTTTTATTTGGTGTTTTTTTTTCGATTCCTGCCTGACATACCTCACAGAATCGTGGACCATTGTAATTTTTTCCACAATAAACTGTTAAATGTTTAGATCTAAATGCTATTTTTTGTAATTTATAACAGTTAAAAATAAAATACAAAATCGATTTTACAACCACTTTACTCATTAGTCTACACCTACAACCTACAGCATAATATAATTAATATTTTTGGTTTGACTGCTTAAATCATAATAATAATATTAACACCTTTTCGAAATGGGTGTTCACGAATAAGTATAGGTATGTATTGGATTGGCTAATTTATTGCAGTTTAATTTTCAACTGTCCAATGTAAAAAAAATAAGTACCTATTGAATTTTGAAATTTGCAACAATTATAGGTACTAAAAAAAATAATCATTAATTTATTCGATTAGGTACAATAATTAATACACAATATTAACGGGAAAAATATGATTACATACTGGGTATCAATAATTTATATTATTCTTTATTAACCCAATGCTTACGGGCCGCACAAAATTGTGTTTTTGCTAATTACTTTTCAAATGCAAATTAACACGTTAATTACAAAATTAATTAAAAGGGCTCGTAAGCATTGTGTTAAATGATTTTATTTAAAATGATTATTTAAAATCAACAAAAACTATTCAGAAGTTTACTTCAGTTGCTTTTAGGAAGTTAGTGTAATGAATAAATTCATATTATAGTGTAACTTAAAATAGGTATTCTTTTGGATAAATTACATATAATAAAAAAAAATATATGACATTCAGCTAATAAGATTTTGTACACTAGCACATTTTTAAGGCGTGCAAAATAATGTAAGCTTGTAAATAATTAAATTGTCTACTATCACTATATCAAAACCTTCTATTAGAGAAGAAATATACAAAATAATTAACGTCGCCGTTTTTATAACTATAAATCATCAGTCTCGTGTAACATACTAAAAAATAATCAATATATTCAATCGTGACAGAAGCACACAAGTTTTATAATAATGTAAATTGTTTAAAAAAATAGTTCAAAACATGAACAGGATATTTAGTGGCATTGCAAATTGGTCTAAATTCTTTATTGTTGAAACGGATAGATATCAAAATTAGTCAGCAATTGCTTTCTTTGGCGTTGCGCAGAATAGCGCTATTGGGTTGCAGTGCGGCCACACTCAGAGTCCTCTCCTGTCGCTCGTCGTCCAGCTGGGCACGCAGCGTCTTGATCTCCCCTCTGAGCAGACGCACGTCCTCCCGCAGGTGGAAGAGGGTGGGCCAAGGGCTGGGCTGGCCTCGAACCGAGCTGTGCAGCGGCAGGGAGGGCGACCGCACCAACCACTTATCCGTCCCTCCCGTCAACTCATCCTCAAAATCTGACCCGCACACCACATCGAAAGTTAAAAGAAAATGTCAAAAATTAGTTACTTCTGCGTTAAGGGTATTAAAATAATAAATTTTCAAATGTTTCCAACACCCCACCGTTACCAACATTAGTCAGCATGTACATTTATTGTCTGATTTTTTTATTTCACATGGAGTCTGTAAATTTCAACTGTGTAGGTTCCTATTTAAATCACATATGAAGCCACGGCTACTGGACACAAACTACAAACAAAGGGATGTCATTTCATACAAGTCATTTTTTTTACTACGTATTGAATTAAACAGTAAAATTACCCATTACAACCCTTCCCAATTTCTACGATTCAAAAGAGTTTTACAGCAGGGATGGCGAACCTATGACATGCAGACCGTTTTTGTGTGACATGCGGGCAAAGTTTTAATTTTGTATAGAGAAGTTGAATAGGATCTTTTAAAATACAAATTAAACATGGACTTGTAGTGCAAGAAATATGAACATCTCTGATAATCATTCAATTGGATCAGATTCGAAAATTTGGAAATGGAGTTAGTTGAAATTCAAAGTTTCATCTGAAAAAATACATTTGTGCAACTTAATTTATACATAGATATTAACCATCTTTTGAATTGTTGAAGAAGGCGGTAAAGTAACGTTATTGGAGAATGTAATTTTTAAATTAATGGAACTCATTGCCTGATAATGTATTAATCCAATGAAAAAATAGGCAACTGCTTTTTTGAGATTATTTGGGTCAAAATATTATTATGTTTAGTATAGATATACTAATATAATCAAGATATTTACTTAATTTAAGTACTGTATTCCAATATTCACTATTTTTTATACTGTAATGAGCTTATTCCAAATGATTTATATCAACTATTTTCATTGATGAACTACAGTATAACCTCGTTTTTATGTGCCCGGAATTCACATTTTCCCGGCAATTGCGTGTAATTTTTTCAGTCCCGATGTATTTCAGTATATTTAATACCCGCATTTACGTTTTTCTTTACCGCGATTTACGTCGGAAATATTCAAAATATGCGAGTTACTCGCACTTGACAATGATTGGGTCGTGACATTCGAATGGCATAAGGAGGGAAAACTCCATGTCTTTAGAGCGGCGCACGGTGATTGGTCGGCGAGTGACGCTGTGATTGGCCCAAGTTCGGTGCATAACAAGGTGATTGGTCCATTGGTCGCCATCTTTTCTTTCAAATGGATGGATAGATCGTTTTAAGAAGAGGCACAATGTGGTCTACAGATCAATTTGCGGAGAATCGCTAAGTGTTGATTTGGACATTGCTGAAGATTGGAAGCAGACAGATGTGCCTACATTAATTGCAAAAATGCAACAAACTAATATACATGATTTTTTTAATAAAAAATAAAAAAATTTTCAATAAAAATTTTAATTGAATGTTGTTTTTTAATAAAACGTTATTTTTTCAGAAACATAAAATTTAAATGTTCTTTTTTTCAATACCCCCCTTTTACATTTTCCTTCCAATTAGGTTTTTTTTTCAGTCCCTTAAAAAACGTAAAATAGAATGAAAGATATCGCCTCGGTAAGGATTTAACTGCAGCATGTATAGGATTAAGTCTCTAATTGTAAACCGAAAATATCGATATTGGACAAACAAAAAAGTTACACTAAATATTATATTTTTGTGTAAATTTATAAAATATGATAGCTAATCTTTTTTAGTAAATTTACAATAAACTATTGTATAAAAACTCATATTTATTCAGATTCATATTTATTTTAAGAATTTGACTGTACCTACTTTGACACATATTATGTAGAAAAAAGTTTGCCATCCCTGGTACCCGGCTAAGTTTACAAGTGACCTGCAACTAGAAATCAATAAATAAGGCATACAGATATTATATTCTCTCTCTTTTATGCATATAGTGAGAATTGATCCTACTTGAAAAATAGAATATGTCTTATTTGTTGCATTTTAGTTGTAAGTCATGGACAACCCGTGACCCCTTGTATAATATTTGTAATTATAGAATAATTAACATGTTTTTGCTTGTTGACTAACATCATTTTGGCAGTTTTGCACTACTGATTCCAGCCAGCGGACCAAAATAGGCATCTCATACATATAATGATAACTCACTGCAATATTTGTGTTACTACATACAATATATCGAGAAATATCAGTAGCACAATACAGACACAGTTGATGTTTTCCTATTACAATAGTTGACAACCAAACCGGAACCGTAAGACTTTTAACTATGTCGTTCACAACCGCTTGACAATACTGATGACTTTTCTGTTTCTACCCATGACCAATGAAAAGTTTTACCAATACCAACAATTCAACGACAGGAAAAAAGCCCGGAAGCAATAGGAAGAGGACAGAAGCGAGCATGCATCAATTTAAAGACATGATGTAATCATTATAACAGTACTTTATTAAATGTTAATAATTTCTCTACACAATATCTGTGAAAATTATAGTACATACATACACAGAGAGTAAAAATACAACTTGATCAAAATGAATAATAACAATAATAATTATTCATTTGTTAAAGAATATATTATAATATGTACAAAGGTCTCGATACAATATAGATCCTCTGCAACCGTACGAAACAATAAAATTCTTTTATATAATAAAAAACAGTCAACAGGACTAGATGATGAAGACAATAAAATCGATTATGAATACTTATTCAAAATATCTGCACTCGCTCAAAAGTAAGACAGAGATAGAACATCTTACATGTTTACAAAACTTTTAAATATTTTTGAAAACATTAACACTGTCTTAAAAGCTTATCTTTAAAATGAAGCCATCTCAAATTTATTCTCAAATCAACAATACATCATTACGAATGCTATAACTATTAAGTGTTCTATAATCTTCAATAATATAAATAGCTATTAAATCACCAGCCCGCTACATAATATTACAATGAAAAAATATATGTATCACTCGTCGAGTAAACAGTCTAAGAGTAAATAAGGCTTACTTTTTGGCACGTCATCCATCCGAGTTCGCAAACTTCAGACCCGCACAGAGGGTGACAATATAAATGTTTAAAAAATATTCTCGTTTAAAATTATTCCCATCGATAAATGAACAAAAAATAAATACAATACAGAGTTAAACTGTTAACATCTAGTGAGATTAGTTTCCAAAACAGCACAAGGGGTCAGTCGAAAATCGGTTATTAGGAGGGTTAAACGAAACACGGCATCACAATAAGCATGCTCTTCGCAAAATTAGAAACTAAGATAATACTGTTAGAATAAGATCAAACAAACCACACGAGGGGCGAAAGAGGAAAACCGTCAAGAGGAAAGTCTACACACCGCATCCAAGCACACCGAGGCGACACATGTTTAAACGGCTAAAACAAAAACCAAAACCAAACCGAGCGCACACGCGAAAGGCGGACGGAAGCTAATCGAAGTGGTGAGTCTTCCGGAGCTGCTTCACGAAGGAGCCGCAGCACCAGGCCGAGGCAGAGGGCAGCGAGGGCGCCCGCAGCGGCAACAGCACGGCGCCTCGACCCCCGCGCTGCCCCTCCCCTCCCCCACCCCCACCCAGGAAAGGGCTGGACGCCCTCCGGGAGGGAGTCACGTCCAAGAGAGGAGCCGAGCGGCGGAGCGGACTATCGCTGTCGCAGCGGCCCAGCTCCGCCACCGACGGGTTGGAGCGGTTTAATTTGCGTTCGGTCAGAAGCTTTTTAGTCTCTGGCACCCGATGGGCGCATACATAGTCCGCGGGGAGGGCGCTGCGGTTGCGGCGCACTTTGCGGCCCCCCTCGCTCTTCACGTTCAGGGGTTTCAGATGGTAGCACACGTCCGACTCCGAAATGCGCTTTGAATGCGAATTAGTGTTAGCGTTATTAGCAGTGTGTGCGTGTGTTGGTACGTTACCGCACGAAAGCCGGCCGCGGTCCGCTGCCGAGGGCATCGAGAACCGCCGCATGGAACAAAACAATTCGAGTTCAATTCTTTTGATTCCGGTTTGCCGGGGAAACCTACCGCGCCTCTAGGCTGCTGTGGAAATATCACAAGTCATAAAACACAATCGCGCGATCGAATAGACGTCGGTCGGTGGAGAATCGCGACCGTTCAGATCACGGTTGCAGCGATCATTCGAGAAACCAACTGAAAATTCCGTGTCTTGATTTGCTGTGACGCCGTCTCGCCGACTCCGATACCTCCAGGGGGATATTTGGAACTATTTCACCCAATAAAAAAGGTTAGTACAGTCTATTCAAACATAGTTTAAATTCGGAAGCGGCATGACTGTTATGAATCAAATAAACATAATATTATTACCTACGATAGCACCCGGATCATACATAATATGGTTTATTACTTTATCTATAACTGATTTCAAATATAACTGAGAATTTTATTATTATTAATTCCTAACGTATTTATACCATTAATTAAGTGAAACTTATTTTCATGAGTCAAAAATCTAGCAAAAATATGTATATATTCATATTTTGTGCAACTTAACTTATCAAAAATATAAAGCGGTGAAATAATAAAATATAATGCACAACTAATAAAGAACTATGTGTATGTAAATCAATAAAACTATTTTGATGACAAGCCAGCATTTAACAGATCACATGTCATCACATGTGATAATCCCATGGTAAACAGCAGAAAGCCTTATATCAAATGAACAAAATTAATATTAAACAAATTATCTCAGATATTAAATTAAGTAACTATTTGAAAATAATTCCAATACTGAAATACCCAATCAATGTATCAGCTGAGAACGAAGCCCCTTTATAATAAAACTATAATTATTAT
Source organism: Rhyacophila brunnea (assembly GCF_057557595.1). Lineage (NCBI taxonomy): Eukaryota > Metazoa > Arthropoda > Insecta > Trichoptera > Rhyacophilidae > Rhyacophila > Rhyacophila brunnea. Next base: position 16,648,516 of record NW_028233170.1, read on the forward strand.
GTACATCTAGTATAGTGTAAAATTTATAATTCAGAGTTCTTTAATGTGTGCAATATAATAAACGTGAAGTCCATCACCCGTCATTCAAAGACAACAACAAACTAACATATCCCATAGTTTACCCGTTATCATAATAACCCAAATACAAACTAAGATAATATTCAACCAAACCACGCAAAAGAAAAACAATACATACATCCCAAAAGTGATCACAATAAAAACATCAGCAAAATTTGCCTGTACGTAGACAATACTATCTTTTGATTTCTTAATTTTCCTAGAAGGCAGTTATTATTTTGAGGCTTGTAGAATTTTGAATCTTTTCTAGATATTTCGAAAATTTCATAGATGTGAAAATAATATTTCAAAAATTTTGACCAACATACATAAATTATTTATTATCTTTGATACTTTTTATTAACTTTACAACCTCCAAAAAGAGGTAAAATAAACGATATTTGTTATATTATTATTACATAATATTATTATGTATAAATATAATAAAAATTGTAAACATTCTCCACAAGTTTAAAGCATATTATTATTATGCAAGTTTGTTATAAAAATTCAAAAGGTAATATGAAAATATCTCAAAGCTATGTGTATTAATATTGAAGCTGCCTGTCTCATAAAATATTAACGTAATAATATGTATGTATCTACATTCTGGACTCACCGGAGTTGACGGTATTGCGGGACCGTACCGAGGTACAGTAAGCTTCGATGACTCGCAAGATGAGACCGTCTTCTTCATAGGAGTTGGCTTTCCGCTGGACGGGGGAATAGGGATGAGCGGGACCCGTTCCTTCCTCGCTTCCGCCAAACACGTTCGATGGCAGCGGACGTAGCGGGGCGGCGGGTCTTAGATTTTTTACATTCCAGCCTGCCATCAGTTTTTAACAACGCACATATTATGTATTATCATTTACAGCTTCATATAGTGGCAATATTCTTTCTAATAATGTCATTATGGCAACAATAAGTTATTATCTATGGGGTTAGCATCTTAAAACTGCTCAGCAAGAGTCAAAGTCTCAACAAAGTTGCAACAAATTTTTTGACCATTATAGTGATTGAAAAATATATAAGTACTAAAACCAAAGAATCTGGAGAATAGAAAATAGGAGTCTTATACACATTTCATATTAAGAATTTTGAAGGCAGTTCGATTTTTGAAATAAGCAATTATACCTACAGACCTACTAACTTACCTGTAGAATGGCCAAAAATGGAACTACCAACTACCATAAGACGCCATTTTGGAAATTTCATTTGAATATGTCAGATTTTGTTCAGTTATGAGTCTTGATTGGGTATATTTTCGACAGTGGCTCCCCCATCCCATTATTCAGATAAGTTTGTAGGTCTGTAATATGGTTGTATTGGTAACAAGTTCATTATTTTCGTTTTCTATTAGCAGCCCCAAAAACAAAATGGCCACATGCGTTCTAGTTAGAAGTCTGTTGCTTTGATTATATAATTTACATATGCATTTCTTGGTGTTTACATGATTAAAAATAATGGTCAATGCTATCGGCTGCCTACATAAAATTGATAAGGGAGTATCTTTACACAGGTAATTTATAGCTAAGATTTTTATTCTAATAGTATTAATATTAAGATTTTTATATTCAAATGTTTGCTTTGATACGGTTATATGAAACGTCAAATTGAAGTTAAATTTAATTATACACTAGCCAATCTTATACATATAAGTATTCAAGGCATATTTTGGCCAATATCTGCACGTAGAATCATGCATGTAATTAACTAATTGGGTGAATCTGAAATTTTAGAACCTGCGATGCGAAGTCACTTATAGCTAACTTAATCAGTAGATCAAAGATCCTTTTTTTGCTTCAATACCATAGTCATACGATATGAATTATCATAACAGATTCGTAAAGTCATATTTGAAAGATTGCGGTAATTATGTAGTCATGAGGACTGACTAGCATTCTGAAAACATTGTACATATTTTGACTATTATTTTCTTTCAAATGAACAGTACCTTCAAACTTGCTATTCATATTGAATCGCTCGGCAAACTCAAAAGCGGTGATATTGGGGGGTATAGATGATGCTGAGGTGAGTCTAGAGGGGCCGACGGGCGGCATGGCATGGGCGGAGAGGGCATCGCACGACGACTGCTGCCACTTGGAGTTGTCGCTCTGCGGCTGATGGTGATGATGCTGTGACACTTGACTGTAGCTGAGGTGATTGTTGAACGAATGAGATCGCTTATGATTGGTTGCCGTCCCGCCCCCTACGTTGTTTACCGGTATCTCTGTCGACATCTGCTGATAAAAATAAGACAGTTATATTCCCATACGATTAATTCAAACTTTGGGTCGACCTCACGCATGCGTTTATTCCTACAAATATCGACTCTTTTACGTGTGGTACACCAAAATTGTAGGTATCACGGCTCGAATAGTAAAAAATTAAAAACACCCTACCACGTGGGCTCGAGCCAATAACCTTTCGATCTGCAATGGAATGTTCTACCGCTGAGCTATATATCCCTAGGCTTAGATTGTGCCACAAATACGTTCTGTTATACTTTGTTATGTACATGAAAATGTGAAAAATAGAGTAAAAAGAGTTGCAATATTGTCATTTTAATTAAGATTATATTTATTTTTTAGATGAGAAAATAGAATAATGTAAAACTCGAATACATTATCAATATCAAAAAATTCATTTGTCAAAAAAATGTCACATCTACTGAATGAATCAAATGATATGCAGATAGATAAGACGTGTGACAGTACGTACACATAATGATACTCATTTCATATTTATCGTACCCACCTTGTCTCAGATATTCATATGCATCAATCAACGCATCGTTTTGAGCCAGCCTATTATTTAGACATTGATAAATACAGTACACATTACAGATTTTTCATAATTAAATTAAACATACAAATGCGGTAAATAACACCATAAATAATATCATAAATGTTCAGATACATGTGTATTTATTCAGTTTTATTGTATTCCAATAATTTTATACTAAATATGTAAATACAAAATGAAACTTTCTCTGTTCACGTGAAGTATTTATGTAGGTACTACACCAGGGATGGCAATCCTTTTTACGTACGCGTACCAAAATTTGCCAAATAATATATTTCAACTGTCCGACGTGAGAAGCAGTTTTTTTATGGCAAAAAATTAAGAACCATTAAAAAAGTTAAGAATTCTATTACAAAGATTTAAAAATTACAATTGTCATGTATTGATATTCTATCTTTCACAGTATTTCTAGCCGAAGGCATATCTTTTATTCTATGAATATTTTTTTCCTTGTTTTCAAATTACTCAGAGATTGTGGAAGCATTTAAACCAATCTTTCATATTATATTCTCCATCACTGAGCGGTTTTCCATTTTTAGAGACTATGTTTGAGGTAAAATAACAAGCAGTTATTATATTTGAATAACTGCCGATAATTAATTTCATAAGGTTTGTTGATTGTATATTTTTATGTTTAATTCCCTGATCCTAAGGACCTACCTATGCATTCATATATTTACATTAAACGTAATTATTATTCCTTAAAATCATTTGTCTGCAATTTTTTATAGAATGCGATTATATTCATTATTTATGCATGAATTTCGTCATTTCCGTACCTAAACATAATATGAAAAACCGAAGAAAATACGCATGGCTATATCGTCATTATTTTTTAATATTATACATAAGTAGACCTACTTAAGTATATATTTCTTTGTAAAACTTTTTCATAAAAAAATCATTTTTTAAACATACTTATATAAAATAGTGATATTTCTTTTCTCTTCAAAATGAAACATTCGCGTGCCATGCAAAATCATCTCTGCCATAGGTTCGCCACCCCTGTACTACACACTATGATTACCGAATGAATGGCTTACATACAATGTATAAAATTGCATTGCTAATACTTTTGATAACATTTTTACACTGCTTAAAGGTGTAAATGCAATGGAGTTAGTATTGATAAAAATATGTAGACAAAAAAACATTTTCTATAATGTAAAAAAATGTTAAATAATCGTTATGCTATGTTGTAGTGAGAATGATAAAAATGGAGCTATTTTCACTTTATTAAGATTAGTGATGTCTAGTTTTTAGTTCCATTATAATCTCAGACAACACACAAAGTATATACAATAATTTGAATGAATGGCTACAATCTCAAACAAGTTAGATACACGGTTGAGCTTTTGAATGTTTGCCATAAGATGATTGCATGTGGGGTTTTAGGGAAATTAATTTAAAAGTTAGTAAGGTATAAATGTCAGGCAAGGATGATCAAACAACAAAAGCACTGAATTCAATAATTAATGCTGCAAACACAAGAATAATAATTATTTAAATATGTACAAAACAACTCATCGCATGAAAATCTGCGGCACGGGCAAGATAGATTTGTCAGTAAAAAAAACAAACACAGTGCTTGTGAAAATGTATCCTTGCCTGAAGTGATGACGGTTATGGGCAACTTGGCTTTCATCCACCAATGGGCATACATATCGGATCGGTACAATATGTGATGACCCGAATTAGCATTCTTCGCCAAGTACTTTTTGGCTAAATCTTCACTTTTCGACCTGGCGCGCCTCTCTGCCTGGGTCACGTCTCCGGATTTTTTTCTCATGGTGACATTTGCCGATTCCACTTGCATATCCCTACTGCGACTCTCGGTATTCCTGCTCAGCCTCGTAATTTCTATCCGTTCTTCCGGAGCTCCGCTCCTCTCCGGTGCGAGGTCTTCCCGATATATTCTCATATGATAATGCTTACTAGGTTTGGATTTATTTAAAATGCTTATATCGGGAGTACTGTACCCGTGGTTTACTGCGGCCTGTCGAACATTTCGCGGATCAGCATTGTGCCTGCTCGGTTTCCTATACAATTGTGGTTTTTCATTTTGACGACTATCACTAGCCTGTCCCGGTTCAACATTCGCGTGATGATACTGCTTACATTCTGAAGCCTTAGGAGGGTACGGAATGCTGTCCATAAAACTCGCCGTAACGGAAGTATTCGCCGAATCTAAATTGCCAGTTGTCATATTTTCTGAAGTGACACTAGGCTGGCAAGACGTTCGAGGTGTCGAAAAAGGTGAGGTGCACGGGCATTGGTCTTCAAAATTTGCCGCTTCGACTTCAGAAAGGGTGAGATTATTTCTCATGTAGCTCAATTTACTTATTTCGCCAGTAGACATGCTATAATCGTTATATAAATTCTGAGAAAACGATGCACCGTGCAAGGATTGAGTTTCGGAAGGAGTATAAAGCGAGTCCGCCCTGTTGTGATTCTCCGGGGAGGCGAGATTACAGCTGCCCGCAACTCCGGAGTCCGATGACCTAGGACTGTGACATCTCGATCTGTTACAACAGGCACAATTAGTTTCCCCACTGTCAAAATCGGCTTCAGGGGCATTCATATAATGACAGCTGACACAATTTCTCGGTTCACTTGTCATATTTGGGCTTTCAACAGGAGGCGCCGAATGCTCTTTAATTTGCCCAACATCTACAGATTTTGATGAAGACCTTCGAATTTTTTTATCAGAATTGATGGAATGCCTTACAAAAGAAGATTTTCTCAGAGGAGGAGCATTTATCGTGTCAATGTCAGAATCGTTATTTTTAAACATCGGCGGGGGATCAAGTATCATCCTTATTACAGTATCCTGACTTATGTCACTACATGTTGATTCAGACGTAGAAAGGGCATGTAAGAACAGAGAAGGCGGTTCTAAATTGAACATTACATTTGCTGGTATATCAGGAATGCCTCCATCTTCGACCGATGATGATGCAGGGTCCCTACTCAAACCTTTTCTGAATTTGTTTGATTCCCTTTTATTTGGCACTGCAACATTGGTATCATTAGGTTTAGCGAGTGAAGTAACACTGCATGATTGAGTGTGTACCCCCACTGAAGTCAACGAAGAATCGTTAAACCTGTCGGCGACGAATTTTGTCGGACAGCTCTGCCTCATCAGATTAATGTGACTGAACTTCTCATACCCCATCGATTCAATTGCCAAATTTTGATCTAAATTCACCAAATCCTCACATGCCATGTACGGCTTTGAATTGGAGCAGTCGAAACTTGAATTATCCGATCCCTCCGAATATTGATTAATAAATGCCAAAGGCGTTTTAAGAGAATTGCTATCGGCACCATCAGGCGATAAATCTTGCATTATTCGAATTAGCGGACACGCGTTATCCGTAATGTCCGGGGAGAACTGTTCTTTGATTTGATCGACACCCATAAATATTTCATGGGTACAGTCTACGATACGAATGTCACTCGGTATGTTATCAGTTTTGCCACTTTCATTCGTATCAGAACCGTTGTTGTAGTATCTAATATATCCGAATGGGTTACTTTTGCGAGTGCCTTCAGCTGAAGAAATACTTTTTTGGCTACCTAGATCTATAGCGTCCTGTCTCGCAATTTTCCCATTGCCCGATGTCTCGGGTTCAGACAGACAATATTCTTTACCGCTGGCGGAACTTTCACTTTCTTCTTCACTATCGCTGTCTGAATCGTCGCTTTCGAGTCCCCCGTGCTCGTTGATCCTCAATTTGACTTGGCTAGTATGCCGATGACGAAATTTTACAGTAGTCATATCGGGCGGAGTCCCTGACTGTATATACAACAGCTGTTTCAATATAGCTCGGGTTATTATTCTGAGCCTGACGAGCTTGGCGAAATATTTAGAGAGAGCCGCGTACGGGGAGGCAGACGGGTAAGTAGAAGGTGGCATCGTCACGTGGTAAAGACTATCCCGGGGATTTCTTGCCTTGGGAAAGGTCAACGACCCACGGCCGGATGAGCAGACAGAATCCTGCTTTCCAAAAACCGATATTTAAATTAAACATAAAAAGGTAGTAAAATTAAAAAAGAGTTCCTTCTGTGTGACAGTCATTACATATATCGCAAAACTGTATCTTGGGAATAATGTTATATATTTCATTATGAAGTTGACAGTCAAAATAATTCTTGTTATGAATATTAGTGAAATCAAAATTATAGAAGAATGAATCTATTCTGTGAACATGTATTTTATTTTTGTTTAGGTACCTAATGCATATGACAATTCCTATAAAACTTTTAGCTCAGCCATTACACATGATTTCGAGACCGCATTTTGCCGCAAATAAATTAAGATTATTTTATATGAAGTTCAATATGTTATCTGTATTCATTATGAACAAGAGTATATCAATGCCTCCGTGTCAAAAACATTAGATATGGCAGTCTCTTTTTCACCATATTAAATCACCAAGGTATATTTCACCCTCACATAGTATTCAGTTGATATTTCAGAGACTCTTTTATGACTGCACAATTCAAATCAAAATTTCAATACATATCTACATATGACATTAAATTAGCTCAGAACTTACATGTGATGGAGATTGCGGTTGACTCCTCCCAGTGAGAACGATGTTCTCTGAGTTGGAGTGCTGCTGAAGAAGGCTGACCCATTTCTGGGCGTCCGCGTTGCTTTGACACACGGCGACAATGGTTTCAATGAGCGGACCGCTGATCTCGAATGCGTTCTTCCTCGTCTCGTTATCATCCAACTTGGATACTTGTATGCCGGATAAATGTAAACTTCCCTGAAAGCACACATACGGATGTAACCAGAGCTGTCGAGCCTCTACACTTTCTAATGGTTTGGTTCCAATGAAAAAAATCGCAATACATAGTTTCAGTTCTAACAAAACAAAATTCAGAACCCCAGTTCCAGGGGGTTCGATTTCGGTTTTTTTTAAATAAAATGCAATCCTACTCTGGATGAAGGAACCTTTGAATATCTTTTCAAAAATTTGTGATTTTGAATTTTAAAATAAATAAATACTTACATTTTTGTAAACGTGGCTAAAAATTCATTGAATGTTTATTAATCAAAATAGTTCATTGTCGTAAAAAATTAAATTTTATTTTGTGAAAATTTTATAGATAAGGTAGGGTGGTACAAGAGCGCGCAGTGTGCAAGAGTACGCATTCGATTTAAACTTGCCACATTTGACATTGGCTAATAAATTCAGTCGCTAGATGCTAGCGTCAAGTGTTGACGTGTGGTTGTCACGAGCTGTGTGTATCAAGGCGATTATTTACGATTCCAGGTAACAAAATAGTTTTCTTATTATTTCTATTACAAATCTACTTAATTAGCTGTCACACGACAAAATTTTGATAGTTTGCCCTAGATGGCGATAGTAGTATGTTTTTAACGAAATGTTCGCCCGCTGTGCATGAGTGCGCTGGGACGAAATGTGCAAGAGTACGCGCGCACTCTTGCACAATACGTTAATTGCTACTATTATTATTGTTTACTGTTTTGATTTCAGAATGTCCAGACGACCGAGAAAAACAGAGGAAGAATGTTGATCCGATTATCGTGGAGGAAGCCAGAAGACTCCTACAAGAAGGAAAGAGTCAGAGATACGTCGCGAAGTTGTTGGGGATGGCAGAGTCAACCCTAAGGAAGAGACTTCACCAAAAAAACGTACCACAATCGCTGGGTTGGTTCAAATGCACTTTTAGCGTCGACATGGAAAAGGAGCTATTCGACCACATCCAAATTCTAGACGGAATGTTTTTTTGAATAACAGCTAAGAACTTGCGATAAAAATAAGAAAAAAATAATATTTTTCACCAATTTAGTAAGGATACTAAAGTGACTGGAAAAGACTGGCTTAGGGGATATCTGAAAAGGCATCCTACCTTATCACTAGGGCAACCCACATCAACCAGCTTAGCCAGAGCCATGGGTTTCAATAAACCTCAGGTGGATCGATTCTACAGAAACGTGGCAGAATTACTTGACAAATACAAGTTTCCTCCGCATAACATCTACAATATGGATGAGTCAGGATTTTCTACCGTGCCCAATAAACCACCCAAAGTCTTGTCGACTAAAGGCAAGCGGTGCGTAAACAAAATTTCGAGCGCTGAAAGAGGACAGATTGTGACTTTGGTCTGCGCAATGAGTGCTGGTGGACACTTTGTTCCACCCGCTTTCATATTCAAGCGCAAACGAATGAATCCCGATTTTCTAGTAAGAGCACCACCATTGTCAATTGGCATGATTTCGGATAGCAGCTTTATAACTACCCAACTGTTTATAAACTGACTTTCGCATTTCAAGGACCATGTGAAGCCAACTAAAGAACATCCAGTCCTACTGATTCTAGACAATCATTCTACCCATTGCGCTTTGACCGCTGTTAACTTTTGTCGTCAAAACAACATATTCCTCCTCTCGATCCCCTCACACAGCAGCCACAAACTCCAGCCGCTGGACAGATGCTTTTCCGCCCCACTAAAAAAAATTTATGCCGTTGAATGTGAAAATTGGTTGAGAAATCATCCAGGGAGAGCGATGACAACTCATCAAATTGCAACAATATTTACACCTGTATATACCAGAGCAGCTACGATGACTAATGCTACCGAAGGGTTCAGGGTGACAGGAATCTGTACATTAAACAATAACCTTTTCTCGGATAACCAATTTCTGGCTAGCTGTGTGACAGAGAGGCCTCTAGTTCCAGAAAACAATTTGGTACAGCCAATTCAACACACTACTCCACCCATTTTTACTGCCACTGTATTACAGGACTCACTTCAACAGACTGCAGTGATGGAGAGATCACTTCTTCCAATAGAAACTGAACTTTGGGAGCAGGCGAGAAGAATGGTGTCTACAGCTTTGACTGACGCATCAGCCCAACCGGCCATACCGTCAACTTCCTACGTTACTCTCATAAACCTTTCTCTTTTACCGAAGTCATCTGTTCCGAGAGTTACATCGAAGAGGGCAAAGAAATCGGAGATTCTTAGCAGTTCTCCGTACAAACATAAATTAGAAGAAGATGAAGCAATTAGAAATACTAAGCCGAAGAAGAAGCTTGCGCATTTAAATAAAATGTTAAAAAAATCACAGCTTGCTCCAAAGAAGGTCTGGATATGCCCAGCTTGCGGAGAAATATTTAAGGAGCCAATGGTGGTGGACTGGATTCAGTGTAAAATATGCCAAGAATGGTGGCACGAGAGATGCACTGGTTATTTGGGATCCGGGGATTTTATTTGTGATCTTTGCCACTGATTATCCCATCATATACTGTGTGCGCACTCGTGTACACCCTCCTACGCACTCTTGTGCTGCAGGGTACACACGAGTGCACACATTGAGTTTTTTTACTTTTTTTATTATGTGTTGTAATAGGTGAGAGTTAGAAGTGTCGTATTTTTTCTTGTAACAGCTAGATAACCAAGAGTTGAAATAAACTTATTTTTCTTGTCCTAAAATGTATAGTTTTATTTGCACAAATTCTGAAACCCAAAACTGCGCGCTCTTGTACCACCCTACCCTACCCTACATAATAATATTAACAAACAGGCGTGTGTTTTTTACTAGGAACACATAAACAGGCCTTTGATTTATATTGTCCATCCCGGTCTAATATTTTCATACCTAGGGTGTGGAAATGCCCACATCACTACTAATATTATTATTTTTGAACAACTGGCGGTCAAAAATATGGTTTTATCAAAAAAATATATAAATAAAGTACAGCATAATATGCACTAATAAACAAAGGATACCTATTTAACTTGGGAGTCATACACAGAGGTGATTGATCAGATTTAGTATTTTATCTCATTTAATCTGTTTAATGAGGTGTTTTTCTGGATCATCGGAATATTTCATACAAAACGTTAGTGGCTCTCAACTGAACAGTGTAGAGGTATACCTAATGTAATTTAAACATGAAACTACCTCATAAACGAAGGCACTCATTCTTCGGCTGACGGATAGAATGAGCAGTTCTGCGGGAAACAGTACAAGGTACCGATCGGCATGCGTGTCCCCGAGTGCCACCCCGCCCATGTGAAGCACTTCTCCCAGGGACGCCAGATCTCCTCCTCTCCATCCTCGGACGGCCCCTGTCACCACCTGTAGTTCTAATTCTTTTTGCCGTCTCGTCGCAGCGCATGTTGACTGTTGTGAATGTTTCAACATATTAATTAACAATTAAAAAATGTGAAATTTATAAGTTACCTGATAAACAGCTTTGCTATTTTCTATATGGCTCTAAATCATGTAATCATGGCATGCATAATATCATGGCATTGTGATAAGAGAAATTTAAGTAAATTACCTTATGATACCTATGTTCAAATAACATTTTTCAATTTCCAAACTAAATTGAATAAAAACATATTTTGTGCTTTTGACAATAAGTGAAAATACTATGGCACGACATACATAGTTGTTTTTTTGTTGTTAGGAAAAAAACAATAAACTGTGTAAGTGAAATGAATAAATAAACTCACTGCAATATCCTTGTAAACGACAACCGCACGATGCGTGTCCCCTCGGTCAGGGTGTGACTCCACCACGTGTCTGCCGAGTTCCTGAAGCATGGCCGCGTATTTGTGAAGGCGTCGGAAAGGTTTGCTGAGACCGGTCGTCAGCACTAATAAGCCGGGACACACTGCACCGCAACGCTCCATGAAGGCGTTTAACTCGTCTCTAGCAATCGAAAGATAAACAAATACATGGCAAATCACACGCCTTAAGCCAATTTCTGAGGGTACTATAGCCATAGTTTTCTTGAAGAAATGAAATGTATTTCATATTACAATGTAACTAAAGTATGAATCATTCCTCTATTTTTTCTCACAAATATTTCATCTAAAAAATAAATAACAATTTATTCTAAATGAGCGAAACATGTTCGGGTAAAATTATCTTGAATCCGAATGAAAAAATCTGTTAAGAAACCTTGTCAGGAAGCAGCCAAGATGCACAACGGATTGTAGAGCTAGTGATGAGGACTTATATCCCGAAAACATAATAATTACACATTTCAAAGGCATCGACCAGTTCATTGATTGCTTGACAAAAATACATCAAAAGATGCCAATAACTTCTCTCTTCATCTTTCTAAATGATGCCGTACAGTTACCGCAATCACAATTTTCCAATACAATGTATCTTAGTCAATTGAACACTTTCTGACAAAAAAGAATAGTGTTCTATGACTTTTTCATCAATTAAATATAAATAGTAGGTCGTGTTATCTTAGTGTCAATAAGGTTAGATATTTAAATCTGAAAGACACATAATATGTACATAGATTTCATTTAATAGTAGCCCGTTAAATGTGAGATGTTTACGCATTGTAAGTCCGATTTTCTTTTGAACCACTAAACATGAATCTCTCCCTCTATAATATGCATCACGTGGCCGGCCCATTTGAGGCGTTGAGTTTTGATAAATATGATGACATCAGGATCAAAGTTTTTAGAACTCATAATTGTAACGTCACCAGACGCTATCCTCGAACACAGGATGAATGATTTTACAGTTGAATATTCATGTAGGGTAGCACAATACAAGTATAAACATGTTTTAGGCAGACAGATTTTCGTGTTTCTTGACAACTGGGAAGATTTAAGGTTCCTATACAGCCCATTATAGCATCTATTAGCACTTATGATCCTTTTTATAACCTAGTCAATAAACTATTGAATTTATATGTCAAACTTACTTGTACTTGTCTAAGATACACACAGCCCTGGGATGTGAGGCGCAATAGGACTGATGTACGGCTTTGATTTTAGGTGCCCACTGTAAAAATAATCCACCGACTCTCTGATCTGACCCGCTCTTGGTGCCGCATTCTTCCACCAGAGCCACTAGTTCTTCGTGGGTTTGTAATACTTCCAAAATATTCCCCGTAAGCTGTTTGTACTCATCTCGGGTGACACTGAAAGTAAAGTGATAAGATTGCAATAATGCTATTTATCTGAGAGATAAAGACATTATCATAGATACTAACAAATAACAAACGTAGGCAAAAATAATAAATAACATAATAAAAACAAAAGAGGTTTGGCTCAATATTGATTTTATGACTATATTAATTTAATTCTTGCCAATTCAAAAAAAACTCATTTCCTTTAAATATATTGTCTAACTATTAAAACAAGCCATTGACAAAAATAGGTAATATAAAAAATCACTTCACTTTCTGCATAAGTTAAAATCAACAAAATAACATAAATTATTGATATTACTAAACTATTATATACATTTTACTGCGGCTATTAAACTGATCTTAAATTAATTGAAGTGTAAATTATACAGATGCTGCTACATAACTATTATTACTTTAGTTAATAATTCTATACTTAACCTAAATTGTAACCTGTAATCAAGGAAAACCAGTTTTATTGTAATGCAAATGTTAACACCCACCATACACGAAGGCAGCTTTCAATAAGAAAACATTTAAAATTTATCAAAACAATAATATGTACTAGAAATATACATGACATACACCTTCATTTATATAAGTGACAACACTTGAATATGTGTCTTGTACAAAAATATGTGTGATAGATGTAATATACTTACAGATCACTTTTTTCTAAAGGCAGCAGAAAGTTTGTGACGAGCCCTTGCAGTTCTGCCACGTGTGCTTTTTCTGAATCGATGATATCTTTCAGAACGACATTCCTGAAGGCTTGAATTTCTGACGGGGCACGGACGGGTGAAGTGGCTGCTGATCCACCTGAATCTGCTTATAGAACATATTAAGCGTCAAGATAATTATGTCCAGTTCATTGAGTACAACCATTGACTTCATAAGCTATCAATCAGACTCATGTTACAGACATTGTACAAGTGAATGCCAAGCACACTTAACAGTCCGCCCGACATACCATTAGAAAAAAAGAAAAAACCCAAATTTGGGACACCAACTATTGGTGGAAATACAAATGGATGCAAACATCATAGAATCATTTCAGGTACAAACGGGGAGTGAGAAAACTACGAAAAATAGTCGATATAATATACTAACTTATGCGGATAAGGTGATCAATTTAAAGCAATAATCTCACCCTTCTACGTCATGAGTGAGCACTTTGGGTTACTAAAGGACTCTTGAATCAGCTTTTAACAGCCAATTGATTGTCCCCTACCAGCCTTTAAAGCGAATACCGGAGAAGTTGCCTTATCATAATTTAAATAGTACATAACAGTTGTGTACTATTCCATTGGTTTTAGCGCCCTAAATTTTGCCTTTCACAATCTATATAATATACCTGCTACTGTTGATTAAGGCTATACCTCAGTTGAGGCATGGACTAAAAAAATCGTGGCTAGTCACGGGTGCAAATGACGCATGCCGAACGAAATATAATTTGTCATATAAATCCAACATGCGTCCATTTAATGTTCTGTTTATTGTTCTATTAGTAACAATAATAATATATTCATTGACATGTTTTCTTTTTCAAGTAAATGTGTAACATTTTTAGTCATCTTTATACACGATTTAAAAATTAATACCCCCGTCGCCATCACAAAACAAATTGACATATTCCCAGCTCGACATTCTCTCTCCGAATGCCAGCGAGTCCAAAATTTCGTCGCGCCTATAGTTGAAAATTATTTTCTGTTTCACTGATGAATCGTCATAAGTGATTCTGCACAATCGTCATCAATTTGGCGCCGCTTGTCTTTATTATTACCCTACAAATTTACCTACATATTTAAAAAGAGAAGTGTTTCAATACCTACACAAATTTTTAAGCAATATTGAAATTAAACACACAATAAAAAAGTTGTAGCAGTTTGAGTAAACTCTTCTACAAAATTTTATCTGGCTGTTGGTTTGTTTCTTTCTTTACTTAAATAAGGGTTCAATGAGTCAGGATCATAGAACAATTGCAAATAACAAATTGTGCTTTTAGAAAAAATCACAATAATATGTATAGTGGAACAATTTAACCTTGAATATGCGATTTCTTCTGGTGTGCAGGATTTAGGCAGAGATAATGTGATTCTAGTTATGGTTGCTATTCTGGACTATAGTAACATCAAGCTTGTTCTCGCTTGGCGACTCTCCGAGTAGCAAAACTATTGGGCCTCACGCTAACGTGGTATGTTTATAGAATAGCGCAATGGGCGCAGCATTGTCGATTATTGGAAACTATTTAAAATCCATGGCAAACTATTTAGTAGTATTTCTTTATAGAAACATCTGTTTATTTACTACATTTACAAAACCATATCCTATATAACCAGTTATAAACATTCATATTATATCAGCTGTACCGTGGGTGGGAATAGTATAGAGCCGGAAGATGCTGAAAGGCAAAACCCGGGTCTCTAAAACTGAAGTACATGAATTATTATAAAACTCATATTAATTAGATTTTGCATTCAATTTCCATCAAGAACTCTCAGTTGATAGTATTAATTATCTAAAATTGTTTAAATAACTACATCAAGATAGTGACATAAAAGAAGTTAAGTTAATCTTATCTATTAGACATATAAAAGTCAACATCGTATAGGTACCTGAATATGACATTAGTAACATCTGTTGAAAATGAATACTCGTCAAATTGATATAGATAAATATGTTACTAACAAATTGATAACATAAATATTATTAGATATTGAAATATGTGTACATAAATGAAAGTTTATAATTTGATTTCACACCTAATATTATTACTTATATAGGATTTGATTAGTAAAATAATATGATGGAGTCATTACCTTTATATTCTTTCACATAATTACTAGGAAACCAGCCAGTCGTTTCTCCGAGAGTACCTTCCCACCATCCACCCTCTTCCCGTTGCGAGACTGTTATGATGTCTCCCTTCTTGAAACACAATTCATCGTTGTTCTTTCCTTTGAAAGTGTAAATAGCTTGCACGAGGCTTGAATCGGCTGCCATCTTTTCTTCATGAAGGGTAGGTTTAATTGCCAACTTATATCACCGCTCAGGTATCGGTATAAAATAATCTAAAAATCTAAAATACAAAATAAAAACAATAATAATTGTCGAACAATAATGTGTCAATAATGTTGAACATAATAATTTAAAAGAAACAGTCAAAAAGAATGCTGTCCCATTTGTAACTTCGATCTCTTTAGTCAACTTGAAAACAGAATGTGAGATATGAGTCAAATTTATTTTTAAGTCCCTACATGCATTGACTAATTCTCAGAATCTCAGTTCATTATAAAGATTCTCAAATAAGTATTAATATTAAAGTATTTGGAATCAAACAAAGAGCTTGTTGAATTATCAGTTCAATCAACTTGAACAGTTGTTCCCAACCTTTTGAAGGGGGGGGAGGCAGCATTATAAATAAACCACTTAAAAAATAGGGTTTGATAGTTTGAGCGGATAACAAGTATTAGCGGGAAGGGGACCGAATGAAACAAGTCGAAAAGACAGATGCAATGACCATAGATAATAGAATTACCGGTACGGTTATGGGGAAGCCAGGCGGGAACTGCGCTAATTGTCATAGCCGATTTTGGACAAAATTCATGAATTCAAGAATGAAAACCTAACCTAACCTAAACTAACCGAACCTAACAAATAATTCAGTGTATCAGCTATTTTCAAAATGTGTTTGCCGCTGGTTTCCCCATAACCGACTTGTACCGAATTACCCTTGCCTACCCCTTGTGTTTGTGAAGAAAATAATGTCTCACTATGGTAAGTAGGACTATATTGAAAAAATTTGAGATCGTCAGGATGGGCTATTATTAATCACATTTCAAATATTTTTAAATTATTTTAAAATACTAAAGACTATGGAAAGAAAATACCATACCTAGGTACTTATAATTATTATGATCTCGTTACTCTTTCAGTAATAATTCTTATGAGAACCAAAGATTGGGTATTTTTATAAGTCATAGTGACATGTGTGTTCATTGACAAAGTTGAAATTTATATCTTTTAAAAAATACATTGACATCAAGGAATTATCAGCATTCTTGGCAAACGCAAATATTCAAACTCTATTTGGAAGTGTGCCAAAGCTCTGAATTAAAAGAATTCTAAATTACTAATGATGTAGTAATATTCTACAACAAATAATAGGAACCAATATAAATTACCCAAATTAAGCAATATGAATAGAAATAGTACTGCCTAATTAGAATTGAACAATGGTTAAAATGAATTCACACAATAGCCAATTAAAATATGAATAAAGAAAACATTTCAGTGAGTTCCAATATTTAAATTATTAATGGGGCGATTGGAATAAATGTGAAAATACTGGAATATGGTACATAACTATCAACTTACATATTATTAACATGTACCTACTAGGAAGTTTTATTACTATAAAAATACTACCTATGTATATTTTATAAACGGACAATATATCCACCACGTTTGGAATAGTCTAAGTATTTATATTACGAATCCAAAAGTCGTATGCTGATACGTAATTAATTCGTGACATTATTGCGATGGAAAAGCGAAATATTTTGTAGTACAAATACCAAGTTTAGTAGGCGTAGCCTTCAAGTGTTTACTCCGCAACTTCACGAAATATTTTATCATTAACAACAATTATAATTTAGAGACAACAAGTTCCTGCTAATAATTATTATTTGATATAATAAGCAGTTTACAGGGAAATATCCAGGATTAATTACTTAATTCGACAATGGCTAGACACCTTACCGTATGTCATAATAATCAACTAGGCTGACAGTGGTGATAAAACTCAACATATCCTACGGTTTTGGATGAGAAAATAAATTATTTCATTTACTGTTAAATCTGATATTCGCTTGTATAGCTTACTCACGAATTATTTGATACACAATAATAGTTTTCGCAAAACCTGTCAGTTGTGTATGTTGTGTGATATACAAACTTCGACTACATCAATTATGTAAAATATAACAAACTCACAGAAAAAGCATCACAGTGAACAGGGATACTCCCATATAGTTTTTGTTTTATTTCTGCTTTATAGTCATTTTTAACTCCCAATTTCTATTCTATACGAAAGGCACGATTTAATGGACTACGTCCAAAAATAAACATTATTTTTCTGTTTGTAAAGTTGGTTAACATGCTTTCAGTGTTCTAGTAACAAGTCAACTTTTCCCGATTTGATACAATAATATTTTATTAATTCTCAAATTCTTTATCACCAGTTCTGATGGAAAGGAAGTAAAACGAGAGTTTGAGATTATGTTAATTAATTATAGTGGTAGGTAATATAGATACTACTAATACTGTATCGTAAACCGTACATAATTAAAAAATGTCTGCCGTAATTATTTCGAATTCCATGCTCTAGCGCAGCGATCGGCAACCTATAGCACGTGTACCTACCACCTGATGGCACGCGGAATGTTTTTTGTGACATGACCTAGACTCCCTAGACACTACTGACTTGTCTTAAGCCGCGTTGACATGGTCCAAGTACACTTGGACCGAGTGCCATCCAAGCGCACTCGTATGAGACAGCTTTATACAAATTACTACTATCCAAGCTAGCTTGGATGAGTAAAAAGCCGGCCACACGCTCATGCTTCACTACGGTGTTGCCTGCGCAAACCGGTTTGCGCAGGCAAACCCGTGCGTGTAGACGACAAAACTGTATACCGCGCAAACCAAAAAGTGCGGCCTGCGTAAAATTCAACTTGCTTGAAATTTTAACTGCGAAAACCGAGTTTTACAAACCGCGCTCAGTTCGTCGAAGGTTACGGTCTTTTTTCATTCATATTTATTTGTTTTCGTTGGATTAAGAATACATAATATTACACATATTATTGTAGGTACGTTTTTTAAATTCATTAAACTCTGCCTTAACAAAATCACAATACATAAAAAAAAATATTATATCAGCTATAAAATATTCATATTTATGTATGATTTTTAATTTCATAATTTAAGATATTTTATAGATAGACTAGTATTTTTTTGACTATTATCTATTATGGCTTGGTATTTGCAGGGTTTAATTGAATTTTAAAAACTAACCAACACCATCTGTAAATTGTAGTCTTATTTCAATGAAAACAAATACGTATGACTGACAAAGTTTAGTGTGCACCATTTATGGCGGATTACCTCCACCCTTCGCCACTAGTAGGTATATATTATATTTAAGCAAAAAAATGCTAATTTATATGCGAGTGTATGTTTCTTTTCAATAACCATTGTTTGGTCCACTTGGATCTGGAGGATTTATTTCTCTTTTATTAACCAATAAACAATAGAAAAACGCTTGTGACAAAAACAAATCGTCACTTGACACGACATTGTTGCGATTCCGAAAAACAGTGTTTTCACGACGACGACTTCTGTTGTAACGTAATGAGGTTTGCGCGGTTTTACTTGTGCCGTGTGGCCATGCGAGAGTGTTCCGTCTTTTTTGCACAGGCAAAACCGCGCAGGCAAGTCGCTGCTGTGTAGCCGGTGCAGAAGACGCGGTCCGAGTAGCTTGGATAGGAATAATTAGTATGAAGTTGTCACTTGGATGGCACTCGGTCCAGAAGTGTACTTGGATTGTACTTGGACCGTAACAACGCGGCTTTACTCGGCCTAGTCGGGGAGCAGTAAAAAGACGCCAATTACTCTTAAATTCTGAAAAGAAATAACAAGTAACATTCCCATCGATACACTTTTTTTAGTTCCGCAGCAATATTTTCGTTTCGCGTTTACATTAAACATTTAATATATACATACGATCTCTCTTCTTGGTCGTGCACTCATGGCTGAAGATCGTGACCACATTTAAATTTCGCCATCCTTTGAGCGATCAAGACTTTCCATCCTTCTCGATCTTCCGCTTCTCTCAGGGCAGAATGGATGGTGCCCCCAGTCAGCTCTTTCACTTGGTCGCTCCATCGCGCAGACGCTCTTCCTCTGCTTCGCCTTCCCTGGAGGCTACCCAAAACTACCAGTCTTTCCAGGTTGTGCGGTCCGCGCCTGACAATATGTCCAAAAAACTGCAGAATTCTTCTCAGACATATCGTCGAGAGCCGTTCCTTTATCTTCAGTCTCTGGATGATTGACTGGTTCGTCCTGTGCTCCGTCCAAGAAATGCGAAGCATTCGGCGCCAACACCACATCTCAAAGACATCAATTGCCTTCCGTTCTCTTGCCTTCAGGGTCCACGACTCGACTCCGTATAGAAATATCGATGTTTGCACAAGCATCATTTTTGTGGCAATCGAAATTCCCCGATCCTCCGCCGAAAGGCGTGTCATCGCACTTTTGCAATCTGTGTGCGCCTTCTTATTTCCGCTTCGCATCCGCCCTTTCCACTGATGGTCGATCCAAGATATATAAACTCGTCGACTGTTTCGAGGTTTTGGAGTGTACTTGGTGTTGGTAGAAGGTTGGCCCGATCAACAACCATTAACTTGGTCTTATTCCTATTAATAAGGAGGCCGTATTTGCGACTCTCTTCCTCTACCCGGTGTAGCAGCTCTGTGAGTTCTCTTTCATCAGCAGCGATTAGTGTGCTATCATCTGCGAATCTTAAGTTATTTATTTTCTGGCCACCAATTGTTATTCCGCTTTACCAATGATCTAGAGCTCTTCGCATTATATGCTCTCCATATAGGTATATTGAATAACTGGGGAGATAAAACACATCCCTGACGAACTCCCTTCTTGGTTCGGAAACTCTCAGAAAACGCACTATTTACTCTCACCTTTGTGTGGCTATTGTTATATAAGTTTTTGATGAGACAGGTAAGGTGTGATGGAACTCCCATTTCCAGAAGTACCTTCCACATACAGTTCCATCTTACGCAGTCAAATGCCTTCTGGTAGTCAATAAAGCATAACATCATAGGGGTATTAAACTCTCTGCATTTTTCAATTAGTTGTTTGATGTTCAGAATTTGCTCTCGAGTTCCCTTGCCCATAACAAAACCTGCTTGTTCTTTGGGTATTTGTCGGTCGATGAAATGCTTCCGACGTCTGCTGATTATATGTAATAAGATCTTGCTTGCATGTGGAATAAGTGAGACTGTTCGATAGTTTTCACATTTACGTGAGGAACCTTTTTTGTGCAGGGGGATCAAAATTGACTCTGTCCAGTCCTTGGGCCATACACCACTTTTCCAGATCATGTTACATAATTGATGTATATTTTTTTTCCGTCATCATTGACCTTTTTTAATGCTTCTGCAGCTATGCCATCGCCACCTGGTGACTTGTGGATGTTTAGTCTCTTTATCGCCTCTATCACTTCACTAAAAAGTATTTCAGGTTCTTGCTCAACGATACGTACGTCAACCACCTCACCATCCTCTTCTGTATCTCTGTATAGGGCTTCACAATATGTTTTCCACCTTGCCGTGACCCTATCCAACTCCATAAGTAGTGTGCCGTCCTCTTCCTCGATGGCCCAGTTTATTTTCTTGAAATCTCCTGTGATTTCTTTCACTTTTTGGAAAAGATCGCGAGTTTCTACTCTGACAGCATGGGTTTCGATGTCTTCACACTTATTTCTGAGGAAAAGATTCTTGTCCCGCCGACAGAGTCGCTGAACAACTCTGTTTTGTTCAGAGTACCTTGCATGTTGTATAGTTGAATTAAGTCCCTTATTTCTAAGATCTTGTTTGTATGGCCTCCCATGTTTCATCAGATATCCAGATCTTGCGACGTTTCGGATGTTCCTTACTGTTATTGAGTTTCTGGAGTTCCTCCATCGCGCATAAGGTGGCTTCCTTCAACTTATTCCATGTTGTTTCGACATTGTCGCTGGGGTCTACGTATAGTGAAGCTATTTTACGATTCATCTCCTCGCTAAATTGCGATGTCGTAGTATCGTTAAATATAAACGGTCGAGTATTCTCACATCGTTTAGTCTTTTTCAGCTTTAGTCTCATATTGGCAACAAGAAGTTGGTGATCGCTACCGCAGTCTGCACCTGGGTAGATTTGTACATTAAACACTGATGACCTCCATCTTTTATTTATTGTTATGAAATCAATCTGGTTTCTATAGCGATCGCCAGGTGAGATCCATGTATATAATCTCCTAGGGTGATGTTGGAACCATGTATTCATGGTTGCAAGATCCTGCTCTACGCAGGACTGCAAACTGCACAGAACTGCACTCTTCCCCTCTTGCGTTGCGATTGCCATGTCCAAATTTACCGATAAACTCTCTGAGATGATTGTCGTTCATGGTATTACCGACTTTGGCGTTCCTATCGCCTTGAACAACGGTCATCTCTCTTTTGGGTATTTCTTGGATTGTGCTTCTTAGCTCCTTGAAAAATTCTTCGCTATCCTCGTCTGTTGATGCAGCTGTAGGCGCATATACTTGTATAATGTTCAGCAAACATGGCTGGGCGTTGAGCTTTATTGTTATTATCCTGTCACTGATCGAATTGTATCCAATGACACTATCTCGGAGAGTTCGTGGTACAATAAAAGCTACTCCGTTTCGACTTTCGTTTTGTCCTGAACAATATACCATGTTGCCAAGATCAGTCTCGAAGTGTCCGGATCCTTTCCAATGTGTTTGGCTTAAACCCATTATATTTACGTTGTATCTCTGCATCTCTTTTTAGATGATTGCGAGCTTTCCGGGGTGTTGTACAAGTCCCCTTACGTTCCATGTACCTATTTTCTTTGGGATTTTCCTGACCGATTTACCAGTATTTGATTTCCCACGTCACGTTGCCTAATAAATCACACCTGTGTGCCCAGTAACCAATTTCACACCACGCGGCCCGGACCCTGCGTGGCGCCGGGTGTCAGCCGGATCTCCTGACGTACTGTTACGATTATGATGTTGCATTTCATGTTGTTTTCGTGGGATTTTAATGTGGTGGTTTCCCGTTGCCTTCCACATCGCAATATTGAAACCGTTCATAATGTTTTCATTATCGCCTTCAAGTGTCTGCTCTAAGGCTGTTCCAATCCCCTTGATCACCATCCTTAGTCAGTACTGAAGAAATTGCTGCCTTCCTCCAGTGGATCCCTCTTAGTCTGGCTCCTCATCATAAACCTGTCTGGCTTGGGAGACCCTTCCGGTAGTTAGACTATCGCCAGCAAAGCCCTACAAATCCTCGGAACGCATAAGCCTCCTCACCACGACAAGGTAGAGATCCAATCGAGGAGGTACGATAGGACATACGATAGGTACCAACTATTTTTTTATTATTTGTATTGTGGCGATGGTTGACCACTTTTAATTCAGTTAATCATTAATTTACGATAAAAACTAAGGTAGGTACTAATTCTACCTGCCATTTTTATCTTAATGGAAAATTTTAGGTCTTATTTTTAAATTTAATCTTTAAAATTGGTTTTTTTGTACCTACCTGTGCTTCCGTCGTCGTTGATTTCTTTTGCGGTCTTCCGGTTTTATATTGTCTGCTAAAATCCACTGGATCATCAAACTAATATTATATTCATTAACCATACGAAATAGTTAAACATTCGGATAAAAGGAACTAGTTGTTGAGGCCTTAGTCAGGCAGTGAATTTACTTCTGATCATATTATTATATTGTAATAATATTTTACCATAAGTACTAATATTCATAATTGACCATGTCTTTCCGTTGATAGATAATTATTTGAAATCATGCAAGTATGATTATTTTTCTTTCTTCTTTTCTTTGTTTTATTTTCATGTATTCTGAGTACCTATAAGTTTATAACCCGAAATAGCTGTCAATGTAAATGGGTGTCTAATTATTGCAGAATTAATAAAAACTCTTTTCCAAACCATTGATACCAGCTAAACTACATCGAAAAATGAAAGAAAATTTGTGATGATTGGTAAAAATAATCATCTTCAATAATAAAATTAGTGTTGACAAAGTGAGAAAACATTTTTTAATATGATTTATAAATGATGACCCACGTGTGAATGGGCTGGGTCCTATCATTAACATATATGATAGATACTATAAGATAGTAAATAATAATTAATAAAATATTTTTAGAAAGTTACCTGTATTACATAATAATTATCCAAGTACTAGCGTACCGTACTGGTTCCGGCCTTTTTAACATGGTTTTAACTATTTCAGCCTACCCTGACAGGTCAACTCGGATGGTCGAATTTAAATTTTGCAATTTTATTATTTGTCTATTTACAGCAAAATAATTTTAAAATTTACTTGAAAAACAATTTAATTACTAAATGATTTTTTAAAGGTAGATATGAAATAAAACAAGCATTTCGTTAGAATATAATTTTGACTGTATTTTCAACGTTTTTAAATTGAAGTAGATAAAATTTTTATAACGTTGCTTAAATTAATTATTTTGATAATTTATTTAAATTTCCATTTTCCTAATCATCCAATGAAATGCACCCAATATTGAAAATGACATTGTCAATGGGACCGCTGAAGCCCGTAGCCATGCCCAAATGCTGTAAATAATATTATGTTTTAGTACGATTTTTAAAAATAATATTAAGTATATTGACATAGGTATTTCAAAAAATAAATTATAATAAATTAGAGTCGGTACATACTCGTACGGTTCATCTGATACAAAGAATGGTGTTGGTGTTTCAATTAGGCCACATTGCTCAATAATTATTTCACGTGTTGGATTATCATTTACATCTGTTGAAACATGTTCTATTAGATGTAAATAATCCTGCCCTTCCACAATCTAAAAAATATATAAATTTGAAATACAATAAAATTAAATCTAAGTACCTAAGTACCTAGTCATTATGATTGAAAATATTTTTATAAGCCTTACATTACAGTCCAATGTGGATCTTGGTCGGCTCACCAAGATGATTCTTAACAGTATCATTTAGATTTTAGATAACTATAATACCTATTACGTATATAAAACATAATAGCTACATATGTAATAATTTATTTACCTAAATTTAAACTGAATACCTAAATTGTTAACACAGGTAATATATAGTTAGGTAGTCCTTAGTCCTATTGACTTAAGTAAGTACTACATAAATTCCAAAAGTTAACAGAATGTTAATTAAGTAATGATTGAAATAAAATATATTATTACCTTTCCAAAAATTGTATGTTGTCCGTTGAGCCACGGTGTAGGAATTGTGTTAATAAAAAATTGGCAACCATTTGTGTCTGTTCCTAGAGTAATAAAAATAGAGTAGTCGATTAATATTATTTAAAGCGATAAATATACCTATAAAGAATTATTATTATATTTAAATTTACCAACTAAGGGCTAAGACACGCGGCACTGCAATTCGAGTGCGTTGATATATGTCTTACTTGATTCCTAATGCATCCGATTATAATTTCAAATTTGATTTATATCTCAATTCTATCAAATAGAAACTTCAATGAAACAAGAAGGCATTTAAGTAGGTAGATACCTATCCACCTGCTCGATGTTGAAGTTTTTTTTAATATGATGAAAGTTGTATTGATTTTATGAAACAATGCATGTAATCATAGGCTTTTTTCTAAACAGGTGTTTTACGCACGCAGTCGTTATTATGTTTATATTAAATAAGAAAAATAATTATAAGTCGGTTATGTTTATATAGATAGGTACAAATACTGCTAAAATACCTATTGCACAATGTATTATTTGAATCAAGTGTAATGTTCTTACCTTTATTTGCCATCGAGATTAACCCTGATATTTTATATTCAGTTTCTAAATTTTCATCTTCAAAACTTGGTCCGAAAATGCTTATAGAACCTCTGCCGTCATTGTTTATTATATCTCCACCTAATTAAGAAAAAAAAACTGATTTAGGTAGCTTTTAAATGCATTTTAAAAATGTTTTTTATAATAATTATTGGTGATGGTAAACACGGATTTTAAAATTGGTTGGTTCATAATAAAAATATATCTTGTAAAAATATATACCTATCTATCACAAAATATTAATATTTATATACCTACCTCTGACGAAACATCACGGTTACCTTGTATCATGAAACGTTTTATAACCCTGTGAATTCTTGTACCAGCATAAGTTTTTCCATCGATTCCCTCATTAGCAATGTGTTTAAAATTTTCTACAGTTTTCGGTGCGATCTCTCCAAACAATCCAATAATCATTCTGCCAAGAGGCTCACCGTCTTTACTGATATCAAAATATACTTGGTCTGTAACTTTGAACTGCGTTGCCTACAATATCACAATATAAAAATAGAATTATTATCGTTCACAATACCTATGTACAATAAAGGATTTCTTAATTATAAAACAAGAAGTACCTAAACGTAATTACTCACTTGGCATGATAACGGGTAGTTAGAGAAGAAAAGTATAAAATAAAATAATATAATATTCTTAGATGCCATTTTAAGAACAAGGTATATATCGTCGTGATATGTATGATTAGAATGTCGTTCTATAAATTACTGATCGTACTTTGAAGAAATACCTATGTAAATCACCAACTAAAGAAACCATATAAGTGAGAGATTATGATTAGCGTCCATACCTAGGTACTCACCCACTATGCCCACTAGTATTATATTGTGGTCACCCGTTTTCATTATGCTTCATTTGGTTATTCAAATATGCGGAATATACCTACGTGTTTAAAAAGAATAAATACTAATAGTTATACATTATTTTAGAAAATTAGGTATAATTTTTGAATTATCTACCTAATAATATGTAGTGAAGAACGTACTTTGGTGGCTTGTTAGAAATACAACGAACCGCTTGTCGATATTAAATGCCGCAGTTTTGAGGTGATCCACAAAAAAAACACCAAGAACTGTGCGTATAATATTTAATATCATACTATTATATTATTTTATATAAAATATATCAGACACAGTAGGTACAGTAAATTAAACACACAATTCGTTAGTAAAAGGATAAGTTAGTAGTGTTATAATATATTGCATTGTATGTTAAAACGACATTAACACTAGTAATGGTCTGAAGTTAGTCACAATTATTTGCATTCTCATCTTCTTGGTTTTCCAAATTCCAAATTTCCACTGACAAGTGTCACGATATTCTGATAACTGTTGTGTGAATATTGTGATTTTTTCTGTCGATAAAGTTTATTTCGATTTTCTTAAGCAATATGGAGCTTTCCGCGGAAGGAAAAACCCCAGATTTTATGCTTCTGGCTTCGGTTAAGTTTAAACTTAGTTTACCAAAATTGAAAAATGACAAAGAACTCAAAGAGCGGTTATTGCAAGGAATCAAAGCCGATAATATGGCTCCATATTATCGTGAGGTGTGTACCGATTTAGGATGGGACTTCAATCAAAAGTTGTTCGATGACATGGCGAAAGAAAATACAAGGAGACTTGCCAATTTCGAAGAGGACGACTCTGAAACTCCGGTATGGCAAGACAGGTTAGTTTGGCTTAAATCAATCTATATTTTCTCTATCTTGTCCAAGATAAATCCTTTGGACTTCTACAGATTTACCATGTCTCTCGTTCAGGTGCTGCTTAAACTGCAGGATTATAATTCAGATAGAATTTGAGATGGGTTAATTGGATTGATTTGACACACTATATAACAAAAAAATAGGGAGAGACGTATCTTCGGAACAACTCTTCTGTTGCACAAATTCAGGACATGAGCCTGATTATGATATCGATAAATAATCACATTCGGTGTTTACATTATGCTTACCTAATTATTTTGACATTGATATTACCAATATGAGTTGTGCATTTTTATATTGGATAATGTGTCAGTATTATCTGATTTAGTTTTTGCGTAAATATACGAGTTTTTACCAAATATAACCAGTCAATACCTAAGTCGATGTAAATGACAGTAAGAAACAAACAGGGGACTCATAAGTGTCACTACAGGTCCATTAATTGCGGGGATACACTGTGTTAACTATCGCGATTAGCAAAATTTTGCAATCGACAGGGGGCTTGAAAGAGTACTATAACTTTACCACAATACAAACTAAACAAAATAAATGTCATAAGTACATAAAACAAAAGTAATTTAACTTTGCTAACATAAAGTAACATAATTGAAAAATATATTCATTTTGTTTGACGTTGCAAAAACGGATCTACATAGTTTACCCTACTCAGAGTACCTATTATATTTATTAGGTCTGTAAAATTTGTTGGTAACCGTCTAACAATCGGATCATATGTGATTCCTCTAATAACGATGATTTTTGGCATGTGGCACGTGACAAAGTACATGTGGAACAAAAAATATTAAAAATCGATTGCGATATAACGAATTTGCACTTTCTTAAAAAAGTTTTTTTCATAAATAGGCAACTTCAACGTAAGATCATGGGTACATGTTTAAATGACAATTCATTTAATATATGTACCGGTACGAATTACATTTTAGTGGTTTAAAGTTGAGCTGTATTAAGATATCTTAATTTGTCTTTTTCAGATTGGATTACCTCTGTTCCATTGGAGACCAGAAGGAAGCAACAGCCCTCGCGATTAGTAAGCACGAAGACACGACCCTCACTACAAATAGACGGCTAGAAGCAATTTTCGCACTCTTTAGGATTGCCTATTTCCATGGATGCAATGTGAAAGAGATGGGAAAAGCTATCCATAAGGTATGCAGAAATTATAGAATTAATAACATAAGTGAATACATATTCAAATATTTCTTGAAGTATTATTATATGTTGGATTAAAAAAAATACCATATCAAAAAAAATGTACCTAGTTAACAAAAAGTGATGACTCACCGCTTTTTGAACAAACAATTTCATTTGACTGTGCAATTAGAGTTGTCATTTCGAAAGAAAAGTATTATTACTTATTGAAAGGATGCAGTAATTATACTGGTAGACAAAAACTATCAAAGCTTTTGCCCTGAAAGGTTCTGTTTGAAGGTGCGGTTGAATTGCTGCGTTTTACCTGCTCAAGTAGAATGGCTGTTATAGTGAATTGTGTGTACCGTACCTCAGGTAGGCATAGACAGACATCCAAATACTTGTAGCTCAGGAATCATACCTAAAGATAGAATAATTATGAAGGTTGAAAGCTTTTATATTTTTTATTTGGACTTTCATCACCAATTGACACCAGACAGCATTTTTTAATTATTTACATTTATGAAAGCTCATAAAGTTTATACCAATTTTGTTAAATACATATTGTTATTGTACTTTTAGGCTCACGAGCTCGTTGACCGCGGCGGAGATTGGCGTTCTCGTAATAAACTTAAGGCGTACGAAGCGCTCTACTGTTTATCTGTGAGGGACTACACACACGCTGCTGAGCTCTTCATCGATTGCGTTTCAACATTTGAATCATATGAACTGGTAGATTTCGGTGAGTGAAATTTTAAAATGCCCCAAGGTTGTACACCAATAAGATGGATTGATTCATCATCATCATCAGGGGCACGACAACCCGGTGTGGGTCCTGGCCTCCTCCAACAGCTCCCTCCACCTGTCCCTATCCAGTGTGGCCGCTTTCCAATTTGATACCCCCAGAATACGGCAGTCAACTGGCAGCTCCATCCAACCAGCTAATCTTTGGCCTCCCTCTTCTTCTACGTCCTATTGGATTGCTGGACATCACTCTCTTTGCCGGTTCATTGTCATTCATACGGTGCACATGACCTAGCCATCGCAGTCTCCCAATCTTAATTGATTGAACTGCGCTGCAATCTTCGTACAGCCCGTAGAGCTCAGTATTATATCTTCTCCTCCAATTGGTGCCATCCCTGATCGGTCCATATATACGGCGGAGAATTTTTCTTTCAAAGATGTTCAGGGCTCGTTCATTTCGCAGAGTTAATGTCCAGGTTTCTGATGCGTAAGTGAGCACTAGCTTTACAAGTGTCTTGGAAAGAGTGCTTTTAGTTCGGCGAGATAGTATGCGGGACTTAAAATGTCTTAACAGGCCAAAGTATCATTTATTCGCAGATATGATTCTCTTGTTGGTTTCTTCTGTAATATCATTATGTCGAGTTACAAGAGATCCAAGGTATATAAAACTGTCGACAGTATCAAACTTGCATGCACCAATATCTAACTTTGGTGCGACTTCTCGTGGTGTGATTTGTCCCCTACACAAGAGTGTGATATAGACAGGCATGTATTTAGTTTTTGCCTCGTTTATTTGTAAACCCATTCTTTTGGCAGAGGCTTCTAGTGCTGTGAATGCCTTTATCAGCGCCAATTCTGATATGGCAACTTTGTACTGATTCCTGGTCATGAGTATTAATATTAGTGTTGCCGGCATCATTATGGGGGGTATTTAAATGTTGATCAAAGAAACCCACCCACCGGGCAAGAATACGGTGCTTTTCTGTGAGTATCATGCCATCGTCATCCTTGCACATGTAATACGAGGCTTGAAACCCTTCCTAATATTATTTATCTTTCTATAGAACAGCCGACTTTCTTGGGCTTTATAGTGTTCTTGGAGTAGAATCATTTCCTTTTTTAAAATAATCACGTTTCTTTTTGTTGTGAAGTTTCTTTTCGTCACGCCGGCGCTTTTTATACTCATCGTCTGATGCCCGTGTTTTCTTCTGTAGCATCATTAAGTAAGCCTCATTCTTTCTCGTAGTGACTTCGCAGCAACCTTCGTGAAACCATTCTGATCGTTCACCTGTTGATGTGATGTGTATCATTAGCTGAGGATACTATGGCAGTCTTGCACTCTTCCCAGTGTTGATTAACCTCTTCATAGTCTCCAACCTCAACATTGTCGCTCAGGTGAGTGTTCAAGCTCTCCTGGTACCGAGCTAGTTCCTGCGGAATCTTCAGTTTCTTTGTGTCAAAGGGTTTTGCTCTTGCTCCCATTTCCTTTTTGGTATTTGAGATCTTTGCTCTAATTTTTCCACACACTAGGAAATGGTCTGAGTCTACATTAGCCCCTCTGTATGTCCGGACGCTCATTAGATCCGATCTGTGCCTGTTGTCTATCAAAATATGGTCTATTTGGTTTATTTTGCACCCATCCGGGGATTTCCAAGTTCCCTTATAAATATCCTTACGGGGAAACATTGTACTACCAATAACCATATTTAGTGACGCTGCACAGTTAATTAGTCGGGTACCATTGTCATTACTTTCATTGTGAAGACTGTTTTCCGACAATGGCAGTGTAGATCTCCTCCCGTCCTATTTTGGCATTTAGATCACCGAGTATTATTTTCACATCGTGATTTAGGCAACTGTTGTACATGCTTTCTAATGCATCGTAGAAGTCCTCTTTTTCCTCATCCGACTTATCCTCTGTAGGGGCATGTACGCTTATAAATGAGTAATTGAAGAAACTTCCTTTAATTCGCAGTCGCATGATCCTTGGGTTGACTGGTTCGAACCCAATAATTAAATGTTTCACTCGTTTGCTTACGATGAATCCAGTCCCAAAGTGATGTTCACTATCATGGCAGCTATAGAGTATAGTGCAGTCTCGTTTCTCTATCACTTCTTGACCTATCCATCGCATCTCCTGTAGGGCCGTTATATCACATTGGTATTTTATAAGTTGTTCTGTAAGGAGTTTAAGTGCTCCTGGCCGATAGAGTGATAATATATTCCATGTTCCAAATCGTATTTCCTTAAAGCGTTTGCCAGGTTGTCTGAGTTTAGTGTCCGGTTTCCGAGGCTGTTGTTGTGGTTTCGTAACAATGTGTTTTTTACGGGATGAGGTTGTTAGCCCCACGCCCAACCCCCTTTTCGGAGGGCCATTTCTTCCTTCTCCGTTAGCCCTGACTACACCTTCCACCAGGGTTGACTACCTGATCTTAGGTGTAGTTGCTCAGGTTTCCAGGGTTCACCACGTGGAGGTAGAGATAGGAATTGAGTAGGAGAGGCTATGCGACACTATCAGGATACAGTGTCGTGCGGTACGCATGCACTACCCCGTTAGACCCCTAAGATGGATTGATTAGGCGATTTTAAAGTATGCGATCCACATGGATGATAGCTGTGTTGAACCCCCAAGAGTGGAGGTAGGGAGAACCGTACCTACACATGAGGACTTGGAAACAAAAACGGCAGATTCCATTTTTGTATAATGTTGGTGAGTTATTAAAAATGTCTTATATTATCTTTCTTATGGGTATAATTTCTGAAAAAAAAATAGTATTTGTAAATGTCTGTATGCTAATAAATCCCAAACTATGTTCTGCGGAATGTGAATAGGTGTTCTGCGAATTTATCAGAAGAGTACCCCGTTTGTCAAAACAAGCAATTATTGATTTACTTGCATTTACTACGACATATTTATGTGAAGCAGGATTATTTTAAGTATGCTGCAAGGAAGTCTAAATTCCAGGAACAAGCTCGATGCCACACCAGATATAAAAATTCAACCTTCTAATATTGTGCCTGATATCAAGTAAATTTATATTCCATTGACATTAAGTAGAAAGTGTTTGTGTGAACTATTTTTTATCTTTTGAAATGTCCAGTACAGTGGAACCTCGATTTACCGTTCTCGCATAAATCGTTTTCCCGCATGGATCGTTCATTTTTGAAAGTCCCGTCAAACACCCATAAGAACAATGTTAAATAATCCCGCATTAACCGTTCCCCGATTTATCGTTTTCCTCAATCTATCGTCTAAATATTAAGGTCTCGTCACAGATATTATCCCGATTGACTGTTTTTGTTAAATATATTTCATTTCACTTTCGTAGAATTGTTTATAATACATACAGACCTTTCAGTCGCGTCGCTTTGTGTCGCTTTTTTTCTAATCGTAAACCTGGAATGTTCAAGTGTTCATAATAATGTTCGGCGCAGTGAGTATATACACATATTCCTTAAGGATATTATGACAGAACTTGATATATAACTGCGTATTTTAATGTTTTCACGGAATCTTCATGAGTCTGGCCTTTATTAAATCGAGAGTTTATATTTTTAACTAGCCTATTCATTCCAATACGGCAAAAAACACATTCTGATAAATAACACCGCGCGGTTTAGATGTTGTATGACGTAAGTTCAACATTGGCCAGGTTAAAAACTTTTTTAAAAAATTAATGTGTAATGTATGTACCTATATGTAATAATGTACATATTATTATGTAATAAAAAAAATCTAATAAATAAGTTTTTTTTAAATTTCTTTGTATATCCCGCATATATCGTTTTTTTAGGGTCTCTTGAAAAACGTAGATTCGGGGTTTCACTGTACCATACGTAACTAAAAAAATGGTAAAAATATTACATTTCTTTGACCTTGGGTGGCTGACTTTTTTCACTATCACAAAGAAATACTCGAATTTATCATTCGGGGTGAAAATAATAAGCTTTGGTCTTTTTTCTTTGGACGTTCATTATCATTATCTAACTATTCTCCTACTGCGTGACGCTAAAGGAAACTACCCCTCAGTGTGAATTGCAAGAATTCTCATCTGCTCTTTGTCTTACGCAGGCAGGCCACGAGTGATGCAATATACAAATCAAGTGATATGACATGGTTAATTGAAAACTACTTTTACGCAAAGCTGGTTAAGGAAATAAAAATGGGAATGGTTAATGCTTCCCTTCCCTTTCCTAGACACTTTTTATATTCCAATGATTCAATTCTTATGGGCT
The DNA here is from genome assembly GCF_057557595.1 of Rhyacophila brunnea. Taxonomy (NCBI): domain Eukaryota; kingdom Metazoa; phylum Arthropoda; class Insecta; order Trichoptera; family Rhyacophilidae; genus Rhyacophila; species Rhyacophila brunnea. The sequence continues at coordinate 16,681,841 of NW_028233170.1, forward strand.
TACGGTGCGATTAGGAAAGTGAGTGTGTTCAACCAAAATCCATCCCGTGATCGATGCGTATGCTATTTTAAATGAATGAGCTGTTGTTAATTATACTGATGTGAGTCGTTTTCTTCTTCAGGTACTATTGTCCAATACTGCGTACTGGCTTGCATGATCGCACTGGCCCGACATGAACTTCAAACCACCTTGCAGAAGCAGGGCGCCACTGTGCAGGCGCTGCGTTGTCAGTTTCCAGAGCTGAGGGAGTTTGTCGAAGCTCTCCATGAATGTAGATATGCTGATTTCATGAAGAGTCTTGCATGGGTAACCTATTTTCATTATCGACAGTTACTATATTTAAACAAAATTTAAGAGAATACCAGAAACAATTTAGTAAAATTCAAGATGCTTTACCTCAACTGCTGAGCCTTTAGCAGATTTTTTGAATACGGCGATGATCAAAGATCGAAAAATATTGTGAACAAAACAATCTGAACATAAAGAAACTTCAAACCCCACTGAGCCTTTACCCGATGATTTTTATGAAGATGGTCTGTAAATTTAGAGTAATACATATGTATTATGATAGCGTTTACATATTAAATTATCGCCCATGGTGAATTAGTGGCAGCGTGCACGACTAGGATGTGTTTTGCATAATTGAATACCATTTCTGTAATAGTCACACGTGGTTATTTAAATATGTGTGTGATCCAGAGTGTGGGGTGAATGGATAACAACCATACCTCGTAAAAATATAACCTCCACCTTAGTAGTATTTCTTTTTTTCATCAATGATTGGATGGTTGATTCCATAATTATTGTTATATATTTTATATATTCTTTTTACCACTACAACAGGCCATGACAATAGTGTACCCAGGCTTTGAGAAAATCACATCAATTTATTGTGACTTCTTCGGGAGTCGAACCCGGTGCCCCTGGATGAAAGACCAGCGCCTTATGCACTGGACTACGACTACAGGTCTTGATTGTATTTTAATTGAAGTATGTGAAAACTGCCAGTTTGTGGAGAAGGTTGGCCAAGATATATCACAATCAACTAACGAGGAAGGAAAGGACTAAGAAGAAAATATGTATGTTAATCATAGATCGTGATTTACAGAATTATATGAATTAGTATGATTTTTTCCACCTATTTGTATGAACCTTTTAATAAAATTCCATGTCCAGCTTTAACTCATTGATACAGGATTAAACGGAGAAAAATGGACCAAGAGCCAGGTTTCATTTTGCAGTAAATTTGACAAGAGTTTACTAAAACTGCTACAACTTTTTATATAACATAATTAACAATTTCAATATTTTTTTTAACCTTGCATAGTTTTTGAAACATCTTCTTCTTCTTCGACCATGTCCGATCCTAATAGGATCATATGGGCCTCCACGGAGTGGAGGTTTGTATTAACAGATTTATGTTTTTACGAGAAATGGATGTCAGCCACTTGCTCAACCTATTAGGTCCATCTCCATACTATGACTCATACACAAATTGAAAAACAATATGTATAACATCTAAAAATAAAAAATATTTTATTTTACCTAGGACGCACAACGTCAAATTGGCACCGATTGTCTCCAATGTGTTAACATAATGATCTTTCGTTTTTGTTGATACGTTACTATATGAAAATTAATCTTTTCTTTATTAATTTAAATAAAACCTAATTTTATAGTAACTACTAATTATTCCACTTTTATTAAATATTAACTGGACCAGTTTCGTCATTTTCAACTTGTGAGGTGAACGAAACCGGTCCAGTTATGATTTAATAAAAGTGGAATAATTAGTAAGTACCTACTATAAAAATGCGTTTTATTAAAATTAATAATATAATGCATTTCCACCATGAGTTGACAGCTAACACCATAAAATATCTTTTCTTTGTATTCGTTACAGGTTGAAACCCAAATTTGCACAGATCCTGTCTTCTTTCCCCATTATCACCACTATGTGCGTGAGATGCGCATCAAAGCGTACGTTCAGCTGCTCCGAGCTTACCGCAGTCTCAGCCTCAACAACATTGCCACCACATTTGGCCTCACCAGAGAATATATCGAGGATGAAATCTCAAGGTATTATAATTTTAAAATTTTTCAATTCTCGTTTATCATTTACAGATTATCAGTCAATTTATTCATTTTATAATTATCTGCTGGCCCCACAGGGTACAAGTGTCGCTGGTAATTACATATTCTCTCCTGAGTCTGGACTTAATATTAGGTATTAATTTATTTTGGTCACTTTTACGTCCATCAAGATGTAATTATTTAGTGTCAGCACTAGAGATATTGCTGATAGTTGAAAAGGTGTGAAAAATACTGTTTATTTTTTAAACTCACAATTTGACACACATTCGCATTTTTATATGTGATGCAGACCATTTTAACGCAGGCATTATAACTCTATACTACAGTGTATATTCATGACAGTGGCGAAGGGTGGAGATAGGTTTTTGAGATCTGATATAAATAGTGTGCACTAAACTTTGTCAGTCATACTTATGTGTTACCGCGAACCTGCCGGGAAAACAACGAACTAACACCGCTCAGAGCATTTTTGACATTTACCAATTTTCATAACCTACCAAATAGCACCATACAACGGCAACAACGCGTCTCGCTTACGCTTGAAGAATAAGATTGGCGAGACAGTGAGGAATATTAACTGTAAACAGTTATTATCGCGACGGTTTAATTTACACACTATTGGTGCCAGTGAATCCATTCACATGTGTACAGGTAGTCGTTGATTTGGAGATCTGGGGGATTATTTACTTGGTTGATCAGAATGGGCATATACTTTGTTTTTGTCCCGTTGATCTTCAAGCCCATGTTTTTACGGGCGCTTCCAAAGCTGTGAAACTTATAGCGCATATGAGGATATAGCAATAATTACATATGCTTATGTCATCCGCATAGGCAAAAATCTGTACTGGTTTATGAAGTATATTTCCATTTGTCTCCATTTTTGAATCCCGTACCACTTTCCCCAGGGCGATGTTAAACAATATACATGCCAGGGCATCACCCTGTCGAAGACCATTTATAGTTTGTAGTGGCTCAGATAGGTTAGATTGTACTTTCACTCGACAATATACATTTATGTACATACATATTACATTCAATTTAATAATAATCAATTATTCAAATAATATGTTCCATTATGGAGAGAGTTGCTGTTGTCATCCGATATGTTAATTATTTTATAATAAAAACGAATTTATAATAGAAAATATAGGTGACATTGAATAATGTTTATTTTTTTAGTAGAATTAATTTGTATAAATTGTTAACAAAATGTTAGATCTCAATCTGCTGTTGTGTTTATCTTAACAACTCAGCATCATTCATTTTTCAATATTACGCATCATTCATTATTCACAGGTGCTGCTTTAACCTGTTTGATGAAGTTGATAATGCATAGGAATAGGCATTTTTACTGTCGAATTAATTAGAATATTATCTATCTACATTATTCGTCTTTATGGAATGAGATGGATAATAAATTACCCAAAATGGTTTTTTTCCCGTCATTTTTTTTAAAAATATATATATTTGTATATGATCACCGCTATCATAATATGATTGGCCTGCATTCTGTATTTATCAAGACATATTCCAAAAATATTATGAAGACAGCTGTTACACACCACATAAGCGTGAAGTTCGATAGTTTTGACAGGAAATATGACATAGTTAGAGCGAAACCGAGCAAAAGAAATCGATGCAATAGGTTTCATCATGTAAGAGCAGTCAAAAATAATAATGGTAACGATAATTGAATTTATAGTACCTGTACACGTGCATGGATTTACCGGTAGCAATAGCGTGTAAATTAAACTATCAGGACAATTAATAACTCTGCCCTGCTAAGTAAAAAGACAGTGTTTTGGTTTTAGTGAAGTCAGAGAACCCAAGTTTTTAACTACTTTTTCTGTTATATTATGTAAAATTATTGAATTGTTTTGACATAATTTGTAAATAGACATGTTTTTTATTAAACAGGCTAAATTTTGCTTGTTTTTAGAACTTGATAGTTTTAAAGCATGTGTTCCGGAGTCTGGGTTTCTAGGGGGTGGCCAACTATTCTCAAATTCTGATGTAAAGTAACATTATAAAGTAACCTATTCTTATATTCATAAATGAATGTTTTATGTTTCAGATTCACCGCTGCGGGTCGTTTGAAGTGTCGCATAGACGCAGTGAACGGCTGTGTGGTGACAGGCGCCGGCAATGGGTCAGCCGTTATGGGCAGCACCAATGGAATTTCCACCGGCGCATCAGACCGCGGTGCCCTCTATCAGGCCACTATCAGGGAAGGAGATCTACTCCTCAACCGTGTTAAGAAATTGGCTAGCGTTATCAACTTTTAGATTCACTACAATAATTTGTATCTATATTGTAAAATGTATGTTGGTTTTCAACATTTCAAATTTCAAAGCTTTAGGTTATGTTTTATAATTTCCTCCCTGTATTCATTTGTATTCTGTCAAGAAAACTAAGCCTGACTAATAAATTACTTAAGTTTGGTACTCATTCGTTTTATTTACCATCAATTTTCTTTTTCATCAAGAAATCTTTTCATTTCAAGTAAATCTTATTCCAACGTCCCAAAATACAGAATGTATATTTAAATTCAAATTTATTTACTTTACATGATATGGTGAACTTAGACTACAAATTCAAAACGTTCACAATATGCGACGAAGAAAATAATGACAATATTAGCAATATGCAAAAAACGCGTAATCAGAAGAATAAAAACAAAAATTACGCGGAAGTAGATAGAATGAGCTTTTAAGAAAACTACAATTTTCTAAAACAACATCTACTTACATCCTCACTCAAGTGGAATATATCAGTATCTGAAGTGATTTGGTTGAACGCAGTTATTACCACCCCATATGGCATTAACAATGGCACATTAGTTCTGCACCTTGGGAGAATAATCAATTTCTATTGCTAAAATAGTTATTAGGGGTCTAGGACGATTTGGCACCGGACAACTGGACGCCACGGAATTCGAAAATAAATAGACGTTAGGTACTTATAGGCACTTTAAAAAAACATATTCAATATTATTATTTATATTTCAATGATTATATTATGATTTAATAGTTGGTGAGAATGTAAATATGCAGACGTAAACAATGATTTAATCGTGCATATGTTTAAGTTCCAACGAAAAAAGAGTTTTTTTATTTTATATAAAGCCTTAGGCATTGGTAATTCTCAATCCGCGATAAAGAATACATTATCTTAAGAGTAAAATGAATTCAAACTACTAAGTACTAGATAGAAACTGATTAAAATACCTCGTCTACACGTGTCTATGACAGTGCGGCGTCCAATTGTCCGGAGGCAAGTCGTCCCATTCCCGTTATTAGGGACACAGGTCAACACCAACAAAAATGGCATGGTTCTCATTTTCACCGCATATAAGTTGGAGAAAATAGATTTCTTCTAAATTTTAGACTGCAAACAGTATGTAAGCATATTATCTAACGTAAAGCCAGTTGGATAACGCCACGGATAGTATTCATACAGCCATAAGTGATTCCTTAAGAATTTCTTCTTCACCATGAGGCCGTATTACAACTGATGTGGAGCTCAATCGATAGACTCACTCTGGAATGTATGTATTGGCAGTATCATTTTGATCTTCGCTTGAATGAATAGATAGTGATTTTTTTTCTGCATGACCAAAGATCATAAGATCGTTAACTTCATGTATGTCAATGTTATTTTAGGTGAGTATATGTATCACTAATTGAAACATTGCTGACACTTGTAACTTTCAATGTATATATCGTTTCAGATAATTAACTATTGCAGTTCATGTGTATATACAGTAAAACCTCGTTAATACGAATTCCATGGGACCGAAAATCGAAAAAAAATTCGAATTACGAATTATGAAATGTATGGGAGAAAAATATTAAAAATTTTCTTTTTCATTTTCATTAATTTCGTTTACGATCATAGATGTGCCTACGAAATTTTCGATTCCGTGTGTGTTAATGGTTCATAAAATGTCAGGATTATTTTTATTACCTTCTAAAAATAAGTAATTTTGATGTTTTAAGAAAAGTCTGTCACAATTTTCAATGACTGGCTCATGAAAGTGTACTTTTTTACGATTTATTGAATATTTTTATGAGGACTCTGAAATAATTTCGAATTACGAAATTCGAATTAAAGGTATGGTTTTATATGAAAATAATGTTGAAGGGACTTTTTTTTCGCGAAAATTTCGAATTATCTGTGTTCTTATTAACGAGGTTTTACTGTAATACCTTGGATACAACGATATATAGTAAAGCCCTGATTTAATGTGACTACGTGTACGTCCTGCTTCATTTTAGTAATTTTAAAAATCCAATTTATTTGAACACATTTAATTCAATGCATGGCAATCATTGAAGCGAATTCCAAACATATGTGTGCACTTCTATTTGTAGACACGTCTAAAGTTACACAATACAATTTTGCTTTTTTAGGGAAAAAAAACTTTGTCATAAGTCAAAAAGGAGAAATACCTATATGTTGACATAATAATATGTTTGTAATCAATTTGTATGATTTTTTATAAAATTAATTAACCTTCCTTAAATTTTCAATACCTCCAATTTACGTTTTCCTTTATAAATGTTTTTTGTAAGTTACTTTACAAATGTAAAATTGTGGTTTTACTGTATAATTTAACCAACAAAATTCCGGGAGGTATTAGCATGGTGGTACCCAGTGGGCCGCGAATTAAACCTTATAAACATTATCTTTTTGTTGGAAATATATTAAAAGTAGGTATGTATATTATAAAGGCTGTTTTGTATTTCGGTTAAGTGTTGCACCATGATTCCAAGAGATGGCAATGTGTGTGCAATATAATTTATTAAATTATTTAAAACAATCGACCGGGGCTAGTATGAATGTCAAGTACAGCGTGTATACACGCTCATTTTCCGAGTATACTCGCTTGTAGCATACGTCCGGTTAAGGAATTTGAATGGAGAAAAGGGAAAAATAATAATGAATGGGTTCATATAATATAGCATTATAGTAGATGAATCTTTTGGAACTGTATTTTTCGTTTCAGGCGTATGTATGTACATATTAGAATAAATAAGTAGACATTGTATCTTCAATTAAGCACACATTTATTTATTCATCTTCCTTTTGTTGATATTTTCAATCTGGTTACAATATCATTTAGGCAGTCACTGATAGATAATACATTACAGTAAGTAATAGATAAAATATTTCTATAATATTATTACATATCTAATAATACTTATGTACAAATATATGATAATATAATGCCACACATACACGTGAGTGTTGATGCAAAATAATAAAAGTCTCGCTTTAAAGGTAACAATAATAATATTCATATTAAAAAAACAGTTTTAATTAAACTTATTACATATAAATGAGACGTGTCTTGGGCGGAAACATAGTTCGAACCGAATATTTGAATAATCTCAAACTTAAATATAAATGTATCAAATCTAAATTTCACAGTTCTTTTGATTTTATCAACATGTAAGTAATCCGTATTAATACTTCGAAACATATATTTTACACCAGAAGATACCTATTACAGTCACTTTAAGATGATACGAGATATAATAATTAATATTATTTTATAATAGGTAGTGTATAATTAAATACTTCAAAGATGTGTGATATTTGATATAACTCTATTGAAGAGGCTTCATAAAAATATAATGCAATGTTAAATTAAAATATTTAAATCATTTACAGTCGGTTATACAGATTTTTTTTATAATAAGACAAATAAATTATTTCATTTCGATTTATTCGCGTTTTATTTATATTTACTATAATTTAGATAAAATAAATTTAAAATATCTTTTCGCAACTAAAAAATTAGAAGAGAGCGATTTTGTTTTGTTATAATATAACATCCGGAAAATATTTTAAATACAATATAATTTATAATATGGAATATGATTAGTCGTGATAATAATTTAATATAATTTGATTGACCTGGATGAGTGGTTTTTTTTCTCTGATATGGACTTATATAATATATGAATCATATAAGTCGAAATTGAATTAATAAATAAAAAAAGCAGCCCTCCGATGGCTTGGGTGTGTATCACAGCTTCACAGATCATTGCCTCAGGCCCGATTCTACCCTAAAGTTTCTCTTAAATATACGCTTATACACTAAAGACGATAGTGTACTAGCACACAAATGCTCACCTGGCTTCAAATGACAAATAAAACGAGTCCGTTATGCTATATTATACACTGGGTTCAAGTACTGTATACACAGTTAAATCATACCTACTTAACTTGCGAGTAAATTTAACGAACATCCTAAAATTAACTCAACTGTTTTCTTTATTACAATACTATGGTCACGCTAGGTATTTCTACTTTTTGTTGGTTTACTATGATATTTTGTTTATAAATAGATGCATACGCATAAGGACAAATTTGAATATTATAATGAATTCACTTAACAGTTTCGAAGGCAAGTTTGATAATAACTCGCAACGAACGGTATTTTCGTGTGGACCTATTTATAGTAGTGTTCTTTCACAAATGTTTTATTTTATATAGCCCCATTTGGCGTTTTTCGTAAATATTTTTTTTTTATTTATCAATTATGTATTTTACAGACTAGTTTAAAAATAGGAACGTCACATTCGAGTTCATATTTGCCGGTCTGCGGATCGAATCATAGATTGCGACGGAGTGACGGAGGGGTTGGTTATTTAGTTATCTCTATCGGTACGAAATTGTCTTGTATCACTGTCGTATCGGAATCGATAATTTTCATCGCAGAACAAATATAAATCACTAAAATGCAACTGTTTTGCACACTTGTTGGATTTTTTGAAATCTGATTGTTGTACTGTCGATTTACAGAAAATCTTCACTCGTGTACGTCGCGGTATCAACAGTTTATTAAAAAATTACCATCAACAGAGACACGTTTTACAAACACAATTCTGCAATAAAATCAATCATTGGACTGTTCTATTAAGATCATTCTGTTTTTTTCTGATTTTTTACACTCTGATTTACTATATTCTTATAATATATTATTTATTATAAAATGTTTATCAAGTCCAAACCGTAGATCAATTGAAAACAAGGTAACTTTTAGTAGGTATGTGATTTCCACTCATTGGCAGAGTCAGAGGATGTGTTCTTTCTTGGAATTGGCCTAAATTATTGGCAAACTATTTCGTAGAATGTATCTATAGAAAGAAACACGCCATCTGTCACGTCAAGAGAAATTAAAAAATGAAATGTACTTCATTTTCTGGACAATGTATAGATATAATCAGATTTTACTGTACCTTATTATCTTATATTTGTTTTCCCAATAAGAATTATGTAATTAATAGAAATGCTAATTATAATTCTATTAGTGTAATAATTGCTAAATCGATTATTAAGTTAGTATCAGTCGTTTAGAACTTGGTATGTTTGTGTCGATAAGATAATAATGCATGGTGTGTTATCTTAAGAGACATTTAGGAGTGCACGATGATGGTAATTCTTCAACGGACAAACCGATCAGCGCGGTTGGAAAAGGTGTATTGTTCTTTCCGGTGGCTCTGACTATTCGTTATGAAACGCAACCGGGCCGATGTGCGTTCGGTAAAAGTGCGGTCACGCGGCCAGGCCTTCACCTCGGGGGGGCGGGCCGAGCAGGGGGAGAGGGCCTTCACCGTCTGCCGCAGCGGCCGCGGCCGCTGCAGCTGCTGCTCTCTCGTAGTGCATCTCCCAAACTCCTTCGGCGTCACGCCTTCTCTCCTCCATTTCCTGGTCTCTGTCCGGCGGAGGCGAACTTAGGGACGATGGCGGCTTGTCGCTGAGGGGCGAACCCGGCTGCGAGAGGGGAGGCGGCGGGGGGAAGGGGCCGAAGCCGAGAAGGGAGCCAGGGAATTTAGCTCCTGGAGATGTAAGCCCATTCTGGACGGCGCCCTGTTGGATTACCGAGATCTCGTTCAGCTATAGAGATTAAATAATATTGTCATTAGTTATGAAGCTCACTGGTTGCGAAGTTTGTTTACTAATTTTTGGTGCGAGGAGGTGCTCTGAGGAGAGTCAAAGATTGAATTTGGACAACATTGTACCTGATGCTTCTGTGTGGAATTTACTAATTCAGCACTGTTGATTGAACTCTTTCCCTTTTTCCTTTACGCATATAAGAGTTATGGTTAATTTGGCATATTTAACTTATATAAAAAATATTTGGACTAAATTTGTCTCACTTTTCTTTCACACACAAAATTTTATCTGTTAATACTAGTTGAAAATATCTAGACAGAGAAAACCGGTTCTTAGAAATATTATGCTGTAGGTATCTAATTAATAGATATTTTTTTACTTCGGTACCTCCTTTTAGAGAATATTATAATATCAATAGTGAACTTCTCACCTTTTGCTGCATCCCATTAAGGAAGGGTGCCGGAAGGTATGGATAGAAAAGGTCCGGCCGCCTCTGGAGGAAGTCTGAGTCCTGGGGGCTGAGGGGCAGGGGGCGCGGAGGTAGCTCCAGAGACATGCGCCGACCGCGCCGCGACGCCCCGTTCGACCACATGTGGGTACCCATATGCACCTGGAAAAGAAACAATATTGTTAGTTGATCATCCCTTAGTTTCCTAACCTTCTTAACTCTGTAACGTAAGTGATATCACATCAATACCGTAACTATGCCCAAAAATCTTAGATAATTATCATATTAAATCCAGTTTAGAGTACACATATCACTTTCATCATAATAATATCCTTGAACATAATATGGGTAAGTGAGAATATATTATTAAAAAAACATTGGTGAAAATCATTAGACTGAAAACAAGTATGACAAGTCTAAATAACAAATTAATTAATTTTAAGATCACAATTCAGACTACAACAGTTACATGTCATTTTAATTATGAAGTGAATTAGCATACAATATATTTTTTTAAATTTGTAAAAATAATACAATTGCATTAATAAATTCAATAAGGAAAACAAATAATACTAGAATCATTATAAATAATTTTATTAATTTTCAACATGATGTGGAATCATTCTTTATTAAATTAATTTATATATTTTAAGGATTTATGGTTTGACAATGACCAACATATTGTATTTTTTTATTGTTTCCTAAAAGGGTAAAATTACTTTACTCTAATTTTACCCATAATAATTATTTTACTAAAATAACAAAATCACGAACACAAAAAAACGAAGTCACGTACGTACATGAAATAGGTAGGTAAGTATGATCATATGAAAATTAGGAAATGTAATAACAATTAATTTAATGTATGTAAGTGAAGCAATGTGGCAAAGCATTAGTAAGTAGCAACATTCTACGATAAAAAAAACATGGCGGAGACATTAATATCAGCTGATTGTATATTTTTGTATCGAAGATATTTCCATGGGACGGTGCCTTTATAAATATGTGGTAACATTACAATATGATAAATTGTAGGTATAACGTGGCGTAGTGTTGATTATTTATTATTTGATTAGAAGGTGTATCACCGAGACGGTCAGTGGCGTACCTTCAAGTTGCCTTTGGTGGTGAAAGCCTTTTGGCACACCGAGCATCTGAAGGGCTTGTCGCCGGTGTGCGTTCTCATATGTATCTGCAGGGCCGAACTGGACGAGAAGTTCTTGCGGCACACCCCACAGAGGTGTTTGGTAGACAGGGGCGGCGCGCCAGGTGGGCCCACTGGGAGGGGCGGGGGCGGAGGCGCGTGCTGCGGGGGCGCCGCTACCACCCCCATCGGAGGCCCGTCTGCAATACACACACGCGGTTTTAGTTAGTCTGCGCTGCTGCGACCGCATTAACTTTATTACAGGTCCTCAAATGCGCCGCGATTCAAGCGTTCGGCCAGAATGAAGGGTTAATAAAGCCAGATTGTGAGAGAAAATTAAGCATTGACACGATTCTGTTTGAAATAATATTTATGGGGTCAAGATTTTTCTGAGATATACAAAATGGTGCCAAATGTTCGATTTTCAAATACTACATGTAGGTATATTACAGATCTACCAAAGCACCTTCAGTAGATTTATTTTATTAATAAATAGTGTGTTAATGAAGCTGTCAATTAAATATTTTAATGATGAATTGATGGGATGATAGTTAAAAGCATATAAAAAAGTATACAAACATGAGTGGAATGATATGAACTCACTCGAGGGTCGTTTGGGCAGAGGCAGGTCGATTTCGGGCGGCGACCTCTTCGGCGGTTGGTCCTGGATCTCTGGCTCAATAGGTTCACCAGATTCCCGGATCTTGTGCGTGAGCATGTGCTGTTTCATGTTGCCCTGTAAGCAGAGAGATATCATGACGTCAGTGTTTCCCCGGGGAGGGAATAGAGTATTCCGTAAATATTATTTTTTGGTCGGCAAGGACTGACCCTTACCGGGAAAGAGAAGGGGCTCCATGGGTTCAAAGCAGTGGCGAACTGCGGCTTGGAGGGGCGTCTTGGGGCACCGGTTCGCCCCTGGCACAAGCATCCGCCGCCACTGCTCTGAAACGAGGAAAACAACAACAAACATTTAGTTTTAGACAATGCTCCAAAATACTACATCTACTACATTCTACTAAATGGATTATGGTTATTAATACTATACAACATTTAGGAATAGGTACACCATAACAATATAAACTTCTTAAATTTTAACATAGTTATCTTCTTATAATTCATTTTTTGCTTTTTAAAACATTTAATTTATTGGAATTTATTATATCTTATAATAATTAGGTAGGTACTAATTACATAAAACTAAAGACATTATAAGAAATTCCACATTCATAGTCATATCGACCACAAAATGCAGTCCTAGCTGCCATTTTTATACTAGGTTGCTACTATGAACACCGTTATATTGTGTGTACACAAGAATATTTGAATGACAAAACTAAAGTTTTCTAAAATGCGGGCCATTTGTATCGTTGTGCCCTTTCTGATTTTTTTAATATAATTATTATATATATCTATAAATAGGTAAACATTTCTACATATAAAACTTCTCTAAAAAAAGATCTATAAATTTAATGTAGACGGTGGGCTGTTATCTAAACAGGTATTTTTAAGTACTTAAGTATTTAATTTTATAGTAATTATGAAGGTGTGAGTCCTTCATTAAATTTATTGAAGATGTTTCTAAAACTTATGGCTTTAACGTTTATTCACGACACTTTTATTATTAGCGAGTTCAGTTATATCCTTTTCATTTGATTAAAAAATAGTCTAGTCGTTATGCCACGCGTCCGTCAGAAGTAATTTTCTATCTGTGAGCAACTCGCGCTCCAGACAAATGCATTTTGTAATTGCACCATAAAATTTTAATGTGCTCAGTATGTCAAGACACCTGGAGTAATTGGTAGTCTGCCTTGAAGATTTGACGTGTAGGCTCTGTTTTATATTTACAAAAGTTTATTTTGTAATATAAATAAATTAATGATACAATTAATTTATTTGTAACTCAAATATAAAATTTAATCAAATACCTAATTGCAAAAGAACCAGTCAATTTAATTTTAGCCGACAGTTCATTTAGTATATTATTTAAAGAAAAAACAATATTTTTATACCTGTACCTACATACATAAACAACCAATGAATATTTTGATTTATTTTTAATTCTTCACCTCAGTTTTAAGATATTGAGAATATAATTTTGAGAAATTTTAAGATCCTTTTGACTCATTCCTTATATTATTTAGTCGGGAAGTAAGTAATAATTAATTTAAATATGCATGAACGACACCTAAAGAGAATTGTATGGTTAAACAAACCATAGATGAAGTAAGTGTTATCTGATGGGGTTTTGGGTTTTTTTACACATGTAACAGCGAAAAAATTATAGCTAATATCGTAAAACAATAAACACATCGGTATACACGCAAATACACATAATTATACGATATTGAGGTCACATTTATTGGGGAATACATACATAGTTAGCACTTTTAAAACAATGTCTTGATATTATTAAAATAACTTCAGATTCACACAATGATCAAAACAGGACGTATCCGTTAAATCGAAATTTACGAAAAACAATGTTATATTATGTTAGTTTAAGGTAATAAATAACATTAAAGTATGCACTTATATAATTATTATAATATACGAGTATGTATTATTTTATTTTACAATAAACCAACGTTTTCTCAATTGAAATAAGTCTGAGAAATACGTCAATTCGTTATGTGTATAATTGGATATGACCTGTTTTGATTTTTAACTTTGTTAGCAATATTGATATATAAAATTGTTGATAAAACATTTTTTCAAATGAAAATGCAATTAAAATGATAAATAATAAAACTTTTGTGTACATTATGAAAGTTCAAATGAACGTGAATAAGACAAATGCAGGTATAATTATTAGAAACTATCGATAAGATTAGGGAATAAGTTTTAGGTAAGAAATCAACCAACCTTGGTGGAAAATCCTCTGTCACAGACATTGCATTTGAAGGGTCTTTCTTTGGTGTGACTTCTATAGTGGATCTCTAAGGCGGAATGGCAGGCGAAAGTCTTGTAGCAGATGTTGCAGGTTGTGTTGCCGCGCACTGTACCATAAAACGAAATTCAAATTAGCCACATTTTCCGAGTAATCGATAACTACTCATCAAAATCGAATATTTCCTAATCCAATTTAAACAAAATGAAATGTCTTAAATTAAGAAATGCTCTGGAAAATTAACAGAACATGAATTAATTAAAATGAACATAGGTAATTTTTCAGCTAATTATTATTCGTGAGATTTTTTTCATTTGCATGTAATTGTAATAATTTTTAGTAACAACTATCAATCTTCAGTTTTTTTAAATATGCAACTATATCATTATCATTCTTATTTCATAATACGTAGAAAAAATAATATTGTAAGCATTGGTCATAATAATAATTGTTCAATCGTTGTTACATTTCGTACAATCAACCAAAATTATCTACTATTGCTTGCAACACTTTGTCCTCCATGGACAACAATACAAAGCACATACGAATAGAATATTTATTTATAAGTAGATTGTAACAGTTATTTCGTATCGTTATATGTATCTCATTTCACAGTAGATTATTAAAAAAAACTTAGCAATATTTTTCATATTTAAGAAATTATAGAACTACATCAAAAATGTTGAATTTCCTTCCAGATGGAGCCTTCTGTAGTTTCCCTATAAAATCGCTGAAAAAAGTTCCAGTTTGGTTTCATTTTTGTGTGCAACAAAATATGAAAGCATTCTATCGTTTCAGAGTTTATATGAAAATGAGATGTTCTAGTGCTCCTTTTTGTCTCATTTTCATATTATGTTTAGGCTCGATGTCAATAGAAGAAGGTTTTATTCAATATCTTTGGATTATATATCTCAACTATCTATAGCTCATGTTAGATGAAGAAATGTTTTTTTCCCATACCTATTACTATTATATAAACATATATGTCTTATACGGAAGTACAAGTATTATGTACCTATTTCTACTAGACATGGTTTTATAAAAATCGTTTATAATATGCGAATACGTAGTAAAGTTATTTGGATATAATTATTCATTTTTCAACAAAAGACACACCCATACAAAATAGCTAATATCGGGAAAACGTTGCAAATAGAAAATGTACCTATATTTATTATGATATTTTATTGTAGGTACTATGGCATCTGTTATCCAAGAAAATCGCATTGCATACATGTGGAAAATTTAGGAAAGAATGCAAATACTGGATAAGTATTATTTACTTTTGAACGGACCTTTTGTTGCCTACCGCCTTATTATCACCACCGTTTTCGAAATATCAATGAAATTAATCACAAAACACGCAGGCCGCATTTTCTCTAGATACGTTACGGTTTATTGATAATTTATTTAAAGTTTTATATACCTACTCGTTTTAAAATTGAATGGCAACACCCTTAACTATTTTCCATACTATATCATACTTATAAATAAATTCGCGGCAACAATCATATTTGAAAGTTGTACCTATACAAATTTTATTCTTTGTCATTTTATTTTCTCGGTGTAGGCCACTAATTATGTTTATTATTATTTATTTACTGTTGAGTTTTAATATTATTATGCAAGTCGTTTATGGTTTCTTTTTATTTGTGGAAAGTTTCGATGTGGAAATATTTTAATCGTCATTTAACGCCATAAATGTGACATGAGTGGTAAGAAATATTTTGAGAACGTGATTAATTTGAGGGAAAATGTGAACTACGCTGTTCACGTTCGTTAAAAGCGTTTTTCGTCGATGGTAATTGACGTTCCTTGCGCATGTACTGGAAGACAATCTGAAGCGATGGACAAGTTGAAGATTTTTTTTGTCAAAATGCCCGACGATACGAGACGCATTCGCTTAATTCTTTCATTACATTTTTCATTGTTTCGTGTTAAGTATATCTACATTTATTTTGGTCATTAAAATAACAATGTGACATTTAAAAGAATGCAATCAAATACATACACACAGTATGTATATAAGTGCCAAAGTGAGTATGTGTACTTAATTGTCAGTGGTGGATTATCCTTCAGGAGATGTCCGCCACAGTAGCTAGTGCTTCCATGCTCTCCAAGAATATAAATTACTATTAATTATCTGTCAGTATCGGCAGCTATACCAATAAGTATATTATTTTATATTGTAATGAGCTGACTACGTAATATTATGTTGGTATATTTATAGCGTTGCTCGAGTCGAAAATAAATAAAAATATAAGATACCTATTTAATATTCGTTGTAATTTATACAATTTGTTTAATTAGTTCTGTGCAGATATAAGTACAATTAATCAATATTATTGTTGAATATGACCATGTTGCACGTCTTTCCAGTTAGTGAAAAATATCGACACACATATTATTAGGGTCTTTTTTACGTTAAATATTCGCAATGAACAAAAATTAAAGAGGTACGGAATATTGCGAGTTAAGTGAAATAAAAAAAAAGTTTTGATACCTTTTCGTAGGTGGGTATTTTTAACTAAATTAAATAATGTTCAGTACTTTTTAGAAACCGGCACCTTAATTTTAACATGAGGAATTTGTTGCCGTTCGCATTATTATTATTTATATTTTCTTACGTAGGGGCATTAAAATCAGTTTGGCCACGAGGCTATTGATAGTACTAATTCGCCATTGCTAATTTTAAGCTGTGTTTAAGATAAATAATTAAAAAAATATAGTAGAATGTTACCTATTGTCATAAGTTTATTGCTGAGGTATATTAATAACCACGTTGATTAATTTAAATCATTTCAAAATCAGATATTATCTACTTGCTAAAAAAATACTTCTTTTTATGTATCGGTTACCCAATACACATTCATGTCGCTGGCATTGATTACGCGCCGTTGATTTTGATTTATATATTCGTGATGGCTATTTTTACTTGATTAACAATAATACGAACTGTATTAATTAATTGATACTGCAAGAGTTAACGAAATAAATAACGCGACGGATGAAAACTCCAACCATCAATTTCGTTGAAACTTTGTACCAAAGATGGCCCTAGGAAGATATTTTTCATTGGCACATTATTATTATGAGCGATCGATGTGGTATTTGGTAGGCTGCCAGCGACGGCTCGCGGGCGTCCGGTTTTTTCCACTGCGCTTTTCTTCCTCCGCGTCACTGCCCTCCAACTATTCCCATTTTATTTTCGCTCCGACGGATTCGACGCAATCACAATGCGCGTGAGATTCCGAATGCACTTTTCAAAAAAAGAATAAAGTTAAAACCCATTCTTTCCTAGAAGTTTCAATTAACTGCCAAAAATAGTAGTTATTCATTATTCCTGGTATTGAGTTATTTATGTAAGATGTCTAGATACCTATAATAGCCTACAGGCCGTAGCCGTTGATATTTTAGTTAAGAAGAAAGGCACCTTATTAATCCTTTTTTAGAGTACTTACATAATATGTGAATAAAATATCATAATATCATTGTGTATTATCGTAAATATTAATTGTTATTGGGTACTTGGGTGACTTTGAGTTCAGTTAGTTAGTTTGATGATAGCAATTAGTTTGATAAGAACTTATTTCGGTATAAACCCGATTTTATTTTCGGAACGAAAAAAAAACATTTCTTCATTTCTAAATATACCTAAATGTAGAAGATTAACTAAATCTTCCATTAAAAAATGTCTTAAGTGGATGTCGAGTGGGTGGGAAAGGGAAGGATTGAGGCCTGCCCGGTATCTTGAGGTTAGCAACCGACCCCGTCGGGCCGCGAGCCGCATATGGTGGGGGCGCTCGGACCCCGCGAACCCCGAAGAGGTCGGTTCGGGTCGGGCAGGCGCTCCGGTATCGCCTACCTGCGGGGCCCGTTGCCAGGCCGAGCGGGCCGAAAGGTGCTCCGCTCAGCATGGAGTTCGTCAGAGAAGCGAGAGCGCCCCCAGTTCCTGACATCGCTTGCGGTGACATCGGCGCGGAGAAAGACGGGAAGTCAGCAAACATCTGAGGCCGCGGTGTCAAATCTAGCGCCGGGGGCGGCGTCGAAGGAGTCGACCCTCTCGGCGACTGCGGTCCCGGAGCGGGAGTGGACGTTCGCAGGTTCTCCGATGACAAACTGACATCAGACGCTGAAAGGTGGGATGCCATGGTTGTTATCGTTCGCACTTGGTTTTCAAGAGCCGCCAGCGACGTTGAAAATGAAGGCGTATCTACTTCTCCGGGATCGATAGATCCCTGTCGGTCAGAATCGTCGTCGAAATCGTCTCTGTCTGTCACACCATCTTCGCTAAAGTCTTCATCTAAATCAGGAAAACCAGGGGGCGGCCGCCCTGGCATCGGGAAGCCGTGCGGTAAAAAAGGATGCAAAGGATGTCCCTGAAAGCCACCGATTCCTGGAGAATCTCTAATCTCAGCTGCTTGTATTTGTTCCGGTGTGAGGTCGGTCGGCTCGCCTGTGTGCAGTCTGATATGCTGCTGCAACACGAGCGCATTTGTAAACTTTTTATGACAAACTGGACACTGATGCAGAACTCTCATTGGCGGTTTCATTCTGTGGACTCCCATATGCGTTTTGAGATTACCTTTAGTAGTGAATGCTCTACCACATATTCTACACCTAAAAGGCCTCTCTCCCGTATGTGTCCTATAATGCATTTGAAGTGCGCTCTTACAAGATAAAATCCTTTGGCATATGACACATTGGTTAGGATCAGTCAATTTGTTTTCGATATTATCGACCATTTGCTGTAGCTTACTAGTCTCAGAAGTTTTGGTCACCTCTATTAAGCTTTCCCATGAATTATCGTTGCTTCCCGGGCGGGGTAGGAGGGAGTTATAGACGATCGGATCCTTGGTTGGGTCCGCCTCGATGTGTCCGGGCAGGCCAGGGGCGTGAAAAACGGAAAAGCTTCCTGATGAAGCACTACTGGGAGGGGAGGCGTTATAGGGGAACGGAAAAGAAAACGGCAAACGCCGCCCTGCCGGTATCGAAAAAGATCCTGTTATCGATGATGTCTTACTTGAAAGGTTCTCCGGCTGATCGGGGTCGCGTTTTTCATCAGGACTCTCCCTTCCTTGCATATCCTCGCTGCTGTATTTGGAGTCTGTGCTGCACTCGTCGTAAGGTGATGGGGAAGGAAATCTCTCCGGCTCCCGGTCGGGCTCCGACAATTCTCGCTCCATCTCAGGTTCCTGTTTAGGCGTCACTCGGTCACTTTCGTCAAAACTTCTATCCCGCGGCCGCTCTTCATCCCGCGGTTCCATCTTAAACCGATCTTCGGAAGGCATTCTCGGTGGACTCGACGGCGGAGGTTTACTTAAGTCGGCCGGCAAATCTTGCTCGTCCCGAAGGGCGAACAGCGGATGTAGCGGCGCAGGTTTATCGGCTAGGGGTCGCGGCGGAACGAGGTCGCGGGGGGGTGGCCGGTACAGCGGCAGGCCAGGCGGGAAAGGCGCTCCACCGGGCGGGAAGGGCATCGGGTGGGGGGGCATTCCGGGCATCGGCCCCGGTGACAACTGAGCCAACAGCGGGGGATGGTATTTATCTAAGTGTTCCGGTATCGGGTTAGGATTCATCTTTACGTGCGGGAACTTAGCCGTGTGACGCTGAAAGTGCACCTTGAGGTTGCCCTTTGTGGTGAAGCGCGAGCCACAGACGTTACATTTAAAAGGTCGTTCACCTGTGTGGGAGCGGATGTGGATCTGCAGAGCGGAATCACTGCCAAACACCTTGCCGCAGTAGCGACATCTGTGCTTGAAAAACGGCTCGTTTCTTCCGCCTGACTTGCCATCGTAAGGGGACATCTTTCCAGATTTTCGGAAGGCGAGTTCATCTGCCAAATTGTTGGCCAGTAAACCCTGTGAAGCATTATCCAGCACTTCTTGCGCTCGTCTCTGTAACATCTCCAAGGTGTTAGGTTCGTTTGGAGATGGATGAGGATCATTATTTGTGATTATTGTTGAAGAAAATGACGAAGAGATCGAGCTGTACGGATGAGCTGACATCGAGGGAGGAGTCGGCGTCGGGGGTTTCGGTATCGAGATCGGTTCCAATTTGACAGGAACGGGGTGCGGGTGCGGATGTGGATGCGGATGCGACGGCGGGACAGCTTGCGACGCCGGCAAGGACGGAACGGCGTCAAATCGGACGGGCGTCGGTTCCCGAGTGGGTATTTGAATCCTCGGAGGCGAAGGCGTTGGCGGGGGAGGAGGCAAAAGTCGCGGAACGAGAGCGATCGTCGGCGCTTCTGGCGGTGGCGGCGTGGGGGGTCCATCGTCTTTTGGTCTATTCAAAGAAAGTTGGTTCTGTAGCTGTTGAATCAGCTGCAGCTGGAATACTTGTTGATGTTGCAGCGTAAATAAAGTACTCTGCAACACCGCTAGCTCTTGGAGAGCCGCTTCATTGTCTGAATTATTTGCCATGGTAGTGGCAGCAAATTGTGCAACGGCGACTTTTGTATTTTGAAGCGCTTCAAGAGTGACGTGACTCGCTGCGGGAAATGGGAATGGTACGTTTGGTCCAGGTGGGGTATCCGATTCTCCCTCTTCGAGGCTGTTGTTATTTTCTGCGTCTTGCCTATGCCTGCGAACTTGCTCGAGTCTTTTACCGCCTGCATCGCATTCGCCGTCCGCTTCCCCGTCGCCGTCAGGTTCCGGTTCATCCATATCCTCATCCCCGGAGACGATCATGTCCTCTGGGTCAGAGGGCATGGCTTCTTCTTCCAGGCTGTCGGCAACAGGAGCGTCATCGCACTCCTGCTGCAATCTATGTTGGTGCTGCATGTATGCGGGAAGCTCACTACTCGTTCTGATGCTTTCTTCTTCTGATCCCGATCCAGAGCTTTCTCCTGTGAAAAAAGGAAAAAAAGCAAGTCAGTTCACCATGTTAGAGAAGATCTTATTTAAGTATGTAGGTACCTACCTACCCAGCTACTAGCGATAGAATCCAAATCATATAGTCTGATTGTACCTATTTTTTTAAGTCTTACGAAGGCAAGGCACCTACTTGAAAATATCAAAAGGAAAAAATCTTTTAAATTAAATTTACAATTACAAAAAATATATATATTAGGCATACGTTGACGGATTTCACCTTATTATTCAATAGTATTTTATGATTTTATTTAGCATTGAATGTTATCAGCTAGAATCAAGATATTCGATTTTTTAATAATCGTAGGTATTAGTTTTAATATATTTCTTATTTTAATATGCATTTAACTTGAAATCCTTTTTGTTTATATCGAATCGACGAAGGCGAATGCTCAGCCTACTTTGTCAATATACCTACTTGTCAGCATATTAATTAGTTCGATTATTAACTCACTTGTTAGTTCGATTCTTAAGCGTCAATCAATGACATTGAGCTACTTTAGGTATATACCGAAATAAAGTACAAGTCTAAAGTTTTTGAGGTGTAGATATTATGATCCGGACTACGTGTGTAATGTACACCTACAGTAGGATATTAGGAATTTTACTGAAGAATAATTTTCATCAATCTAGAATTCTTGAACCCATGGTAAAACAGATAATATAAGTCTCAACCTTTCTATACTAACTACAAAATAGAGAATCAGAATGGTTCAGTTGCAAGCACAGCGAACCCCAAAGATGAAATAGATAGGTAGATGGATATTTTTTTGATTTTTTTCCCTAAACATATCGATTGATTGAACATAGTTTATATAGAGTGCCTATAGGTAGATACCTAGTCTCTATTTGAAAGTATATTATTTTGTGGCATGTTGTACCTATCTTAGTAGAAAAATATTAAAACCCATTCTAAATACAATTTGATTTTTAAATTTTGGAATATTTATAAAAATAATAAATATTTATTTTTAAATACAGCATGTCTACATTTATATGTATTGTTTATATTTTATAATAAGAATATTTATTATCATAAAATAAATTGAAAAAATTCTCAAATTGGTGTGAATCTTCGGATAGTCAAGCTACTCGCTAACAGATGGCGCTGCTAGTCAAATTTAAAGCTAGTCAAAGTTAAATTTTATTTGGGGAAATTAGTTTTTTCTGTTATTGTTCCGATAAAAGCAAGATTTTAAAGAATATTATTATGTTGTATATATAATATTATAATAATTTATTGGTATGTAATACATTCATAAATATATGACTGAAAAATCAGCCGTCGGTGTTTATGCTGAAAGTCTATATAAATACATGATAATAATAATAAACGACTTTACACATAATTGTTTATACTTATTTAATAAGTAATAATGCAAGTACCTACCAATATAGGTAGGTACCCCTACATGCATAGGTAACTACATAAAATCAGGAAAATAAATATTTTTAATTAAAATTAACTGGAGGAAGATGCTTATATAGACGTTCGCTATAATTTGTAATATTGCAATATACGAGTGTACATTTAAAATTTAAAACAATATACAGATTTATATCCTAACATTTCCCAACGTAGGTGGGATAACTGAATTCTCTTTAAGTATGTACCTACCTATTTAATTTCTAGCCGGAAATAGGGTTTTCAAATAATAAATTTAGTATCATTCTTATATTTATTTAATTAATAGTTATTTTAGTGTGCCTACCTACTAATTAAAAATATAAATAAAGGCTACCACTGCTAGACTTACCTACCTATGTGTTAAAAAATCAAAACCGTGGTAATCAATAATAAAATAAAATACAAAAAATAAGGAACCTGTATATAATAATACGAATGTGGTGATTAAATAAATACAACTTATTATGTTAAAAACAGTTTGACGGGCGACTAATTAATTTCATTGAAATATCATTTTAATGTGACAAAATCCGTGGTCGGTAGGTATCTCTACCTATTTCTCTTGTATTACTTTTTAATCTTCAGATCAGTTAATTTTATTAAAATACATTTATATTCGTATATAATTTCCGACACATGATATATTGACATGTGCCACAATAATTATCATAAACGTGAATATTCAAAATTGAACAAACGTCACAGATGAAAGGTCGGTCCGGCTTATAAATGCTTTTCAAATAAAAATATATTAGGCTTATTAATAAAATATTTTCCGTCACATTCAAAACAGTCGTGAAAACATATTGACAACCCGGTGTGACTTCTTAATTTGAATTCGACCGGGAAAAAAATTAGGTATATTCTAAATGATCCCAAACCTATCTAGGTTGATGAAGTTACCTATTTAGTATTTTACCACCAAGTAGGAAAATTATGTAAACAATTGGATTAAACGATAATATGCATTGTGACGAATTCGAGGTAAGTACCTACCTACCTACCTACTTAAATATTATTATTTTTCCTAAACAAGAATTTTCCGCTTCATTACACTACTTATTCAGAAAATCTTGGTAAGTAACATGATGAAAGAGAAAACCTAATAAATATATGTGACCGAGAGCCAGTGTAGCGTATGTTCAAAAATAACAGTTTCGGGGAAACGTAATTTCAGGTTTTTCAGTATCGGATGTTTATAGACATTCGGCTTTTCGGTATTATGAATTTAAGGTTTCTGTTATAAATATTATAGTTAAGTAGTTATCTACAAACAGTGAATTGGCTCCTAAGATATGATACCGTATGTACAAAATTTTTAGGTAATTTAACTCATTAACAGTAAAATCGTACTTATATGACATTGTGAGATAATATTGAACACATATATGTACCTAATTTTATAAATCTATAGACCAAGAAACTTATATTCCACATTTTTGTAATTGGGCATTTTAATAATAGGGTACATATTAACTTAATTACTTATGCCTAGTAAGTATTTTTCAATTATCTATTACCTCAGAGAAAACATATTTTTTTCCGCGAAAGTAGATACCTATAGATACTCTACATGTCTACATGTATAATAGGTACCCATGTAAAACGTAGATTTGTCCTAAATATTTGTATGTGGCCACGTTTATAGTTGAGTTTTAGGTACTACAATTATATGTACCCATGCATGGATAGGTACATACCAAGGTGAGAAGCAAGTGATGAAAATGATTGTAAAGTGTTTTGAATATGAGTTTAAAGCAATAAATTACAATTAGGTACCTTCTGCTAAATATTAAGTGCCCAATAAATTATTATATACCTATTTAATTATAGCCATCTACTTATTTACTTATGTCTAATCATTTAGGTACTCACCTATAAAATTTATCTATATATCTAGGGCTGTTTTAAAATATTGGTGGGCTCCAGGCAATTTTAAAGTGAAGCTTTTTTATGTATGGTAGAGTGAATACCGACCGATGTGTAATACTAAACCGTCGCGAAAAACGAACGGCTCTCGAGCGTCAAGTCGTTTTCTCGTGAAATAAATGTGCCTCAGTGTCAAAAACCCTACCTACGTTCGCCATTGAAATAGGTAAGTATGTAATTATTTTAAAGTTGCAGTTTTTCTTTGCATGAGTAGGTATTTTTATATTATTAATTTTTTATTATTTTTTTTTCATGGAAAACATTGTACATAATATCTACCTACGCCTAAACAGTTTTGTAGGCTCCAGAGACTATCTACTTGGCCTATTGGATAAAGGGAGCTTGTAGAATGTATACACAAATATGGTGAATACTTAAGATTTCCGTATAATCATCAAATTTTAGTACCTTGTGGTGCCGTTGTCCTAGAGTAGCACAGACTGTTTAATAATCTTTAATATTGTCATGGTCACAATGATAGATTCCATCGTTTTACCTGATCTATTCTATAGTTGCACCAGTTTGTAACCTCCAATGAATACATTGGTCATCTCTGACGATATACCTAACAATAGTTTTCTAAAAGTATTTAGGTGCATAAGTAGGTACATAAATAATAAATATAGATATAGTTTGGAAACTGGGTTCAAAAATACTTTCAAAAAGATAATAGGTATTATGTTGCAAGTAAAGGCAAGTAATTTTACCTAGTGTGATTTCAAGAATTGAGAAACATGTAAATAACCATCTCACCAAAAACCACACGGCGCTAACTGATATTTTTTCGGTAGGTATAGCTGATATGGTAAAGAACTATGAACATGTAGGTCCCTACTGTCTTAGTAATTAGTATGTACCTAGGTAGATATATAATAGGTCCAGTGGGTCTATTCTATGCTTATCGACCGCTAAAGTGATAAAGTGAAAAATATTATCAAACTTAGGGTAGGTTTGTATCAAAATATTAGCACTTATTGTAACAATTACACGAAGCCGGTTTTTATTGTTGCAAGAAGTGCTATATTTTAACAGCACCTATCTTGCTGCTGTTAAAATATCGCACTTATTGCAACAATAAAAACCGGCTTCGTGTAATTGTTACAATAAGTGCTAATATTTTGATACAAACCTACCCTAAGTTTGGTACTATTTATCAATTTAGTGTTCGATAAGTATAGAATAGACCCACTGGTGTCACATTTTATACATGGTTCAGGTGAAAATAAAGTTTAAGTAAAATAATATCAGAAACTATTTCGTCAACATATTTTTAGGGTTTTAGGTAGGTATGGTATGGACATCCAATTTATAATAGGTACTTATACAAAAATACTTTAATTATTCGTTCTTTATTGTAAATTTGCAGGGCATCCATTTGTTTACTATTAATGTAGTTAAGACAAGTTAAGAAGACTGCATTCATAACTCATTTTCGAAAAAAACGGACATCGTATGTTTTACTTCTAATGTAGGTAGGTCTAGAGATGAATAAAAATACAAACTAAGTAATTTAAATATTATGAAACAGTAGCCGAAGAGGTCACTAATTGGAATTGTTATAGTGCATTACCTAGGTACCTATTTACATTTACGAGATATTATTATAGGGGAAAGAAAGTAATGTATACCTATAATTTAATTAATTATTGTTAGGTAGATGCGTATATATCTAGGACTCACTTAGTACTACTACTAGTAGGTAGCAGTGGCGAAGGGTGGAGGTAGGCTGTTAAGATCCGCCATAAATAGTGCACATTAAACTTTTTTAGACATACATATTTGTTTTCATTGATATTAGACTACAATTTACAGAAAGTGTTGGTTAGTTTTTAAAATTCAATTAAACCCTGAGAAACCAAGCCATAATAGATAATAGTCAAAAAATACATGTCTATCTATAAAATATCTAAAATTATGCAATTAAATCATACATAACTTTGAATATTTTATAGATAGAATAATATTTTTTATTCATTATAGTTTGGTTGAGGCAGGGCTTAATGAAATAAAAAAATGAACCAAAAATATGCGTAATATGTATTTTTAATCCAACGAAAACAAATAACTATGAATGAAAAAGTGTGCACAATTTTGTTTTATCGCCCAAATTAGACCAAAACTATCATGTTTTCGTTTAGGCAGGGCTTAATTGATTTTTAAAAACTAACTAACACCATCTTTAAATTGTAGTCTTAGTTCAATAAAAACAAATACATATGATCAACAAAGTTTAGTGTGCACTATTTATAGCGAATCTTAACAGCCTACCTCCACCCTTCGCCACTGGTAGGTAGGTACATATTATTTATTCCTATTGTAAGATAAATGGTTACATAGGTAGTAGTTACTTAGTTTATGTACCTACATACCTACCAAATTCTGATGCACTGTTTTTTAATGTGTCTATATAGATTTAATTAACACAGCTTATGGATATTAGCCACTCGGTACACGTATTAGGTCCATACTCCAAACACAAATGGAAAAAATACCTATGTGTAACTGCCAGACCCAAGACTCAAACCGGGGACCCACGACATTATAATCTGACGAGTAAGCCACTCAGCCATCGTGGGCGTGCAATAATCCCAATATTTCTCCCCAATAGTAGGTATCTATCTACACACATGTACTTATAATAAAGTATCTATAGTATAATACCTACCTATAGGTATGGTTGTGCACAGTGACGATTTAATATTATGGACACACATACACATAATCCTTTGACATCTTCAGCCGATCTTGTGGCCCTTCAATATACCTACATAGGTACCAAATTTCGAAAACGGGCTCATTTGCGTTTGCAAATATAATCGGTTATTGAATAGATATACTTACTTACATACATACCTACCTACTTAAAAAGCAATATCAGTGTTACTATCTACCAGTGGCGAAGGGTGGAGGTAGGCTGTTAAGATTCGCTATAAATAGTGCACACTGAACTTTGTTAGTCATATGTATTTGTTTTTATTGAACTAAGACTACAATTTACAGATGGTGTTTTTTAGTTTTTAAAAATCAATTAAACTCTGCCTAAATGAAACCATAATAGTTTTGGTCTAATTTGGGCGATACGACAAAATTGTGCACACTTTTTCATTCATAGTTATTTGTTTTCGTTGGATTAAAAATACATATTACACATATTGTTGGTTCATTTTTTTATTTCATTAAGCCCTGCCTAAATCAAACTATAATAAATAAAAAATATTATTCTATCTATAAAATATTCAAAGTTATGTATGATTTAATTGCATAATTTTAGATATTTTATAGATAGACATGTATTGTTTGACTATTATCTATTATGGCTTGGTTTCTCAGGGTTTGAATGAATTTTAAAAACTAACCAACACTTTCTGTAAATTGTAGTCTTATTTCAATGAAAACAAATATGTAAGTCTGAAAAAGTTTAATGTACACTATTTATGGCGGATCTTAACAGCCTACCTCCACCCTTCGCCACTGCTATCTACCATCTACGTAACTACTATTATAGCTTTTATTATAGATAAGTACTATTAGGTAAAAGTTGGTAGGTATTTATAATTTAAAAAAAATGCTAAGGGAAAAACAGTTGTGATGAAAAAATAGAGTTTAGACACTGAAATATAAGTAAGTACTAAACTCATAAAAGTATATTTTAGAGTTGTTAAGGAAAACACTCGCACAATTATTGAGATTGCTAATAGTAAAATAAATATTCATAACCTATTGTTTTGTGACTGATTAACTTTTTATGAAATTAAACATTCAAAAAATGGAAAATAATGCAGACGTTTAGGTGGCATCGAAAATATTGTATTAATAAATTCATAGGTGAGCAGAATGAATAATATTTTTGTACCTACGCACCTATCCACATACCTACACTGTATTTTTTTTTGTTTTCTGTAAGATGAGTCTAACACCTAATACCTACCAATAAATTATTAGGTCTATAATTTGTACCTTTAAACCTTATTATGTTACATTTTATTCCTAACGCTAACCCAAGCTGGGTGTGTTTTAGACTTAGAAAGGTACCTAGATACCTATGACGCGTCTACCAGTTTGAAGTAAGCGATTAGGTAGGTATTTAACGTTTAACTTGACTGCTTAAAATATTTCAAAAGGCACCTACGAGAATTTCCTGATATTAATAACTAATAGGTACCTACCTAGGTACGTAGATTTTTTTTATTATTCCACCCAACAATAATGAAAATTTCCTACAAAGTTATACTCCAGCGCCTCCTTGAAATACTACCTACTATTTTATCTATCAAAAATCGTACACAATATTTGTACCTATTTATAAAAGATTAATTTATAAGAAAATAGTAACATAGTTAGGTATTCCGTTTATTCTGATTTTTTAGTTAAACAGAATATGACAAAACAAATTGTCGCGCGGGTGTTAATTTATTAGGTATAACACATTAATCACTGTCTAAATGAGTATCATTATTATTTCAGTTTGTTACACTTAATCGTTTACTTCCGTCCAACTGGCAGTCTTCAACACTTCTAAATATAGATAGGAACATATTATTATACATGTGCCTAATTAAATTTAAGCTGATAGGTACCTAGGTATCTAGTCTACACTGAATTCCTAATTAAAGCTTCAAGAAAACTATTTATAACATATTTAGGTATATAATGTAGGCTTGTGTGCTTCACTTTTTGGTGAAAATAATAAATAGGCGTTACCTACCCACTTAAATTTTCTCATACTTAATCATATTTTTGGAAATTAAAGCAATATCTTTATAGCGAGAAGCGTAGGTATGTCCCACTTATTTCTAGTCGAAATTCTTGAATATAAATTACTACTTAAGTACCTACCTACTTGTAAATATATTTATATAATTTTAATTAGGTACCTACATATGTGGATATCTTACTCAGATATTCATCTAATTTTCTATTCGTCTAATAAGTAGGTAACTAAGTAAAAGTATATTTTGAAAACTGATTTTAGGTAATTTTTCACTAATTTATAACTGCAAAATTTTATTTACACCATAAGAATATAATAATATGTTATTAATTATTAGGTATTGGTTTCAATTAGTTACAATAAAACATGCTTGGATTGTCCACCAAACGAATATCACACTCGTGTAAAAAATAAAAATAGATACTTAGATATCAATCTTGTCTTCTCTAAGCGACTCTAAGATATTTTAAAAATAGACATCACCTTCACGTTTGATGAGTATCACCATATGTTTTAATAACTAAATGCACAATCTGAAAAAAAAATTGTAGGTAGGTAGGTACAAATGAACACAAAAAAATATTGCTATTGGATAGGTAAGAAAAAATGTCACCTATGCATTTGATAGATTCCTGTTTCAGTTTTGAGTACATAACGTTCGATTTATGGATTCATAATGTACCTAAGTGCAACCGGATATAAAATTGATTCTATAACTAACCATAAACTCGATCGTGACGTCTTACAGAATATTTTCACTTTGCTAAATTAATTTTTGAAATTTCTTATTAGCTTACCTCTGTGATGTTTACTTTTGTCTTTATTGCTCGCTCTGAACTGTATTCCATACTTTATTGTACCGAATTGTATCATTTTGACACCAACTGGAATATCCAAGTATTCTCTCATTCAAAAAGATTTGTTATTGCACTTGCTTAAAAGTCAACGATGCTGCACTGATCCATCAACGCCGCAGGCTCAAGTTCACAAAACATTTTCCATTCTTGGCTGTCGCGAGTCGCAACATTACAGCTGAAATCATTATATCGATTTTACGCAGGCGAATTCGAATTAGGCAGATACAACCGTCAAATGTCACAAAACAAAATAAATCGAACAATTTTTTCAATTCGATTCATAAAAGAAAATCGAAAATATATCGTAGAAAATTCTATAAAAAAATCTAGTTTTTCTTTGATATTGTTTACCAAAGTATTTTTTACGCACGAAAAGTTACGAACTGAGACGTCTGTAGAGGTTGTTGATATCTCTTATTTCACGCACTGACTTTTATGTCGTATAATTTTCCGGTGCTATGTTTATATTATTATTGTCCGCGTGGTTGTGTCACTGATTTTAGGATTGTTTTAGCGTCGAGACTATTTATTTTTGTTTTGATAGGAAAATGCGCGATGATGTGTCGGCACACGACCGACCGGCGCGAGGGTGGCGTTTGTAATAATCACTCGGCACGACCCGAACCGCTCGCCGTCCGCACCGCGACTGAGTGCCTTCCCGCGCAGCCGCCCCCGAGCCCCGCGGGGCACCCCTCCCGCCCCGGAAAACGATGGTTATGACAGCGGGCGGAGCCTCGGCCAATCATAAATCACAAACATTGTCCGTTCCACTCGCCCGCCAATCATAACGGCCCGCCTCTTTCCATATCCGGGGCGGGGCATATTTACATTTTCATAACCGCCGGTGCATTAATAATAAATTTGTGCCCACTTTTCATCTTTTCATATTGCCGTGGAGTACCTAAGTAGCGTGCGCGCGCACCGCCCGCCCGACGTTCCGATTTCAAATTTATCGCCCGCGATAAATTCACGTCTGAGAGCTTTCTTTCGTTCGTATAATGAACTCTCGGCTGCCAAATTTAGAGGTGCTCAATATTATGACATAGAGCACTTTATTTTCGAAAAGAAAAGCACTTCCCTCACGAATAAAATCATTTAATAAGTAAACGAAAGAACGACAAGATAAATAATAAAATTATTGTTTTATTTCATATGGGTCAATGTTCAATGGTAATTGGTAAGTACATACCTAACTACCTACTTATAGAAAATGGCAACAAAAAATAATGGGTGAATAAATAGGTAGGTACCTCTACCTACTTGTATAGTTATAGATATGTAGGTACCTAAGTATTAAAAAATAGATTTACCTAAGTAGGTATGCAGGTATTTAATTAGGTAATATACACTTGTTGGAAGGTGGGTAGGTACCTACCACCAATACCGATGTATGGAACATATTCCTACCTAGATGGGTTGCCTGGGTACTGATGTAGATTCCAACTTATATGGTGATATAAACAAGAACAATATAAAAAAAATCTCACACGTTTTAAATAAATACCGAGTGTTCGTGCACTAAATCACAAATCTCTGTTTCTGGTAGATAAATAAACATTTAAATTTGAGCGTGAAATTGACTAATTTTACAAAAATAGATTTCAACCAGCGAGAGCTTTTTTTCAAAGCAACTGCACCAACCATACGGTGCATTTATTTTCTCAAATGGGTAAACATTTTTGACGTCTAATAGAAAAATTCCAAATTTATTTTCATGACATTGTTTTGTCACGAGCTTTGCATCTAAAAAGTGGAAGCAGATAAATATGTAGGTAGGTTCTTAATTACCCTATTTCAGTATAGGTAAATACCTATATTCGAAACAATGAAGTACCAACCTAAATAATAATTAAGTAAGTACCTAATAATAAAACAACAATATTACCTATCTAAGTTCTCTCGAACTTATCAAACTGGGTAGGTGCCTGGCAGTCGCCAGAGGTGGAGGTAGGCTGTTAAGATCCGACATAAATAGTGCACATAAAACTATCTCAGTCATACCTACTTAGTTGTTTTTATTGAATGTAGATGGTGTTGATTAGTTTTTAAAAATCAGTTAAACCCTGCCTAAACCAAACCATAATAGTGCACATTTTTTCATTCACACTTGTTTGCTTTCTTTGAATTAGGTAAGAATACATATTAGATACGCATTTTGCTGGTTAGTTTTTTAAAATACATTACATAATCCCTGCCAAAACCAAGCCATAATAAATAAAAATATTATTCTATCTATAAAATATTCAAAATTAGATATGATTTAATGACATAATTTAAGATATTTTATAGGTAGGTACCTAGATGAATATTTTTTGACCTTTATCTATTATGGCTTGGTTTCGCGGGGTTTAATTAAATTTTAAAAACTTACGAACGCCATCAGTAAATAAGTGTAGTCTTAATTCAATGACAACAAATACGTATCACTGAAAAAGTTTAGTGTGCACTATTTAGGTACCTATGTCGTATCTTAACAGCCTACCCCCACCCTTCGCCACTGGTACCTGTACCTAGGTGGGTATTTATCGATAATCATTAAAAGCTTAATAACAATAAGAAAGCTTTCAACGGACCCTAATACCTACTTATAAATAGAACAGGATAGGTACTTACCTATATCTTTGAATACAAAATAAATAAATTAATATTTTAAATGATCTGTAAACTACAGAAGTATCTAGGTACCTACTTATGAAGTATTAAGTATACTGCATGTTTCGTAGGTACTTCGGTACTAAATGTCGCTAGGCACTCATTATACTATTCACTACTCCATAACATGTACACACATCTTGGTAAACGAGATAGAAGTAGGTACCTACCTATGAAGTCCTTACTCATTCCCTACTCAAGTAGAAAGCCGATACATTCACAACGATTGGTCCTACTTCTTTCGCTCCTCCCGTCGTTGTCTATGGATAACCTGTCAGTGTTCTATAGAGTGCTCATACTGACGCGTCTATCGTGTTCACACAGGGAATTAATTTGGATAGATGAGTTACATGATAAATAATACACTAGCATTAACACACCTTCTACAAATGTAATGCATAGATCAATGCTACATATTTTTTGGAAGTCGATTTTACCACCGTTTTTGTGTGAAGGACTAGTCTGACTTTGACAACTGATGAATAACAGGAATGTATATTATTTAGAAATAACACTGATAGTTAATATATTTGATTTGAGAATTTTTTTACAATTCAATTTGAATCGAGAAAGGGCGAATCAATATGTCAAGCAATCTGGGATCTGAATTTGACAGCTGAAAAGTGGACCACTCGTTGGTTGTGCAAAAAGTTATGCTCAGGCTTTATTAATCTAAAGATGGCGGTGCCTTCCAATTGTTTTTTATAGTTATTTTGAATACCTACGACCTAGTAGAAAAGTAGATGAATATATCTATTTAGCATAAATAGGTAGATATTAGATACCCACGGTTACATATCTATTTGGGAAAATTAAATTTTGCTTAAAATAAACAAAACATATAAAATAAGTTAGGTAGAAACTTATACCTTATCCTCGTTTCTACGAAACTACCCTATGTTGTTTTAATTCATTTTAGATTTCAACATCCCCAAATACCAATGGCGAGGGGTGGAGGTAGGCTGTTAAAATTCGACATAAATAATGCACACCAAACTTTGTCAGTCATACCTATTTATTTATTAGGTAGGTACTAAGAATAGGTACAATTTGCAAATCGTGCTGGTTATTAAATTAAACCCTGCCTAAACCAAACCATAGTTTGCTATGGGTGACCCGGCAAAAATAGCGCCCCACCCACACACTTTTTCAGTCATGCTTATTTGTTTTCGTTGAATTAAGAATACATAGGTAGGTACCTGTTACCTACAGATGGCCTTGGTTAGTGTTTTCAAAATCATTGTGCCCTGCCTAAACCAAATCATAATCGATAAAAAATATTCTTTTATCTATAAAATATCTAAAATGAAGTAAGGTTTCATGGCATAATTTTAAATATTTTATTGATAAACGAATAATTTTTAACTATTATCTACTATGGCATGGATTAGGCAGGGTTTAAAATTGAATTAAAAAAAACTAACCTTAACAGAATCTACACATTGTACCTACGTTTGACTGACAAAGTTTAGTGTGCCCTATATATGTCGGTTCTTAACAGCCTACCTCTACCCTTCGCCACTGCCAAATACCTATAAGTTGGTCGGTACGATATAAAAAAAGAATAGTAGAAATGATCATTTGATCAGTTTTCTTTTATGTAACTTACATACAATAAATAGGCGCCATAGTAGAATTATGAAAACAATAGTAGATATATATTGAAAAAGTAAGTGTGTAAATTTTTAATTTATGGTTTGATAAATTTCGTCTTGAGTCTTACAACTTATAGGTATGTACCTATACCTAGGTATATCTAGTATTATAATGAATGTGCTATGTTTATTCTGGTAGACCCATAAAACAGCTCGTCCA
Organism: Rhyacophila brunnea; assembly: GCF_057557595.1. Lineage (NCBI taxonomy): Eukaryota > Metazoa > Arthropoda > Insecta > Trichoptera > Rhyacophilidae > Rhyacophila > Rhyacophila brunnea. The sequence continues at coordinate 16,716,569 of NW_028233170.1, forward strand.
CTCGTACCTATAACTATTCATAATAGATGTCTATCTACTTAGGATACCTATTTTTCTCGCGTTAGTCAAGTTCATATAATTAAATATATAGGAGGTAGTAGTAGGTAGGTACCTAAGCTCGTTTATAAAAAATGTTCATTTGCATAGGTAGGTACCTAAATAATACCCGATAGGTGAGTAATTACACCAGTGACAGTAAATGTTATATTGTATCTATACCTAATATTTAACAATTAGGTAGGTAGATACTATATTTTTTAGTAGTTTCATTCAAAAAGTGGTAGGTACCTATGTATTGAAATGCTTAGTTGAATTTGATTGTGTTTAGGTATAGCTAATAACTTTTATTATTAGGTATAACCACAATCACAATCATCAATAAAAATCTACATATTTAGCCGATTATGTGGAATAATAGGGACCTCCTTAGACACCTATAGGTACTGCCCTGCTAAGTAATAAGACAGTGTTTTTGGTTTTAGTGAAATGATAACTGAAGTTTTAAACTACCTTTTCTCTTATATTATGTATGCGGCGCTATTTTCCTCAAGGGATATTTCAATTTTAAAATACATGTGTGATGCAATTTGATGTGATATGATTATTGATGTAATTAAATGATAATTCATAATGTATAGAATTTATTTTAAGTATGTTTCCTGGCGAAGGGTTGCATCTTGGCTACTACAAAATTTCTAATATTCGATATAAAGGTAAATTGTGTAATTATGACGAAATTACAGTTAATATGTACCTACCTACTTAATTTTTTTAGAAGTGAAAGACATAATAATATTACTTAAGTACCTACCTGTATTATTGTCGTTAATTCGATGTTTCTGTATCGTTATTTTTTATATGTATAAAATATCTGTTTTCAAAATACATGTTTGAATTATAAAAAAAATGGGGTTTTATTGTTCTCGCATGATATAATTACAAGTGATATCAGTCGATCGCCACAAATAATTTTTTCAACTAGTCGATCCCAGAAAACAAAAGTGTGGCCACCCCTGGTATATACCTACCTATACAGTTATTAAAAATGACAAGTTTTTGGTGTAGGTACCTACCTATTGAGATTTTACTGGTGCCTCAATAGTGTAGTTGTGTAGTAGTTTTGACAGTGTGATTTTTGTTAACTGTGGTGAATCAACACCGAATTTAGACAAGCTGCTTTCAATTCATTAGCTTAAAATTAAATAAACTACTTTTGTGTTTTTCACCTCACTAGTACTAGAAGGAATGTATGTAGGTACTTTACACTGTACTTCATTTAATGTTTAGAAACAAATAAAAATGGTCTCACAGTTGTAGAGCAACTGGTTGCCAGCGTCCGTGTTGCGTGATATGAACGATTGATCGCTCTCAAAAAAATGTCGGATTGATTTGATTCGATGATCGCGTATCATCACGCAATATTTCATTAAGTAATCTTCCTCAATAATAATAATACGCAATGTTGCCATATGGAATACACACATCGAAAAATGTAAGTAGGTATGTAGGTACCTAGCTAATTTTAAAAGGCCAACGACCTTGTAACCGCAAATATTCGAATCGTGTGAACACGACTTATAGGATTGCTAAAAAAGATGTTCACTTATGGGTAGGTAGGTACTAAGTATAAGATAAATGGTACATATACTTATAGGTATCTATATACAACAACATATTGCAAAAAAATGTGTTCATAGAGGTACCTAGTGCATACTAGCTCATCGTCTGAGAGTATGATATCGTTGTATACCAATATACCTAGGTACCTCTTCATATTAATTTGAATTGATGTTATTTTGGAAGCTTTTATAATTAATCATAAATAAATTTATGTAATTATATTTCAACAGGTAGGTAGGTACGTAATAAGTATACCTACTTACATACAAAAGTAAGTATTTTTATGTGTGTTCCTGCCTGACCTCCCTGCACATACTTAGGTATATAATATATTTAGTAATCGTTAACTGTAACATACTTAACATGGCCCCCATAAGGGGGGCTGACAAGGCTCTAGCCTGGGGGCTGGGTTTAAAGGGGGCCGGCGTGGCGACTCGATCAGTTAAAGTGAGAACACACTGCACAACTTTGCTGCAGCGCTATTTTACTTCACAATAATATAAACATTACAAATATGTGGCTGTGCGATACAATTAAATGTGATATGATGATTGATGTAATTAAAAGAGAGTTCAAGTGTAAAATTCTATTTTAAGTAAAGTGCAACCCACATCGAGGTGCATGTCGCCTAGTGTCACGCTGTCGCGGCGAAAATTTGGTCTATGGTTTCATCATTTTGCAGAATATTTTGAACGTGCACCATCTCGTAAATTCACCGAAGAATGACACTGATGAAGAGTGCCTACTATAATTTATTAGTAATTTGAATTATTATTAATTATTCATGCTAATTTCAATTAATGTACTATAACTTATAACTGTACTAAACACTACTGTATAACATCACCTTACCCTTAATCTTATCGATCGGTAAAGGTCCCGCCAAAGATCTCGGCCTGAGGGCCCGCTTCAGGATGTGGGGACATTGACATACTGGAATACCTAAGCTACGGGTAGAAGTAGAGTAAAGATAAAAACTACTGTAATCTCCCTCTTTTGTGTGACTTTCAGTATGGCAGAAAGCCACCAGGTTTTAGGGTTGGTGTATTAATTGATAACAAATGTACGGTTTATTACCATATACTATATAGCTATATCAGTGGCGAAGACTCCATATTAGGCGAATATAGGTTAGGTATGCACACTGTGCAGGTAGGTAGGTACTGAGTCATGTAGAATATTGTAGAATGGTGTCCGATTCTTCTGGCCGTGCAGGTGAATCATTTAGGTGTTGGTATCGTTACTATAATATAACAAATTACAAATTGATTTCGTCGTGGCCGAAATGCCAGAAGTCCTTCCTCTATCTGTACCACTTATGATGTAGGTAGGTATATTTGTATATTCAAATTTACACAACGTCATAGGTATCTATAGATAGGATGATCGATTATTTTATCGTAACATGACTGAATTTTAGACCAAAGGGCATAAATTATTATCTGGCTGGGTGATGGGTGGAGTTTGATTTAGTTAGATGTTAGCAATCTAAAATTTGACCAACCTGATTTTTAGACTTAATTGCAGATGAACCATATAAAATTGAAAGAAGAAGTGAAAACGACAAAAACAAAGCATTAATTTCGTATTTGCAATGATAACGCATATGCAGATGATGTAAGATGTACGTGTACCTAATATCAACACAGATCAGGTACCTACCTCAAGTGTATTTCTTGGAATACATTTATCAATGGGTAACTATAGCACCAGCTAAGGCCATATTTTTCTCAGCCAACTGACTGTTTTCAAATTAGAAAATAATAAAATGGAATATTTTCTTGAATGTAAACAAAAATCTTGTGAATAAATAAAAAAATAGACAATATTTTATTTTTCCACGATGCGGTCTTTTTTGAAACAGCAAACAGACGTCCGCGAGGCGCATTTGACATATTTATTGATGTGTATTTAAGGTTTAGTGTTACAAGAACACAAATTTCTCTATTTTTACGTTAATGTTCACGGCCGCTAGAGCAATGCCCGTTATTCGAAGGAATACTTATTTTTGAACCACACTGTCTGCAAGGGATAAATGAAAACCAATGTGTACCCACGCCGCGCCGTATTACCCAGGTACCTATCACTATTACAGGTACCTACTAATTATATTATATAACGATTACCCTTAAGTATTATAACATAATACTTAAGGGTAATTTGTGAGAAATACGCATCTTTTATAGATTTTGGTTTAAGTATTTTAACAATTTTATAAATTGTTTGGAGATGCCTTTTATATTTTCTGACGAATCGGTTGCGTCATTTGCGTCAAAAAAAAACATCGATAGACAGTCCTTTATTTTTCGTACTTTTCGTACCTAATTGTAGATATTTTTTGGAAAGAGAGCTTATAAAAGCTCTTGAGTTGATTTTTGGACAAAAATAGCTGATCGCATTGAGGATTTTTTTGAAAGGGCTAAAAACAATAAAATCTCTTTTTAATCTTGAGTGGGAAAGCTGAGCGTATCAACCTACTTCCTTTTCATTCAATGTGGAGTAGCAAAGTCAAACACATATCTACCTACACTCTGAGAGAATGTGTATTAACTTTATTTTGTACCTACTTGTATGATAATTTTATTTTTGTCTTAGATACCTACAGTTATAATGTTTTACAATAAAAAAACCTAAGTTGACCGCCTATGTTACTTTACTTTAGATATGAAGCCGGTAAGTGCATACCTATTATATATTTATCTTCGTGGATATTATGCATAGTTCTTACAATGTTTATTTGTGTGAACGTGCAAAATGCAAGACAGAGTTCCTGTTTCATGGCTTTGCAGACGCCATAAGGCTATGCAAATTTTCAGTGTTTACCTTACAAAAGTGAGTCGCCTGCAATAATTTCGCCCTTAGCGCTTCTCTAAATCATTGTCTTGTTATATTAATGTGTAGCGGGGTAGTTGTACAGGGCAGTGCAGGGTAGTTCACATTTTTTTTTTAAATCGTAGCAATAATCGTAATAATATTCAAATATACCTACTATGGAAGGAGTATTGACTAGAGGTACATACATAGGTACGGTTATCAAAATATGACAATTTATCTAAGTACGGGAAGTAATGCTACAGTTATTCTTAAAAAAAAATCTTTGACTTGACTTATGTTGCTTACTTATTGGTATATAGAAATGTTTAGGTATCTCATACTTATATATATATTTTTTGTGCGTCGGCATTGGAGAAAATAGGCCTCTTAAAATAAACTGAAAATTAGCTAGTATAGTCTAACTATTAACAAACATTTATCCAAGTTTTTCCACTCTGTAGATGCTGATATAGGTACCTACCTAGGTACTCTGTAGAGAGAAAATTTATAATTGATCTAGTATTAGATTAAGTTATTAGTTTGTATCCATAGCAACTACCTAAATGCTGTCGGTATGTAGGTATCTACTCTATCTATAGTTATACCTAATCATTAAGATTGTTCCCGTGTGCATGAAGTCGGTACGCGGAACTAATGTGTTTAATGTCTATCATTGCAATTGTTGACTTTGTTTAGATCGCGCCTGTTGTATCAACTTGCCTCACCTTGTCGTTCTTCCCACTATTTTGTGTCCTGTGCAAATTATCGAACATTGGTGGTAATGTGGTGTGTTTACTGTTTATAAACACTTGATAAACATATAATACAGAAAGAAAGTCGTCAAAAGACTTAGGTAATAATAAGTATCTACCTAACTACCTATTTTTATTAAAATAAATTAAACACGTAGGCATATTAGGAAGCTACCTACGTTAATGAAAATTGTGTGCTTATAAATTGGGTATACTTAATACCTACTGAATTAAGGAAAATTTGATGTTAGGATTAACACATTTTCCTCGTAGAGTGCATAGTTTTTGAAAAAAATCGTCTGACATATTCCAAAGATTCCCAAAAGCCACGTGTGCATGTACGCCCTGGAGAAAATCTATGCTACCCTCAGGCACCCGGCGGGGGTTACTTAGGGTGGGGGTTGAGGTTCCAGGGGGGGTTCCAAAGTTCCGCCGTAGTAAATCACGGGGGCGGGGAGGCCCCGACGCTTATAATAATTTCTAATAGTTGAGGCAGACGGCGCGCTTCGGGATTGTCGCATAGTTTGGAGTTCGCGACGCTCCGGGTTCGTCGCCGGGTGGCGCCCAAGGAAATTACAACGGACGCCGTTTCCCGCCGACGTCGCGGCGCTCGTTGCGTGGACAGTGCGACGGGAATGCTGTGCATTTTTTATGGACGTCACTTTTGATGATACTTGTTGATTTGAAAGGGAATCAACGTATCTATTTACCAATCCACGTAGATACTTAGTATAGCTAGTAGATAACAGAGTTACAACCTATATTTTGTTACCTTCGATGCATATGGTAGATAATATTTTTTTTGACAAAAGATTTATTTAATACTTACCTATGTAGGTATATAAATATTAAAATAAATATACGGACTTACTTCGTTGTAAATTAGTAAGTAGGTAATTACTAACTTTGCCTAACTGGTTCTCAGTAAACCGGTTTACCGGTAAATATGACTCAAATTCATTACCGTTATCGGTAAATTTACTTTTAAATACCGGTATTTCGATATTTTACTTTTTCATATACTTAAATATAATTATAAGTGGATACCTATTTAGGTACTTATATTATAAAACTATAGGTGTCTGTTTACCTTGAATTTATACATGACTACATTGTATATGTAGGTAACTACTACACACGTTATAAGTCATACTAGTCATTAAATACTCTATTCCTGATGTAAGAAAGCATATGAGTATACCCACGTAAGCAGTGGCGCACCCAGGATTTATCATTGGGGGGGCCCAAGGAGGAGAATGTAAATTAGTCCCATAGGATCTTTTTCTTCTTCACAGCCTAATTTCTCGTTTATCGGCCTTTTGTCTATTGCACTCGGTGTACCTACACTATGGTCCCCACATCCTGAAACGGCCCCTCAGGCTAGGATATTTGGCGGGCCCCCTACCTACCGCTAAGATTAAAGGCAGTGTGAAACACTACATTAACGTTTTTCAAATTGTGTTTTAGTTCAAATTAAGGGTACTCATACAGTGAATTATTGGCGATTTTTAATACATCTACTTTAATGATGGAGCTGTCGAGTATCGACACAGAATAATTAAAAAATATATTGCACAATTATATAATAAAGAAGAAGATAAAAATAATAAATAAAGACTTTTTTTTTACTATTAAAGCTAATTTATGATGTGTGTTTATCTCACTTATCTCGTCAACCCGACAAGCCGGGCCCCCCCCCCACCAGCCCGGGCCCACAGGCTAGAACGCTGTCAGCCCTCCTCAGCCATGACCTACACCACTCCGGAATTCGGGTGAACACCGAGAATTTTCGTAAGAAATTTTTGAAAGTTTCATTAGGGATTGGGTTTCTAAAAAAACCTGACATTAAAATTTTTGTGCTAGAAATTAAAATCTGAGAAATTTTTCAAAAAAGGGTGCTGGAGAATTACAAATCATTTTTTTGCCGTTTTTTATTTGTCTAAGCCCAAAGGTATAGTTTATCGGCTTTCAACTTAAATTTTTAAAATCATTCTGATAATTTTGGGGGGTGCCAGGGCTTCTTGCCCCCCCCTGGGTGCGCCACTGCACGTAAAGATAAATACCTAAATATAATTTCGATACCTAGACTATTACCGAATACACTATATTTTGACGCAGGGTTAAGAATGTGTGAGTGTCCAACAAAAATTAGCCACACATTATTGACGTGCAATAGTGTGTGTTGCAACTTTCAAATACACAGATATTGAATGAGCATCAGTGCATAAAACGAGAGCAGTCGTCCGAACTAAAGACAAGCGTATTCTTCACACGCGTTTAAGTTTATCCCATATTCTTCCACACTCGAGACCGGTTGCCTGTTTCTCCACACCCGTTAGGTATTTCAATTCTCTGGGTAACTTGGCAAAAATTTAACCAAACCATCATTAGTGTACGCTAACATTTCATCAAATTCCTTAATAATTACATTTAATAATATGATGCCTAGTGGTAAATTAGCTCACTGATAGTTTATTTATACAATAGTTTTAATGATTTACCGGTAATGCCTTTTCCCGGTAGTTTTGCATGCCCTGGTTACAACTGTTAAACATAGATCGGTACTGCCACTGGCAGATTGACGGTATGGCTAAGCGGAAGATAAGGTATATTTAATTAGGTAAGTAGGTACACTTAATTTTTGCAGAACTTCTTCTTGCAGAAATTGCGAAATCATTAACTCAGTTAAAGGTAATTATGATACGGTAAGTGTACCTATATGGCAGTGGCGAAGACTCTATACTAGGCGATTATTTAAAGCCTACATTCTTAAGAAAAATATTTTTTAATTTTATATTGACATATTAAATAATAATATAATCACATAGTAATATATTCAATATGCCCAATGATATCTATCGTATAATTGTCATAATAATTTTACGATCTTTTCCACCTTTTCAATAAGCACCATTTATCGCATGTCTCGAAGGTTTAAAAAAATAAGCGACATCTCGTTTCGCTTCACATATTGTATGGATTACGTTCGCGTGAATTGAAAACTTTTTTTATATGAAGTTTGTTTCTCATAATTTCAAGACGTCTGAGGCGGCCCATATAAATTGGTAAGCTATTTAAGGAGCGCTTATATTTACGTAAGTGCACATTTATTCAAAATAATTTATATGGGATTCAATCACGTATAAATATTGATTGTTGTTAAAAATAATAAATAATTTATCTCGTGATTTTTCTTTGTCAGTTAGTTTATTCATAGACTAAGACAATTTATTCAGCCAATTATGTAAGTTTAAATCTGATACTGTATCTACTAGTCTCTGTTTTAAATATAGAATTATTTTAAAATATCTAGTTTGCGGGTTAAATTATAAATTGTTATGGAACAGATTCACAACAACGGATATTTTCAATATATTTTGAGCGTATCTTGCGTTTATATTATAAGAAAATACATAATTCAAATTAATTGATTAATTTTATACAATTAGTGAGCTTATGAATTTTCATCAGTTTTTGTGTACCTGCCTATTCATCAGTAGTTATGTCGGATTATCTTCTTATTTCCCGTAAATACATCTAACAAGTGTGCTTTCTCCACAGCCTACCTGTTTCCAAAAGTCACCCTTCGCCACTGCTATATGGTGGGTAGGGGTACATGCCTGTGATTATGATTTATATCCAACAAGATATTGATCCAACTAGAGTTGACATACCTCCGGATTGGAATTTTGAGCTCTCACCGATGTATCCGAGAAAGAACTGCTAAGCAGGATAGGTAGGTGGATATAACTATGCCCCGACTATGTATCTACACATTCTTCAAAAATGAATCCAAAAGCAAATAAACTAAATAATATGGTCAATTTTTGTAATGCCAAAACAAAAAAATGAAATCGGTAAACGGCAAAGCTAGAATAAATAAATTGGCAAAATTATAACATAAAAAGCTGCAGGTATTTACTTGAATCTTTTTCGTATAGCTACCCCCAGCCTCCCCTTTATAAGCTTCCGAGTAACCCCTCAAGTCCCGAGCCTCACTTCATAAAAAATTAAGGAGACGGGGTTGATTTATGGGGGGATGTGATTCAGCGGGGGAATATCGCGGTTCGCGTTTCGGCCGAATTCACTGCAATATCAACACGCGGATTGTGGCCAGAAAGGGACGCGCAGGTAATTTGGACAATTTGTAAATAAGGTAAATCAGTATATCTACTCCTTGACGAACCATATTATGCTCTTGCACAGTGTGAAGACTGTGAAGGTATGTTTATATGGTTTTCACTAGGATTAGTAATAGCTGTTAGTTTAACCGGAACTACAAAAAGCCGAACACCAAGTTTGACACCGTTTTAAAACTAATTTTATTAAAATGTTTCAGAATTTAAATAAACCGGCTAAAAGTTACACGATATAATATGAAAGAACGGATTCAGTGACGTCCCGTGGGGGTAAACAAGTCATGCGTTGCTATGGGCGGTAAATGAATCAACAAATACGATTATTACAACTGCTGACAGCAGCGACGGATTTTCATAAAGCAGACGATGCGATCGTTTCGTTGGAAAGTACCGACAGCTTAGTTTGAAAAATCACAAGGGGACATAAGTACGTGTCAGTGATTCAAACCTCAATGTGTCTAAAACCATATTTGAGAGTAAATTTCGTTGAAATAGTCTACTTTTAAGTATATGATAATATGTAAGTATGCAGGTAATTATGTAATTTTTGATGCATTTGTCTGGTTAAGGTTAAAGATAGTAAAAAAAGGTAGGTATGCACCTAACAATTTTGGATTCAATTTGATACTAAACATGAAGGGGGATTGCATTCTAAGTTCTTAGTCTCATTAGGTCAGCACTTTGCCTAAGAACGCCACTGATTTAAGTCTATTAAATGTAGAAGAACATCCGAAACAGTATTTCATAACAAAAATATTAATTTCTTAAATGTAGATAGGTAGGTAAGTACCTAATTACCGATAGGTAATACTTTTATAAATTGTATTAATTGTTTTCAAAATAAACCTTGTTTCCCTGTCCCAAAGTAGAGGCAAGTCCGCATCGAGCACGAAATTATTATTTTGGCAATAGGTACCTACTTGCATGTTTTCAGTTAGGTACCTTCTTATTATCAGCAACGACGTAGTAAAATCTGTCGTAAAGTAAATCAGTCTAATATTAGAAAAGCAACTATGTATAAAATGGATTGGACTATTTATTTAATGATATATTTTTAGATTTACAGATGTTATGAAACCGTAAAGCGGGTAATAAATAATATGGCTGTTATTTCAAAGATGGTTGCAATAATATCTCACCCGCTCATGATCACCGCTTGGGGATTTGCAGGTATTGCAAAAAAATATTACTAAACTTATCCGTGTCGTGACTTCGAAACAGTCATAAATTTGTTCGAACGTGTCATAAAATCGCGTGACAAATTAACCAATATCGTGCTCCCTAAACTAAACAAGAATAACGTTTTTATTTCTTATTTTTAGCAATCACCCGCAAAGGGTTATCGATGTCTGACATAATAATATAATACCTATTAGCTACTGGGTACCTACCACATTGGATTAATAAAACGTTATAAAATAACGGTTTTCGCTCAAGCTAGTTTAGTAGGTATGTAACACCTACGCCTTTTAGGTATATGCGCATGCGGTTGAAAATTAGTACCTACGCGAAAAGTTTTGACGAAACGAACGTAAAAATAATTACACTAGCTATAGAATAGATATCTTAATTATAAAGAAACCTTGTTAATAGACTTATGAGTTACCACTGATCGTAAAAGTTGTTATTTAATAATTGCTAATAGGTATGTACCTACATTGATTCAAAATCACATAAAAAATAAAATATCCTACAGGTTCGCCCTAGTACCTAGATACTCGTATTTATCTAGGTGACATGTAAATTTCATCACTCAGTAACGGCATTAGGTACTAGAGGTTGGACGGTCTTTAGTATACGGCCATATATTTCCGATTCAACATTTGGCGGTGAACTGTGATACGGCAAACTGCATACGTACAAGATTCTGGACACGATTTTTCTAAGGTGTTAAAATTTATTGTGAATGGTAATTTTAAGGGAACACAAAAATGAACCTCGTTACCTTCATAGTGTGGTTGTAAGAAGGTTCAATTCTCGAGTGTGGAAAATATGGGAAATATTTAAACACGTATTAAGATTATATTAGGTACTTTCAGTACCTATTTATGTCTGTTTCATATCTGTCAAGTACCTATATGAAATGCGTTTTCAATATTGGTAGGTAATATTTGAAGACAAAGCGTATTTTATATTTCTTGCGTTTTTAAGTCATAAACTAAATCCGGCTTCAAAGTTTTAGTCTATGGCGGCTGGGTTATAGGTACATCTGTTCTGCGGTAATTTTACTTGAAAGTTTGGCAGCCAAACAACTTATTTTGGTTCGTACCTATATCTATAATAACAATAAACCGGTTATATATATATTGCCTATTATTATGATAGGTGATAGACCCCCGATCTAAAACATTGACAGTATTTATTTACAGTGCAGTAGAGTGGAGGGGTGGTTGGTGCGCGTGTATCGCGTTACACCCGACATATGGTTTCTAGTCAATAAATTAAATAAACGCTCAGCGCAGACTACATGATGTCTCGTGCCCATAAAGAAATTACTAATTTACCTCGCGGCTTATGGCTATTAAATATTACTAAAATATAAATATATATCTCCACATAGGTACTAACGCAGAGTAAAAATAGAGTCTTTTAAATTTTTCTTATGTTTTATCACGTTGTTTATGTTTGTATGTGCGATTCAATTCCATTACATTTTATGCAAGACTATTTTATAATTGGACATTATACGATATATATCTACCTAAGTCTTATGTATTTTTTCTATTTACCAACAAATCCAAATAATGACTTATAATCAGGGAACTCAGTGATAATAATACATAATACCAGGCCGTGATTGTAAAACCTTCAACTCTAATAAAATAGATTCGTCCATATTTAGTTGAGAGAGTAAGAAGTAGATAGGTCACATTGCTTGGATATCAATATGATACAATACCTTATTGCCAATTAAGTATTTCAGTTTGACAACAATGTTGCTTGATCAATAAATAAAATACTGTAGGTACACCAATGACATTAATGTCATTGAGGTACACACACAAGTTGACAACATCATAAAAACGGTAACTACGACCGACCTATGTAGCTGAGTAGTAAGTAAGTACCTACCTACCTTCCTAGATAAAAGCTAAGTAATATCTATTGAGTGGCAAAACTGAAATATTTTGTTCTGCTGCACTTATCTGAGATTTACCCTAATTATCCTATTTCTATTTATGTTGTCCCTTTAGTTAGATTATGTACCTACTGTGTCGAGTGTGAAAATGATATGGGGGGGGGGGGTCCATTTCGAAAAACTAACCATAATAATTTATTATTGATTTTAAAGAGACAGTAGGGAGCGGGATTAAAAAAATCTAGCAGGTGTCACTTTCCCTGTACATACCCCATACCCAGATACTCCACACTTTCAGCCTGGCAATGAACACCCGCATTGCAGCCATGGTTGATAACTTACTTACAAACTATTGTGTCGCATCCACAAATGATTGTCGAATGCGCTTGGTCTGATAGTCATAATTATTAAGACCATTAGTGTCCGTTTGTGTCGTCCGCACTGTCTTGTTTTTTAGACATACCACGTGAGAATATCAAGAGAAACTTTGGATACCCCAAATGAGTGTACCAGTTCACGGGTTCTCAACTGCCACAGGCCTTGAATACCGAGAAGTATGGGGCCAACCCTTTAAGAAGGCTGTTTGACAGTCAAATCATCTGGGTCACGATCCTCAGCCACGAGGCCATGATGAAGAAGAAGACACATTTCTTTCACGTACCTAATTTATTTGTATTTTTTCGTTTCTTGGGGGGGGGGGGGGGATCCGGACCCGAACCCCACATTTATGTTTCTCACAATTATTATATTTGTTAATAAAGTTAAAGGCAATCGAAAAGATAATATCTATAAGTATATTGTAATTAATACTATGATATATGAATTTAAATTATGAACTTGTGATGGTTTACATTTCACAAAATTAAAATGGGAAAAAAATGCTGAAAAATCACATGATTCGTCTCTACGTCATGCGATACTCAATAAATAGTAGGAGAACGCGTGCGCTTCTGTTTTTGTACAGTTCACCAACCTAACGTAGTAAAATAATAATTATATCAACAAAAAAACCATCCCTCGGTTTCACACCCAAAACATACACACTTGAGCGAGCGCGTGCTTCAAAACAAGCTACTCCGATAATACGTTCATATCTAAAATACAATACCTATTCTTACTAGTATAGAAACGTAAAACCTTTAATTTAATTAATTAAAATAAATATTAAGTAGGTACCTACCTACCTATCTATATTTTTTCCGGACTCAGGTTTTGCCTTTTGGCATCAAAATTTTTAGGTTTTTGTAAGTAAGCAGATAAGTTGGATAAGTTAAATTCGCGGTTATAGTGCGTACAGGCTTGACGTTGACTCAGTTGACTGATTTGAAAGATCCTTGAGTCCACATAATGCGACGAAATGCACTGCTGTTTTAAAAAATATTGCAATATTTTTTACATAAGCATACCTATTGCTAATTTTTTTTTACCTTTCAATTGATTGTTTTATGTGAAGATTCGATTTTTACATATTTTTATAATATCTATAGTATTATAAGCATATTTTATATACCTGGGTATAGTTTTATAAGCATATTTTAATTAAAGGTACACAGTATCTGTTCTGTGTGTCTGACGAAGCGACCATCTTATTGGTTAGTGAAAAACCAACACTACGTAGGTACTTGGGTGTATCACTGACGATTTTATACTTAGATACATAATGCCTGAAAATGTCAAAAGATAAAACCATAAAAAAAATTATTGACTGTAAAATATAGGTACCTAAGTACAGTTAATTGAACTTATATTGAAAAAATATACGTAATAGGTATCGACTTATGAATTTTGAACATTTCAAAGTTCAGTTTACATCTATAGATTATTTTACCACAAATAAAACTAGCTATAGGTAGATATCTTTCCTGAATATGCCGAATGGTAAAACGCGGGTCGGAAACAAAACGATTATGGAAGTGAACAATAATATTGATTTTAATATAAATTCAATTTCAATCAAGTGTACCTACTGCTTAAAAATAATCCTTTATACAGATTAAATATGTAGTGATCTATTAACAGTTCTGTTAAATCATTATCAAAACAAAGAAAAGTTAAAATTTTCTTAACGTAATACCTGAGTATTGTTTGTTCTTTACTAATAAGAAATTAACAACGAATCCACTCAATTAAAAAAAACTTACACTCTAAATCATAAAAGTCAGATCGGGTTTACGATTTTTACATAAGCTTTTATAATGGCGATAAACAGAGAGTTGATGGTATCTTTCGCAGTGCGGTTTATATCACAATAAAATGAATTTTGATCCGCGGATCTATTATTATAGCGAGGCTCGGATATAAAAGTCCACCCGGTTGGGGAATCCGTACAACTTGTTCACGGATCACAGCGGTGGTGGACAGTAGCGTTACCAGATAATATAGTTATAGGTACGTAGATATATTTAACAGACGGACAAACTTACCTAAATAGGTACGATGGTAAAAACAATATGAAAATAATAACATATATAAGTGAAATCGTTCATGAGAGTTTTAGAAGAAATGTCACGTCTAAAATGATGGTTAAATTTATTATTCAAATCATCATTTGATACTTGATAGTAAGTATTCAGCTATCGATAGCTAGTGACTTCATCCGCGTGAAATAAGGATATACAATATAATAATAATTAGATTCATTTTTTTAAATATCAGTGTAATAAATATGCACGCACTTCTACTCGCACTTCACCTCACTACTCAACCACTGCTATCTGACCACTTTATCGACTCGAGATGAATTGGTAAAATAGTGAAAAAATATTTGTTTATCTCTAAAATATCTAAAATTATTTATGGTTTAGAGGATTTTTTTTTTTAGATAAACGAATATTTTTTATTGATGATGCTTGGTTTAGGCAGGGCTTAATGTATGAAAAAAACTAACCTACACGATTTGTGATAGGTATGTATTCTTAATTGAACGAAAACAAATAAGATGATCATGACTGAAGTGTACACTATTTTGTCGGATCGCCCATAGAAAACCTAAACTATTGTGATTTGTTTTAGGCAGGGTTTAATTGAATTTTAAAAACTATTCATCACCATCCGCGAATTGTATTCTTAGTTCAACGAAAACAAATAAATATGACTGACAAGGTTTAGTATGCACTATTTAAGTCCAATTTTAACAACCCACCCCACGCTACTGACCTATGTATCTACGTAGTTATGTTGTAAAACGTATTTGTTGATTTCTATGCTCAGTTACTATAACGTCAAAAATACCACGAATTGTAGACACGTTACAATATTAATAATAAGTAACGAATTAGTAACTGCTCCGTAAAATTTTCAGCTACGCCACTGCGCAAAGTGTTATTGGTAACGCTAATAAACTTAACATGCGCCATAGCCATGATACCAGAAAAATACAAGTATGAAAATATGTCTATGTTTCCAATCGCTAACGAGATTATAAAATGCGGAATAACGTAAATAGGATATTAATATATCTACTTACGTCAAGTAGCGTGAAGCTGACGAATAGAATTTTTATACTTAGATATATATAAGTAGGTATCTATTTACCTAGATACCTATCCGACGTGTGTACATAATAAGTTAACCCCAATGAACGGTTCTTCACCGATGTTCATTGAGTCATAAATGTCAGTCACGATCATATTATACCTACACTCGTTAACATTAGGTATGTTTCTAAAAAAATACTACAATAACTATTAGTTGGGAAAGCATCCATTTCCCAGACCATGGGTGCGGGTTCCAATCACACATCTAGAAAAAAAAACACGTTTTTTTTTTAATGCATGTGCATTTTATTTGAGAAGAAAGTGTTTTAATCTGCTAGGGAAATGGGTAGCAAACTTTCCTACTAATATATTTTATACACTTGAAATCCACTCTGTGGACATCATTGCTTTTAAATAATTGATGTGGCATCTCAAAATAATATCTCTACAAAAGTTCGTATAAATTACAGTATAATAATGAACTGCCATTTGTGAATCGGTCAGATGGTTTCAGCCAATTTTCCTTCATACAATTTCGTATCTACGGAAACTTTAGAAAGCTTTAGCTTTGGCAGTAAAGCTCGCTGACTGAAACAGCACATTAAGATCGTCACCAAGGCAGTATTCATGTGCAACATTTTTTTATATGCCTTTGTTAACATCTTTAGCAGTAGGTAGGTAGGCATACAAATGTGTAATTATTATTTACGTTTAATACTATTTACCTAGCTACGTATTAGTGCATGAATACACTGGTGTACAATATTTACAAGATAAAAAGAACTTTTTATATACCTACAACATTTTTTTAATTTTCTGTTGAATCATATAAACTTGACTTGACTAGCTTAAACGATCAAAAAATTTCTACGTGATAGAAATAATACTGAAATGTCATTTTGACATTCATATTGATTTCCATAGTAATGCACATATATATTAATAATTCAGTTGCTAGGACCCCAGACCCCTAGCAACCAATAATAGTGGATTGGATTACGGATTTCTTCCGAAATATCTTTTCATATAAAACACAATTTACTGAAAATGAATTCAATTCTACTTAAAGATGGCTAAAAGTAAAAAAATGCATTAGCATCGTGTTCTGATATATTCTAAAAGTTACAAATGTGTAGCTAGTCGGGAAGTTAGTTAAAAATCGATTGCAAGATTTGTACCGGACAAATAAGAATACGACCTAATAAAAACGTTGTAAAATATGTAGATAGGTAGGTACTTATATAAATAGGTTTATTATCTACAAATAATTTTGTGTTAAGTAGGTAAGTAGAAGTATTTTTTTTAAAGCTTAATTAAAAAATGTTTTATTAAAATTATATTAGATGCGATATAAGATTAATAATGTTTACAATGTCAGTGGCGTGCGACTGACGTTCTCCAGGTAGATAAATAAGACAAACTTATGCGACTACTGTAGCCCATTTCATAAATCTCAATTGTTTATTCATAGAAATCGTCTAAACAAAATACAAATGTTATGTACAACATGCATGTATCACCAGGCGATCTGGTTTATTTAGATTATGTAGAATGTTTGGATGTTATATGTATGGAAATGGGCTATGTTCGGTAAACATTACGACTTATCTGCCTACTGTTTATTTCGTATTCTGAAAAACAATTAATTTTATAAGTAACAGCGTATACGAACAGAAATAATTCGTTCATAAAGATATTATTTATCCGGATACAACATCTCATCATCAGCCGGAGTCGATCCACTGCTGGATGAAGGCCTCCTGTAGCTCCATTTACTCTTTCCAGTTCCTAGGTTTTCGCTGGATCGTACTTTCATCTAATTTTATGAGTTCGTCTATCCAATGGGTTTTAGGTCGTCCCTGTAGGCGGTATCGCTTGGGGACCACTGTATGAAATAATTAGTCCAGCGATTTCCCATGCGCCAAGCACCATGTCCAGCTCATTGAGATTTCATCTGTTTAGCGACATGTACCTATCACATCGCGTACTCTTGTCTGTTGGTTTTTTTGTTATATTTGTAATATTTCCGCGTTATGTCCAATATGCATGTTTCCATGGCACTTTGCACTACTCGTAATTTTTGGATCACTCTTACATTGAGAGTCCATGTTTTGCACGCATACGTGAGCGTTGATAGCACACATTGGTTGAACACTTTATGCTTAAGACACATTGGGGATTACTTTCGAAGACACTATTTAGACAGTCGTGTGGAGTGAAGATTTTTTTGACGCAGATAACGCGATCGATTCGTCGTAAAATTTAAAAATGAACCTCGAAACATTTCAGACCAGTCATACAGTTATTAAAATCCATATTATGTAAGTACCAACGCGTTCCTCATAAATTGAATATGCATACAATATTACACAAAAAAAAGAAAAAATCCCTGCAACTAGGTAATATCAAAAGGGTCCATAACATAACCACTAAAACAGAGACGTATTTATACACATGAAAATAAACCACTAGGTAGGTACCTACTATTATTATCTATAATAACTTTTATGTTCAATAATAATTAACACGACGCTTAAGCCGCTCAGTCTATAACGTCGTGGATCCCAGGTTCGAATCCTGGCAACTTACACATATTGTTTTGCAATTTGTGTTTGTATCAGAGTATGGATCTAATAGTTTGAGCAAGTGGCTAACATCCATTTCTCGTAAAAAAACTGTTAATTACATACCTCCATCTGTAGAGGTCCATATTATCCTATTAGGATCGGACATGGCCAAAAAAAAATATATTTGCTTACTTTATTTATATCTTTACTAGGAACGTTGATTAATGAAAATTATGTTTTTTTATCGTGAGAGTCTTCAAAATTAGTCAATGCACATGCATAATTCTGAAAACACTCATGAGAAAATATAGCCAATAGAAAAAATCTTTTTCGAAAAAAGTAAGACACCCGACAGGATTCGAACCTGCGTCTCATAGGTATCGCGCCTTGTGCATTACCACTATGATATAACTGCCATGCTTAATTGAGACAAATTTTAACGGTACTGTTCGGTTAAAGCGGATACAGCGGAAAACGCATTTTGAAAATAGCCGATAAGCTGGATTATTTGTTAGTTTGGGTTAGTTTAGGTTAGGTTAGGTTGGGTTAGGTTAGGTTAGGTTAGGTTAGGTTTGGTTAGGTTAACCTAACAAATAATCCAGTTTATCGGCTATTTTCAAAATGCGTTTTCCGCTGTATCCGCTTTAACCGAACAGTACCATTTTAACTATTGGCCTTTTTTGAATACCTGCCCATAAGCGCTCTCCCATAATTAGAATGGTACATTCCTCAATATTGTGAATTATTCGTTGAATAAACGAAATAGTTAATTAAAATTAGTCAATGCCTCGGCTCTTCATGTTCCTAAACTCGCCACTAGTGGTGTGCTTCATAAACACAAACTAGAAACTTCACGTCGCGCAATATAATCATAAATGGATATACGTACCTACCTCTATTTCCGTGTACATACTTTTAATATACCGAAAACCTTATCTACATACCTCTTCCTATATGCACTTTTATTCAATTTCATTGCTCCGCGATATTGATCATACTAGGTGTTGCGCAACGTCATAAATTCGAGCGCTTCTTGTCACGTCGCATCCTAAATTAAGCAGTTTTGTAAGTCTAGAATGATGAATATCACACGATTAATCCATACTAAACTTATTTTATGCTACGGGGCATAAGTAGGTTCTTGTTATTTCGAGATGAATATTATTCATAAAATATCCAGTGTGGTGTCGCAACAATATTACAATAATAAATTACAATACCTGTCATTCGCCACTGATCGAATTCAGCACTCAGCATAAGAGATCTAAATATTCTAAATATTGTAAACACAACGCCATAAGGCATTTTTTTAATGACCGGATAAGGTATTTTAAACACATACCACCCCAATTATGTTTCGTATGTATACCTGTAGGGCCTTGTAGGCCGTAGGGCGTAGGGTAGGTATACCGGTGTACATTTTACAACGTTTTTCTTACCTCGTACTCTTATTTGTCCGGTGGTTCTTTGTCCGGTACAAATCTTGCAATCGATTTTTAACTATCTTCCCGACTAGCTAGACATTTGAAACTTTTAGAATACATCAGAACACGATGCCAATGCATTTCTTTAATACTTTTAGCCATCTTTATGTAGAATTGAATTCATTTTCAGTTAATTCTGTTTTGTATGACAAGTTATTTCGACACCATTATTGGTTGCTATGGGTCTAAAAATTAAATAATAATATATACGTGCGTTACTATGGAAATCAATAAGACATGTCAAAATGACATTTCAGTATTATTTCTATCAAGTACATTTTTTTTGATCGTTTCAGCTAGTCAAGTCAAGTTTATTATGATTCAACAGAAAATTTAAAAACGTTGTATATAAAAGTTATTTTTATCTTGTAATTATTTAGAAATATATGATCATCTTTTGCTATTTTACTTTTATTAAGTGTTTAGTAAGTAAGTACCTACATATTGCTTTCAGAAAAAATAAAATAGTTAATGTCATTTAGTCATCATAATACAGATCATCTAATTTTAGATTTAGTTTAGTATTGTACTTATGTTTACTATAATATTCTACCTGCCCTACTTTCCTCTACATACCTATAATTACGTAATATAATACAATAAAATTTTACCCAATAAAAGTAAAATTCGTCAAATATATCAATGTAGGTAGATATCATACCTAGATATTAACATGTAGGTATACCTTGTGTCAGTGGCCAAGGGTGGAGGTAGGCTTTTAAGATCAGACATAAATAGTGCACACTAAACTTTGTCAGTCATACGTATTTGTTTTCATTGAACCAATACTATTATGTGTAGACGGTGTTTGTTAGTTTTTTTTAAATTCAAATAAACCCTGCCTAATCCAAGTCATAGTAGATAATAGTAAAAAAATATTCGTTTATCTATGCCTGTACCTATCTAAAATTATGATATTAAAGCAAACATAATTTTAAATATTTTTTTATGATGCAACAATATTTTTTATCAATTATGGTCTGGAATAGGCAGGACTTAATAAATTTAAAAAAGTAACCAATACCATTTGTAATATGTACCTACCAATTCTTAATTCAACGAAAACAAATAAGTAAGTATAGCTGAAAAAGCGTGCACTACTTTTGTAGGATCTCCCATAGCATACCAAAATTATTATGGTTTGGTTAAGCATGGCTTAATTTAATAACCAGCACCATTTGCAAATTATATTCTTAATTCAATGAAAACAAATAAATATGACTGAGAAATTTTAGTGTGCAATATTTATGTCGAATCTTAACCAGAGCGTTGGAGCGGACCCTTTTTTGTGCGGCTCCACTCCAGCTCCGCTCCGGGACCTAATACTTGCTCTGGCTCCGCTCCGGGTAAAAAGTTTTTATAAGTATTATATTATGTATACAAATGTTAAAAAATAAATAAAAAATATGTAGTACTTATTATAATAATCGTCTTTTTCATTATTAACTCTATTAAATAAAAACCGACAGCAAATTGTCTCTCATTATTTGCATTTTTTATCAAAAAAGTGAGGATATTTATCACCCTAGCAGTGTTGCCGTCTTTCAAATAATTCCAGTGTTGCAAAGTGTCAAAATATACTATTTGCATTGGATTTTAGGGTGAAAATTTAATATTAAACAAAAAAACATCCGGAGCAGTGGAGCACTATAAATTTTCAGTGCTCCGGCTCCGCTCCTGCTCCGAATAAAATCTCATTGGTCCAGTGCTCCAAGCTCCTGCTCCCAGCTCCGCTCCAACGCTCTAATCTAAACAGCCTACCTCTATCCTTCCTCACTGGCTTGTGTTTTATAACACATTCCTACTTTATAATATCAAAACTCCCATTTAAAGTATAATTTTATTGAAAAATCTTTTCGGCGTCTTAATGTATTATGTGCAATCTAAGTGTATAGGGGCCGATTCGTTTCATTGTTGACTGACGTTAGTGCATAGGTATTTAAAAATAATTACACAATCAAACAAATTTATTTATCGGGTTTTTGATTTTTTTTTGTCTTCTCTATTCAACCATATTCGAAAATCTATTCGCGGTCGTGTCCGGAAATTTGTACGTATGCGGTTCGCCGTTTCACACTTCATCGTGACATGTTGCATCGGAAATATATGGTCATATATTAATAAAGACCGTCCAACCTCTTTGGGTCGTATAGTGCTTAGATAAAATTCATATCTAAATAAAACACGGTTCTTTTCGGCTAACAGGAAGCCAGCGGCTATGCTGGATTATTTGTTGGGTTAGGTTAGGTTAAGGTATGTTAGGTTTGGTCAGGTTTTCATTCTTGAATTCATGAATTTTGACAAAATCGGCTATGAAAATTGAATTAATCTTCATACTGAATCTATTAATTGGAGACTGTATAGTAGCTTTACGGTAATCTCTTTCCGATAGAAAGCTCATGGTGAACTGTGTTACAGTGAAATGTTTTATTGGCAATACCCAAACTATAATTTTCGAACTCGTTACTGACTGCGTTGTTTTTATACTATGCAATATATCTACCTACTGTAAAGTAGAGGTCCAAAATTTTAACCGGGCAAGAAAATAAAAGTTCGACACCTTGTTCTGACTTCAATCTAATATTGTATTCATAATCTTACACGCGCCACACCAGAGTAACAGATAAGAATCAATTTGAATTTATTATAGTTTACGAGTTATGTTGTTATGTGATTCAATATAACACGCGATTAGGTGACCTTTCACAGTAGCGTAACTCGTTTCAAATTATTATACTGCATGCGTTTATTTAAAGAAATATACGAATCTTTTAAACATGGAAATGCGATTTGAGAAATATATGGTGTACATAGTCACTAGGTAGTTAGTTTTATAATCTAGTTGTAGATAAATCGTGCTCCATTGTGATCTTTTTGAATACACTTGTAACTTATATAACGATTTTATTATCTTTGTATCCATAATTTTCATTCATTCATTCTGACCATGTCCGATCCTAATACGATCATAATATGGGCCTCCACAGAGTGGAGGTTTGTATTAACAGATTTTTTTTAAACGAGAAATGGATGTCAGCCACTTGTTCAACCTATTAGGTCCATACTATGACTCATACACAAATTGAAAAACAATATACATACTTGCCAGACCCAGAATTCGAACCTGGGACCCACGACGCTATAGGCCGACGCTTAAGCCGCGTGACCATCGGCCATCATAATAGTTATTTTTAATAGTGTCGATTAAGCCATTCCCTTCCTGGGAGACTTGTTACTGTCATCTAGAGTGGGATTTCTTAAACTTTTTTTTAAATTTCT
This sequence comes from Rhyacophila brunnea, assembly GCF_057557595.1. Lineage (NCBI taxonomy): Eukaryota > Metazoa > Arthropoda > Insecta > Trichoptera > Rhyacophilidae > Rhyacophila > Rhyacophila brunnea. The sequence continues at coordinate 16,739,779 of NW_028233170.1, forward strand.
TTAACTTAGACTGCAGTACCATTTTAGAGCATAGGTACGTACAATACCGGATTTTGTTCCGCGGAGGCCCGAGACACTGGCAAATTCGGAAAACCCATCCAAAAAATTTGCATATGTGATAAACGGCCATTGAAAACTAGTACGTATAAATAAATGGATATACCATATTATATTTATATATTATATTTTCTAGGCCAGATTCCTCTCGATTCCAGGCGATGCCAGAAACATAACAATTTCGTCAATCTAGCAGTCTCTAACTCTACTTTTCGGACTTTTCTACCTCTTGGGTACGCTGGGTGACTAGATTTATCCCGCGATGATACCTCCTTTGAACTATGTGCCCAGCACCTAGCGCATACTTCTTTTTATACCATTATCCAATCACTTATTTTTTTGTCTTTTCGCGTTATGCCCAGCATATACTTATCCATATCACGCCATACCACCGAGTAATGGCGTAGTGAAAGTAATATGCACCTATTAATGATACGAGGGTGGGTCAATAATTCCTTAGAAAAAAGCATTAAAACAGTTTTTATTTTTGTATTTTTTTTTTATTTCTCAACATAATCTCCTTGGAGCTCAATATACTTGGTTAGACGTTTCTCAATTTTTTTTAAACCGTCAGAAAAATAAGTTTTCGGAAGGTCCTCAAAATAAGCATTTGTCCGATCGATGACTTCTTCATTTGAAAAAAAACGTTGTCCACTTAGCCATTTTTTTAAGTTTGGGAAAAGGAAAAAGTCACTGGGGGCTAAATCTGGCGAATACGGTGGGTGGTCGACCAATTCGAACTTCAATTCTTCAATTTTAGCCATTGATCGTAAACATGTGTGAACACGGGCATTGTCCTGATGAAAGAGGATTTTTTTCCTGTTTAAATGAGGCCGTTTTTCTTCAATTTTGTTTTTTAGCTGGTCCAATAAAGATGCATAATAATCCCCTGTTATTGTTTTTCCTTTTTCCAAATAGTCAACGAAAATAATTTCACATGCATCCCAAAATACAGTAGCCATAACCTTACCAGCTGATTTTACGGTTTTCGCCTTCTTTGGACATGGTTTGCCTTCGCAATCCACTGCTTTGACTGTTCTTTCGTCTCGGGAGTATAGTGGTGTATCCATGTTTCATCTACAGTCACAAAGCGACGAAAAAATTCATCCGGATTGCGTTGCATGAGCGACAACAGGGCTTTAGAGGCCACCACCCTATTGCGTTTATTGTCGACTGTGAGCACACGCGGCACCCATCTTGCAGAAATATTTTTCATGCCCAATTTGTCATGTAAAATAGAAATGACGCTACCTTTTGAGATCCCTGTAACCTCAATTATCTCACTCAACTTTAATCTTCGGTCACTTAACACCATATAGTGGATTTTATTGATCATTTCTGGTGTAGTCACCTCTACAGGACGTCCTGAGCGTGGTTCATCCTTTGTTGATGTACGACCACGTTTAAATTCATTTAACCAGTTATAAATAGTTGCAAGTGAAGGAGCAGATATGCCGTGAACTAAATCCAACTCATTTTTTTATTTCCTTTGCTGTTAACCCTTTTATATTAAAATGTTTAATAACAGCTCTAAACTCAATTTTCTCCATTTTTGTAAACAAGCAAATTTTTTTTTTAAATGTACGAGAAACACACAACAACCCGACCAATCTGATTGAAACTTCGCAGCATACTGAATCGGTAGTGCCGCTGCATGAAAACAAACCGCTTACAGTACTAGTCGCGCCACCTGTCGGCTTTTATAAGGACTTATTGACCCACCCTCGTATTTAATATAATATTGGTGATATATAGCTATTACCTATGTGTTGTATACCTACACTTAGGTACCTACTTATAAAAGTATTCGCTCATTTTCATATAGGTAATATATTACATGTCTACTTATATATATTATCATGACTTTTGGTACCTATACGGTATATATATTATAATATGGATGCATTAACAAATTAGCATCCGCTATCTGTTGAAATGATAATAACGATAGTAACGTAGTGCAGGCAGAACTTCGTAAAATGAATCAATCAGTATATTAAACGTCAACATGTCAAGACATTAATGTCATCAGATTAACGGATGACTTACCGGACTGGCGTGAAAAGCTAAATCAAGCTTTTATATCCTTCTTCTCGAAGTCAATATCAATAATATAAAAGTCAAGCACTGTTTGAAAGGAAGCATTTATTATAGTTATATTATCAGCCAATATTAAATAAAACTACATTTTTTTTCTACCATGTCCGATCCATTAGATCATAATATGAGCCTCCACAGAGTGGAGATTTGTACAAATTGAAAAACAATGCCTATGTGTATTTATTTGCCAGTCCTATGATTCAAACCGGAGACGCACGACATTAAAAACCGAAGTGTAAGCCGCTCGGCCATCGTGGGCAAATATTATACTTAATATAAATTAGGTAGGTACTTACCTACATTAGTAGTAAATTTGACTTTTCTTCAGTTTATTATTTTAATTCAAAAGTGAACATATTATACCTACAAGAGTTTTAAATTGCGAAGCATTTTTATTAATTAACTTTTAAAACCTCAGAAATATAGGTAATAAGTAGCAATTAAGTTTTTTTTAGAAAAAAAATATTGGATCGAGTGGAAATCAAATCCACGTCTTTTGATTGCTGGACGATTATTTTGACAAACTTTTTTCTTAATATGCGCATGAAATAATTTTGTGTTTTCTGCATTATTCAAAAATATATAAAAAGAAATATCCATCCACCCTTGTATCAGAAATCTGAAATATCAATTGACTGTAGATAAATTCCAATTAAGTAGATTTGGCAGGTAATGTTTTTTTTAAGTTTGATAATCACTCATCACGATGCAATTATTATTATCGTGGTCGATTGCGCCCTAGGTGAGGCCGATAACTGTACGGCTGGAGGATTTTAGTTACAGAAATGGCGGATGCAATATTTGCTAGATTGTCACGAAGGAACGACGGAGAAAAAGATGCATGGATTTTTATAATACAATAATTAACATAAACGTATGAGTACCGATTTCCACGAAATGGTAATAGTGATATTTAATCTAACTCTAACAATTTACACGCTAAACCTAGTCAATAGTGCATTCACAGAAAAATTAGAATAAGTATTATATGAATTTTGTGTTCTCAGAGTGCATCATTTGATGACAGATAGGTACCTATATCATACATCATTTTATCGCTCTTGACTGGTATGTTATGTATCTATCTAACTACATACCGCGTAAATATAAAACTATTGTAACTAAGTGCAATTAAGGTAGACACCTAAAAAACTCGCGATGACATTATTTTTAGTATTGGAGAAACCGTTAGAAACGAAAGTTTTCTTTTGATAATCGCCACTGAAAGAAACTCAAATATAACAATCGGAAGGATTTTTGCCATAAATAATAAATATCCAAAGGTAACGGTCATAATGTGGACACATTTCGGACACGCGATGGAAAGATGAATTTTACAGAGGTGTATTTTAATGACAGTTTTGTGCATTAAAGCAAAATAAATATTTTTACAATATCGGTATTGGTATGCACTTGAATCTGAAATAGTCCAGATATAGTCCATATGATTCATACCTATATGTAAATTTTATCATACGTACGTATTTGGTTTATATAAAACTCTATCCCTGTATTGTAAAAATGACTGGATACCTACAGTAAATTACACAGGTTCGAAGCCCGGTACCTAAGTATTATTAACATCCTGTAACTAAAATTTATTATTATTAAAGACGACAGTCATGGCACTTAAATATAAATATTAGTGGTTTATTTTTTTCTGAAGGACAAAAATGCGTACCTAGTTATGTTATATGGTGATAGTTGATGATAGTTGCAAGGATTTTGTTATATTTGGGTAATATTTTATATCCAATTTGTTAGAACGAGGCGTCGTTATTGGCATAATTTTATAATTGTATGAATGGCTTAAACTGTTTCGAGGTCCCCCTTTAATCTTCTGACGAATCGATTGCGTCATTTTCGTCAAATAAATTCGCCGCTGTCTACAATTATTTGTAAAGACAAACAAGCTGAAATATATATTTTTTCATTATAAATAGGTACCTACTAAACCTTATCATAATTTATACTTATTGGATAAAATCAATTATTATTTAAATTTGTGATTGTTCGTTCGGAAAATTTTTACATTATTTAAAAATCCAACTCTGTCGTATACTGGCTATTCATAAATATCACGTCTGCTTACATCTGACCACCTTCAAGATATTTGTTTACATGAAAAGAAATCCCTATATTTTAAATCCTTCTGCCATCCATTGTGTCATCTCCTTTGAAAGCTTATGAAATATTGCATAATATTGTAATGTTATCGAAGAACGCAATAACAAATCTCGTGATTACGTCTGTGCAGTATAGAAACGTTTACCGCAGCCACCTTTGCATTATTCAATAGGATTAGAAGTCGTTTCATATTATATTATCTTGGTGATAAACGCAATGGAATTTTAGCAACAACACAAATAATATACTCGTAGGTAGGTACCTAAGTCATGCTTATGCATAATACAAAAAAATCAAATTTATTTATTTACTTAAGTACATAATAGGTACCTACTTGTAATATATAGTGAACTTGATGTTCACAACATGACATAAAATTTCATAAGATATTAAGTATGATATTGTATAATAAGAAAGAGAATATTTACCAAACACAAGAACATACCAAGATGTATAAAAAAGTAATATACCGAAGTTAAACAAAAAAACGACGGAAAATACCAGGATTAAATCCGTCAAACCCACATGGTCACGAAGACGGGTGGGGGAAAACAGGTCTCGATAACTACATTCCGGCCATCTTTTTCTACGTTGATTAGATATAGTACAAAATGGTAAAAATTATAGTATTTCTGAAAAAACTATACTTAGTACAGGAATATTTTTCGTCTCGAATCCTTCAAAATTATAGTATTTTTGCCATATACATATTTTTCGGGGATTCAAAATTATAGTACCCCACTATAATTACAGTAAGCACATATTCTTCATAGCTTCATGAGATATCTGGATCCGATCCGGACGTTTATGTTGTACTTTTTAAACTATTGATTCACTGAATCAACAAAATAAGACTGAAAATGTATGATCTGCGATTATTACATTACCTACTGACTGCAATGATCTACGAACAATGCGTCATTGTTTTTTATATCAATGCTATACGGCCATCTCTTTCCGGTACGGTAGCTCATGGTGAACTGTACATGTACTGTTCGGTTATACGGAATACAGCAGAAAACGCATTTTGAAAATAGCCGATAAACTGGATTATTTGTTAGTTTGGGTTAGTTTAGGTTAGGTTGGGTTGGGTTAGGTTAGGTTAGGTTTGGTTAACCTAACAAATAATCCAGTTTATAGGCTATTGTCAAAATGTGTTTTCCGCTGTATTCAGTATAACCGAACAGTACCTAAGAAAATGTATGTGTAAACATGTATTATCCTGCAGTTGCAAGAATGCATGTTTGAATCAAAAAAGTTCGGAAGCTTCTGAATTTTCATGCGACAGTTGAGAATTTTTCGATCTGCGCCTGCGCAGTAGAACGATAGTGGCGAACCTGCCGGCAAAAAAACTACGAACGAATTTTGAGGTTACTCGTCTCGCTCACTCTTGAAGAATGAGACTGGAGAGACAGTCAGGACTTTTACGTGTCACGATAATTTAAAATACGCACTGCCAGTAAATCCATGCAAGTATACAGACGCATTTACACGTAATCTATTAATTCAGTTGTAGGTACTGTAATAGTGTAATACAAATAACGAACACTGCAGAACTCTTTCAATTAAATTTCACATTGTTTGAATTTTACTCGCATACCATGTATAAAGTATAGTGCTTTCAAAATTATTATTAAAGTGATTCATATTATTATTACAACAAGCTGCTTGCACGCTACAAATCAATTGTCTTTTTGGACAAAATTCGGGTAATTTTTCTAAAGCACTACATAAAATGAAATATGTTTTTTTTCGACAGGAGTCGGATGCATCTGCCGGGGTGTCATAAAACCATCATTATTTGGCAAAGCACTTAGCTCTATTGCACTGTTCTATGGACTCGGCTACCTTAACTGCCCACGCCATAAACACCAAAGGTGGCACGTTACTGGCAACCAAAGAATATTTATAATTTTATTATAATACACATATTATTTTCATATACATTTTTGATAATTGTGTAGTTTTCTAAAGCTAGAGAGTGACTACGACTGCATAGCAAGTAGAAAACAATGAATTTCAATTCACATATTATATGCAAAAAATACGTACCTACCTACACATAAGTATATTTTTTATTTAATCCATATTATGCCACATATTTTAGTTTGTCATAATTGACATAATATTGCTTTCACACACATAATGTATTCAAAGTAAACATGTATATGTATGTTATTTTATTCAGCCGCAATATTTATAATAGTGGTCTTAATTTAACTTTGGAAAAATAATGCAGATAAACCTATCGTTAAATTCTATAGGAGAAGATATTTAGAAAGTAGTATAAATAGATTCTGGAATAAACCTACTATTAAAAATTATTTAAATACAATTCTAAGTATGTATTAGGTATCAATGAAAAATTTGTCGTTTTTAAATTATTAATGTTGTTATTATTAATATTTAGTAGAAGGTCACCGTAATTGAAGCCACTTGAATGTTGAAAATAGCGTCTGAAGAAATAGGTTGGGTTGAATATTCACAAAAAACTTAATTATTTTTAATTTTGCTATTTTTACAAAAATAAAGAAATACGTTGTATTAAATTATTAATCGTTTTTTATCTAATAAAGTACATGTAATTAAATATGTTCCGGACAATAATTACTTCCACGAGTTGTCACTGCAATGCACCCCCGCACACGCCACATAACTCATTTGAGGCGGCAGAGGTGTCATTGTTGGTCCACCCCCACCCCCACAGAGTGGTCAGCCATGGACGGTAACCTAACCCTATAACTTTATAATGTATTTCAAAGTAAATTATTACTATTATTATTGTGATTCAGTTACGAGTTTGTTTCTATAGTGCTTCATGTCGTCACAGACCATAAGTTCCTCATTTTTTATTATTATTTTATGATCTAACAAAAATTAATCAAAGCATTACTGATATATTGAAAGGTGGTAGTGTAGTCTTTCGATTTTAGATGGGAAAATATTAGTACCTAGTACTTAAGTAATCTGGATCATACAAGCAATGATAAAGGTTATCTTATCTTAAATCACTAAAAATAAGTGAAAAATGGTAAAATATTTTGACCCATAATCCGCAAAGCATAAACACTCAATAAAAATGTTGAACTATATTTAAAATATTGACATATTAAACTCATTATAAAGGCGTTTGTTTTCCAACTTTTCATAGTGTTGCTTCAAATTGTGTATCAGATTGTGTAGATTTGGGAAACTAAAACTATAAAATGCAAGCCTTCGTGCATTTGAACATACTTTTTTTTAAAAATAATTTTTAGCAAATACCTAATGCGAAACATGTGTGTGCGTGTGGAGAAACATGGGATAAACTTAATACTTTGGACGCTGAAGACGCACCTGGCGCGTAATGGCCAGGCGGCTGATCGATGTAATTAACGTGCATTTTAAAGGTGGTAATTAAAAAAATCATTATCTAGTCAGCAGCGAATGAGTTAAGTTGTGTTTAAGTTTATCCCATGTGTTATTATAATTAGGTGGATGCACATGTAACATAAAATGCACTATAGTGTTTAAAGTTTGTCACGTAAACGAAACGCGCATTGAAATTGGTAATACAAACGATTCCGCTTAATTGAGCTACCGGTTAATTGCGGCAGTCGCTTATTTGGGCCAAATCTCTAGGAACGGAAAACTAACAGCAATTTCCTTCGTTTACTTGGGCCAGTAAATGCGATTAACAGTGGAAAAATAAAAATACGAAAATTCTTACTTTTTTGTGCATCGGGGCAGCCGATTAATTTAAGCAAAGTGTCATCGTCCCGATATGTCCCAATTAAGTGGGAACGACTTTATTTGAGAACGCACTGCGTGCTTTGTGTTTCTTGTGTTTTATAGCCTACCCGAATCCATTTTCAAAACCTTGTTCCATAGTGACTGGTTCTCACATTTCTATCTTATTAATGTCTTCTGTGGTTTAATGTACCTACCTAGGAATTTAAGTGACTAATACGGAGAATTAATTTTTAAAAAGTTTTATTTTCCCACCTTGAAGGGCAACTGGACTAGTTTGTTCATTGTAGGTTAGCATTGTGCACAATTCATCTATTCAACACTTTCAATGGGCGAAACAAAAAAGGCGAAAATTTCGGAATAGAGGCGATTTCGCCAAAATAATAATGGGATTTTACGAACGTGCCGTAAACCTGTAAGCGGGACTCATATTTAGCGTGATATAATAGGTTTTTGTTACAGTGGACCGTGTCCGATGAATACTTGGAGCTAGGGCCCTTTTGGAGCCTAATGACGCCATTTGACCTCGATCTTTTGTGGAGTTATTACCATCGCCAACCCCGTTCTTTCAAGTGCCAACCCTGTGTGGTTTTAAACCAATTTATCATTCGAGCAATTTTAGCGTTAATGTATTGTTATTCCGTTACATACCCTATGAAAAATCGGAAAGTACAGGCAAGGGAGGGTTTTGTTGAAATATTTTTAATGATTACAATGAATAGAATAGTAATATTAAGATGTCACAATCTAACAAACAATGCCTAATAATTATTACGACTGGCCTTAAAATATCAGTTATAATAAAATAAAATGACTTACTTGCATAGTGTTAAAATCTATTCATATTAGAACACACAATGAAAATGTATCATTTTTCAGTACTTTATTAATGATGTAGATATATCTTGGTTATATTTCCTCAAAAAATTATTACCTACTTACTTATAAACCATCCAAATGCTTGTTTTATATGGACAACTATGTTTTAATGTGATTTGTATGAACCAGTTTGTATTCCAAAATTCTTTACAATACAGTCTTACTATTTGTTGAAACTATTCCATACGAATTGATAGCACAAATTCTTATGAATTGAAATTGAAATTTAGTTTTTATCAAAATACTAACACTCAGTTGATAGGATTAATTAATAAATTGATACATTAATATAACCTCATTCCTACATACTAGTCATCTCTGTGAATTGTTTATCTTTTTCAACGATCATTACCGACTACATGAGAAACATAATATATTATTTTTTGCTGTTGTGGTATTATAGGAGAGGTATGGGTTTGAAGATAATGATGATTATGTTATCTATCCTGCAGATATTAGTAGTATTCAGTGAGCAGCTGGGGTGTAAATGAACAGGGGCAGAGTTCATATTGTGGAAAGCTTCAATAATGTCCATTGCGTAGGTAGGTACATATTCAGTTAATGATATGAAATTATGTAGGCGAAAAAGAATTTATTATAGTATAGTGAAAACAAGTAGGTACCTACCCATTAAAAACTCGAAAAATATATCCACTTAGGTATTAATAATATAACGTAGAGAACGGGAAATAAAATTTACATAGGTACATACGGTAGGTACCTAATCCTCATTTTATACTAATTTTATTTCCTTTTCGAATAAGTAGGTAGGTAACTAGATGTAGGTACACGCTTACATAGTTAAGTCGGTGTAACGTTAAAATACCTGCATTATTTCTCTAATATTTATGATTAGGTAGGATATATTATTATAGAAGAGTCTACAAAGTATACCGTCAGGTTAGGTACTTACACCATGATGACATCTCTCATGTTTTACGGATTAATCTATTCCGTAAATAGATTTTGTCGGAGTTGATCGAGTGCCCGGTGTTCTTCCTGCAAAATCCGTTATTAGATTGGAAGCTGATTTGACCAATTGTTCGAATATTATGTATGGCTGTCATGTTAAAATTAGTTTGACGCTTACGTCCATTTCCAATAACACATTTGACTGACCACGTGATAACACCTATCAATGATTTCATAATTAATTGTTTAATATCATTTTCCATAATATAAAGGAATTAAACTAGGTAGGTATTACAGAGAGCGGGTATTTATTGGTTTATAACGTTTTCAGGTTTTTTACGTCTCGTACAAAATAACGGAATACTTATACCTACATACCAAAATGAAAATAATACTTTTATTAGCATTAGCGCATTCATAATTATTTTCCTCGGCAATGTTGGTCAATTTGATAAATATCAGCGTCACAGGCGACCTTTTTTGAATAACTTACTGTTAAGTATTTTTATATCGTGCACACGTGTGCGATATATTTTCAGGTAGGTACATAAATACATAGAATTTAGTTGTTATTAAGTTAAATACTCAAATATAATTAATTCTACATGAAATGAAGAAACAAAAATTATTAGATTATAATAAATTATGCACCAATCCATACGCTAATGCGCCATATGCACAGTAATAAGTGACAATTTTTTTCGGGTAAACGCTTGATGATCCGATTTTCCGGATTTTTTTTTTTGTATGGGTAATTCGGAGTATTCAGATAATTTCTAAATTATTATAACTGCCTAGTGTTTAGTGGATTTGCATATAATGGTAGAATGTAGATACATAATTTGAGTTAGGATTTCTAGTTGATACTTTCGTACATTTGACTTACCATTACAATATGTATGTACTATTTAAATATGTCATAGTATGTACTTTGATATGTATTATGTTCTTATTTAATATGTACTTATAAAAAAATTCTTATTTTTTTTATGAATCAACGTAAATGTCAAATAATCATTTACATAGTAGGTACCTACTGAGTTTTCGGTTCTCTTTTTTATATGCCTCCTAACTTTTTTAAAGTACATAATATCAACCAGTAACTTCTGACGTTATCCAGAAATATTATTTGACATCAAATTTCAAGAATATATAGTTATATGGGCAGGTAGATATACTAAGTATGCTTTTTTAATGTACCTATGTGTAAACTGTAAATAATTGTATGGTTTTCGAGGTTAATTGTAAGGTAGGTACATTACATTTTTTGAGAAACATCTTTAGTGTGATATCTGAAAATAGAATTTTTAATCCGGTATATCCGATGAAACCATTGTACAGTTTCAATTTTCAATCAGAATAGTTACTAGAACACAAAATAAAATTTGAATATCTATAGTTATGTAAGTAAAAAGCATTATACAAATGCAGAATACAGAGTCTAATCGATTATCTGTTCGATTGGTTATCCGTTTATTTGAAATCGTCAACTTGGCAAAAAAGACCTTTCACGAATTGGACAGTGGCAGCTGATGACAAAAAAATGTGCAGTAGCCGTAAAGAATAATAAAAAAAACAATAACAAAAAGGTAGATACGCAAACAAACGAATATCAAAAAGGAAAAAAAGCAATCGTGTGTTTTACGTAGTGCAAACAAATTACGATGGCATTCAATCAAAATCGCTTCACTGCGGGGCGAGGCGCTGAAAAAATTTGGGCCGACGAAAAAGATGATACCAAACGGTTTACGATTTGTGCTTTTTCACTTGTGGGAACGCGCTTTTTCACGGACGTCCGTTTTAATGATCGTTTACTATGAAATTCATGAATAATTTGCATCATAAATAACGTGGCGCAATACCTATATACACCTACTATTAATTTTAGATAGTCTTTGGGTACCTACATACGTGTTCATTTTAAATTCCATATAAGTCATATAATATTTTCAATTCAGTAAGCTGCCCTATTTCTTTTTATATTATTATAATATAGTAATTTATGTAAATTATATATTATGTACCTACCTATATATACGCTGCTTGTACGAAGGAAAATTAACCAAAGCTATAATGCCGATACTTCTTTGACGACGTGGTCAAATCTGCAGATTAAAAAAGTGGCATTTATGTTAGGTTCTTTATTCTTCTTTAGACCATGTCCGATCCTAATAGGATCATATGGGCCTCCACAGAGTAGAGGTTTGTATTGACAGATTTTTGTTTTTACGAGAAATGGATGTCAGCCACTTGCTCAACCTATTAGGTCCATACTCATACTTCATACACAAATTGAAAAAACAATATGGGTACTTGTCAGATCCAGGATTCAAACCTGGGACCCACGACGCAATAGGCCAACGCTTAAGCCCCGCGGCCCTCGACAGGTACGACAAAGCGTCATAGAAAGCGGCCGTGCATATCCACGGTTGTGCATATATGACGAGTGGTGGTGGGCACTTTAACGTAGGCCCTAGTCATATATAATTACTGTTTTGTAAAGAAAAATGAAGTATCTGAAGCATTCATAATGACTGAAACGTACCCGAGTATGTCATATTTACCGATCTGAAAAACTACTAAGATATTTTTGAAATTCGTACAAATTATCGCCTTGATAAAGTCTCACTGAAAATTCCACATGTTTAATGGTTTTCTGCGTTTTAAAAATTTTCCTTTTCAATCTAATGGCGTTTGCAAATTTTAATTTGCAATAGCGGTATTCGCATAAGCTAACGTAACATACCTATAACCATGTAAATATTAAAAATATTTACCCGGTTATAATATGTGTATGTTACATTAACTTTAGATATTCCCAGTAATTAACTGAATCACGTATTACGATATGTAAAGAGACTCCAGAAGAAATAGGCTGACAACACCAAGAGAGACGCAGAGAGGCTGAGTGTGACGCACTGGAGAGAGCTCAGTAGAGAGATTGCTGGAGGATGGTTGTACAGTCGACAATATACCTGAACAGTGTTATGCGCCAGCTAAATAATATAAGTACATAATAATATCTACCAGATAACAGTTTGTGTTCCCTGGTATTTTTGTAACATACTTAGGTAGTTTTCCTTGTTATATTTATTATATACCTACCTACCAACCTAATAATATTATGTTATCTAGGACAATAGATTTTCTTATTATTATCTTCAATATTGCAAAAATCGTAAAAATACATTGCGGCATGTAAGACAAGTTTGTTTTATGTTCCTTATTTTATCCCGTTTCTATAAAATGACAAATAACAAGACTGTTCAATGTTCATACTTCACCGATTTCAAACAAAAAGCCCAACTTTGTCTCCAAAACTGTCAATGTACGGTGAGCAAACATGGGAGGCCGATACTGCATAGGTAATGTAGATATTATGTTTAAGCAAGTACTATATTATTTAAATTGTAATGTAGATATAGAAAACGTTGGAAAAACAGCTTTAATTGTAAAAAGTAGGTACTACGCATTTACCTACTATCCACACCATTGATATACTAGTAGTATATCAGTGATCCACACATATCTTTCAGGTAACTTTGACACATGATGAAATTTAGTGTGAATTGTTTTCTCTTTACTTAAATCGTAGCATGGCAATACACTGATATCTTTTTTAATAACCATGTCAAAAAGATGAAAACGATAAATTGAGTAGATATTATACACACGCATTTAAACCTTATTATAGTTGGGTTAACGACACAAAATATGTCATTATTTATTATAGGTACCTACCTATCTACATAAGTATACAGTAAAAAAGCTTTTAATAATGGGTACCTAGAGCTTTTAATAATGTTAATAGTACATATAGGTACGTTAATTAATTACAAGGATTTGGGTGGCCAAAAAATGGCAGAAGGACAAAGTCAACCCAAACAAAATTATTGCAGATATATTTCAAATAAGTTCGTCATTGAAGTTTTTATTATTAACTGATGGTATAAAAAAAGTTGTTTTAAACTTATTCGTGGGTTTATTTAGGTACAATCCGAATAGCGACTAAACAGTACCTATTAATTTCCATGTTCTACAAAATATCATTCGTAATTGCTTCATGTTGCGTGATGCTGTCTATCACGCTGGTAATCTATTAGGATTATAGAATTAGATATATTTTTCTTAAAATATTTAGTTTTTGTGGATGTGTTTAAGAGGCAAGCTTTATAATTATTCTTGTTTTTAATTATTTAAACTTTAATGTTGCTTAGCATTTAATTTCACTATATATACATTACCATCATAAATCATCCGGTGTTCGAATTTAGAACTAAGCCCACCACAGTATAAAAAGTATTGAATGAGTAAAATGGTGTCAGATTCTTGTGGCAGTGCAAGTGACTCAGTTAGGTGTTGGTATTGCTTCTTTCAAACAACACTAACACCGTTTCAAAGTGATTTCGTTTAGGCCACAATGTCAGATGAATTCGTCCTTCTCTACCTACCTACACAACATTTACTTTGATTCGGCTTTTCAGACCAACGTCGCTTTGCGGGATTTCCAGAGCTTTCTGTTTTATCGAATAGTTTTTGGTTAGAGTGCGCAAGTTATGTTCAAGTATGACGTAATACTGTTGTGTACCTACAGCATATTATCAAAAGTTTTTTTATTGCCCTTTTCATGTCGTGAAAAATTTGTTCTGCCATATTATGTTTACTTTTTGTCATCCACTCAAACGGAGTTTATAAATATCCGCTTTCATCCCCCACAATCTTCCCTTCATGCCAAGGACTAATTTCTTACTATACGCTGCGATTTTGCATGTTTTTCTTGAACTGGGTAACGTATGCGTAGAAATTTTCTTCCCCTTACGAAAAATATAAAAACATGTTTGATATCATTTTAACTATCGACTCTATCAAAGATGTATGTTTTTTGATTGATGGTGATCGTAATTTCTCTACAGGTGAATTTGAAAAATATAATTTAAGTAATAAATTTTATTGACAATTCTCATTTTCTGTTAATGTTATCATTAACAGAATTATAATATTATAATGTTATCTAAAACATAAAATAAAATAAAAAAAGATTTTGTTAAATTGTGTGTATTACCTAAGATTCGATGGTTATTAATACTTGTGTCTTGTGGACTATTTTTATAGTCCCTAGAATCTAATTAATAGTAGATACTTAGTACTAAATCTTTTATAATAAAATATATTTAATTAAGTATCTACTTACCTATTTAAAAATGTATATCATAAATAATATAAGGGATTTTTTCCCATATTAATTAATGACAACACAGAAAATATTGGAGCAACATATGGGTTAATCTGTAATACATTTAAAAAATTTATTCGAATGCACAATTTTATATCAGAACTCGTTAAACCATGGATATGCTATCTACCTATATAAAATTTCGTTATTATTTTCATAGAACAAAAGTATAGAATTTGAATCATTAATAAACATAAGTAAATGTCAATATTTTTTCGTCGAATGTAATAGAAAATTCGAGAACGAAACCCCATTTACATCATGTTGAATATACAATCGCACAGTAAAAGTTTTAGGTACTTACGTGGAGCATGGCCCCTACAAGGGGGGGGGCTGACAGGGCTCTAGCCTGGGGGGCCGGGCTCAGGAGGGGCCCGGCGAGGCCAGTCGCCAGATAAGTGAGTTAAACACACAGAACAAATTTGCTTTAATAGTAAAAAAAAAGTCGCCTGCGGTGCTATTTTTCTTCAGTAATGTTATTATTTAAAATTATATGGTTGTATGATAAAATTTTTAATTGTGTATCGACACTCGACAACTCCTTAATTCAAATGGACGTATTAAAATATACAACAAGAAACACTAAATATACATATTAATTTTACCACGTACACCATTTGGAAAGCGCTACTGTAGAACATCACACTGCCTATATCCTTAGAGATAGGTAGGGGGGCCGTCAAAGATTCTAGCATGGGGGCCCGGTTCAGGATGTGGGGGCCTTGACGTGGAGACTTGAGGCGCTATCAGGTATGGAGGTTCCCTTACGAAAGAATTGCTATACGAGAAACCGACATTGAAATATTTGACTGTTTTTTTTTTGGCACGGATATTTTTATTTTTGATTGATTTTTTACTCTCAGATTCTAAAAGATATGCATTTTTTAAAGATTTTCATACTTTAAGGTCGAAGTTATCGCCTCATTTTCTTCATGAAAAACCATCGCACCCAACGTCTACCAATTTAATTTTGAAGTAGATTTACTCATCTTGTACACTGGTACCTATAGGTACCTCTACTCAGCATCTCGATTATAGTAAAGTTTATAAAGAGAACGGATGTAAATAAATATGTTAGCGTTTCTTTCGTAACGCACTGTACAATTGTTTGAACTGTCCTCAAAAATAGGTTGACATACCTCAATAAAAATGTTCCGACAATAATATGATAGGGGCGCGTTTGAAACGTGTACCTTTCTTGTTCAAACATATTTAATAACTCACTTCAGTGGAAGCATATTGTGGTCGAGATAGGTAGGTAACTTGCGTATGTCATTTCAAAAAAAATAGAATCCGGCCCTCCAGCGATTATACATGCCATTTGTCAAAGATCCATTATGAAAAATATACAAGCATATGACAAACATATCGAGTTACATGAGTGGTTTTGTTATTTGTGCCGCGTATTATTTTATATGAATGAACAGAAATTATTATTGAAAAACCATTATAAAGGCATATTTTTGTCAGCATGGAAAGGTAAGCATAAAATTATGCCTGAAATTACCTGTAACACGTGCATGAATATTAACCGACATACAATTTTGAAAATAGCCGATATACTGAATTATTTGTTAGGTTAAATTAACCAAACCTAACCTAACCTAAACTAACAAATAATCCAGTATATCGGGTATTTTCAAAATGTGTTTTCCGCTGTATTAATCATAACCGAACTGTACCGAATTTTTCATTGATATTTTAAGTAAAATGCAACATGTAAAAAGTTATGTCTAAGAGCGGAATGCACAATCTAAGATTTCGTTCCTAAGGATAAGTCGCCGAAAAGCATGACTTAACTATATAGACAATCCTGAGTATAGAGTTAAGGAATCCTTAACCATAGACTACTTTTGTTATGAACACGCCCCCTTCTGTATTACCATTTACCACTGACAGCTGCTGTCAAAATAAATTCGCATGTCTATAACACAGTCCATACACTCAAATTCATTTAACAATGTATCTCAATATGGATATTGATAGTGTTAATTCGTTTGGCATGTACTTGCAGAATATTATTTTATTTTTATACGCCAGCCCGCAGAAATACAAAATACCAGATGAAGAATGACACTAGATGCTAGTGTTACAAGGTTAAAAAAAAATCTTGTGGTGCCTGTGGAATCACGTATAATGACTTATAACGGAAACATAAGAGTATTATAATTAAATATTAATATGTATTTATAGTTATTGCATTTATAAAATGCAGTTGTCATATTTTTGTCATCGTTTAACAATTATAAAATAATTTACCTAATTTACCTAACGAGAATTTTTAAATATGGTATTATTTTCAATAAAAATGATCTTAACTAAGGACAGTGTTTCTGCATAGTGTTTTCTGCTAAGGAAATTTTAGTTATGACAAATGTTTCTGCATTCCGCTCTAAGATTTCGATCCTAAGGATAAGTCGCCGAAAAGCATGACTTAACTATAGACAATCCTGTGTATAGAGTTAAGGAATCCTTAACCATAGACTACTTTTGTTATGAACACGCCCCCTTCTGTATTACCATTTACCACTGAGAGCTGCTGTCAAAATAAATTCACATGTCTATAAAACAGTCCTTACACTCAAATTCATTTAACAATGTATCTCAATATGGATATTGATAGTTAATTCGTTTGGCATGTACTTACAGAATATTATTTTACTTTTATACGTCAGCCCGCAGAAATACAAAATACCAGGTGAAGAATGACACTTGACGCTAGTGTTACCATGTTAAAAAAATCTCTTACGGTGCCTGTGGAATCACGTATAATGACTTATAACGGAAACATAAGAGTATTGTATTTATAGTTATTGCATTTATAAAATGGAGTTGTCATATTTTTGTCATCGTTTAACAATTATAAAATAATTTGCCTAAACTATATGAAAGAGAATTTTTAAATATGGTATTATTTTCAATAGAAATGATCTTAACTAAGGACAATGTTTCTGCATAGTGTTTTCTGCTAAGGAAATTTTAGTTATGACAAATGTTTCTGCATTCCGCTCTAAGTATATTAATTAAGTAAGAAATCATTATAGAGTGTACCTAGACAATATGACAAAATTTAAAATTTACTGGAGAGACAAACAGAAAAGAAGAAAAAGAGAGAAAAATTCAAAGTAGGCTTTTTAGTATTGTTAGTATCTAAGTGTTTTTAATAACTCCTATGACATGATAACTACGTACCTACATTTGAAGGATTACGCCATTACGGTCTTATTTAGATAAGCTATGTTATAATATCTGAGATTTCGATATTTATTTATATTTATATTGTGTAGTACTTACCTATATCATGGATGGCGAACCTATGGCACGCGAGATGATTTTGCAGGTGGTACGCGATTGTTTCATTTTGAAGAGAAAAGAAATTACTATTATATACCTATATATTTAAAAAAAATAATGACGATATAGCCATGTGTAATTTCTTTGGTTTTTCATATTATGTTTACCAATCGATGCGCAAACGGAAACGACGAAATTCATGCATAAATGACAAATCGCATTGTATAAAAAATATGAAGCAAAATTCTGTTGAAGAATAATCATTATGTTTAATGTAAATATACAATTGCATATATCGGTCCTTAGGATCGGGCAATTAAAAATAATCTCCAAAAATGGAAAACCGTTTAAGGATGGAGGATATAATATGAAAGAAGGGAGGTTTAAATGCTTCCACGATGTTTTTGAGAATTTTAAAAACAAGGGAAAAAATAATGGAATAATAAAAGTTATGCATTCAGCTAGAAATGCGGTGAAAAATAGAAATATAGGGATTCTTAAAAACATTTATTTTAGAAAACTTTCAAAAACTTTTTTTTTCGCAATGAAAAACTGCTTGGCACGTCAGACAGTTGAAAAAATATTATTTTGGAAAATTTGGCACGCGTACGTAAAAAGGTTCGCCAACGATAAAACATTATTTGCAGTTTTACTGAACCATGCGATTTTATCTTCTTCTAATATATAAAAATTAATATTTGTGTGTTTGTTTGTTCGTATTTAATGCGCAGCCATACCGTTCATCCGATTGCGATAAAACTTTGTAAACTTATTGCTTGCACTTGCGGGAAGAGTAAAGGCTATACTAATATATAAAAATGAATGTCTGTCTGTCTGTCCCGTATGCGTTCCTATACCATTCATCCGATTGCAATGAAATTTTGGTAAGTAGTTGTATGCACACCCATAAAGGTTTCTGAATTAGAAAAATCATCATCTTCTTCTTCTTCTTCATTCTATCTTCTTTTATTCGTATGGTTCCTATACCATTCATCCGATTGCAATGAAATTTTGGCAAGTGGTTGTATGCACACCCATGAAGGTTTCTAAATTAGAAAAATCATCATCTTCTTCTTCTTCTTCATTCTATCTTCTTTTATTCGTATGGTCCCTATACCATTCATCCGATTGCGATGAAACCTTCATCAGTTGTTGTGGTAACACCCGCAATGGTTTTTGAATTAGTACAACCATCTTTTTCTTCTTCTTCTTCTTCTATTCTATATTCTTCTATTCGTATGCGTTCCTATTCCATTCATCCGATTGCAATAAAATTTTCGTCAGTAATTGTGCCAACACCCGCAAAGGTTTCTGAATTAGTACAACTATCTTCTTCTTCTTCTTCATTCTATCTTCTTTTATTTGTATGGTCCCTATACCATTCATCCGATTGCAATGAAACCTTCATCAGTTGTTGTGGTAACACCCGCAATGGTTTTTGAATTAGTACAACCATCTTCTTCTTCTTCTTCTTCTATTCTATATTCTTCTATTCGTATGCGTTCCTATTCCATTCATCCGATTGCAATAAAATTTTCGTTAGTAATTGTGCCTACACCCGCGAAGGTTTCTGAATTAGTACAACCATCTTCTTCTTCTTCATTCTATCTTCTTTTATTCGTATGGTCCCTATACCATTTATCCGATTGCGATGAAACCTTCGTCAGTTGTTGTGGTAACACCCGCAATGGTTTTTGAATTAGTACAACTATCTTCTTCTTCTTCTTCTATTCTATATTCTTCTATTCGTATGCGTTTCTATTCCATTCATCCGATTGCAACAAATTTTTCGTCAGTAATTGTGCCAACACCCGCGAAGGTTTCTGAATTGGTACAACCATCTTCTTCTTCTATTCTATCTTCTATTCGTATGCGTTCCTATACCATTCATCCGATTACAATGAAATTTTGATCAACTGTTGTGCTCACGCCGCAAAGGTCTCTGAATTGTTACAACTATTTTCTTTTTTCTTCTATTCTATCTTCTTCTATTTGTATGCGTTCTTATACCATTCATCCGATTGCGATGAAATTGTGACCAGTTGTTGTGAGCACGCCCGCAAAGAGTTCTGAATTAGTACAACCATCTTCTTCTTCTTCTATTCGTATGCGTTCCTATACCATTCATCCGATTGCAATGAAACTTTGGTGAGTTGTTGTGCCCTTGCCCGCAAAGGTTTCTGAATTACTACAATCATCTTTTTCTTCTTCTATTTGTATGCGTTCTTATGCCATTCATCCGATTGTGATGAAATTTTGACCAGTTGTTGTGCGCAAGCCCGCGAAGGTTTTTGAATTAGTACAACCATCTTCTTCTATTTGTATGCGTTCCTATACCATTAATCCGATTGCAATGAAACTTTGGTGAGTTGTCATGCGCATGCCCACGAAGGTTTCTGAATTAGAAAATCATCTTCTTCTACTATTCGTATGCGTTCCTATACCATTCATCCGATTGCGATGAAACTTTTGTCAGTTGTGTGCGGTTTCTAAATTATTATTATATAATATACAAAGTTTGTTGTTCGTTTGTTCCATCCAATTTTGATTTTTTTTTTTACTACATATTTATAACATTAATAACGTTTTCATATTTTGGATTCGATTTTAATTTAGTGTTCTTATGTTTGACCTTTACTCCTATTATAATTATTTTCATATTGCCATATTGTATTACACAGATATTTTAATATTAAAGAAATAATTACCTCTTATTATTTTTCAAATATCTAAGATAAATATAACCACGAAGCGACCCCGTGCGAAGCCGGGTACTTTAGCTAGTATATTATAAAAAACCAAAATACAAATAGGTAATGATAAAGCTCAATAACGAAGTAGGTACCTTATATAGTATTTTTGTGGTTCACTACATTTACAATACGGGTATAGCAGTAGATACTATTTTTATACGTTTCATTTGGTAATAATTCAGAGCTTTTCTCTATTAGGCAAATGACAGGTTAGTGAATCAATATTATCTGCTTCAATATGGTCAATAGTGAATACAAAACACATGGAGCTCCACTGTGTGGAACTACTTTAACGGAGTTTTGAAGGTTTGTAGATTTGTTGGTGGAGATTCATTCAATCACTTTGGTCCCTAGGCTAGATGCAAATTAAATATACATATTAGGTATTTTGCTGTAAAAACTATACGTAACTAATTTTACGCAATTATGTTACTTAATATAATTATCATTATAACAATAAATCATGCAGATAGGTAGTTATTTATTCATTGCCAAATTTTATTTATTTGAAAAAAAATGCATTTTACAGTATTTTTCATACAAATGAGTATGAAGTAATAACAATTTGCCCATGCAACATTTATTGTCCGTTGGTTTCAGATCGCATTATAGACGTAACTATATCACAATGGAATATTTACACAGTACTATCCCCTATAAAAAGACTGAATGTCCCCAAAATGAAAATAATGCCAATAATACCGGTACTGAGATTAACTTTTTTTTGCATAAAGATACACGATTTGACAGTGTAACGGAGTATTGTGTTTCAGATCGCTGGCCGCTGCACAGTGTGAACACTGCTTTAGAACTGCGCCAAAATAAAATATAAAAATATTTAAAAATTGTATAAACAAAACTTATGTTGCCATTTTTTTTATTCTTCTATAGTCTACCTACAATTATTAAGGATTTACTGAAATCCGGCAACATAATAAAATACTAAGATTTTTTCTTGTATTAAATTGAGCATGCATACTATACTATGTTAATATGGAATGGAATATAGATAATTAAAAATAATGAAAAAATAGCTGAAAGTCATTTCGCATTCTAGATACCTACCTAATATAACAAAAATATCACTTGTAGGTCCACTAATTTTATCACGGTTGCGCTGAGAGAAAAAAGATTATAAAATGAAACGTCCAAATTTTGATTTAAAAAATGGAAATGTAAAAACTTACGTTACGATTTTTGCTCAGTTTCAATTTTAATAAAAATATAATATAAGTAATAGGTACCCACCAGTGGCGAAGGGTGGAGGTAGGCTATTAAGATCCGCCATAAATAGTGCACCTTAAACATAGTCAGTCAAACGTGTATGTTTTTATTGAAATAAGACTACAATTTACAGATGGTATTGGTTAGTTTTAAAAAAATAAATTAAACCCTGCCTAAACCAAACCATAATAGCATTTGTATATTTTAGGCGATACGACAAAATTGTGCACACTTTTTCATAAATACTTATTTGTTTTCGTTGGATTAAGAATACACATTACACATATTGTTGGATCATTTTTTTAATTCATTAAACCCTGCCTACGCCAAACTATAATAGATAAGAATTATTATTCTATCTATAAAATATCCAAAGTTATGTATGATTTAATTGCATAATTTTAGATATTTTATAGATAGATGAGTATTTTTTTACTATTATCTATTATTGCTTGGTTTTCGCAGGGTTTAATTGAATTTTGAAAACTAACCAATACCATCTGTAAATTGTAGTCTTATTTCAATAAAAACATATAAATTTGACTGACAAAGTTTAGTGTGCACTATTTATGGCGGATTTTAACAGCCTACCTCCACCCTTCGCCACTGGTACCCACTGTATTTAACGTAAAACATATTTGTTTATTCAAAGCATAACTTTATTATAATAATGTAGGTGCACAATATGTGTTTAAAGTACACAGAAAGAAACAAAATAATACAGCAAAATATGTATTTTTGAGGTATTTAGGCGTCTAGAGACGATAGTGCGGCGATTTCGTTGTCGCAAACATTTTACGGTCGTTGATTACACTGTGTGACTGATTTGAAGTGACAATAGCGCTCCTGTCAACAGAAATTATTTACTGA
The DNA here is from genome assembly GCF_057557595.1 of Rhyacophila brunnea. Classification (NCBI taxonomy): domain Eukaryota; kingdom Metazoa; phylum Arthropoda; class Insecta; order Trichoptera; family Rhyacophilidae; genus Rhyacophila; species Rhyacophila brunnea. The sequence goes on from NW_028233170.1 coordinate 16,762,957, forward strand.
TAGTGACATTTTTCAGCAGTAGGAATGCACACGGTATATTTGTTAGTAAATTTGATACAGCCAATCCAAAAATAATTACGGCATTGTCAATCCTAGTGAATGATGCCAAATAGGCTTCTTATAGAAAATATCGTAAATTACCTACATGCAATTTGAAAGCTCATTATGATATTTTATAATTTATATATGTATAGAAACTTTGCTGGTTGCAATATTTTTTCACTAAGTATTCTATTTTACAACGTTTTTATTAGCTCGTATTCTTGATTGTCCAGTACAATTTTTTTCTTGTTTGTCCAAATCTTGCAATCGATTTTTAAGTAACTTCCCGATTAGATAGACGTTTGTTTTAGAATATATCAGAACACAATGACAATGCATTATTTTATTACTTTTAGCCATCTTTAAGCAGAATTGAATTCATTTTCAGTTAATTCTGTTTTGTATGGAAAGTTATTTCGGAAAAAATTCGTAAAAAGTAAAACACTATTATTGGTTGCTAAGGGGGTCCTAGCAACTAAATTATTAATATATACGTGGGTTAGTATGGAAATTAATATGTCAAAATGACATTTCAGTTTTCTATATTTATTCAGTATTTCTATCAAGTACAGAAAAGGTATTTGAGTATATAAATTATATTTAAATATTTTTCTTCATAAAAAAAAATGTTTAAATAAAAGAAAAATTGACAGCCCTATAAATATTTATTTAGTATTATTATCATAGTTCATTTTATTTTACACTGTTTTAACATTTAATGGGTGAGTCTAGACGAGTTGCCGTTTGTATGATTTTGTCAACATTTGTGTGTGGAGGTACAGTCTTTAATAATTTGGAAAATTTTATTATGCCAACCTATTGAAATTTCATTACAAAATGAGGAAAAACAATCAAAGCGTCTAAAGCTTTCGCTTATGATGAATATCATTTTTATCTAATACTTGAGGGAAGTTAACTTTTAAACTAATATACCTAAGTACCTACCTATTATGCATTATCTGATTATCTAGTTGAAAGTTTAGTTATATCCAAGTTTAAGATTTTTTAAACCTACTTTAATCGTCAGTAGATATCAATTTCAATTGCTTCCGATACTAAAATTGAGTACCTACATATAGTATAAGTACCTAAATACTGATTTACGGTAGGTAATATTAATAATAAAATAGTAAATAATTATTTAACTTGTATCAGTAAACTGGTCGGTTTTTATGTAAATATCTAGGAAAAATAATGTATTGACTTCCTAACTGTTAGGTACCAACCATCGGTATTGTGATTGTGATAGGTAGATCAATGCACCGTTATTAGGTAGGTATTTAATTCATACCATGTAGGCAAGCGTACCAAATACCTATAATTTTATTGTAAACTCTACCTATATACATCCCGACGTATGTATGTTAAAAGTTGAATAATGAAAGTAAAAAATAATATGGGGGATGTATTTTATTATTATTGTAATAACAGGGGGATAGACATTAAAAAATGTAATGTATTGTTGAACCACATTCATAAAGTGTCACAATTATTATCTATTTACGTTTTATAACAATAAAACACATACTTTCTGAAAATATAATAATTGAAAAAAGTTCCTAGTTACTCAATGACAAAATAATATTATAATAAGTATGCCCACTTATAAAATAGTAGGGCGTCCAACATATAAGTAGGTTTTATTCTGTTTATTAAATAATCTACGATGATGTTTTTCTCGTTAGTTGTGTATGTAAACTGTATTATCTTCTTGTTTTTGCTTTATTGCCCATATTTCTTACAGAATTATAGATATTATGTTATGCCTATTAGTACTTACAGATAATCCAACAAGAATATTTGATATACTTAGGTATATTTAACCCGGTGGTTTCGATAAAGTTTTTGAATAAATGGTATTTTATTGTACCTACCTATATAAAATTTGAAAACTCCATTTTCAGTTAGGTTAGGTTAAGTACTACTGGTAATTTATATTCGCATCATTTTATGCTTCATGAGTAGGTATAATATTATGCAATTTCAAATATTTATTGAGATAACACCATTATCGAGACTACCCTAACTGATATGACAAACGAAATAGCTATAGATTAAAAAAATATTTTTTGGAATACCAGGTAGTTTTGCTTTTACTGTATTTAATTAATTTGCATAAGATAGACACGTATTTATAATAATATAAAGTATACAATTCAGACTATGTTAAAATACAGTAAAAGACTCAGTTATCATGGAAAAGTTGTCCCGTTTTTAGGTCTGTTAATAATCGTCACACTATAAGCGGTGGAGAAGTATAAAGAAAATAAAGATACAAAACGCATGTGCAGTAAAATATTTTGTAATAGTGCATTGTTGGTGTTATGCAGGGCATGCGTAATAGCGGGCTTAAATTATTTGGTCGCTCGGGCGCATAACTGACGCAGATTAACGATTCAATTCTGACGTCACATACGTAGTGCTAATATTTGCTACCTCTCTCGTTTCTTATTGTAATTAAAATTATATGTGGGAGAGTGACAGAAAATATTTTATCTGGTCGTATGTGAAATTGAATCACACGGCTTATGAAGGGGAGAATGATTTTTTTGCATAGGTTAGTAATTTGTATTAGATTAGTGTAGAAAAGGGTAAACATACGATGATTTTGCGCTTCACAGAGCCTAAATACATATTATGCAAAAAATCTATTTTGATAGATACAATTAAAATATTATGTAGCTATCTACTTACATAATTTTAATTAATGTGTCATGGAGGCCTAATATGCACTTACTCACATTTATGTTTTTTTTTCTTTTTAAAATATTTTTAACTTAGTATCTCATAATCACATTTTAAAAACTCATATACCTACCCAGGTATTTTAGGGATTGATGAGGTGGAGGAGATGATGAGGTGATAAAGGCAGTAGTGGTGGAGATGGATGTAACGTTTATTCTCTTGATGCGGAGTAGGTACAAAGAGTTACAATGGTTGGAGTAAGATAACGGTACCAATAACGCGGTGAGCTTAGGTGCTCAGACCAAGCCGCGATCCGGTGGTGATGATGCTCGTGGGACGATTTCGGAAGTCTAAGCTTGAGAGACGAATGTCAAATGACGAGTGTCAAGAGCAAGTGATTGAGTCGGGTGACCGGACTCGAGATGGCAATACCTAAGTTATTTATAGATCGTCCCCGCTATTTATATACATGAAATCAATACATTACAAGTCATTTTCTAAATTAAATAAATCATAATATAGACTGTTGACCTAGGTTATGATTGAGGAAACTGCTGACAATCGCTTCCGCCACGAAAACAGGTTATCTACCGCGTTACATTCTAAGACTATCAATAACTAGCATCACCATCGTAATTTGTCGAATATAGTCGGCCTTGCTTATAGGTGTATACTATGTTCAGCATAGGTAGTATTTCATTAAAAACAATAATTGTGTAGAGATTCATAATTATTAGGTTTCGTACCGCTGATGTTATGGACAGTTTGCGGATGGCTTAGCGCATACGTTTTCCCATTCGTGACATATCTTCGTAATAAATAGTTTGATTTTACTCGCGCTGTAGTTACCAAACGATCAGAATTCAGTATATGTTTAACTGTAAACCTTACTTAACAATGAGACTATTATTAACAGTATCCGTATTATGACGTATTTAAAACTGCATTTTCATAGTAAAAATTGTATGTACTTAATTATCACCCCGTATATAACCGAATACCGAACCATTAGATGTTCATACGAAGCTAGAACACAAATGAATCTTTTTATATCTTTCCAACGCGTCTATTATAAATAATCGAAGACTCGATTATTTGAATGATTCCTTCGAGTAAAAACGTAAATAGGTGGGTAGGTATCGACAAAGCGACCGGTTTGTTCCCTCATTACACCAATGTCCCAGTGTGTGCCTCAAAAATATACATAACCAATATACACCCATACATCTATAGTCACTAAGCCAATAAAAAAGCGTGTACTGTCAGATGGACGCCATCATAAAAATAAATTTTAATTTTGGAACTCTTGATCCCCAACCCTTTTTTATTTGTTTATGAAGAGGCGCGAAACCTTTGCTCGATTAGTGTTGCATAATGATGTTATGAATTACGATAAAATAATGTAAGTATAATATGTACATATTATGTAACATGTAATCACTAATCACCAATCAACTGACAACAAATTATTGTTTGTGTAAATAATAATTATTCTCCGAACTCTGGTCAACGATACCTCATTAAAAACTTATAGCAACAAAGGGTATTTAGCTAATGCTAGATTGAGAACACAAGGGTTAAAATAAACAGAATTGCGAGTTGAATATTAAAAATAAGATTATGTAATATTTTAACGTAAATATCATCACCCATTAATTTATTATACGTAATTAATTATGTGGCTAAGTAGGTATATAAAACCAGAAATTAGAATATATTTTTCATACCTATTATATATTACAAAAACTTGTTCACATAAATAAGGCCTAAATGTATTTTAATAAAATTACTAAAACAAAGCTGATTTTTCACAGAATTATTATAGTTTTTTTTAAATGTCGACGTATGTTATAATTTGAAAAAAATATATTATTCATTTCTTAAAATTACGAAATTTATATATTGAAGAAATATGTAAATTAGTCGTAAAAATCAATAATCTTATAGAAAATAAAAAAAAAATTGAAATCACACGTGGCTCAGAATAATTTTGAACAAAATAAGCAGTGAATATGTTTTATCTATCTATATTTTTGTCAGTTCCAAGTTCCAACCGTTTCTTTATCCATACTATTGAGACGCATCCACGATTTTTGAGCAGTTTTGTATTTATTTTCCTTGAAACATGGCCTGCTATACGCGGACGTCCCATTTTCACATATAACGTGATTATAGGTGTATTAATATAGTTACAATACATAGTCATAGGCGGCTCTCGTGGTGCAGTGGGTAAGGCGGTGCCTTTCACCCGAGAGTTCTGGGTTCGATTCCCGGTCATGATAAAAAAACATTTATGTGTTTTTCTCAAAGCCTGGGTGTTTGTGATTGTTCAAAATTACTAACAACCACCTTGTACGAAAAAGCAAAGACATGGTTATTAATAATTCTAATAAAAAAAAACTTTGTCATAATTTGTCATATTCATACGAGGGTGGGTCAATAATTCCTTAGAAAAAAGCATTAAAACAGTTTTTATTTTTGTATTTTTTTTTTATTTCTCAACATAATCTCCTTGGAGCTCAATACACTTGGTTAGACGTTTCTCAATTTTTTTTAAACCGTCAGAAAAATAAGTTTTCGGAAGGTCCTCAAAATAAGCATTTGTCCGATCGATGACTTCTTCATTTGAAAAAAAACGTTGTCCACTTAGCCATTTTTTTAAGTTTGGGAAAAGGAAAAAGTCACTGGGGGCTAAATCTGGCGAATACGGTGGGTGGTCGACCAATTCGAACTTCAATTCTTCAATTTTAGCCATTGATCGTAAACATGTGTGAACACGGGCATTGTCCTGATGAAAGAGGATTTTTTTCCTGTTTAAATGAGGCCGTTTTTCTTCAATTTTGTTTTTTAGCTGGTCCAATAAAGATGCATAATAATCCCCTGTTATTGTTTTTCCTTTTTCCAAATAGTCAACGAAAATAATTTCACGTGCATCCCAAAATACAGTAGCCATAACCTTACCAGCTGATTTTACGGTTTTCGCCTTCTTTGGACATGGTTTGCCTTCGCAATCCACTGCTTTGACTGTTCTTTCGTCTCGGGAGTATAGTGGTGTATCCATGTTTCATCTACAGTCACAAAGCGACGAAAAAATTCATCCGGATTGCGTTGCATGAGCGACAACAGGGCTTTAGAGGCCACCACCCTATTGCCTTTATTGTCGACTGTGAGCAAACGCGGCACCCATCTTGCAGAAATATTTTTCATGCCCAATTTGTCATGTAAAATAGAAATGACGCTACCTTTTGAGATCCCTGTAACCTCAATTATCTCACTCAACTATAATCTTTGGTCACTTAACACCATATCGTGGATTTTATTGATCATTTCTGGTGTAGTCACCTCTACAGGACGTCCTGAGCGTGGTTCATCCTTTGTTGATGTAGGACCACGTTTAAATTCATTTAACCAGTTATAAATAGTTGCAAGTGAAGGAGCAGATATGCCGTGAACTAAATCCAACTCATTTTTTATTTCCTTTGCTGTTAACCCTTTTATATTAAAATGTTTAATAACAGCTCTAAACTCAATTTTCTCCATTTTCCATTTTTCCATTTTCCACAAGCAATTTTTTTTTTTAAATGTACGAGAAACACACAACAACCCGACCAATCTGATTGAAACTTCGCAGCATACTGAATCGGTAGTGCCGCTGCATGAAAACAAACCGCTTACAGTACTAGTCGCGCCACCTGTCGGCTTTTCTAAGGACTTATTGACCCACCCTCGTACTAAATATATTATTAATTATTTATTTTATGCGAGACTCCAAAAACTCAGTATCGTTCTTTAAAATATGTCCAGTATTCTCCTATCATTGAATTCTCTCATTATTTTTATAAAATGCTCAATACTTTGACTGTTTGGGAATTTTAGAGTTTGATTAGTTTTAATTGTTTTACAGTGTGCTTACGTCATAATATTATGTAAGGCTACGTTCGACTTCAAAGTAGCGAGGACCTATGGTTCTCTATCAAAGCTTTACATCACCTTTGTATAATGGGCATGGATTATATTATAATAAAAGATGCCCGTATTCACGTGCGTATAGATTCGACAGAGATAAAATGACATGTCGGGACTGTCTTCAAATAAAAAAACCCATTCATATATTCTACTCCTACATTTATAGTAAGGACCCTAATAATTCAACAGAGTGTTAATGAATTCAATATTTTTCCTCACCAAGCCAAAGGATATTTTACCGATATTCATTGAGGCTATTTAGAATTCAAACTGACGCATTAATGTTATCTTTGAAAATACCTTGAGTTACTTATAATTTAGGTATAAATTGTTACAATTTCCTCTGATAAAGGTCCAAGTGGGCGTATATTTTATGGAATAAAACCTTTTTTGATCTCAATCAAGTTTTAGTCTAATGTAAAATAATATTTTTTTTTGATAGCTAAGTCTATTTTCATAGAGTTTTTTCTAACACACCATTAAATTAATACATTATTGATATTGAAGCATTTTTATGGATAGGGTTTTTAAAATTAAAGTTTTCAAAAAAGCCAGACAACCATTGGATGAGATTTAAAGATATCTATTAATTATATTGATGGATTATAATGTAATTTTATATAAATACAAAAGTAGATAATATTAAATTTATATAGGTAGGTACTTACATTATTTTAAGGTCTTAAGTAGGTACACAATCTTAGGATAGGTACTCCTACTGAATGTTTTTTATTTGTTTATATTTTTTTTATAAATTATAGAGAAAATTAAGGTCATTATTTGTTATTGAGACTGAGTAAAGTCTGAGTAAAGAACACTTTCAATATACTTAATAGGTAGGTATAGCATAACTCAGACGTGTTCAACATGTGGTCCTCAGCCCGCATGCAGAGCAAGGCAGCTAGGTAGGTACTAATGCGGCACAAGCCCCTGGAAATTCTGGACGAAATTTTAAAAGTTAAGTGTACCTAGGGTATGCACCTACCTATCAGTAATATATCCACATACGTGACATATATATACAATAATGCCATTATATAAGTAGGTACCTATAATAATATTTGATAAAATCTTTTCGTTCGATAATATAATGTGTTATTTTGTACTTCGAAAATACCTAGAAGTAGGTAGCTAAAAACGTAAATTTCATAAACATTTTATATTAGTAAAAAAATTGGTCGCAATTGGCTGTTAAATAAGGGTTCTGAAGGTACATACAATATGTTGTCCATGCTACCGTGAAACCGCATGATACTTTCGACGTTGTCAAAAAATTACATAAATAAATGTTTGCAATAATGTATCATTTTGGTGTATCATCTGTACAGCATTAGTAAGACACCTCGATGTTTATATTTTGATGAACATGAATAGCACGGATTCAAACCAAAACTAGATTTTTTAAACAAGCACGATACATCTTCAGTGTACTGAAAAAAATGTATCAAAGTGTGATAATTAGTTATGTGCAGGATACGACGCGACTGAACTCAAATGACTCACCTGAATCTGAATCACACATATATTCAGCAGCTTCTTCAATCTTTAGCGTGAAGTAAATTGCAGGTGAAGAAGGTGACAAGAAGTAGTCTTACTTACTTGCATGTGGAATGCAATTAATATAAGATCTTAATGAAAATCCGACTCGGCCGAGCGTGTCCAGGGCAATAATATGTTAGGTATATGTCAATGTAGATAGTTCCTTGCAAGTCGATGTATGGACATTTTTTTATGTAGGTATGTAGGTACCTACTTACAAATACTTTAATCGATGGTGTTATAACACTTCAAGGAACACCACACAACTATAAAATAAATGATGAAATATTTGTTGAAAATAAGACGAAGATTCAAATGAAAAATTATCATAAAAAAATGTGAAAGCTAATAAATGTATTACATAAATATCTACCTACTTATAATATAGAAAGGATAAAATTTGTATTTAATGCAATTATTTAGTGTACCCACTGAATGACAGCCTCTAAATTCCTATATGTATCAATTTATGAATTTTAAGTGTGTGTAGATCCAGAGTATCAAGCCATAAAGTTGAGCGGATGGCGAACTACCATTCCTGGTAGAGTTGAAAATTTGATTCACTATTTTAATAAACATTTTTACATAGGGAAGTATCTTTGTATGTAGGTTTAGTCCAGGCACACGAATAATTATTTACCTACATTTACAAGTGTGAAATATCTATAAGTTTAAATTTTAAAATTGAAAATCAAATATATTTTAGTAAAAAATATAAATATTTTAGTCTAATAATTATACCTACTTATGCAACCATTTTTGCAATGGAATAATATAATTAATAAAAAATAAAACTTTTAGAATCTTAATTAAATATTTAAGTCTCCATATTCGCGTATCTTTGGCTAAGTCGTGAGAGTGAGAGCTATATAATAATATGTTGAGCTTTTCCTGTTTGTTGATAAGTAGGTAGATATTATTTTTAGCTAAGTATGTTTAAGAAAAAGAAAAATACAATAGAATCAATTTGAATGAATGAAAGAAAATCTCGAAAATATCAATTGAGGTTTGCCAGCAGTGGTATCGTATTCCACCCGTTACAAAAGACACAGTGGCGTGCCAAAAATAATGCATCATAAAATTTAATATTATACTATCGCCAAATGAAGACACCAGGGTGCCGCCGACAGAAATTTTTTAGTTTCAGTAGTTTAAATACCTATTGAAATTTTGGTGTCTCACAGCGGAATGCAAGAAAACTAACAGATCCCGCCAAATACGCAAACTGTGGCGGTCCACTTCTGGCCAACTACAGATGATGTCCAAGACATCCAAAACATGCCAGAATTACCTTTGCTGACGCAGATAATGCGCCCGATGAGAGATCCAGAACAAATTCAGCTTGGATTCGACTGACCTGGTATTAACAACAAATCAGTCTGTGACCGTGCAGACCTTCAACGAACACATATCAAACTGAACACAGAAGACATCACATAATGGTACAATGACTTAGAGATACCATCGCCCAAATCAGCTCACTTCTACAAAAGATCACCAAATGAATCAATCAGACAGACCACACATACAGACTTGACCACAATATTCCGATACATCACACACAAACGGGATAAGTCGATAACAAAATGAATCACAACTGCGCACCTTTTCTAACAAACCCACAAGATACTTCAACCAAATCAAGTCAAACCATCTCATGATGATACGTGAGAATGAGACTTCATTCAAAGACATTTATTCCGATGGATAAGGTCTCAGCTCAAGCGCCCCAATTTGACAGTAATTTTATAAGCAAAAGTAACGTGTTTTTACAACGGGGTAGTACTCAGTAATAACACGATTTCTCTCTCTGTCTATGTCACTCCAGCTGGATCACAGCCTTCGTTTGTTCAATGTAGAAGAGGCTATATTTATTTTTCAATACTTTCAGGCATCCCTTACTCCGTGGCTTGTTTCGGTAATATACGTTCGCCTGTGGGGATAAATAATTTTATCGTAATCTGTCTACATCAATATTTTTTTGTATCTTTTATTGACTCAATAGTGAATAGACCGAGACGAAACCGCCAAATTTCCACTTTTCATTCTATAATAAGCCATAGTCTTAAAATGTTGGCTGACCACAAAATAGGTTGGTAACACAAAAATTATAAGACGTGGGTTGCATGCTGGGTAAGCCTGTAGTAAGGCTTAAAATTGGAATGAGGAGAAATATAGGTTTTTAATTTTTTCACCTTTTTTTGCCTGGATTCTATGAACTAATGATTGAGCTACTGATTGAAGTAAAATAATTTGATCCATCATTTTGTTTGAATTAAATATATCATAAAAACCCACTACGGTGTCCGTTTGCCACACTTTTACCCTAAGTATTAAAGAATATAATATTATTGTCAATAGTTACGTTTGTGTTATTATAATATTAGGTATGCAATTAAGTTTGTCACGTAAACGAAACACGCATTCAATATTGGTAATATTTGAGAAAATTCGGCACGCTTTGTGTTGTATGGCATACCTAACCGTCAAAAAGTACTACACCGAATTCAGCTTCAAACTCTTGGTCCATGGTAATCTGGTCTGTGCGTGCAACAGATTAGTTCACCTGGATTTGTATTTTTGCACGCCATTGCAAAGATCCCTCTTACGACAACCGAGAGTTATTTGCGTTGTATGCTCGAAAATTTCATCGCGATCGGAGGTTTTTTTGAAATTATACCGTGTCTGCCAATTAGCTGAGACGTATTCGAGACTTTTTTTGTATGCGACCCTGTAGGACGCATCAATCAGATATCGCATTTAGAACGTATGAAGGGAGACCCTTTGTATGCGTTTTAGTCACACTGCGACAATGTAACAGTACGACAGTATTTATGGCGTTTGATACACAGATAATTTATTTTGTTTGTGTTATTTAAGATTTAACAACTATGCAATTAATTATCAGAGTAAAAAATAAAACATTGTTGTATGATCATCGATTTACTGATGGACGTAGCCAGGGAGCGCCTAGGCCATCAATATTATGTTACACACAATAAATTTAAATTACTTAAGTTAATTTCAAAAATTTATGTGGTCATTTTTTAACTTGACAAAAAATTGACAATTTTAAAAATCGACATATTATGAAGCTATTAATTTCAAAGTATGTTCGCTTTTTATAATTATTTACTAATATTATGTTTGGAAAAAGAAAATATTCTATTTGCCTAATTTGCCTAATCCTAATCAATATGGTGGAATATCTAGGTTACTAAGTTTTATATTAACAGTCTCATATATTCATATCCAGTAAACTAAAGGTATAACATGTGAAAAAAAGATTATTCAGTCCAATTACCCAGTGATTATGAGAAAGTAAATGTATTACGTTTTATACTAAGACCGATTAAATTCAAAATTATCGGTAGGAACCTACACACGTTGAAATATTGAGCTTTTGGCTTGCTTGCTGCAAAGGGGGTTGGGAGTAATTAAAATTTTAAATGCTCTGTGACCTAACGGTAGTTTATTTAGGACTACACCACTGTCCAGACGTAACAAGTGACAAATTAAAAAAAAAATAAAGAGATGATGCCGGATTAATTGATAATTATGATTCATTCATAAATGTAAATTGTAAAGATAGCTACGTAGGTATGTATACAGATGAAAGTGGTTGAAAAATATAGTACAAGGGGGGACATGCTCGTCGTAGGTCAAAATTGAGTTTTTATTGTATTTTCAAACCATGATCCTGGACACTCCTTAAACGTTGCAGATAATCTATTTATATAATTTTGAAGCCTTATTATCCTTAATATTTATTTTAAACATTTGATGACTGCATAAAGTATTTTTGTTACATAAAATAGTATTCTTTTAAATCTCTCGCTCTAATGTTTTAGAATATAGTCATATTTCGGTACATAACTGTGCAGTGGTGTTAAAATTTTTTACATTTATTAATTTTTAAACGCATTTATAAAACCATTAGTATAATTAATGACGAGATAATTTTAGTAAAATATTCACGATAAAAAATTATATTGATAATCTCTGTGATCCCAAATTTGACAAGAATTAGGCATTTTATTATTCAAAAAATCGGCAAGATTAACAAATTTGAAGATAATTCTAAAGATACTCATTATAAGCTATGTCTTTGACCATTCAAGTGTGATAAACATCCTACGAATAATGATTGCTTTATAATAATTATTGACCTAAGAATAAGGTAGTGTTTTTTTGAAATACGCCATTTCTTTTGGCATTCCCCAGTGGTTAAGCTACAACATACGGCCGTAGCCATAAATTGACAAACTATAATTAAAGTAGGGAGTATAATGTAAAGTAATGAAAATCAGCATTCACGTCTTAACAGCATTACTGTTGTATTCTGCTAACGGTGAGCGAATTTTGTGTTTGAATTTGTGGAATTAAGTTTTTAATAAAAAAAACACTCGGATTGAACATAAAAAAAATAAATATACCTATGTAAAATATGACTAGGTTTAATATAGTTATATGAATAAGGGTGACTATTGGTTTTCGAATATTTAAATACCTGGGTAGGTAGATACTAAGATTTAATGATATTCTTAAAATAAATATAGTAAGAATAAGTTAGGAGTTTACTCCCACGATGGCCACGCGGCTTTAACGTCGACCTATAGCGTCATGGGTCCCAGGTTCGAATCCTGGGTCTGGAAAGTACACAATATATTGTTTTTAGATTTGTGTATGAATCAGAGTATGGACCTAATAGGTTGAGCAAGTGGCTGATATCTATTTATCGTAAAAACAAAATCTGTTAATATAAACCTCCATTCTGTGGAGGCCCATAATATGATCCTATTAGGATCGGCCATGGTCGAAAGAAGAAAAAAAAAAGAGAGTTACGAGGCTTGGCTTATGTGTACACGCAGCTTATATAAAGTTTAGATAAACCTTAGATAAGGTAGGTACTATTTATTTAGTACAGTACAAAAATACGAGCAATGGGTACCTACTGATGATTGCACCAAAGAACTAAAACTCTCGATGTGTCAAAATTACATTGAATGTAAAAAAAAACTAGAATTTTATGTCGATCAGTTGATCTATCGAGTATTATAAAATATAATAAAATGTAATATTTTTTTAGCGAACAGTTTTGCATCGATATGTTTTTGTAGCTCATTTGAATACACGTAGGCAGATAGATATAGTTTTTGTTTGAATATTAGCTACATAATATTTCAGCTTAATAAACAATCCAACGTACCATATTATTTGATTGATAAATAGCGCATTAGGCGTGATTAAAACACACACCGGAAAAAATAATAAATCCCTGTCGTGCATTTGAGCGGCGGCTTTATGAAACTAAAAGATATTAAAACATTTAATATAAATAAATAAATCTTATTACATGACAAAATCATTATTCACATTTAACCATTGACACGAGCAAACACAGCGGTTTTAACACTCTGCTTCCCAGACGAACCACCTCGTTTTCGATGAGAGTGAATTTCGTGATATTTTCACACCGGGTGAGTAAAAAGACAGAAAATGAACTAAAAACCCACCTGAATGCGGAAACTGGGGTCAAAAATAATGCGACGAAGAAATTATTAATAAATATAATATCTTATGGTTGTGAACACAGAAAAGATTAATAAGATACAAACGTAAAAGCCATCGCCATTGGAGAATGTTTTGAAGCAGGATACTTTATGTCATAAATTGTATGACGACCGACTCATAAAACCTAAGTAAAACAACGCGTGACGACTGCCCTCAAATATTGAATGCGCATTATTTATACGTGAGTAACAAAATTTAATGCATATTATTCTCAGTCAATCTGTCGAAAATTAGGTAATTGTACATCACTTGTTGACCGCGGAGCATTTAATTACTGTTTAATTTCCACATTTAAATAACATGGTAATTATATCGAATGGCCAATTAATGAGGGCACAAATGGGTGTGCCGTCCGCGTGGAAAGGATTTTAATCCTAAAATAAACGACTATTTTTGTGTCAGTTTATTTTTTAAATTTAAAATTTGCGTTAACGCATAATTTTTCTTGCACCACATCCCATTTAATATGAGTCTACTATCTGTCAAGCTCTTGCCTACATATTCGAGACCCATAACCAGTTGCACTATACCTACTCAGTAGGGTGTCACTTCCCATTGTTGTTATATTCCCTGGTTGTGAAATATGGTAGGTACCTACCTAACACAGACCGGAGAAAATAAATGAGAAAAATATTGCGACCTCCGAAGCGACTGAATAATCTTTGGACCAAGAAAATGCGGCCTACAAAAGAAAAATTAATCACGAACGAGACATACTTATTAATGAAACACCAAAGCATTCGTAAATTCTGTAAGGCGCAAAATCTGTGATGGACGGGTAACATTGAGAGAATGTCTGATGACAGGGTATCAAAAATCCTGACCAGGTGGGTATCCCAGCAGAAGGCTAAGAATGAGGTGCAGGATGGGAAAACCTGGAAACTAGAGAGGACTCCTGAGGGATAGAAGTCAGTCATGGGTACTTGTGGAGGATGTTAAACCTTACTTAGTGATATAGCACAGAAGAAGAAAAATTAAAGTAAACAAATAATTTGAAACTTTATCTGTGATCTACTTAATAATATACTTTATTTTATACGCTTAATGTGAAGGTAGAGCTCATTTTTCAACTATTCTGAAAAAAAAACTGTTTACAAAATATGACTGTATCAGGGAGCTTTAATTTTTACCACGTTTTTCTTAGCTCGTATTATTGTTTGTCCGGTGGTTGTTTATCCTGTACAAATCTTGCAATCGATTTTTAACTAACTTCCCGACTAGCTAGACATTTGAAACTTTTAGAATACATCAGAATACGATTCCAATAATATTTTAATACTTAAAGTCATCTTTAAGTGGAATTGAATTAATTTTCATTTAATTCTGTTTTGTATGAAAAGTTATTTCAGAAGAAATCCGTAAAAAGTAAAACACTATTATTGGTTACTAAGGGGATGGTTCTAGCAACTAAATTATTAATATATACGTGCGTTACTATGGAAATCAATATGAAATGTCAAAATGATATTTCAGTATTCTATAATATTTATTCAGTACCTATTTCTATCATGTACAAAAAAGTATTTATTAATAGGTACATAGAATTGTCAAGTTTATATGATTCAACAGAAAATTTAAAAACGTGGTATATATAAAGTTCTTTTTATCTTGTAATTATTCACTCATATGTTATATAATAAAATTACTAAATAAATAAATAGGTAATATACTTACCTGTAGGTGGTAAAAATTCTGTCTCATTCACTGCCATACATTCAAAAATTATATCAATCTCGATTGCGATCATAATAATGAAACATAATCAAAATCATAATCATCATCGTGATCGAGTGTTACTGTTCTGTTCTTGCCTCTTTAAAAAATAGTGACGCCGAGGATTTAATGTTCATAATAGGTAACTGAATAGGTAATTATTGTGTTTTTACACTTGGCAATGTATTTTTATTATCTCAATCTCATTATTTATTTTGAATCCTATATTATTTGGTCGCTATTGTATTGTAAGTAGGTATAGATATGGCTACCAGGATATAGACACATTCACAAAGTGAATATCTTTAATTTTTATTAGTGGACATGTTTTGTCTAATAATTCAAACTTTAAAGATAAGTATCTGACGAATTAATAATTTATTATTGGTTTCGATAGGTGATAATCACGTCCTCATCGAAGCTCAACGTAACGCCATTTCGCAGTCACCGTGCTATAAGATATTGACCACTTTGGGTTGTGTAGGTTTTTCTGTTCTCTCCCCGGACAGGTGTTGAGATTTATGAATGCCGAATATTGATATTTATAGGCGCGGGAAGGACGGCCGTTTTTTGTTAAAAACAAAAGGCCGACGACGTTCGTTTCTCGCGTTTGAGGTTTCGGATCGTAATATTTTTGGGCGAGATTACGGCTCGCGATAAAGGACTCGGTTTGGACTTTTGATATCACTGGCGTAGGCGGGAAAAATTAGTTGTCTGCAGGAGACTGCTCATAATATGTATGTACTTGCATATTGCATACCAAGCATTATAAATGTACGAAATTGATAAAAGTCATAGGTAACTGAATATTTTTAGGTTCGCGTAGGTAGACGTAACAAATACCTGATCCAAAACCATCGATTAAGCCGGCGATCCATTGGCACACAAGTCAAACGATTTACAGTCTTCGGACTTTTTTTTCGCGTGGAGCACCCCAGGTCTGCGGACTTTTTAATCCGCAGACCAGGCTCGTTGGATTTCAAACATGTTTGATATTTTACTCTCCGAGTTGCCAGACTTCGTCCGTCGATCACTATGCAAATTCGATTTAACACAATTACGCGATCATTTGGACCGAATATAAAATCAGTAATCATTTTCACTGATTAATTTGTTAATTTACGCATTAGAAAATGAGAGATTTATCAATTATTTTTTTATTTGTATTTATGAAATTCATAAAATGAAACGTAAAACTTGTGTTGTTTTCACTGCTATATTATTTTATACAAGTCTACATATAAATAACACAAAATTGTAAGACAGCTCGACTTTTTTATTCGTTCGTTGATCAGTAGCAGAGCATAGATATATCGGACGATTTATTGTCCTCGGACTTTTGGCTCACCAATGGAGCGCTGGCATTATGTTCGACGTTTGACAATCTTTGCGTTTGCACCAACGGTGTACGCTGTTACCCCCCCCCCCCCCGATGATTCAGGACTTTTTGTACGAACTCTAGTTACGTATTTTTTTTATTTATCTATTTTAACGGGTTGTAGATGATTATTATATAGGTACTTAACGAAAATTATGATTAAAAGAAATATTATAATATCGACAAATAGATTATTACATGTAGGTATCATTGACTTTCGATGAAAATGGGATAACTACACAGTGCCAACACACAAATAATTATAATTCTATATTTTTTTCCGACCATGTCCGATCCTAATATGATCATATGGGCCTCCATAGAGTGGAGGTTTGTATTAACAGATTTTGCTTTTTCGAGAAATGGATGTCAGCCACTTGCTCAACCTATTAGTAAGATAAAAAAATGTCATTAAATGAAAAGCAGAAAAAATCACACAAGCTCATTCAAGAAATATTATAATGTTTTATAGATCCCTACATCTATAATATATGTAATTGTATATGGTACCTACCTATAAATGCAATATAAGCAAAATGACTACCTACTGGTATCTACGTGAAGATTCCCAATTAAAAATATTTTGGTAAACTAACGAATTCTTCATATTAAAATAGCGAAGCATTTGTTAGTTTCTCTAAATCTTCTCATCAATAGGTCAAAAAACTGTGGATGTCACTCGTCACCCATTGCACCCAGTGATAAGTTCGATTGAGAATGGATGTGATAGAGGTGGGTTAAAATATTATTATATTTTACGTATGATATTGAATTATCATTGACAACGAAAATTGGATAACTATCTAGATAAAAAGCTATTTGATTGAAAAATAGATAATATTTCTAAATAAATATTCCAATAATTTCCGTGGTACTAATGATCACTTTATGTCGGTAGATGATTAAAATAAACAGATATCATTGTAAACTGATAATGTAAAAACATTGATCAAAATACATAAAGAAAATCAATGTCCGAATCGAAAAAATATTTTAAATTAAAAAAAAAACTGCCCCAAACCACGCGCCGTCCGTTTGATAATTCCAGTATTTTTTTTCCTCAAAATTTCATTCATGTTTTCGAGTATGGCGTGAGACTTATTTAATTAACTTAGTATTTTAAATAATGAAATATTGAAAATTGTCTCATTTTAAGGGGATTCGAAAGCTCTAGTGGGAAAAACGATCAAAATAAATAAATATCAAATGTAAAGGAATTTTGAAAGCGGGAAATGTGTGTATTAAAAAGGTGTCATAGAATAAAACGTTGGTTTTGGTGTTGTTTTAAAAATAAAGAGATGATAATCTTTAAAGTTTATGAGACGATTAGTAATAATAGAGTGCGTATGCATAGTTGATAAATTTAATAACCATTTTTGAAAAATTAAATTAATAATATGGTAGGTAGGTAGTGTAGGTACGTACCTATTACTTGTAGGTACACCAGTGGCCTATTGGCTGTGGTAGATAACCGAAAAAAAATCCTTGGAGTACCTACCTACTTGATTTTTTTTTCAACTACAATAGTATTTTACTGAACAAAAGATAGGTATTATATTGTATCTTTTTATAATATTTACTTATATACTCGACAACAGGCACTAACATAGATGTTTATTAAAGAAAAGTAATACCCAACCGCGATTCGAACTCGGGCGTTAAAACCATTTCGGTATTAGTCCGACGCGGCGACATGAATGTAGGTATATTTTTACAAAAAAATACATGGTTGTATGGACCGGGGGAAAAGGGGAGGCATTAGGTTTAAATACCTACAGCCTCATGACACGTGATAGTATTACACTGTTTTTGAAATTATGTGTGCGTTTTTATTTTTACGTCTGTAATCGTACGTATGTGTTGTTTGCATGAAATGTACCAAATTAGTTGAACCATTTGTTAGATTGTGTTGATGACGTTCAATTTATTATACATTCCAATAGACAGATGTGATTGGTAAATTATATCATTCTTCAATACAAAAATGGCACCTACATTTATCAAATTTAAACTTGTTTCAATAATTTCATAGAGAAATCACAGAAGGCTCTATTTGGAGCAAACGTCATTGATTAGTCCAAAATATACCGATTATGAATCAAGTTGTGGTCGTGACTCACGGCCATACATAAGTACGTAGGTATCCATCATCATAGTTATTAACACAAACAGTTTAAATTTATGTACCTATATGGTTATACAATATGGAAAGAATACTCGATTCGTGAAAAAATATCTAATGATATTATTATCATTTCAGTTGTAGGTAAATAATTATTACGTTCGTGAGCGTTGGTTCTCTTATAATATTATGGTTTTATGTGACATATTTTTGTATCTCTTAGCCAGCTCTCACATCTAAACTTGCCTCGTCTGCCACACAGCCAACTCCGATGTTGCATATGAAGACCACGCAGGTAACCTCTCGAAACGTGATGTAATGGGTGGCCGGTGAGCCGGTATAAGAATGATCAATTCGTATGTGTGCGTATGCGTTTTGGCGGCATCGACTGATTTATTATTTATTGCTAGCTATAGCCAATATGCGGAGCTCCATTTGACAGCGTGTATTTTATGAATAACGATGACGTTACATCGACGCATTCGACACGTTGCAGATGAATAGAAATTAGAAATTTAGAGAAAAAAAATGTTTGTCAATGTTGCAGGTAGGTAACTGAGAGAATAATATACTTACCTACTACCCATCCCTAACGAGTTTTCAACAACATATAAAATAATTTAAAGACATAATAAAAGGATTGGTTCCCAACAAAAGAAATGTTTAATGGTAACGCTGTAAATTGCATATAAAATAAGGTTTTACATTTAGTGTTAATGTGTTTCTATAAACAATTCGTTCATTCACAAAAAATACGTTTAATATACTACATAAATTTTATGGCATCATCCTACGCATCGTCTTCACCTGTCCAGGGATAGTCAGTATTTTTTTCATTCACTTATTTCATTTTGAAAAATATCCAATTTTCTTAAAATTGTATACTTACACAAATAAAATGATTGACCTGTATATTATTGCTTCTCATCATCATGTAAAGTGTAAACATACCTGAATATCTCATGAATATAATAATATATTATATAATATTTACATCCATACAGCATTACTATGGATTGTCGTATGCAAGGGGTAATATTTTTATTACAATTAATATACATGGCATTGTTTTACTCGTATATTATTATCAAATGTGCTGTCTTTTTTTTTTGACAACAAACGTCTTTGAATTATTGCATCCTTTAATTAAAAGATTATTTAATGATAGAATCGCAGATTAAACAGACAAAATTATTTTTGTTAATTTTATTTACTATGATTTATTTGTGGAAAGCCGTATATGGTTAAAAGAAATAGCCATATAATTACATTTCCATATTTGTTAAATATTTTTATTTACGATATCTTTACTTGTACTAATACCGGTTCGTTTTATGGATAATGTTATTATCAATTAGACGAATTGATAATTTTGTAAGACGAAACCGATCTTTCTATCGGATAAAAGTTAATTTCTTACATCGGATTTCTTATTTCGGACATACTTACCACGTAAGCGTGAAGTTCGATAATTTTGAGAGAAAATATGACACTGAGCGAGAGAAAACGATGCAATAGGCTTCATGCAAGAGCAATCGAAAATAATAATGGTAACTATAATATTTTAATTTACCCCATGTAATTCGTGGGTAGTAGAAGAAATCGCCATCTGCGCAATTTAAAAGTTAAATATAATAAGTAGCTACCTACTAAGTATAAGTTATAATCATGATACTAAATACGAATTTTATTACTATGTATAGGTACCTACCTATTTTATTTTAGTTACGTTCATACATTAAAATTATTATTATCTATCTTTTTATTTTGAAGTTTCAATTGGAAATGGTGTTGCTAAATTTATTCAAAAACAACTAAAATTAGATTTATAAAAGAGCTTTTGAATTTTTTTAATAAAATCGATTGTTTTTTTCTGATTTTACCACAATAATTTAATAAATAACTAGGCTGGTTTTATCTTCAAAAGTAAACATTTCCAGTTAATCCATACATTTTCATAACCGTTTGTAAAACAACGAATGAAACCAAAGTAACTACTCCACAATCGATTATTTAACATGACATTAATATTATTAACGATCATTGTAGTTTTATAGATTGAAAATTGACAATCTATGTTTTTTTACCTGTTGTAATTTTAGTCTAATGAATTTATGATTCTCCTCTAATGTACGAGTATGTATAAAAAACAGACTGATATTAAAAGATCGACACTATTTCAGCAGCCATATTGATTTCAATTGGGCACCAAGGAGGTCCATAATGCATAATAGTGGCGGCTGGGAGGTGCAGGTTCAAATCTGTGAACGGAAAACAGGGAACGAAAGGGGTGAAAGGGGTGCGAGGGTGTGCCTGTCCATGCTTTATGAATATGTCGAATGGTGCTATCCGTGCGCCCATATTCAAATAAATACACAGGAGATTGGTGATTCGAGAGTTGAGCGATTATTTTCACAATCGAATCGAAATGTCATTAGTAAGTGGCTTCGTGTAGAGTTAAGAAATAGTGAGTGAAATAATTGTCGTTCACTGAACCACAATGTGTTCGGGTAGAACACTTTTTTCAAACACTTAATTTATTTTTATTTTCTCCCTCCTCTCTTCTCAGGTTCAGATAATGGTGATACAAAATAAAATAAATTGACAATTCGTTATAATTGTGGTAAGTATATAATTAAGAAATCATGGGATTCATAAATAGTAATTTAATGTTCATCATTATTACAACGTTTTTATTAGGTCGTATTCTTATTTGTCCGGTGGTTGTTTATCCGGTACAAATCTTGCAATCGATTTTTTACTAACTTCCCGACTAGCTAGAGATTTGTAACTTTTAGAATATATCAGAACACGATGCCAATGCATTTTTTAATACTTTTAGCCATCTTTAAGTAGAATTGAATTCATTTTCAGTTAATTCTGTTTTGTATGAAAAGTTATTTCGGAAGAAATCCGTAATCCAATCCACTATTATTAGTTGCTAGGGGTCTGAGGTCCTAACAACTAAATTATTAATATATACGAGCGTTACTATGGAAATCAATATGAATGTCAAAATGACATTTCAGTATTATTTCTATGAATTACATTTTTTTTGATCGTTCAAGCTAGTCAAGTCAAGTTTATATAATAATTATAAGTATATAAAAAGTTCTTTTTATCGTGTAATT
The DNA here is from genome assembly GCF_057557595.1 of Rhyacophila brunnea. Lineage (NCBI taxonomy): Eukaryota > Metazoa > Arthropoda > Insecta > Trichoptera > Rhyacophilidae > Rhyacophila > Rhyacophila brunnea. Next base: position 16,785,107 of record NW_028233170.1, read on the forward strand.
ATTTTTGGCATTATTTGCTCTCTGTTTCGTATGTTTAAGCGCTGTTGAGTGAGCAACTTCAAATCTTCCGTGGTGTAGTCTAATCATATTAGTATCGGCTGTACCTGCAGATATTTTGCTGCCCTCAGGGCATGCGTAGATGTATGGATTCGGGGTACATTTTGATATTTATGTTGAAAAACATAAACAGACCATTTCAATTAATTTCTTGAAGTGCGCGTATGTTAACCCAATATGTAAATAAAATGGCTGGTGAAAATTCACTTTTTATTGCACCGATTATACAATCAATGTATTATTCATGGCCCCCACAAAGGGGGGGCTGACAGAGCTCTAGCCTGAGGGCCAGGCGTGGCGAATCGACCAGATAAATGATTTAAACACGCATCAAAAATTCTCTCGAACAGTAAAAAATAGTCTTCAATATTTTTTTAAATTATATGGTTGTACGATACAGTTTTTAATTGTGTATCGATACTAGACAACTCCATAATTCAAATATACAAAAATACTAAATATAGGTACATATTAATTTTACCGCGCACACCATTTGGAAAACGTTACTGTAGAGCGTCACACTGCCTTTATCTTTTGCGATAGGTAGGCAGCCCGTCAAAGATCCTAGCCTGTGAGCTCACTTCAGGGTATGGGGGCCATGGTATTATTACCGGTGTATGTGGTTTAGGGGACGGAAGCGGGGGTCGGGATTGTAAGTGTAGGTACGCGAAAGAACTAGAGAATTTGACGCGAGATAGGTACCTACGTAGGTAATGATTCTACTTATTTACTGTGAGAATTACGAATGCCAAGATTTTAACTTAACGGATAGCTTAAAACCGATGGAATTAATTTTTTTCTTCTTTATGTTCATTCAATTACTCAGCTATCACGGCCAGGGCTGCACGCACCCATACCTGGAACCAGTTTGTTCAGGCTGTGTGTATCCCTTTATATCTGTATCGCGGCGTATGACATGGTTTACGTTAGATTGGGCCAACCCTTTACGTGTTCATGTTTCGATAGCCGCCGCGGTAGGCAGGGGGAGGGGTGCTGAAGCTGGTGACGATCAGGGGGTGCGAGAGGGTAAACGTGATTTAAAATTATTATTGTCGCGCCTTTGATTGTAAATGTGTGTAAGTATATTGTGTGCGTATGTTCCATTGACTGGGATGACTGATTGTATTCATCCTTCTACGTCTAGGTACCTACCTACCATTAAAGGGGTTAATTCGTGTAACTTCAAAGAGAATTATTATGTTTGTTGACAAGCTATATGTTAATAGAGTGTTATTTATAATGTGAGCTTGGATAAAGTTGCCAATTACATTCGATATTGATAACTTTAAGTCATTTAGTTAGCAGTGGCGAAGAGTGACTTTTAGAACTAAGTAGGTTACAGAGGTCATAGTGCATATTATGTAGATACGTACTTGTTAGTCATACTTACGGGACTTAAAAAGATACTAAGTAATAATAATTATAAAACTTGTGATTTTACTATTGATGAATAGGTAACTAATGTCAACGTAGAATAATATTAATATAGTAGAATTAAGAAAATAGTTGGTGTTATAGATTTACCACTAGGTATAAGTTGTCCGCTGAGAGAGGGTGCCACACACTAATATTTGCATCTAACATATCATTTCATACGTTTCATACTGAGATGAGCTTAGTTCTAAATTCGAACACCTGACGATGTTTGATGGTAGGTATATAACAGTGGCGAAGACTTCATACTATTAACAGATTGTGATTATTCAAAGCCTACCTTTTTAAGGAAAATAGTTTTCAATTGCATATTGACTTATTTATATTTTTTTTTTTTTTTTTTTTTTAATCACTTGATTATATATTCTATAAAATATTTTTTTTTGCCAACGAGAGATGCCGTAATATGTGTAAGAATATATTACACAGATAATAACAGCAAACATCAATCAGCAAACGTTTTAATAAATATACCACAGCGTGCCATCTGTCTTGACGTAAATAAAGGCCGGATTATGTTTCAAATAATTCTCGATTTTTTTCATATGGACTTTACGTCACGTAGCCCCGCCCAGTCTGCAGAATTATATGAACTAACGTAAGCTCTGATCGCAGAGCCTAAAACTAAATAATTATTAATCAGATAATTTAAAAAATAATTTCTATGATGTTTAATCGAATATTAATAAATATAGACAGTTTTAAAAATAAAAAGAATTTTTATCTAATGATGTATAAATGTTTTGAAAAAATACGTACTTATTTTAATCTGACCGCTTAATTTTATGTCGTCAGTGAGTTTTTGAAGTTTCATTAAATTAGTGTGTCGTTGTCATTAGTGTGTACCTATCAGTGGCGAAGGGTGGAGGTAGGCTGTTAAGATCCGCCATAAACAGTGCACATTAAACCTTTTCAGACATACATATTTGTTTTCATTGCAATAAGACTACAATTTACAGATAGTGTTAGTTAGTTTTTAAAATTCAATTATACCCTGAGAAACCAAGCCATAATAGATAATAGTTAAAAAATACATGTCTATCTATAAAATATCTAAAATTATGCAATTAAATCATACATAACTTTGAATATTTTATAAATAGAATAATATTTTTTATTTATTATAGTTTGGTTTAGGCAGGGCTCAATGAATTAAAAAAATTAACCAACAATATGTGTAATATGTATTTTTAATCCAATGAAAACAAATAACTATGAATGAAAAAGTGTGCACAATTTTGTCGTATTGCCCAAATTAGACCAAAACTATTATGGTTTCGTTTAGGCTGGGTTTAATTGATTTTTAAAAACTAACTAACACCATCTGTAAATTGTAGTCTTAGTTCAATAAAAACAAATAAATATGACTAAAAAAGTTTAGTGTGCACTATTTATAGCGAATCTTAACAGCCTACCTCCACCCTTCGCCACTGGTACCTATTCATTAGTAGTAATATCGTATTATCTTCTTATTTCTCGTAAGTATAGGTACCTGACAAGTGTGTTCTTTCTATCAGATGTCCACAGCCTACCTCTTTCCAAAAGTCACCCTTCGCCACTGGTATATAATACATAGTTTATTTGTAAAATTTAATTAAATCCTGAACAACAATAAGTACTATAAGTTTTAAATAAGTATAATATAAAACTAGATATTATGAATTAATGGCGTAAAAAAAACTTAATGGTCTAATTTTTTATTATTTTCTTAAAGGCTGATAATGAAAAGCCTTCAAACTAAAATGCAATTTGTCGATTTGTTACGATAATTTTCCTGTAGATGTTATGATATTCTATACAAAACACGATATATTTAGGGACGTACGGATTATTACAGCCCTTGAATAGACGAGTTTTAAATGTACCTAAATATACGATGCAACGCATCTATATGTAGATGTATTGCGACATCTAGTCCATTATATTACGTATCTTTGTCTCTGTTAGTCTGTTACTGGTATAATGTAACATAAACATACTATAGTAATTAAAGTAGGCTGTAATTAAATAATTGCCTAGCAAAAAGTGTTGGCCATTAAACTATCACCAATATTGAACATACTATCTACGTAAGAAAGAACCTTACTTGCACAAAAATGTTTTTTCAAATATTTTTTTTATTTTCAGTTAGGTATCTACCTAGAGTGGAATTATTTAGGGATAGTAAACATTAATATCCACCTGTTGTTATATTTTGAGTATATTTTTATGAGTTTGTAGGTACCTACGTGTGTATTTTCCAATTATCGTTAATGCAGTTTCTAACGACTACGGTTTACGGTTTACGAATTTATTATTTTGCAGTTATATCAACGACAGAATGCGGTCGTATTCTTACGCATAGGTACGAGTACTATTAAATGGCCACACTATCTGGAACTCGGACAGAGTTAAAGTCAACTGCAGTTCGCCAGGACTCGACTGTACGTTGTGGACCATATTGGCAGACCATCAGTTCGATTTTACGATTAATCCAATATTGGAAGGTTAAATCGAATAAGTGTTACAACTTAATCTGTTAAGGTGGAAATGCATAATGTTTTAAGTATCCCGTAGAGAATTTAGTATCTAAGTATAAACATTGTATTGTGTAAGTATTATCTATCTATATTACGTCTAGGTAATTATTATTATAAGTCTACGTTTTATTTTTGATAATCATTATTTTATTTTGTTCATGCTTCTGTGACAGTTTTAATAATAAATAAGTAAAGTATGTCTGTCGTAATTATTTCGAAACCTGCTTTGTCACATGTCTTCTTCGATATCACAGAGCGCTAAAACGGGACACGTTCTGAATGGTTCTCAATTCAAATCGTGTGGCGCGAAGATTTTCCATAGAGTCGCCGCGGTGCCATTTACCCGCGTCTCATTAGCGAGGCGCACAAATCGGACTTCAGAGGGCGCCGTGCTAAACGTCACAATGGCGGTAAAGGAATTACGTAACGTTTTAAATTAAGCCAAATTAGCCGTGAAACCGCCACTGAAACCAAAAGCACAACACCGCGCGCTGAGGTGAATAGTCGGGCGCACCGCGCAGGCGCACGCTGGCTACGCACGTGTCTCAACTATTTCGGGAAATCGTACGCAATGTAGGAATGAAAAGCATGTGACACACGGCTTTTACTAACTATTTTCAAGTGGAAATTCAGTCGTGCAAGAAAATTGGCATGAAGCTCTCTAAAGTCTAGATGCTTAATTGAAATCAGTGGTTTATGTTCGCAGTAAGTATGCCTATTTCTCCAATAGGTACTGTAATAAGATTTGGTTATAAATCAATAAAATAAAACTAAACTTATCAACAAAAAATCAATTTTAAAGAAACCTTTTGAAAATACAATAAAATCAGAAAAAAACATTGATTACTGGATAACGGGTGGTACCCAACGACTACTGCTTAGCTCAGATGAGGTAAATTACTATAATTTTATAGAAGTCTTCAAAATATCGATTCCCTTTCACTTTTTCCCTTTTTTCACCCTTTCATGTTTTGTTTTAAATTGTTTGCAAATTCGTTAGGTACCTACCTAATTACCTATTTTATTATTTATTGTCGGCTATCTTACACAGACAAATAACCCAAACAAAATTTAAATTGACATAATATTACAGAAATACCTATATGCCAAACTATCTACTGAGAATTAGAGCATTTCCACAAAATCTAATTTCTTAAAGAGTGGTGGTTTTAGGTAGGCTGACAGGTTTGGAGGCACCCTTGTGACAATTTTATCTGTGCGATAAACCGGCATTACCTACACTATGCATTACGATGGATATTAAATACAACAATGGTTATGTTGTCAATATTTTAAATGCTTTGATTATTTGACCTGACTGTGGGGGTCTAATCACTGATTACTCCCAAAAAATACGTCGTCGTCATATATGAGCATTTTTATTCAGTTCAAAATAATGTTAATTATGTCACGAGATAACAATTTAGTTTTACTAAAATCAAAAAGAGTGTTGTGTACCAACTTATCTGTATATAGGTCCGATTAAACAATATTAACGCAAGTAGGTAGGTACCTACTTCTACGATATTTACCCGGAATAGGAAAGTACCATTATTTTTGTATATATATTGATGTTGTGCTTTATGGAAAAATTAATATTAAAATTGGGACACTATTTTCGTGTACTTAATCAATTGTGAGTTACAGTCTTTAACGTCTTCTAAATTTTCACAGAAAAAATCATGATAATGCACGCTTGCGTATTAGAAGAAACGACACAATGGTGGTGGGAGGGGGGGTGTCCCGTGGGTAAAAATAAACGTTGAGGTAGGTAGGTAGATAGTCATTATTCGTCTCCGAACGGGAAACAAAGGTAAGATTTACGTTGCCCTCTAATTTCGGCGGGATGGAGATATCTTTTTCAAGATGGAGGGAGATATTTTTTTAATGCCGTTTTGTTGTTTGAATGTATCTCCAGTTCATTCATTACGGCGACCTTTGCGGTTACGATTCGTTAAAATATCTCTGCGGGTAAGCTTTATTGGAAATGCCATTATATTTTTAATTAATTGGCACAGTTAAAAGGTTTATGTTTATATTAACAGATTCGTATACCTATACTTACATCACCGGATATATCTTCCTAAAATGTCTGAAAATGTATAAAAAATGACAAGGAAAATGTCACAATATATTATACCTATAAGTAGATATAATTAAACTAAAAACAATTTTTGATGATTTCACGATTTAATCCAGATCCTAGCTTTTTATTTATAAAGTATATGCAATTAGGTACTTACTTCCCCACCCACTTTGGCCTTGTGCGTAGCGTAGCAATTGTCTTTGTATAAGTCGTGGGTCGCGGGTTTGAATCCACGGGTGGTTAAAAATGAATGTTGTATTTTAAATGTGCATTTGATCCAGTAAAAGGGATCCAATAAGATGGGTAAGGCGAATGGTTAAAAACTATCCCTTGTAAAAAAAACTCTTAATACCTACAGCTTCCAGCTTGTGGAGGTCAGATGCTCCACTTAGGATTGAAAATGGTAATTGACGATAGTTACTCACCGTGACGATTTTTGGTACCTGAAGGCCCGAGGCGATGACATATTTGCGAGATTTTTGTTTGTGTAATAAATCGTCATTGTGTGTAAAAATACAGTACTTAATGGTTATTTTATAAGATTTTTCACACTCGGTTTGTGAAAAATAATATTAATTGAAAATTAAGAAAATATGAAGGTTAATCATGGATATTTAATTTTTTTATTTTTTTCTCTCAAATTTAAACTCCCAAGAGGTACATACATATTTGCTTAATACAGCGACTTAACTAGTAATAATATACCCCTGTACGAAAATCATGCAAGGGCCTCCTCAGTATTTCAAAAAGATGAGGTACCTACTTTACTTAGCTACGCCACTGGTTTAATTATTTAATGGCAAAAAATGTAGGTACATAAAAATTAATTTTCTGCTTTTGAGGGTTTGCGTCTTGATGTATTTTTTCGTGCCTATTATTATTAATTTTGTATTAATTTATATATCGAACCCAATTCAGAGCAAAACTACGTTTAGTAAGTATTTTTCCTTGAGTGCCTGCTATGTAGACATTACTTATATTTTAACTTGAATTAGTTTATTCATACTTTTTAGTTATCGAGTTGGTTGCATGTTAAATAAACGTATGACATTTCGCCGTATCACAGTTAACTATGAGATGTCATACCGGAGAGATCGCCCATAGCATATCTATCTAAATAACTTATTATTATTAAATACTGACAAAGTTTAGTGTTCACTATTAATTTATGTCGGATCTTAACAGCCTACCTCCACCGTTCGTAACTGCTACACGACCGTTGGTTTCAAATTTCCATGTAAATTAACAATACCTTTACGTTGTAACAATTGACACAAGAAGATCTCAAACATTTCAATGAAGAAATAACAAAGTCAAAACAATAAAAAAATGACGAACAACAAGATGAAAGAAAAATCATTCGTTTTGCTAGTCAAGAATGAGTTACGATTGCGTATTAATAATCGATAACAATATATGAAGTAAACTTTCGCTTGCCAACTCTTTTTGCGTTCAACTTAATATTTATTTACTCTTTCTTCGTAATGCTCTGGTTAATGCCATCGTGATTTATAGCCTGTCAATAATTTGCATTTACAGCTAGCGTCAAAAATGTAACATTCAAGAGTAATATTATTTAAAATTATTATTTCCGCTAAAAGAAGAGCGATGGGGTGCCGTTTAAGGTATTTTTCAACCCCTCCGTTTGACGCCGTAAAATATATTTTTGTAAGTATAAATACTTTTAGAATATTACGCACAGCGTTTGCAACTATTTATTTGTTATTTCTGAAGATGAATGTTGCTTTATGAATAATTTACAAGCTTCACATAGTATTATCGCCCCATGGAAGATTAGTATTTGAAAGCATTCAAGGGAGCTTTCAAACTTAGGCAAAAATAAATATGGTATTTAATAAATAAATAAAATTTGTTACAAATTATAACGAAGATAATTTGATTCTTTCATGGCTATAATGTAGTATGTACCTACTGTTATCAGTAATGATTATATTTCTTTTATTAAGTGCTATCAAAGGTTCACCAACACATTCCGCCTTGCAATTGAGTCAGTAACAAAGGTTGCGTATCCAAGAGAATCTTATTCTGCCAACGCTTCTACTGTCCTTAACCTTTCATTCAAGTCCTTGATTGACTGTACAACTAATAATCTCTATTCCGAGCTCTCTCTCCAGTCGTATCGTTACCGTTGCCATTTGTATTGGGATGCTACGTATCTATACCACATGGACCGCTCGCTACTGGTGCAATGTACCAACCAGTGACGAAGGGTGGAGGTAGGCGGTTAGTAGGTACATATTTGAAATAAATAGAGCACACCAAACTTTGTCAGTCATACCTACTTAGGTATTTGTTTTCATTGACCTAATAATACAATTTGCAGATAGTGTTGCTTAGTTTATAAAATTCAATTAAACCCTGTCGAAACCAAAAAATAATAGTTTAGGTATGCTATGGGCAATCCAACTAAATAGTGCACACTTTTTCAGTCATATTTATTTCTTTTCGTTGAATTAAGAATATGTACCTACTTAGTTATATATTATTACCTATAGATTATGATAGTTATTTTTTTTTAAATTTATTAAATCGTGCCTATACCAAACTATAATCGGTAAAAAATATTCTTCTGTATTCTGTATTCTTATGTATGGTTTAATCGTGGAATGACTGTAATGGAATAATTTTATATAAGTAATTTTAATTGAATTTTAAAAACTAACAACCACTATCTACACATTGTTCAATGTAAACAAATACGTGTGACTGACAAAGTTTAGCATGAACTATTTATGTCGGATCTTAATAGCCTACCTCCACCCTTCGCCACTGGTACCAATATGCAATAATTTAGTGGGTACGCGCGGGTACGTTAGAAAAATATGATAACAATGCTGTAACGACGCAGACGAGAATTTTCGATAGACAGTCTTATTGAAATGACGTAGGAACTCGTTTTTCAAACATTGTGCTGAATCCCTTGAGGTGCTGAGGTACTTACCCTATTTGCGAAATTATGAAATTGTTATACCTAATGAAGAAGTCGTTATATCATGAGCATGTTAGTACCTATACAAGACAGTGTTGCCAACCGTACTAAAATTATAGTACAATACTATAATTTTGAATCCGCAAAAAATGTAAAATACTATAATTTTACGCAAATATCATAAAAATACTATAATTTTGAAGTATTTGAGACGAAAAAGGTTCCTGTACTATAGTTATTTCTGAAATACTATAATTTTTACCCTTTTGTACTATAATCAACATAGAAAAAGATGGCAACACTGATACAAGATATCTTTATTCTTCAGATGATACGTCTGTCTGTAAGTTTATGATTCATGGCCAGAAGTACTTATATAGGCTGAATTGGCTGCGTACTATAATGGTACCTACCTGACAAAAGTTTTTATTTTAATAATGCATTTTCTTCTTGTTACCAACTTATGTATTTACTTTCCTTGTAAGATTTCAGTGACATATCTGCACTTATCTTTTATAATATAATAAATCATTGTAATTGCAAAAGTCAAATAAAAAAATATCCAACAACTCGATTTGGTTTTTGAGTCCAATTTCACTTAAAGATGGCTTAATTTTTTGGACTCTTTTTGTCTACATAGTTTTCAGAAAAATTCAAAGTGAAAATTTGAATGCTGAGATTATATTTTTTTATCGGAGACTTCAAAATAAAAACAAATGGCCGAAACAATGCAGCCAACAAAGAGAAGCCAAAAGCCGCCGGGGTATGTTGGAGGCGAGCATCTGCGAGCGACAATGAATTTATTGCGGAGCTAGCGCTGTTCACTTCGCAGAGGAATATTTGAAATACTCTGTCGGTTCGAAGTCTTTAAATTATTTTTTTATATTCCTCTCGCCGTGATGAATGATTTATTCCTGGCAGAATCTGTAGTAATAAAGAATGGAAGTAAAAAAATTGTGTCCAGACTGAAAAATGGTGCTGCAATTATGAAAAAAAAAATTGTTTTGGTACTTTTACATGTGTAATTTGGTGCATAAACTTAGGGCAATGTACCTAACTATCTATTTTTTTGAAAAAAATGTATAGTATGTACCCAACATACTGCATTATTTGTTAAAGCGAGTAAATGTGTATCGGTGGCGAAAGGTAGAGCTAGGCTGTTGAGATCCGAAATAAATAGTACACACTAAACTTTGTCGGTCATTCTTATTTGTTTTCATTGGACTAAAAGTAAAAATTGCATATGATGTTAATTAGTTTTTAAAATTCAATTAGACCCTTCGTAAACCAAGCCATAATATATAAAATATACCTACGTCAATATATAAAATTATGCCATTAAATCTTATACATTTTAAGATACTTTATAGGTAGTAGAATAATTTTTAACTATTATGGTTTAGTTAGGGAGGGTTAACGTGAGTTTAAAAAAAATAACCAACACACTCTGCAATTTATACTTCAAATTCAATAAAAACAAATAAGAATTTCTGATAAAGTGTGCACTATTTTTGTCGAATCTCCACAGTTTACCTCTATTATGATGATTTGGTTTAGGCATGGCTTAATTGAATTTAAAAAATGAACCAGAACTACCTGCAATTTACATTATTAGTTCAATGAAAACAAATACGTATGACTGACAAAGTTTAAAGTTCACTATTTATGTCAGATCTCAACAGCCTGCCTCCATCCTTCGCCACTGATGTGAATGCAGTATATAAAAGGACGGTTTTACACGTGACCTCACTTGTAACAGGACTTCCTCAATGTACCTACCTACCCAAGTATTATATTATTTGATTCGCCGACAAATTGTATGTACCTACCAGTTTGACAGTCTCATTCTGGTATATATTAAAAGCATTATTTCAAATTATTATACTGATTCCGGGACCATACCAATTCTGTAACTCTGGGCTAGCCCCTGTAGTGGAAAAAAGTCAGGCTATGGATTACCGAAATAAAAATGGTAGGACAGTCATACATGAATTTAAATTTTGTTTCTTCTTCAGTATACTGATTATTGCAGTTTATGGACATATAAATTTTATATTTTACTTTTAAAAAATAAATATTTTATTAAAAAGTACCTACTCCTGGCACTCTTAATAAATTGTCCAGCCATGGATCGAAGTGGTAACATAATATGCAAGAAAACAAACAAAACTAGACCCGGTTAACAATCATATTTGACGAATCAAATATCATAAATATGAAAAAATCGACAGTAGATTGGTGTTATCATATCGTACATTTATTTTAGGACACAAGAGGCTATTCAAAAAACGCCGACTTGGGTGAAGCGAAAACAAGTTGAAATATTATTTATGACGTCATCAGGGTGTTTATTTAAATTTTGTAACCGTGAAAAAGGCTGCGAATAATCGTAAGATTTCCATGATTCTAATTTAAATAAACAGACAAGTATTATGTTTTTCAACCATTAATTAGGTACATTGTTGTAGTACATACATTATCTTTATTACATAATTTCTCTATAAGTAATCCAAGGTAAATTAAAGGTGCATGTTACATAATCATTTACTATATAGTGTACTGTATGGAGGTTTCGACATTACACGTTGATAATTAAAATTCATTTTAATTATGATATTTATTAAGGTAGGTGGCTCCAAAAATCGCCTAGTAGAGAGTTTTCATCTAAATCAATTCCAACGTCATAGATTTGTTAGGATACTTAAATAAAAAAATAACTAGATAAGTACCTACTTATACTTAAAAATATGATGGTGCCATGGTAATAAATCAATGTAAAACTACTTATTTGACAGTTAATATAATTTGTAATGACAAGTTTGTCTTATGACTCCCCTCCTTGTTACTGGATGACAAATTATGCATTCTTCAAAACCAAATTTCAGTTTCTTTCAATTTTGAACAAATTTCTAGGTTATTTTGATAAATTAATGGAAGCAACATGGGGTGAATCCAAACACAATATTATGTAGTTACGAAAAGTAAGTAAGAATGTATAATCTAAAATAATCATTGTTCATTGAAAGAAATGTATGAAATCATATGATGATATCAATCTTGTGTAAGGTTTTAACTTTGTGAAGATTGATTATGTTTTACAGCGATGTGTTATAAATAATAAACATTAATATACGCACGTCGATGCCAACGGGTTAAGAAGTTTTTAGCTCAGGTTCGAATTACTTTTTTTAGTAAGCCATCAAAGTATTTTATTGCATGGTATCTTTTTTTAGTGAAATATATAGATATTATAAAAAAAATAAAATACACAATTCAAATTAAGTCCCTTTAAATATGGCTATCACCAGCGAAGGGTGGAGGTAGACTGTTAAGATCCGCCATACATAGTGCACACTACACTTTGCTAGTCATACGTATTTGTTTTATTGAACTAAGACTACAATTTACAGATGGTATTGGTTAGTTTAAAAAAATCAATTAAACCCTGCCTAAACCAAACCACAATAGTTTTGGTATATTTTGGGGGATATGAAAAAATTTTGTGCACACTTTTTCATTCATACTTGTCTTCGTTCGATTAGGAATACATATTTCACATATTGTTGGTTCATTTTTTTTAAAATTCAATTAAGCCCTGCCTAAACCAAACTATAATAGGTAAAACATATTATTCTATCTATAAAATATCCAAAATTTCGTATGACTTAATTACATAATTTTAGATATTTATAGATAGACGAGTATTTTTTGACTATTAGGTATCTATTATGGCTTGGTTTCGCAGGGTTTAGTTTAATTTTAAAAACTAACCAACACCATCTGTAAATTCTAATCTTAGTTCAATGAAAACAAATATCTACGTATGACTGACAAAGTTTAGTGTGGACTATTTATGGTAGATCTTAACAGCTTACCTCCACTCTTCGCCACTGATGGCTATCATAGGACCTACCTCCAACAAGCAAATTTTGTCACTGATACAGATAGACAATGTGAGCAGTTGTTTTTTTTCTATTAATTTTGAATTCGGAACACTTCAACCGTGTTCGTGAATCAAACAGATTCAAATTTATGAATCGATATCGACTACGCCCACTGGTGACGCTTAATATAACGCGCCAAAAAGTTTGTGGTAACAGATTGCCTTAATTAGCGCTACCATGCTCCAATATATCAATACAGAATAAATAAAATAACATGCAATTTTAACGACACGCGGTAGGTAGGTAGTGGAGATTCCCGGTATTAAAAAACATCGCCTAAATCTCTTCTTGAAACAATCGACCAGCCAGGCTAATGAGGGACCTTGTACGAAATGTCGCGGACTGGGAAAATTATGTGACATAATATAAACGTTAATAATGTCATAGTATGGATTTATTGTATTTTAAACCAAAATGAAATAAATAAGATCGAAACCGGCCTCACGATCAAAAATCTTAATAATTGGAAATATCGAATGGTTCAATATAAAACTGAAAAACTTCTAAGAATGTTTTTAGGATTTTTGTTAGGTTCTAAGGTAAGTAGATATATAATCCAATATTTCCTTATCATTAAAGTTGCCATATATCTGGATTTGGAAAATCCTTCAGGACTCATACCGATGTCCGAATATTTAATTACGGATTAATTTTCATTTTTTTAATGTTTAATCCTTATTATTTGTTTTATATTATGCAAAGCAACGTTTATAACATTGTAGATCCCGGTTTCACCAGATATAACAAATTTTCATGTTGTTTTTCAATGTGTGTCAGAGTCATCCTTCTTTCTGGAGAGGTCAAGGCCGTTGGAAATATTTGTGGCAAAGAGAGATTGTCAATACACAATTTTATTATTGTTTTGCAGTGCCGTAGTAATTTTACTTTACTATTATCTAAGTATAGTGGTTAGATACCTATTATTTTTTTGAATACCTACTTAATAAGGTTGTGAATTTTTCAGCGTTTGTGATTTACCAAGTAGGTACCTAATCACATGATTCATATGCATGGCCCCCACAAAGGGGGGGCTGACTGGGCTCTAGCATGGGGGCTCGGGCTCAAGAGGGGCCCGGCGAGGCCAATCGAGCAGGTAAGTGAGATAAACACACAACACAAATTTGCTTTAATAGTAAAAAAAAAGTCGCCTGCGGCATTATTTTCCTTCAATAATGTTATTACTTAAAATTATATGGTTGTGCGATATTTTTTTTAATTGTGTATCGACACTGGATAATTCCTTAATTCAAATGGATTTATTAAAATATACAACAAAAAACACTAAATATACACATTAATTTTACCGCGTACACCATTTGGAAAACGCTGATGTAGAGCATCACACTAGCTTTATCCATAGAGATAGGTAGGGGGTCCGCCAAAGATCCCAGCATGGGGGCCCAGTTCAGAATGTGGGGGTCATGTTCATATGTATAATATTTTAGGTGCATTTTCCTGTCATGTCATGCCATTTGAATGTGCAGTAGTGTTATTTATGAATTTATGATATGACCAAAAATAACCATATTTAATCACTAACTGAGACAGTTTTACCGGATTCTTTCGGCCTTTGATGGGAAAAAGCTTCGGGACAAAATCGAGTAAAGGAGAGTCAAATAATAAATTCCGGCGCCTGCAATTTTCGTGTTGCGTTACTACCGCGTCGCGTAAAACTTAAGACGGTATTTTTTTCGCGAAAAATAAGTAAAATAAATAAATTGAAAAGGGGCAGGGGGTGCGGGGTGTGAGTCGCCATCTTTGAGCGGGCCGCCGAAACAATGGGCGGTGTTATGTGTCCAAATAAAATTGTCCAAGAGTCGAAGCTTTGAGTGCGCGTGCGCATGCAGACGTCCGAAAGACATATCCATACTAAGGAAGGCTCTCAAGGTGGCTATGGGAAAAGCCTTCGGGTGCTTTTAAGAACATACATATTTCTCGAAGTAAATGGATACCGAGAGTAAACATACTTCTTAAGTAGGAACGATTTAAACACTTATGTGAAATACCTATAACTAAAACAATATTTTCACATTTGTTAATCCGCCATAAATGCTGCACAATAAACTTTATTAGTCATACATATTCGTTTTTATTGAACTAAGAGCGCGATGCTCAATTCGTACTTACCATAAAATAACAGTAAAAATTGTAAGTGGCCGAAATCCATCTGTTAACTATAGATTATAGAGATAAGGAATCCTTAACCATAGACTACTTTTGTTATGAACTCGCCCCCTTGCCCCCCCCCCCCTTCCGTATTGCCATTTACCACTGACAGCTGCTGTCAAAATAAATTGACGTGTCTTTAAAACGGCCAATACACTCAAATTCATTTAACAATTGATCTCAATATGGGTATTGAACAACTATTAAATATCCGTGACATTTAATACGAAATATTTTCCTTTACTTTCTTGATTCTGTACATGTCTTAATTTAGTAAAACCGATTATCGAATTGAAATGTCAGTATCAATGAATTATGAATTAACTTTTCTTATTCAGATTTAGATATTTATGTAATATTAAACCAATAGATAGGTAGTTGAAATATATAAGTACTTAGTTACCTACACACCAACATGGTAATATTAGTTTTAATCACTCTTTATAATTATTCACATCATGGCATATATTTGTAATAATTGTAAATGACAAAATCTGACATTTCAACGGCAAGTGTTACCGTATCGGGAAAAACATGGTCAAAAAATAACTTATATTATTCACTAATTGCGGAGACATTTAATCATTTTTATTAAATATTAATTGTGTATTTATAGTTATTGAATTTATTGTGTATATTTTTCATATTTTTGTCATCGTTTAACAATTACAAAATAATTTACCTAAATTATGAAAAAGAGAATTTTTATATATGGTAATATTTTCAATAGAAAAACAGAACGAAGCTATTGCAGATTTGGTGGACCATAGACAACTCGATCATAACTATGAAAAGCTTTCTGGATAGTGTTTTGTTGTTATTTTGTTGTAATTATGACAGACGATTGTGCATAGGGCTCTAATATTACAATTTACAGATGGTGTTGATTAGTTTTTAAAAATCAATTAAACCCTGCCTAACCAAACCATAATAGTTTTGGTATAAATACTTTGCGTAATACGATAAAATTGTGCAAACTTTTTATTCATACTTTTTTGTTTTCGTTGGATTAAGAATAGGTACATATTACACATACCTACTGATGATTCACTTTTTTAATTTCATTAAGTCCTGCCTAAACTAAACTATAATAGATAAAAATTATTATTCCATCTATAAAATATCCAAAGTTATATATGATTTAATTGCATACTTTTAGATATTTTATAGATCGACGAGTATTTTTTGACAATTATTACCTATTTATTATGGCATGGTTTTCTCAGAGTTTCACTGAATTTTAAAAACTAACCAACACCATCTGTAAATTGTAGTGTTATTCAATGAAAACAAATATGTTATGATTGACAAAGTTTAGTGTGCGTTATTTATGGCAGATCTCAACAGCCTACCTCCACTCTTTGCCACTGGTACGAGGAATGAGGAAATATGGTAGGAGTATTCGCTTCTTGATTCGTATATTACCGAGTCGAATCCCGTAGTCAGATTCAGATGTAGTTTATTGAATCAATAGGTAGTGTGCATGGATTCACGATTGGTACCTATCGCCCAAAATTTGTTAACATGGTGTGTAAGTGGGTAGGTATATCCACATAATGGAATTATTAATACCTACCTTTTATATGTAGGTAAGGAACTACTAGAGGGTTCATTGGTTTAAAAATTATAAATCTGGTTCATATTGATCATTCGTTTCTTATTGTCACGTGGTTAAATCCTCTAATGGCGAACAGGTACCTACTTACTTATATTCTTAAAAAAACAACTTTCTTTTGTTTGATTATAGATATTTAATAATTACTAACTTATGTACCTACCTATCTACCGATATGTAAGTACATATATGAAAAGTTACTTACAACATTTTGAATTCATATAATGATACTTATTATAAAAGTAAAATAGTATCATTGAATTATTAAATTCAGTTATGCTGAAAGTGTTATAGGTTTCATATATAATATGTTTCTAGGTAGGTATAGCAACCAAGTATTTAAGCAGAATGTTATGTAGTAGGTAGGATAATATTGAATGAAAGTTTACACAATAAAAGAGAAAATATATTTCTAGTAATAAACATGGTTTCTAAAATAACGACACTAAAATAGGTAATTAATAATACCGTGGGAAACGTTAAGAACAAAAGCTTAATAATTTGTCGTATTATAATTTTCTTTCCTGGTTTTCATGTAATTTAACTATCACATAACTTAGATGCACTATCAAAAGAATGCGGAATAAAAATCAAGAAATAATACAGTTATCATCACAACAATGCGATAGTTATAATACTTATAGTAAAAATAAAAATACATGCTTTAGAAGAAAATGAGTCGCCAAAACAAAAGCGTTCAGATGTTTATCACGAGTTACTTATGTGAGATTAAGAAAAGAAAATTTTTGTCTCATTTAATGTAACGCATAAGTCAGACTTATTCTGTTGTTAATAACTTCATTTGGCACGCCTTATGAAAAGATCAGAATGTCGAGAATTAGAAGTGGCGTTACTAGCGTCCTCATTGAATAGAAAATTCATGTATCTACATTTGACTTATGAACTGTTTATGTCTTTAAAGCGTTAAAAAATGGAATGAGTACCTATTCGCATATTAATCTTTTCGCGAACTGATAATGAAGCCCGCAAGAAAAGTATTTTGAAATCTGTCCAAATCACATTGATTGAATTGGTGCGTACTTTGTAGAACTCCATTAAATAGTAAGTAAGAAAATAAACTTTATAATTAGGTAGAGTTGTAACTACTGAACCACTCTTAGAAATTTCACAACAGCAATATGAGTAGGTACTTAACTCTAAAACGTAAAATTCACGAATAACTTTGGTTCTTAAATGGTAAATTGGAATGCATCAGTACATTATTACTACAGTACTTTCAGTAAATACATACTTTTATATTTGTCGTGGAGTGATTTTTATATTCAAATTTTGTATTTAGTATAGATTTAAAAAAATGTTCAAACGATTGACAGTAGGAATGTTGTAAAAAATCTGCATTTATTATCAAAATTCAGTATTATTATCACAAAGAGTTATTATTTGAGTAGTGTTTTTATCAAAATGGTGATTTATAAATGTACCTACCCATAGTAATTAATAAAATATAGATAAAAAATATTCTCAGCTATTGCTGACAAGAAACCAAGATCTTAATAACGCTACTGGCAACTTCTCTCGGAGTAAGTAGGAACCTACCTACTGTTATATTTCTTGATTTAAAACTGCTATAGTGAATTTTCAGGGAATCATATTTCTTCGTTCTTGACTTTGAATTAGGGATATGTTTCGGTGAACTTGTTAAGTTCGAGGAACTACAGGATTGGTCTTCTATTTGTAAATTTGCCGTTAATGTTGGAATGCTAATTTTATAGATGAAATGTCGGAAAAATATGTACCTACTATAAATTATTTATTTATCTACTAATTATAACAAAGAATAAAAATATTATTAATTTTTAATAAACCTATTAATGAGAAACGACAGAGAATATTTAGGTACAGACAAGGAAATGTTAAACGTAGTAGTAGGTAGGTACCTATATAATAGGTAGGGATTTTTAATGCACCGTAGGCTTTGTGAGAAAGCTCCAAAAGTTTAAACAGATACCTAGGTATTTTTAAAATTTGGGGGTTTTAAGTGTAAAAAATCATAGGTAGGTAGGTACGTACTGTATTTATAACTTAACATTCAGTTATTTACAGTTTTCTATCATTTAATTCTCTCAGAAATATGTTTATCCAAATCAATAAAACTAGTTTTATTGGTAGATAGTTAAGTATCTAGGTAGGTACTACCCAAAGTTTGTACGAAAACATTGCAGTGATATTTTTGAACAAAAAATTGATTGCCTTATTATCTACAATTATACCTAGGTACCTAATATAAATATATTTTACTAAGAAAAACAGTATGTATGTATTTTTATTTGTTCGGTCACTGATTGTAGGTACATGCGATTCACACCTTTATTGGTGGCCGCTCTGCCAACAGGACCATGATATGCTTCTAAAACGTGTGTATTCAAATGAAACTAGCCACGGACAATCTATTAGAGGGAATAAATAGCATGGTTGCTATTAATTGTAATGACATGCATTTCTTTTTAAACGTTTTATTTTTTTTCTGGTCAGCTTAGTTTTTTCAAAAAATGCCTACTTCACACATAGGTACAATTTGGAATATTATTTGTGATGTTATCGGCTTGTTTTTTTTATATTTCGTATGCATGGAAAAGGCTGCTAATAATCTTGATTTTTTTATGATTCAGGTAGATTTCACTGCCTAATTTGAATGAGCACACAATTAAATCTAATTTGTTCTACTACTGATTATATTTTAGTAGTTGATAAAAACTCGTAATTGAGTGATTTCTTTACACATTAAGGTAAAAAATTATATTAAATAAATTGAGTCTTGGCTACTATAGATTAATGATTTTGTAATTAACACATATTTTGTATTAGGTAAGGTATTTTGAAGCTAGCACATATGCTGTAAATTTAATAACCACCTATTTAGGAATCTTCGCCACTTATAGATGTTTGAAATAATATGTGCACAGTTAGAAATCATAACTAAAATCATTGCATCTTTCAAAACTGGAGCCAACTTAACATAACAGTTAGATATGCGAGGTAGGTACCTATTTAAAAATGCATGATTTTGAAATTTGAAAAGGAGATCAGGCGCCGACGCGTCAGGGCGTCGTTTTTTCTTTTCTTTTGGACGCATTATTCTCCGATTTCAGCCACTTAGAGAGTTGGATGTGAGCCAAAAAATATGCACGTCCATGACAGTCAGCGTTTCGATGTCATCAGTCGCACCGATTTTAATGCGCGGTCACTCAATTGCATGCGAGACTTGTCTTATTCGTCACAAGTCACAACTAAAGAAAATTATTGTTTACAAACACAACAAAATGCAAAGACGGCTACGGGAGTGAAGAGGTTTACGGGAAATTTTATACTTTTTTGCTTAAGGATATTACATATTATTGTTTAGGTATAATGATGGTGAAATTTACATAAACTTGGATAATTTTCGTAGTACCTACTTTTAGGCTAAGCCCCCAATCCCATTTATGTCAAAAAATTAGCAGATGTATTGATGTATATATTAATAAATAAAATAGACCGACATTAAAAATATTTTTTCCAACCTATTTATTTACCAACCGTAATATTATCTTATTGTTCATTGGCTTTACAATGCAATGTGGGTCTTGCCGCCTCACAACTAAGTTTTTTTTATAGATTTTAATGATACATTTTGAGACCAGCACACATTTAAAAATTACATATGAATTTGAGCTGAGAATTGAACCCTAGAACTCTCAATGACGTTTTTTGCTAAAAAAAAAGAATCAAGATACTTAATTAAGTTTATTTATTTGCTTATTTTTTATTTGCTTATAATTTCAGAAAAATGATTTATTGATTATTTTTCTTCCCAAGTACCTATTTACAAATTTAATTAAAAGTATTTGCCTACGGTGGCCGCGTGGCTTAAGCGCTGGACTATCACGACGTGGGTCTCAGGTTCGAATCCTGGGTCTGACAAGTACACATATTGTTTTTCAATTTGTGTGTAAGTCAGGGTATGGTCCTAATAGGTTGAGCAAGTGGCTGACATCCATTTCTCGTAAAAAACAAAAAAATCTGTTAATACAACCCTCTACTCTGTGGAGGCCCATATGATCATATTAATTTCAGACATGGTCTGAAAAAAAAATTGTAAATTTAAAAATGCAGCTGGTACCTACACCATGCTAAAATGACAGTCGACTGACTCATTATCTGTGACCTCAGGTGGGCAGCAAGTGATGGTTAATATGTAATGATCACCCTCTCTCACCCATCGATGGCTTTCCATGCTTTAAATGCAACCATCTCCAGCTGATTTTCATGTGACCTTCTTGGAAATGGCTCACTGTCAGAACATTCAACTTAAGGTATGTTACCATCTTACAGCTATAAATTTTGTATTAAAACATGAACTGTTACAGTCACATATTAAATTTAAGTTATTTCCTAGTTATAAGACTAGGTATCAGTAGTTGGTTCCGGCGACGATACAGTATGGATGTTAGTAGTAATTTTTGGGAGAAATTTGCCACTGTAATAAATATAAATATGTACATCTTCCAAATTGATTATTCCTTTCTGATCTGATAATGACTTAACATTTTCTCCAGTCATTGCAATCGCGCTCTAACAAGCCACGGCCACCTACGCTATGCTCACTTTTCATACCCGCCATAAACACTGCTGTGTTTATTTTTTATCTTCATTTTCGGTCTTTTCACCGGATAATTTGTACGATGGCTTCGTTAGCAATTATTCGGGACTCATGTAAAAAAATATTATTTTAAAATGCGCGCGGCGACATCTGCTTTTCCGGTAAAAGAAATGTTATTCAAATTTACCGACAACTGAAAAAACTGAAACGAACTTCTTTGCATATTATAAAATTGTGTTTTCTGAAAATTTGAATTCAACTTTCTTATATTATGTAGGTAGGTACCGACCTACATTATATGTTTCAATTTATACTTACCTATATATTACAATTTCGTAAATGTTCGTATAGTTCTCCAATCATTCAGAATGTCAACCATTTAGAATGTCCTATCTACAACATCACTTAAAATAGGTACAAAAAATCGCTAATTTATTTGAGGGTCTGTATCTACTTTATTTATGTAGGTACCTATAGGTAGTGACGGGTTTAGGGATGATTTGATCCAAGGCACTGACTTATAATGAGGCCCCCCCCCTACGATGAAAATAAAATGAAAACGATAAGTTACAACAAAGTACTCTATATAAATTTCTTTTCCGTAATTAATAGACTAACGCATTGAGTGGATCCCTTACGAGCGCAGAAATATTTAGTCACTTTACCTCTTCACCATATGTTCATATTATAATAATGTATTTATCTTAGCAAGGTTTGTGGTACCTACATACCTGCAAGACAACTGAAAATAGATAAGTAAGTAGGTACCCACCTATTAATTTTCTATGTATTATGTAGTTATTTATATCTAGGTACGTATCATATACCAACCTACATATTGGAAACAATCGTCTCGTAAAGATAGGTACAATAATTAAAATATTCGTAGAAGTTCTGCCAGATAAACAGTTTATAATATAAAATCTCGTACCTGGGCCATGTGGAAGAGAAGAGATGACGGCTGCCATTGCTGCCAACTGAACAGATGAAGCCGTTGATTCAATTATTCAACGTTCATAGACAAACGGGTATAAAAAAGATTCTCGGAATTTTTACGTTATTTCACTGTCCTAAATGAACGCGCGTGTAGGTGTCTTCTCCCTAATTAAGAACGACGCTGGAAATCTTTGCTTCTGTACGCCACAAAATACGTTTCTTTACGTCATTTGAATGCTATTGTTTTATTGTAAAAGTACTTAGGTACTTCTTACCTACCTATCATTTAGTGGTTAGGTACTTAGGTACAAATATTGACTATATATGCAAATAGTTATATTAAGGTAAAGTCACCATATTATACCCTCCCCCATGGCCCCCACAAGGGGGGGGCTGACAGGGCTCTAGCCTGGGGGGCCGGGCTCAGGAAGGGCCCGGCGTGACGAGCCGACCATACCGAGATAAACACAGATCACAAATTTGCTCTAATGGCAAAAAAAGTCTATGTTCCTATGATGATAATATTAATAATTAAGACTATTTAAGGTTGTAGGTACAATGCATTTTTTTTACTGTGTGCCGATACTCAACAACTCCATAATTCAAATGGATGTAAGTACCTACATATTAAAAAATGCTAAAAATACAGCATTCAATTTGGATAACGCTACTGCAGCGCGTCACACTGATTTTACCCTTAGCGATAGGTAGAGGGGCTCGTCAAACATCCTAGCCTGGGGGCCCGCTTCTTGTTTTAGACATGTTTCAAGCTTAATATTTACCAGGTACCTACATACCTACCTACTAATGTACTAGGTAGGTATATGAATTGATTGTATTTTATAAATAGTTTTGCTTCTAATGGTTATGAAAATATACACGGGAAAACTTTTTTTTAACCATTTAAAAAATGGCATTTTCGATATTTCTCTAAAAGTTTTTTTAACCGGGTACAATATTTGGATCCAAACATTTGAATATCGTTTAATTAACAAAATTAGGAATGTCGAATGAAAATCAATTACTCAAAATTGTTTAGTCCTACATAATAATGTAGGTAGGGTAGGTGATTTTTTCAAAAATTTTAACTTAATAAAAAGATTTCTTATGGACGTTTTATTATTTTTTAGATTGTCCGAATTTATGTCCCGGAGTTCACCAATAATTAGTCTGTATAATCGAGGCTCTACGTACCTAATTTACTTTATGTTAAGTATACCTACTTATAAATTAATACCATTACGATTTTAAGGACCATTAAAATGCATGTCTTATTGGTAGATTTTGTTCTTAGAGGTATGTGGATCAGTGAATAAGTGTGATAGGGTGTAAGTAGGTATAGTAGTAATGCTAGTGATTTTTATATACCTACCTAAATATTATGTAGGTATGTAAAAATGATACAAAATAACGATTTTTGAAGCGCTCAATTCATAGCGCTCGGAGAAAACGAGAATCTAGAAATAATTATTTTCTGGCATCTCAATCATATTTAAATGCCCACGCATCGTGAAAATCTACTAAGTATAAAAGACTTAAGTGCGATAGTAAAAGCTTTCCACAAGGTGATACAATAATCTTATAATATATCGAATCAACTATCTAATATAATTAATTCTAGTGTTGTAAATAGATAAGTAGGTACGGAATAAGATTAGGAACTTTAATTTTTATGGATCAGATTAAGTAAAAATGCTGTTAATTGAAATTATTTTTAGGTGTTGTTTGAAATAAAAACGATATTTTCATGAAAGTGCTATCGTAACATACGTCGTTTTGGCATGGGGGCAATCAAATACATATTTCTATTATTAATCGCCACTCATAACAGGCCAGAAGCAGCGAGATATGAAATATGCTCGTGCCAGATACGTTCCCTCTCGCATACTCTGTCTCATTTTGTCGTGTTGCAAAGGAGGGTGAAAGACAGAGAAAAGGCAGTGGCGCGGTTTGAAAAGGGTTATGATTTATGATATGAAAAGAGGTATGAATGATGTAAATATAGTTATGAATATGTATTGAGGGGCCGGCTGCGATTGGGCGAGCGCGCCGGGCCCCGCCCCCGCAAGGTAAACGCAGGTGAGCTCTCCTTACGGTGGGATTGATAGCGTATAGCGTTGTCTCCGCATCTTTTATTATATTGTGAGGTCGAGTATTTATGTGCGGACCGCGGACGAGAGGCTCATCTGCATAGCGACGGCCAGGGGCGCCGTGAAAGCCTTCGCCGCACTGCCCGCAAATTACCCTCGGCCTTGTTATATAACAACGAAAATTTACGACGAGCCTGCCAATTTATAAGCATATCGTAGGTTATGCATTTTTTAATTCTTGAAAATAGATATGAAGGGTAACATGTCTAGTTGATAGGTAGGTGGGTTTTAAAAATACCTATTAGGTGTCTATGTAGGTAAGTTGGTAGGTATTAACATTCGTTAATCGAAAATGTTAGGTAGACACTTTTCTAAACAGTTGTCATTTTACTTTATTATCTACCTATATGTAGATACATCCTATAGCATCTTCCCTTTGATTGACAAATTCATTTAATTACAGTTTTGATACCTGAATACCGACGAAGTACCAAGGTAGATATATTCTTCTTACTCCAATATCAATGTTCTCTTATTTTTATGATGTATGTAATAATCGATAGGCATAGGTAATTGCACGTAAATTATTTTTAACAATTTCATTTTCAGTCGAAAATTGTAGATTTTTTTATTTAGGTACCATCCCTTATGCTTAGAATTTGTTGCCCCCAAGCAGTGTATGGCCTGTCTTCCACAAGGTAAGAAAACTACCATTTAAAAAAAATCAAGTAACAGTAAACAGCCTACGGATTCATTTAGGTAGTAGGTACCTTAATACACAATTTTGGCGACCTTACAAATAATACACATAAAGTGCAAAATAAGCCCTATTTTGTATGTTTAATGTAGATACCTACCTATTACTAACCACTTTTCCACTTATCTAACCAGGATTAGGGTGAATGCAAACTACCTAGGTACCTACCTATAGGTAACCATGGTCTAGTTACTAGTAGGTTAGGTATCTACCTACGTATCTATAAGTAAGTAGGTATATAATAAAACATAGTATTGAATCGTTGTCAATTCGTTAATAAAGATATTTAAATAATTTACCATCAAGTTTGGAATAAAAGGATACTATCCCATTAAAAACACCTTTTTTATTGTGGATATCCGGGATGAAAAACGTTATTTGAAAAAAAAGAATGAATATAAAATGACCCCCGCACCTGCCACCGCTGGCAACCTCTTTCTTATACCAATTAAACTTGACTCGCTGGGGCCATTTCTTATTTCTCTTATTCATTTGGATTGAATTTATTTTTATTTATTTTATTTTTTCGCTGACTGCAATCCCATCTTACTACCTACTCGTGGGCGACATTAGGGTGCATGCTTGATTCGAACAATGCTACCTAATTCAACCACGGATCTGCACCTTTGTCTATGGTTAGGTGGCTGCAAAGTGTATAATACAAAGTTACCACATTTTGGCGCCAATATTTATCATTCATTGAAATTTAGCTAACCATAATAAAATGTTCAAATGTGTTTAAAGTTTTAAAAGTTTTAAGTATTAAAATAATGTAAGTATTCATAAATTTGAGCTCAATCACTTTTAATATTTTTGATAATCGTATACCTATAAGTAGGTATTATATTATTTTATATCGAAAATATGTTAGGTTGAAGATATCAATCTTTTGTAATACCTTTGATATATTTTCAAACTTCCCAAATATTTATTTAGGTATATTAAATAATAATAAAAAAAATATACCTAGGTATCGATATTATATAAATTGCTAAGCTAATACAATATAGAAGGACACCTACTTGCGATGATGATTGATTCAATTGATTGTTATGGTAGAAACTCACCTCCTGAAACAAAAAAAATATTTATATTAGATAAGTTTAGGTACAGAAAATACAGGTTGGCAGGTAGGCACATATTAGGTAGGTACATAAGTAGGTAAGTATATAATTATGTATGAAGGTACTTATAAATATAAATACGTTCATAAGTAGGTACCTAAATGTGATAAGTCGAGAAAATAACCGAATTAAGAACTACACTATTTTTACATCACATAGGAACCTACCTAGCAAAACGTCATATTAAATATTATCTTACTTATAGATACCTACCTAGTACCTACCTATTCTCAAGGTAGGTGTACCTATTTAATTGTACCAATTCTTACTAGGAAAAGTTAGCTTCGCCAAGACGATGAATAATATAATTTATTGATCAAGTCGCTTTTCCATTGTTATAAATAATAATAAACGTTTACATTTGTTTCAGCGCTCATGTAAAGCATGCTGATAAAGTCGGTGGTTATTATTCTGAAATGTCGTTGAGTAGGTCCACACAACAATACAGATTCTTCTTCTTCTTCTATTGTCCGTGTGTTATGTTGTGGCAACACACCTTTATAATATGCATGCGGTGGTAGCGCTAATTCACGTATTAGTGTTGTCCCTTTATCATTCTGGCAGAGTTGCATTCAGGTTTATTTAGTTGCCAAAAATTTTTTATTATTTAAATAATTATTGACAGTGATATTTTCAAGTTCGTCAGATATTTAGTAATGTATTTAGATGAAGAGAGTCACAGAAAAAAAACATATTTTCAATGATGTTAATAAAAAATCTAGTTGGTCCTACCTACCTACCTAAACAAGTATTAAATTTACTTACATAGGTAGGGATACATAGATAGATATTTTATATTTGGTATAAAGGCACATCGCAACCTCGTGTTGCCATGCAGGGTGTTCAGTAGCAAATAATTAATTAATACAATTTAGTTTATTAAGTTTTCGAAATTATAATGAGATTTTTGACCAATTCATAGTTTTAATATTTTATAATTATTTCATAAAAAATTTAATGGGTGGGTACAACTTGAAATTCTTTTTATTTATATTAAAACAAGTATATACTTATTCACTTACCTATATGTCTTTTTTTATTATTAAAATCGATATTTTTTTAAATAAATATAAAAAATATTAAAATAATATCTAATAATACTATGAATTAGTCAAAAATCTCTTCATTACAGCATAGAAAACTTCATAAACTACATTTTAATATTAAATATGACCATAAAATAAAATGTAATAATAATATGGGACCCTTTAACAGATTCACATTTTATAAAAAAAATGTATGTTCATCTTTGACTTAAAATAAAAAATATTTTTCATTTTTAATGTTTTCGGATACATATCTATTTATTAATTAATATAGCTTAAAATGTAAATTATCAAAAAGATGTCTCAAATTGCAAGCTTCGTATTTTTCCGCTAGGTGCCTCTAATAGGTAGAGGTATCGCTTTAATGAGATACAAAAAAACTTTACCTTCTACATACTTACCTACTTGCTTATCAGCACAAACGTAGGTAATATTTTCCTATGTATCATATTGAAATGCACGTGTTTACTATCATATTTTTTCTTAATATGTACAAATATCTAGGTACCTACCTGTACCTACATTTATTTATTTCAAATTTTTGAAGATACATATTTACATTCCATTCATCAACAAATTTTACTAATACCTACCTACTTGTCTAATAGTTCTGTTTACAAACAAATAATTTCATTAGGTCACAACACTGGTTTTTAAAATGAATAAATGACAAGAGGTTTTTTACTATTATTATGATTTTCCCATTAGATTTTTCCACGCTATGACAACTTTCATTATTTATAATATGTATGTCACTTTAATGTCTAATTCGTCTCTGAATTATTCGCGGCCGGCCAGAGAAGAGGCGAAAGAGTCTGGCCCTCGAGCAGAGCCGGCGGATGGTTTTTCTCACAACGCCATTGATATTGGCAGCCGAGACGATTTACCGCATACATAATGCTTATGGTCTGATCACGTTTTCACGACTGATTTTATATTAGTGTGAAAGCGTAATATTTAGCTTGTGGGACGCTATAGCCACAAGTAGACAAACATACACATTGGCGTGTAGCATTTGAGGAAAAATCATGCGACGCCTTAACATCAGAACAATATTATTTTGATCATATTTTGAACATTTAAAGACAATAATAATTCACGCGTATATTCAGCGGTACTATATTACTCAATGGAGAAGTGTCCATTGTTATCATTAAAAACATTAATTTTAGGGAAAATTATAATTTACAGTTTGTCAAAACATCCACTTTGTGGGTATCCATAAGTGGCGGAGCACACTACCATACGATGGGGGCATGGCGCAGGGGGGTTAACGGCACTCGAAATGTGCCTTGGCCCCAATTAACAATTATTTTATTTGAGGTCAAATATATTATATTTCCTAATCAATTTTGTTGTTAAATATACTGCAAAGGCGGTGGTGTGGACGCTGGCCACTAGTTACGTATTTACTGTGCAACACATTTTTAATTAGATTTATTTTGCATTGTTTCTATAGGTACCTAAGTAAATAGGTAGGTATATTTATAATTTTATTTTTTGTTAGTTTACTGTGATCCTCTTTGATATTGCCACATTTTATTAAATAGGTATTATAGACAATTTAAAAAAAGTATTTGAGTAGAATGGTGTCAGATTCTTCTGGCAGTGCAGGCGATTCATTTATGCGTTGGTATCGTTAGTTTCACAAATGACACTAACACCGTTTCAAAGTGATTTCGTCGTATCCACAATGCTATCATAATCTGTCCATCCTCTACAGTCTACGTGGCGACCCCAGTCTTGAGTAACTAGTCTCGAGACATTCACAGGCGTAAAAACTGCTGATGCTATCCATCCAAATGTAGGGCCTCGTGATATGCTCTATTATGAGTGTGGTGTGGGACGTGGTTTTGCGGGTCTATGTTTGTGTTGTAGGTACCTACCTACACCCTATTATGCGGCTAGAATATGTTATTGTAATGATACTGTAAAGTATATGAATTAGACCTGAAAAGATGGATCGATGTTACCTATGTAGGTTTAAATGAGCATTTATTTAAATCTTTAATTGCTTTTTTACGGGCGCTACTGAAGTTCAAAACAGAATATCCACCACATGAGGAGTGAGAGGTGTCTGAAAGGGGTTTGACCAGCGATCAGCGATGTATCGAAACGTCTCAAGGCCTAGGTCAAACTAAACTGATGGTTGGTTTCAACATGTTTGTCTATTGTTTTAGGTATTGTAATCGACTTCATGGAAGATACTTAGGTGCCTACCTACATTCTTTTCAAACGAATAAAAAGTTAACTAGATCTACCTACTTACCCATCTACCAAAATATAGCAATAATAAAATGCCTGTGTCTGTCAGTACGTGCGATTACGTTGTTATTAAGCAAGGTAGTCTACAGGTAGGTACAGGTAGGTTTAGATCTGCTCGATTTTGCGCTTCTTCTATTTATAGTGCGCTTCTGCAGGTGATAGACAATATTTTCGAGACGTCGTGCCGTCATCGCCATCTGTCTATTTCAAAATTTCTATTCTTCAGATGATTAAAATTGTTATGTGCCTAATAGTATATTAAATATACTTTTCAATACAATCCGTTGATAATTCGATGCATTAAAATACGTACAATTTACATGTAATCTATTTGAAATAAAACGGTTAGATTTTCAACAATTAATCATAGTATTTTTTAACATTTTTTTTATTATAATATAGAAACAGAGTAAATTCGACCATTATATTGTTTATTAAGATACTATAATGTACTAAAACGATTGATATCTGCGTAAATAGAGTAGCAAAATGTCCCTACATAAGTCCGATTACTTAGATACCTATCAATTGGGGAATCCAATCCCGAGCCGAAATTATGATCCCGGGATTTCGGGATTACAATTTGACAATCCCGGGATCCCGGGACTGGTCCCGGGATTGGCATTTCTTTCCATTGTTAATATAAAATTTTTATATTTACAAATAACATTGATAAAATCGGTCAAAAATAAATCTAGTATAATTTATACTATTTAAGACATTTATTGTTAATATTGTATACGTTCAATCTTGGAAATACATAAGTTTATTGGAGTAAATAATATTGTAATATAAATAATAATGTGAATTTAATATGAGATTGCTGTTTCTGAAAGTAAAAACTTAATGAATGGGTTAGCGAGATTAAAAATAGTAAAGCAAGCCTTTCCGCTTCATAAATCTAATAAGTCAACAGCCAAATATGGAACTGCCGTAAAACGTTTGAGATCGTGGTGGAATTACTTTGTTAGTAGTGCGAGCATTGTTTTTTTCCAATCTTTCTCATTTTTATTAATTTGTATGAAAAAATAAAATGAATCGGCAATTTACAAATGGCTATAAATAAATGGCTCAGTTTATTTCTAATGTAGTTATTTGTTATTAAAAGTATTTTTTCTGTTATATTTTCGTTTTTATTTTATTTTCCATAAAAATTGATAAAAAAATCAATCCCGAAAGTTTCGGGATTATGTTTATCAATCCCGGGATTCATAGGTATCGAAAATAGCTCGGGATCCCGGGATTGGAATCCCTACTATCAATCGATTGATCAAACAGGTGCTTAAACAAACATGTATCGGTACGTTCATTAGTTACATATTGTACCCTGGGCATTATACCTATATCATTAATCAGGTGTTGCCAATTAATCGATGCCCAGAATTCGCATCAGGAACAATGTGTAAACATTTATGTATGAAAGTATTCATGAGTCAGCCAGCGAAAGTGTTATATCAACTTATCAGCGAGCACTTTTGAATAGTTTGTGTACCTACTTATGTAGCATTTAGAAAGAAATGGGAGCATTGATTCTTATCTTGTCATCTTCCTACCCGAATGGATTCCGATCGATCCGGGTAATATGGGCTGACACAGTTGGCACTTTACAAATATCAGATTCCAAATTATCTCTACTGAAACACTCTGGTGCTCGATGAAGTACGAAGTTTTGCGGAGCAATGGCCTAAGGGTCAATTGTTTATAAATTATGCAATGCAATTAAAAATTATCAATATCGCATTGAAAATGTCGGATAAAAACTACGTTGGGTACCTACTAGGAAAAATTGGCAGATTAATTGAGTTATTTAAATTAATTAGATACATGAAACTAATTAAGTATATTTTGAATTATTCTTTTCGTCAGTACCATCTACGGTATAATTGTTTTAATAAGTTAGCCGTCTAACTTCTCAAAACTGTCTTCTTCTTCTTGGTCGTCCACTCATGGCTGAGGATCGTGACCACATTTGAATTTCGTCATCCTTTGAGCGACCAAGACTTTCCTTCCTTCTCGATTTTCCGCTTCTCTCAGGGCAGAATGGATGGTGCCCCCAGTCAGCTATTTCACTTGGTCGTTCCAGTGCGGGGACGCTCTTCCTCTGCTTTGTCTTCCCTGGAGGCCACCCAAAACCACCAGTCTCTCCAGGTTGTCTAGTCCGCGCCTGACAATATGTCCAAAAAACTGCAGAATTCGTCTCAGACATATTGTCGAGAGCCGTTCCTTTATCTGCAGTCTCTGGATGATTGACTGGTTCGTCCTGTGTTCCGTCCAAGAAATACGAAGCATTCGGCGCCAACACCACATCTCAAATGCATCAATTGTCTTCCGTTCCTTTGCCTTCAGGGTCCACGACTCGACTCCGTATAAATATATATATTAAGAACACTAATGTTTGCACAAGCATCATTTTTGTGGCAATCGAAATTCCCTGATCCTTCCATATAGCGGTAAGACGTGTCATCGCATTTTTTGCAATCCGTGTGCGCCTTCTTATTTCCGCTTCACATCCGCCCTTTCCACTGATGGTCGATCCCAGATACATATAGGTACCTACAAACTCGTCCACTGTTTCTAGGTTTTGGAGCGTACTTGCTGTTGTTAGAAGGTTAGCCCGATCGACAACCATTAACTTGGTTTTATTCCTATTAATAAGGAGGCCGTATTTGCGACTCTCTTCCTCTACCTTCACAACTGTCTATATTGCTCTAAAAGTTAACACATGCAAGAGAAGGGCTGTTAACGCATAGCACCTTTTTACAGTTTTTTAGACGGTTAACTTATTGTAATAATTAACCGCCTCAATACAAAAATATGATAAACTACCATTGATAGCCGCCGATAGCCGCCTTGTGTATAGAATAGCGCCACAAGTGATGGATTGATGGTGAAAGGACGATGTATGACTATATAGTTAATGTGACAATACATATGGATTAAAAAAGATAGTAGATAATTACCTAGGTAGATACCTACCTACATTATATATTCCATAATATGCATGAAAGTATGAACATCTTTATCAGTCCAGAATTCCTAATTGGTTACATTTACAAATAAAGATACTTATATAATTAAGATAATTAACGGTAATTTCGCCAATATCCATTATTGCCAATTGGACTTAGCCAATTTCCGATTTAATTATCAATACAGTTCACGCTCGCTCGTCAAGCAAATGAACCTACCGTTGCCATTTGCCACGGCCATTCGTCAGAGCTTTAAAGCTCTCCTTCAAATTGAACATTTCGATTCGCGTCACTGTTCAAAGCTCCGAAGTTGTATCGCAGCCGATTTAGATTGCTTTGCATCTTCGAAATGTTTTCAAAGATTTTAACTTTTAAACGACGTTAAAAGATATACCTATTTTAATAGTAGGTATTTTAAATGAGATATTTTATTACCTACCTACTTAAGATTTCAAAGATTTCACATACTTGTATGTAAGTGAATTAAATTTTGCTTATCTATTTACATATAGGTACATAATGCTTTTACACCTTAAATTATGCAAAGGTTTGAAAATAATAGATTTATATAAGTACTTATATAAAAAAAATGTTTAATAATACGATTATATCCGCAATAATAAAAACATCAATGTTTAGCTGTGTATAAATAACTAAATTCAAATCGGTCTTTTATACGACAGTAGGTACCTAATCAAAATGAGGTTTTAGATAATTATGCTTTTTGTAAAATATACCTAATTAATACCAAAAAATATTTAGTGCACCTCGCTGTTCTCGAGATTGCTTGCAGTTTGTTTGGAAAGAAAAATGTTAATCTAATCATTACAGAGGCGAATCTAGATTTAAAGTGCCTTTCATGATATTATAATTAAATATGTATGTATTATTTTATTAGTCAGGCTAGTATAAATTTATCATTGGTTTTTTTTTTCAAATCATAAGATAGGAATATGCGTCAGAGTGTGCCCGACTAGATTCCTACAAGACAGCGCTCGAAATGGAAAAATTTACAAACCGGAGCGGTCGACAGTTTTCTGAAGATATTCACATAGTTATCAAATTGTATGTGTTTTTTTATAAAAAATAAGTGTATAGATTTTCTATTATATGGCCTATCTAGCTCATTCGGTCAAATTATTTTTTTCCACGAGACGGAGCGATAATTTTACTGATTTCACGAACAGGAACGGCGCTCCGGTGCGCTCCGGTCCATTTCGAGCCCTGCTACAAGATGACTGTGGAGTCTGTAACGCCAGGTTAAGTAAGTGAGTAACAATATCTTTATTATTTTAGCAACATTATTTGCATGTTATATATTGTGATAACGAAAATATTATTAGGTACCTATATCTACCTACATAATAATATATATGTACTTATTTGTTTATAAACGGCGTGTAAAATCTTAAATACCTGTAATAGTAAGTAAGTACCTAGTTGCAGTTATGCTTTGGAAAATATTTTATACTTAATTTATGAGAAATACGCAGCGTTTCAAGATTTTGGTATAATTTAATAATACTTGTGACTGGTTTAAATTATTTCTTGGCCCCCTTTCAAAATTTCATTTTTAAAACGATGAATTGATTGTGTCAAAGTGTTTTTTTTTATATTTCAAGCATGAACAAATAATATCTAATATATAATAAATATTATAATTGAAAAGAATTTGTAGATATTTCGATAACTAGATACACTTCTGACAGGCATATTATATGCATAATTTTCAATCAGAAAACTGATCATTGCGAACGTGATATTAAAATACGGTGGCGGGGAGAGGCGAGGTACCTATTCCTATTTTATCGATCTCCATTGAATGACCACGGATGATTGACCGCACTTGTAAAAAATAATGTCAAGAAATTCTCCGAAGTGTTAGTCGCTGACCAATTTGATTGTCATCTGAATCGTTTTTGTCTGTAACGATAAAACCGGCCGATTGACAGATCATCAGCTGCGTTCATTTTTTAGCTCATCTATAAATAAACGAATTTTTGACTTATCGTTTTGAAATACCTACTCATCGCTGTACAATGGTAGCAATTTTGTGATGGAATTTATCATTTATAATTAATACCGATGGAAAAATATTTTATATTTTAAGTACAAAAAAAAACATGTCCACGATACCGCTCAAAGAATTTAAAAATGTTTTTATATTATCAAAGAGATCAACTTTTTACAAAAAAAAAAAAATACCCAAGTTAATAAATTGTAAAGAAAATGTTTCTTCATAACTAGGTAAGAATTTTTCGTCATTTTAGGTTGGTGCCCTCTTATTGATCAGTAAAATGATTCTATTTTTTTTGTTATGTCTGTAGTAAACTTGTGAAAAATATCTTACTTTTATGGTTAAACAATTTTAAAATCGTCACGGTTATTGTAATATTAATTCAAAACGATTTGATAATTGAATTGCTTTTTTCACCAATAATTATTGTTATATAGTATGTAGGTATCTACCCAACAATGCAAAAAATTAACACCTAAACACACAATAGTCATGACATGAAAAATGTTTCAATTTTTTAGTTTGTATTTCAATTAATAGCAAATTTATAAGAATTTTTTATTAAATGGTTAGTGAGTTATATAATACGTAAATAGGTGTAAGTACTTTTTTAATTTACTAAATATTTTTTGATCAACTATTCTATTCAGCTGTTCAAAATATTGACGTCTTTGTTATAATTGCTAACTCTACAATCCGATATGAATATTATCGTCCTCCCGAAGAAGTTCCTTGACAGATTTTTACTAGACAAGTAGAATCCAAAATCATACAGTAAATATGTGAATTTGTCGGACAGTTTTGATTCAAACCCACGGTTTCATAAGCTAATATTATGCCATTCATAAGTATACTTATTACCTATAATTATTATTGTGGTTTAAAAAGTGAGATGCCTATTGAGTAGTTTAGGCACCTACCTAATAAATCCTTAGCTGCGACTAATCTAGGATACATCGTGATGATTTGAAGAACTAAAATGCAAAACCTTCAGTGTTCGTGGTAGACAAGTGGTAACGTATTCATGATTGTCGAATTTGTGGGTCTCGGGTTCAAATCTTGGGTCTGACAAATTCATAATAAGTACGTTGAGAAATTGGGACAAAAATTAGGCTGCTAAGATCCACATATGATTCCAGAATCAATAGAAAAAAATGGAATAATTGCACCACCCTTTTTAAAAATATGTCACACTTTAGCGGATATTTCATTGATAAATCTTGTGAATAAATTATTTACACATTCAATTATTACTATGGGTATTATTTTTATTAGGTAGGTACAGATTCGATTCGATTTTCGAAATCGGTCTAAGCCGCAATTATAATAATTAATACGAGAAGAAGTGACATCACGACACATGTTTAAGTTCGATTTTAATATGACGCCATCATTTATACGCGACGCCCAAAGAAACCGACGCCGACGTCGGGCGTCGAAATCGAATATCGACGTCGCGAGTGAGTGAGCTGCGCGGAATGCCAGCCGCATTCTTCACGCTGTGTCTACTGAAATCGGTAGAGGCGATTAGCAAGATGATTCGCCAATAGAAAATACAATAATAATAATATATGTACGACATCATAAGAGATCCACATGATATACGCAAGCAACGGCACCAGAGAAAGTATTTTAATGTATACTCCATCGGTAAGAAACAAACGAATTCTTCGGTTTAAAATAATTTAACAAATATGTAAATAAAATCTAATCTTTATTAATAATAAAAAAAAACACGTTTCCATATGTTTTCAATATTTTATATATTAAAAAAACAATATAAGTATAGGAATAATAATCATAATATTAAAACAAAATAATTATATTTCAATCAATTAAAATATTTTTTCTTAGATGTTCTGTTTTTCGCTTAGGATACCTATCATTCCCTAACAAACGGAACACCGCTCCAAACACATAGCTGCATTCCAAGATAGCGGTTGCATTACTTTATTGAAATTTATATGCTAATCCAATGAATCGGATACTCACCCGAACGACACTCACCAGTTTTTTTCCGACAGTATTTCTAGTGCGGAGGGCTCCCATAGTCCAAACGTTTTGAACCACAGAACAGATTAATAAATAGAATTCCGATAGGCTATATTCAATACACTACATTTTTATGCAGGGTTTTGAACTTGAAAAAAAATGAAGCACGCATTATGCACGTGCAATAGTGTATGTGATACACCAATATTAAATGAGTGTCAATGCATAAGCCGAGAGCAGTTGTCAGTATTCGACGTATGACGTATTCTTGACACGTGTTTTAAGTTTATCCCGAATTCTTCCTTACTCGAGATCGGTTGCTGCTACTTCTTACCGGTTAGGTATTTCAGTTCCCACTATTTATGAGTTTCCTGTTTTGAACCCTAAGGGGTGTAAATTGGGCGTAGTTACATAGTCTTTCTTTCGTGTTAGTCAATTACCTATAAACGTATAGGTATTAATTTAGGTTATGCTCATTATTTGTTTATTTTTTATATAAAATAGGGTCGATGTCAATGTTGATTATATTTCGTTAACGTTTATTGTCAGTTTCAAATGTTTTTTTATTGGGAAGCCATGAACATTCGACTTCTTTTAGTACGAAGAAATTAAGTGTGATTATTGTTATAGTTGCTATCGTCGATTGCACTTACATTAACAATATTGCACCGATTTTTTTTGCTCTGCGCCTGACCTGTACCCACCCCGTCGACTATTTTTTGTTATCTGTCAAAATAATCAAGCCTCATGGCAATGTAGCATGTTTTAAGTAATATATTTAATGATTTATGATGAAAATTTAGGGTAGGTATGTGTAATCTATGATATAACCAGATTGCATAATGACATACCTACCTACCTTATTAATTAAACATTAGTTATAGAGCAGTATTAATAATTACTAGGACTAGTTTAATTAAAATATTATTTATGAAATTGAGTGTAGGTTATATGAAAATAATGATAAAAAATCGGTGTGTGTGTACCTGCTTATTTATGGACGCGTGTTAGAAGTTATACTTCTTTGGTGTAACAAAACAAAAACAAAACCTGTGATAAACTAGATTCTTTGACTAGCTCTTAATTATCTTGTTAAATTACACACTCAAAAAAAAGGACCGCTTATTGGAATACCGTTGGTTTATTTCTATACACTTTAACTTATATTACTAAATTATATAATGGTTTCTCGTTGTTTTTATTTTTAAAGTACCATCTTTCACTCGTTGAACTCGTTGAAACTTACGTTTAATCGTTTGTTAACGTAAGGAATTACAAATGGCTGACAATAATAAATTCGCTGCCTAGGCAACGGAACAATTCTAAACTATAATAATATACTGTATAATCGTCACGATTTATCATATTGTGGCGTAAAGGTAATGCGTTCGGCTGATAACCGAACAATCGGTGGTTCGAATCCAACCGAGTGCGTTTTTTATCGTGTGAAAAAATAAATTATGTGTTACATGTTACACGCCAAAAATACACTCTGTTCTGATTTCATAAACGCGCCAAAAGAAGTATAAATTCAATAATTTAAAAGCTAAACTCACGTTTAATATACATGATTTTCAGATCAATGTCACCCCGATCGAACTGGAGGTATCTATTTTGAAATTAATTCTTCTCCGCACATAAATAGACGATACCCGTGGTCCCAATGAATCACATTGTGCAAAATCAATTAGAATTTAATTTCGCAGCATGACTGCACACATTGGCAATTTATTTATTCTGTTTGAATATAGGTATGCTCATATTAATACCGACAAATGAATATATTTTAGATAAGTAAATTCTGATCTTATATTTTATGAGTTATTATTTTTAATTTATCACACTAAACTTGTGTCTTAGAACATATAAATGGGTAGGTACATGGAGAATTTTACATGATTCAACGTAACAAACTCTATACTTCCTCATTTCTTCACTATTATATAATTTACGATTAAAAAAAAACGGTACTGTTCGGTTATCAGGAATACTACAGCGGAAAACAAATTTTGAAAATAGCCGATAAACTTTATTATTTGTTAGGTTAACCTAACCAAAGCTAACCTAACCTAACCCAAACTAACCCAAACTAACAAATAATCCAGTATATCGGGTATTTTCAAAATGTGTTTTCCGCTGTATTCCTCATAACCGAACAGTACCAAAAAAATGTATGGTTTTCAAATATAGGATAAATAATTCAAGAGTCGAAATATTTCATGGAAATGATGAATGATAACTGATAACACAGATATATAACAAACAGTCTTTGAGTCACTTAGAGTCATAACTCACATATTCCAAAATCAAGTTTTGAGATAATCGCAAAAAACCACCAGAGCATTTTTTGTAATTAGTAGTAAAATTAGTAAAAATATATATACTACTCTAATGCTGCAGATATACAGCATACTATGAGAAATAAAGCTCCCTGCTTGGCTAGAAAAGTCTTGGTGACAAAACGAGTTTTAACACCAACAGTGAACTTTGCCAACGATTTTCACATGGTTTAAAGTGACTTTTGATACTCAACTATTTGTCTGTATATATATTAATGCATTTAGAATCACTTGACATATTTAACTCAAAAATGTCAAAATTGCAATATGTGAGTTATGACTCCAAGTGACTCTTATGTATACGGTAATATTATGCAACATAATGGTGTAACAGTCTTATTTGATAAGAAAGATCGAATCATTTATTTGATAATATGTACGTATTAACAATTTATAATCAAATAAGGAGTTATATAAAAATACGAAAAAAAATATCTTTTTAAGATGTAAATATATAAAAACTAAAAGTAAGTTTAGTAATTCTGTGTCATCAAATTTAGCAAAAGGGTGTATAATAGGTATGTACTTCTGCAAGAAAGCTAATATAAAATGCATTATTTTACCTAGATGAAAAATCATATTTATATACATATAAGTATAGTTTTGATAACTGGCCAAGATAACGACGTTGTTATGCATATAAGCCCATCTACCTATATAGTCAGGCTGCTGTAGCGAATTTTCAAGTTAAAATAGAAATGCTAGTTATTATACTTTTTGGAGTAAATGGTTATTATTTATTATATAATAAAACAGTAGAGTGTTAATTGTTATTTTTTCTTAATTTTCTAGCATCAATTTACGAACTGCATTCGAATTTTCATCAATAGTAATAACTGCGATCCAAAATCTCAATTTTGCAACACGGTCTGATTATGGAATGCTTTATAATAAACACCCACGATGGCTATCGCGAATGTCGTGGGTCCCAGGTTCGAATCATGGGTCTGGAAAATACACATATTGTTTTTAAATTTGTTTAAGAGTCAGAGTATAGACCTAATAGGTTGAACAAGTGGAACAAATTGATACCTATTGTAAAAAAAATACATTTCATAAATAGCACAGTTTATTTCTCAGATGCTCGGTTATTATCGACTTGGTGGTTATGTATTATTACAAGGGTTGATTAAAAAGGACTATTTTTATCTTTGATTTTTATCTAATAAATAAACTGTTGGCAGAATTAATTTGATTCCTAAATTAGTGAAAACGATACGCAATAATAATTAAGATCGTCGTCATTCCGATGCGATGTGAAAATGTCTGGCAAATTGCGTGTAACTCTCCGATCAAATGTTCCGAGTATCTATAACAGTCAAGGCCGTTTGATAGATAGATACAAAGTAGAATGTTATTAACCAGAGGTCTCCAATCACGAATTATAATTTATATTGTTATCAAAGCTCTGGAAAATACGAGTAGATACTTAACAAGTTACAAATGATTTTTCGGTGGCTTATGCATAATTTATAGCGTCAAAATATTTCCAAAATTTTAACAAAATTAGTCTTGAATATACATAACTTAAAAACACCTCAGATATTTTTTTATTTTCTTCTGGGTATGCTATCAATGTAATCCTTGTCCACCCAAAGAGTGATTGCTCTTTTAAAGCATTTCTTTTTACTTCTTCGTAAGTTCATTTACAATCCGTATATACTGGCAAATATTAATTTTCATGTTCCCACCAATATCACTCGTAACTCTACGGTCTTCAAGATACCTCGTCGCAGGACAGATGTTATGTTTTATGATGCTGTGTATCGTGCGATTAACTTATTTGATGGCACCATAAAGGTTGATTTATTTTTTATTTACTATATAATGTTTGTGGACGTGTTAAATAGGTTAAATTTATAAATGTATTTATTACCATGTTTCTTTAATATTTACATAAACACATGCTGTCTCTTCTACTTTCTTGTTATATTAGTTGTTATTTGTAATTAAGATATTTTTATAATTTTGTATTTATTAAGTATTATGGCGCATTGGCCAACCGCTGTAGTGCCGTAATACTCTATTTCTAAATAAATAAAATAAATAAATATATACCCACTAGAAAAAATCATATTTGAAAAAACATAAGTATTCTTACATTTCTCAAAATCTTGTGAATTATTCGTTGAATAAAATAAATAGTTTATTAAAAAGTAGTCTTGTGTGGAAAAGGAAAAGGAAGATGTTTGAAAAAAAATCATATATATATTATGTACCTATGCGTAATGGAGAAAAAAGTTTAACACACTAGGTTACCACTGAGTACCTTGTAAGCGTAAATTAATGGTTTCATACAAGTATTTTTCATACAAAGTTGTCCAAAGCTCTCCAGGAAAAATAATGTTTTTATAATAATCTTCTATTTCCGTGTAATGTAGAGTAACATAGATTTATCCAAACAAATATTATAAAATACTACAAAATATTTTTTTTTATATCTATTAAGGTACCTATGCACTTCATTAGTTCATTAAAAGTCAAAATATTCTGTCTTCATGATCAATTTTCAGTGGAAAACCACTTCGTCCATAGGTTTATTGATTTGAATAAAACAGAATACATGTACGATGATAATATTGTATATCAGTGGCGAGGGGTGGAAGTAGGCTGTTAGAATTCTACATAAATAGCGCACACTAAACTTTGTCAGTCACACTTATTTGTTTTCAATAAACGAAGCATACAATTTGCAGATGGTGCTATAAAGTCACGAATAAAAATATTACCTAAGCTGACTGTTATGTGATAGGTAAGTACCTGTATAGCAGTGGCGTGCAGTGACTTTTGTTTATATGGATGTTATTGGAAATATATTATATTTTATCTTCGGGCGATGACATACTATACAGAGATATAGCTCTGTGACATTCTTAAAATATTAACGATATATTAATAATATGGAACAAACACAGGAAGTATAGTTAAATAAAATTAACAATATAATTGTCCATACGTAAATAGTATTTTGTCGATTTTTTTCGGAGGATGCTCTTCATCTACTCACTACTGCATCTATGGACCGCACGCTACTGGCAAGTACCTAGTTACACATTTACTACGTGTGTAATGTGTAAGGAATCATATTAGGACACATTCATAATAAAATTGAATGTTGCACACGTTGAAGAGCGGACTTAAATACTTATTTAATTTTTATATATACTTATAGGTATTATTTGGTAATTCGTAACAAACTTTTCATTAAAAAAATCTCTAGTTAAAAAAATATTTTCGTAGATAGGTAGGTAGGTAGGTACCTACTAACTATTGAAAAAAAACAAAAAAAGATTCTTTAGTGATAAAATACATTACTTATAAGACTTTTGCGAATTACGTGTAGGTACCTATAAAACATCGCAGCAACCTACATTATTATGCAAGTACCTACATTATGTCCATTGACGTGGCATGATTACATTATATTACTGAAACCTAGCATATTATCAAGAACCGAAGTTAAACTACCCCTGTTGTAATTCAGCGTGGTATATGTTCAAAATGGTCTACGGGGTGGCGGTACGTTGGTCAAGGGGGGTGGGTGGACGAGGGGGAGGGGGCAGACTAAGTTATCTCGTGTTTGCAATCTTTACGATAGCATAAACTGTGGGTCGGCTATCCCCTCAGATGGATGCAATCCTAATTTATACACGTTGGCTGCCATCGCCGGTAAGCGCGCCGTGTAATGGGTGGGCCCGCGAGATATGGCGTGTGGATGATTCGCGCCTATGTCGCGTGCAGTTTTGATATTTCGCGCCGACGCCATGAGCTGAGACATTGACAAATTATGCCGGGTATAACATGAATGTTTATATCTTTTTAAAAATGCATAAATTTATGTGTTATGTATTTATGATGATACATAATAGTCTGATGCCTATACTCACGAACGCTCATCCCCACCCCGCGAGCACATGAGCAGACAATTTCAAAATTCTTTATATTTTGAATTTTGGGAGTGATACATGGAAGAGAACGAAGTCTGTTTAACGCGGTAAACATCAGCGAACTTTGTATATTGAGTCACTTTAATGGTGATGATATGAAGGCCGAGATACTTTATTCAACAGTGGAAGAAGAATAAGAAAATATATTGTGAGATGTGTAACAAATTAAAATGACTTTAATTTAAATTATATGTAGGTACTAGGTACCTATATACCTACAGCGGCATTTTTTTTGGTAATCGATTCATCAGAAGATTTGAAAAAAGGCCTCAAAGTCTAACCATACAATCATTAAATTATACCAAACTCTTAAAAATATGCATATTTCTCGCAAATTGAACATCTATAAAATATTATCATTTTTCATACAATCAACATCTATAATACACTTACATAATCACTTAAAATAAATATAGATGTAACTATTTGTACACGAAAAAATAAACCATGAATATATAGGTACCTAATAATATCGTTATTATCTTCTAAAATAATTGAATAGAGATGAGGTTCATTGTAATTTTTATTAGGTAATATTTAGGTAGGGGAAAGGTGTACAAAGTGACATAGTGTTTAGTATATTGAGAAAAAGAATATCAAAACGTGTAGTTTATTATGAAAATAGAACATAACTGTAAAGTAAAACAATTTATCAAAAACAAGTATTCAAAAATCTTTCCACTCATATGATTATGATCGTGTATAATTGTTTTGAATGAACCAAATATAGGTGAACACTTGAATGACGTGTTATGGATTTTTCCTGAGAAAGTTGAATCATGATCTCACGCACTATTTCGGCAGTACAGCAAAAGATCATTTTGACCCATTTTGTCATTTTGTACACCTTTCCCCTACGTGTGTAGAATAATTTATACATAGTTTTTCTTTTCATTTTCATCGTAGGGGTTTCCATAGTCCTACACCCGCTACTGGCTACACAAATAAGATTGTATTAGTGGTAGTATAGTTATCAGGGACACAGGAATCTCATTTACATCGCGTATAAGTCGAGAAAGTAAAGAAAGTACCTGCATTGTACATAAACAATTATTTAGATCTTCTTTCTTTCTTTCGATCATGATTCATGTCCGATCCTAATAGGATCATATGAGCCTCCACAGAGTAGAGGTTTGTATTAACAAATTTTGTTTTTTACGAGAAATGGATTTCAGCCACTTGCTCAACCTATTAGGTCCATACCCTGACATATACAAATTGAAAAACAATATGTGTACTTGCCAGCCCCAGGACTCGAACCTGAGACCCATGGCGTTATAGTCCAACGCTTAACCCGCGCGGTCACTGTGGGTGTATTTAGATAGTGAGGGTTTAATTAATTACCGATTTTTTTACGGATAATGATTTAAATTTAAAATAATGTTTTAACCTACAGTTTCAAATACGGCGGCTATTTCAACCAAGATTTTGACTTGTTACAATACCGATAGGTAGACAATATTTTTAGCATGATTTCTGATTATAGCGTCCAATTATTATATTTCTTATAATATAGAGTAATTAGGAAACGATTTACAATATTTATTTTCTTGAGCCACCCATTACAGCTATATCTCAGGTAAATTTATTTATATTTATTTATATACAAGAACAAAAAAAAACCGCTGAGGTGGATGAAGGAAGGTAATGTTGCATAGAAGGTAAATGTTACATGAGGCGTGCAAATCCGTAAATAAGCTCTCTTTCCGCGCGTTCACTTGCATGATGAACATATTTCCTGGCTTTATTGCATCGCGGGCCTCGGCTAAAAGCTCCTGGCCGCACTCAAATGGGCCACGAATTTCAGTTTCATAGCGCTGGAATATTGCATACCAACAAACTATATATTATTCAGCTTAATCGTGTTTAAAATGTGTAGGAGTAAATTTTAAAACAGACTATATTTTTTAATTATTATACTTTTTAAGTGCTACAATTTTATTAATAGTGACTTGACTACTAAATCGTCAATTCAGCATACCTTTCAATTCTACGTATTGGGTAGCTACTACTGAACAACAAGATTTTTCTATTTT
Source organism: Rhyacophila brunnea (assembly GCF_057557595.1). Lineage (NCBI taxonomy): Eukaryota > Metazoa > Arthropoda > Insecta > Trichoptera > Rhyacophilidae > Rhyacophila > Rhyacophila brunnea. The sequence goes on from NW_028233170.1 coordinate 16,829,996, forward strand.
TTTGACAACATTATTGCACTAGTACAGGTAGGTATGTACATATTTTTATTTGTTCTGTTATCTAATTATTTAGCTTTTATTATGTATACCTATTTTATATTAACTTTATCACTTGGGGTATATATATATAATATTTATATAAGTAGGTATGTCTTTCAAACTGTCAACAGTTTTTTCACTTATTAGATATAAAGTTGTAGTATTTAATACAGAATTTTTACAGAAAATGCCACAAATTTTAACACTGTCAATTGTCAACACTGATGCTATAAGCAAAGAAATCACGACGATGACGTATTTAGGAAGCAATTTAATTTTGTTTCAATTTAATCTACTCATCAACTCAATCTTAGCATATTATTATAAACACTTAACTTTTTCATTTATTAATTAATCCCAATAGAAAATATGTCTTGTTTTTATTTATGTTTTACTCAGCATGCACCTTTCTATAGAATGCTAAGTTTCTCGACCAGATTTTTTACTGAGGTTCTATGTTCTATGACACGTATGAAATGTGTTTTCAGGGTAACCGTATAACATATTGATAAGATAGAAATCGGAAAGCCAGTTGCCATGGACCAAGGATCTGAAGCTCGTTTTCGTTGACGACTTAATGACGGTTGAGCCATAACAAACTTTAATGCATTTGATACAGACGTAATTATTGAAAATAAAATAATAGGTATTAGGTATTTAACACATTTTTAAGTTAATCCCATATTTCTCCACTCTCGAGAAATCTTATTACAGTGTCGTCCAGAAGAATCTCATTATGTTTGTTGAGAATGTAACATTCCATATATTGAACATACATAACTAAAAAACATTTCAGATATTATAGGTATACCCATTGTCGAGCTTCGTATTTTTTTCAAATTTAATTTTTTCTAGTGGTTATATATCTGAGATGTTTTCAAGTTATGTATGCTAAACACTTTACGTTTGTAAAGTCACTTAATGAGATTCAGGAGCCTATTGTTGTAACTTGTGAGTTGGTGACGTCATATGACATCATTGTAACGTACTACCGGAGTGAGTCAATAGTCTTCGAGAAATTAACGCTACTCTAATACTGGCGTTATTCATTGTCCCCATACACAAATAGGTGTTTCAGCATAATAATATCTATGGTGAGCCGTGTGCATTGGGCGGCTCGCCTCGATGCGTGAATTGAGCATACATCACAATTACGTCATCTCGTCGGGTGACTTAATGTCACAAGTTACAACATAGGGCTGCTGATCGTCAAAAAGCTCTACTTTTCACTTTTTATTACATTTATAAAAGTACCTATTCTATTCGAATAAAAATTATATTTTAAGTTTGATAGTACCTAATTGTTATATATATATACTGATAGCACCTTGATAATATATAAACTATGCAAACATCTTATCGAATATTATAAGTTCTACGGCAGTCAAATATAAATAAAATCAATTAAAATCTCTAGGCAGCCTAAATCAATCAAACCAGTGAGTCGTTCTACTCGCACAGTAATATATCATGAACGTTTTCAAAATCGTGATAAAATCGCAATAAATGGCTTCAAGATTTACAATCACAATAAACCGATTCGCCCGCCTTAAAATTTAATACGGCGCCAATATTAATAAATAAAAAATAGATCTTGTTCCATGATTATTGACCTTAACAGAATCTTGTTATAGTATTTTTTTAATTCTAAAAATAATCGATTCCCATAATACAAATTGCTGTGTCAAGTGAGATCATTGAAGAGCAGATAGACCTTCATACATTCCTGTCATGTCTGTCCAGTGGCGTGGTGGGTCACAGTTCAACTAGTAAAATTGTAATTGGAAAAATCACGACCGATATTATTTTAAATACCTGAGCGTAATAAATGGAATGGAATACATAGGATAGGGTCAAACATATCGATAAATTTTATTTTTCATTGTTAATTCTATCTAAAATGTGTGACTGAATATTTAGCTGATCTATCATTATTATTATACAATTCTCTATGTTGTTTAATGTTTACAATTCAGAGCAAGGGCCGATGACTTGGGTAAAATATAATATAATTTTATACTTATTAATGTAAAAATGGTCCGAATGAGATGAGCGGAACCTCTACAACGGATGCATCGAAGAAGATGCTCAATGGATTTTCATTGAGAAAAGACCCGTAGGCAAACTGAGACTTTGTTGGAGAGAAAATATGAGGAAAGTTAAGATTTTTACCGTTGATAAAAGCTTTGTATAAAAAATCTTCGAAATTTAACTATTTTTAAAGATTTTTTGAAGATCTCGACATTACGTACCTACATATTGTTTGTGAAATTCAAATCTACAACGTGGATAAAGAATTGTATAAAATGAAATAAATTTAAAAAGTAGTCAGGTACTCAAAGGTACAGGTAAATAATTCTACAGTGGCGCCATGGGTACAACTAAAGCTATTTGCGGTTGTATTAGTAATGTGTGCTACCATTGAAATAGCCATTGTAGCAAACAATACGAATACACGTGCGAATCGCCCATAGTGCCACTGTAGAATGATTTACCTATAGTTAGGTATAAACAGGTCATACTCGCGTGGAAAAGAGTATCAAAATCACTCCATATCATGTTAGAATAAGGGATGACAAAAAATTGTAACTCTGCATTACTTTATAATGAAAAAAAAGCTAGAACCTGCTAAGTTTTTCTTTTAACTTTTTTATCACGTTTTTTGGCACGTAAAATATTCGCCTATTTACGGTAGGTACCTATATCCAGAGAGTTTTAGATACCTATCTGCTAATGTGGTGAATATACTGTGTATTTCCATTTTGGGGCGGTTCGGTACTCCAAACTTAACTTCAAATATCAGAGACCAGAGTGTAGAGGCTAATTGGATATGGTAGGAAAACCTTTTTCGCTTTTTTAACGTAGGTTTCGATTTCTCACAATAAAAATGCATGAAAAATATTTAAAATTAGGTTTATTTCGTCAATCTTAGGTGAACAATATATAGTATACAAATTTCCTTATTACCGAAGATTTTAATGTTTTAGTTAGATACGCAAAGTATCGGGGAAGACACTGCATGTAAAGATGAACTACATTCGTCTTGTTAGCCCTTTTACACGTCTCACCATGCAAAATGCAACACAGGCACTGGTACAACACAACCTGCGAAAACATTCCCTCCGTCAAACAGGCTGCAAAAGAAACATCGATTTTCTTATCACAATTTCGTTTTTTATTTCCCCCTGGGACATCGTCATTGAGGTGGGCATTTGACAAGTATAGAGATGAGATTATGTATTGTATGTGATTATACACAGTTAGTATTGACGTTTAATTATGACGAAATATTTTGAAATAAAAAACGGATACACATATTATTTTACTGTATGGATTTAGTTAGGTAGGTAGATACTAAAAATTACACGTTATTATGAATGGACTTCGAAATATGTAAGAGAATATAAAAATACGTTGTCCCATCAATCTTATGATTGTTTAATAATAATAATTATTGAAGTTATATTTCTTTTGGCGCGTTTGGGAAATCGGATCAGAGTGTATTTTTGGCGTGTGACATGTAGTAACACATAATCTATTTTTTCACACAAACGCACTAGATTGCATTCGAGCCACCGATTGTTCGGTTATCAGCCGAACGCACTACCTTTACGCCATAGTATGATACTGCAATCGTGACGATTATACAGTATAATATTATAGTTTAGAATTGTTCCGTTGCCTAGGCAGCGAATTTATTATTGTCGACCATTTGCAATTCCTTACGTAAACAAACGATTAAACGTCAGAGTGACGGTACTTTAAAAATAAAATCATCGAGAAACCATTATATAATTTAGTAATATAAGTTGAGGTGTATAGAAATAAACCAATGGCGGTCCTTTTTCTTGAGTGTGTAATTTAACAAGATATTTAAGAGCTAGTCAAAGAATCTAGTTTATTACAAGTTTTGTTACGCCAAAGAAGTATAACTTCTAACGTGCGTACATAAGTACAAACACCGAATTTTTTTATTAATCCTCTTCTTTTAGAGTCGTCTTTTATTGAAGATTGGCGACCAAATTGCAGTGAATTTCCCAATTATGGATCAGTTATATCAGTTTACGGCTTTATTTAGATTGCGTAGTGACAAAGGCATTTTTCAGAGTCTGCCTATGAAATGAATATCGACGTATCATTAATATGACAAAACAACAGATTACAATAACTATAATCAGTCACGTAGGTACTAGAATACTTGGAGTTTTTATTAACATCTGTTTTTACGATGACGTAATAATTTGGTAATTAATTTCGAGTTAAAAATTTTCTGTCAAACTATTATGAGAGTATCCTATCATTTGTTTTCTTTCACCACCCGATTAAAATTAACGTTTCCTTTATTTGCGTTAACCCTTTTAATATGTTTCCTCCATATTTTGCTTTCTCCTACACATTTACGTATGTTTTCGCTCATGCGTTACATGACAGACAGATAGAAAAATCAAGAATAATAAATATGTATTGTAATATTGAAAGTATTAAGAGTGAATATGTGAATAATAGTAAGGTAAGTATACTAAAAATGTAGTCCAGTATGATACATACATAAGTGGACATGCACAGTGATGGGTGACAATTTTGTTCGCGTAAAAAAAGCTCGATAGTTAGCTTTGGGTATAGAGACTTCTGAATGTTTTTTTTTTTAATATCCTGATTCATACTATTATATATTTCACTTTTTACAATTGATACTCGTTTGACATATTGATATTTTTATACATGCCAATGGATAGTAGGTAAGGTATACAAATCAGTTTAAAAGTTCAATAGTGATTTAATACTAAGTATTTACAACTGTTTCGGTATGGGAAAGATTTTAGAACCGGTTCTTTAGTATCGATTCAAAAACATCGACAATTCGACAGCATCCAACCATCCCTATAAACACGACCAATAATCTGCGCTTGGATAGTGTAACAGAAATCGTTAAAGTTCTTAACGATAATGTCGTTATGGCGAGCAATGAATGCCTCAAAGGTCGGCGTGCGGACTGCGGGATCTACCACAATATGTCCGGGAAAAGACATGACTAAGTATTGGCCATAAATGTTGCCATACAATCACGCCCGGCACAATGAACATCGGTTCAGTCAACAGACTCTTTAACTATGTTTATGTGAACACATATTAAGTACCTGCGTATAGTCGGAATGTGAGAAAAGTAATTTAATATTAAATTTACCATCATGATTATTTATGTCTATAACCTATCGGTGAGGCTAAACTGCATGTCACTGAGTCAGACACATAAGCAGGATGCAAAATTAAACATAATCGTCGTAAAGTCGACATATTTATGAAATCTAATCATCAAATTATCAAATCAAAAATGTTGAATAAGCCTAGCTATTGGTTTGCAATGTTACAGCTATTTTTTGTGCACTCTCAAGGCTGGAGTTTACCAAAGCAGAGGGTTGCAGCGGACCCTTTTTTGAGTTGCTCCGCTCCAGCTCCGCTCCGGGACCTAATACTTGCTCCAGATCCACTCCAGGGTCTACTCCGCTCCGGATTAAAAGTTTTAATAAGTATTATATGTTATATGTATACAAATTTAATAAAAAAGTAGTAGTTTTGAAATAGGGTTTATTATTCGTCCTTTTCATTATTAATTATATTAAAGAAACGACAGCAAATCGTCTTTCATTATCTGCCTCTTCTGTCAAAAAAAGTGAGGTTATTTATCACTCGGCAGTGTTGTCGTATTTAAAATAATTCCAGTGTTGCAAAGTGTCAAATATAATATTTGCATTGGATTTTAGGACGAAAATTTACAATTAAAAAAAAACATCCGGAGCAGTGGAGCACCATGAATTTTTGGTGCTCAGAGTCCGCTCCTACTCCGGGTAAAACCCCATTGCTCCACTGCTCTGTGCTCCTGCGCTAGCGCTCTGTTGTACCAAAGGGCTTAAAGGGCTATTATAGAACAGGCTCCCTACATTAATAATTGTTCCAGGGTTCGAAGAAGAAAAAACGAAACAAAGTAGCTGGCCCCGTAAGAATACGTTTTCAAAATCCAAAAGCTCGACAAAAGATGGTAGCTACTATCAATAAAATGTACTATTTATTAATTAAGTAAAAGTGCAAAATATAGGTACTTCAACGGAAGAAATTTTTACCTTTACCATCTACAATAATTCTACATAATATACGCAAAATCAGCATTAGCCAAAACACTTGTGGTTGAAAAAAGCAGGATATTACTGCTGCAAAACAGCTGAAAATTAAATGTCGAATGTGTTGTAAAATGCTTTATTAATAATTTCTGAGGCACTTGACAATATAATAGCTCAGTCTTTCAGGCGTAAACATGGGTCTGTGCATTGCCGACTCAAGTAGAAAGCCGATAAATTCACAACGACTGGTCCTACTTTTTCCGCCACTTCCGTTATTGTCTATGCATGACCAGTGGTTGCCTGTCATTATTTAATAGAGTGCTCATACTGATGTGTCTGTCGTGTTCACACAGGGAATGGTTTGATTTGGATAGATGAGTTAAATGATAAATAATACACTAGCATTAAGGGGGGACATGCTCGTCGAAGGTCAAAATTGAGTTTTTATTGTATATTCAAACCATGATCCTGGACACTCCTTAAACGTTGTAGATGATCTATTTATATAATTTTGAAGCCTTATTATCCTTTATAGTTATTTTAAACATTTGATGACTGCATGAAGTATTTTTGTTACATAAAATAGTATTCTTTTAAACCTCTCGCTCTAATGTTTTAGAATATAGTCATATTTCGGTACATAACTGTGCAGTGGTGTTAAGATTTTTTACATTTATTAATTTTTAAACGCATTTATAAAACCATTAGCATAATTTATTACGAGATAATTTTTGTAAATTATTCACGATAAAAAATTATATTGATAATCTCTGTGATCCCAAATTTGACAAGAATTAGGCATTTTATTATTCAAAAAATCGGCAAGATTAACACATTTCAAGACAATTCTAAAGATATTTATTATAAGCTATGTCTTTGACCATTCAAGTGTGATAAACATCTTATGAATAATGATTGCTTTATAATAATTATTGACCTAAGAATAAGGTAGTGTTTTTTTGAAATAAGCCATTTCTTTTGTCATTCCCTAGTGGTTAAGCTACAACATACGGCCGTAGTCATAAATTGACAAACTATAATTGAAGTAGGGAGTAAAATGATATTGACGCGCGTGTTTGAACATGTACCGTTTAAAAAAAAATAAAAAAAAATTCGGTTAGGTACATGTTCAAACACGCGCGTTAACATAATTTTACTCCCTACTTTAATTATAGTTTGTCATTTTATGGCTACGGCCGTATGTTGTAGCTTAACCACTAGGGAATGACAAAAGAAATGGCGTATTTCAAAAAAACACTACCTTATTCTTAGGTCAATAATTATTATAAAGCAATCATTATTCATAAGATTTTTATCACACTTGAATGGTCAAAGATATAGCTTATAATAAGTATCTTTAGATTCATCTTCAAATGTGTTAATCTTGCCGATTTTTTGAATAATAAAATGCCTAATTCTTGTCAAATTTGGGATCACAGAGATTATCAAAATATTTTTTTATCGTGAATAATTTACAAAAATTATCTCGTAATAAATTATACTAATGGTTTTATAAATGCGTTTAAAAATTAATAAATGTAAAAAATCTTAACACCACTGCACAGTTCTGTACCGAAATATGACTATATTCTAAAACATTAGAGCGAGAGGTTTAAAAGAGTACTATTTTATGTAACAAAAATACTTCATACAGTCATCAAATGTTTAAAATAACTATAAAGGATAATAAGGCTTCAAAATTATATAAATAGATCATCTACAACGTTTAAGGAGTGTCCAGGATCATGGTTTGAATATACAATAAAAACTCAATTTTGACCTTCGACGAGCATGTCCCCCCCTACAAATGTAATGCATAGATCAATGCTACATATTTTTTGGAAATCGATATTACCACCGGTTTTTGTGTGAAGGACTAGTCTGACTTTGACAGCTGGTGAATAACAGGAATGTATATTATTTATTAATAACACTGATAGTTAATATATTTGATGTGAGAATTTTTTATAATTAAATTTGAAACGAGAAAGGGCGAATCAATATGTCAAGCAATCTGGGATCTGATTTTGACAGCTGAAAAGTGGACCACTCGTTGCTTGTGCAAAAAGTTATGCTCAAGCCTTATTAATCTAAAGATGGCGGTGGTCTGTGCCTTCTTTTATCTCTATTGTTGTCAACAGTAGGTACATATAGTCTAAGGTTGGCGATCAAATTGTAGTAGGTGCATGTCTTTATCCTGATACAGTCAACGCGTTGGACATTATTTATAGTTACGTATCCAAGAAACGTTTTTAGGCTGTCTTTCCCTATATTATGGGGTGAGGTAAATTATACTTATCATTACGGAAAATATGACCGAAGTATGCACTCAATAATAGGTAGGTAACTAAAAATAATATAACAAACAAAGCAATATAGGGTAACAAATTTCATAGCTAAAGAACGAGTCAATTGTAATACCAATAAGTGTGAGCGAAATGCATATAGGTAGGTACGTCACTTAGCGGTTATGAGAGGGATGCAACGTAGGTGTTCTATTTATTATATCGTGCAACAAAGATGCGTGCGTGCATCAGGGGGACAGTTTTTACGTTAGAGACAGAATATAGATATATAAAGACAAATATAATATAAAGTAATGTGGGCTTGCGTCAGTGTATAAAATATGAATTCAGAAAACTAATGGAAGCAAGCTAAGTTGGTAGGCAAACCAACGAAAAGAGTGTATTGTTTTTGAAAGAATGATTCAAGAAGTAGATGTCTATCTAGAATTAAAATAGATTATTCCTATTAAAACTGTAGCATTGTTTAATTTGTCGGTGTTTGCAGATTATAAAAATAATAAATTAATTAAAAGCATGAAAAAGCACAATGTGGTTTTAAGTTTCATGCTTTGTTGAACGTTCAAATTTAATCCTACAACTGAGTTTTGTATGAAAATCAAACAATTGCAAATATTGCCATTGTTTTAGCGGTATTGAAGCGGAACCATTGGTAAAGAATTAATAAAAAGAAAGTTCGAATTATTGACACATAAAAATAATCGAAACATAAATAATGGGAGCATTGAACTTATTGTTGCTTGGAATATTCAAAGTACTTAATTCATAACGGCTCCGAAATTGGTCCGTTAGAATTATCTCATTAATTAAAGAATCTATAAATCTTTTTCTCTCTTTAATGTAGATTATTGAGTTAAGACGCCAGGTGCGAATTATAATCTTAAAAATATTAAGTCAATTGTGAACAGTGATGCCAACCGTACTATAACTATAGTACAATACTATAATTTTGATTTCGCGAAAAATGTAAAATACTATAATTTTACGCCAAATATACCAAAATACTATAATTTTAAAGGATTCAAGACGAAAAATGTTCCTGTACTATATATTTTTCAGAAATACTATAATTTTTACGCCTTTGTACTATAATCAGCACAGAAAAATATGGCAACACTGATTGTGAAACAAAAATTCGAAAATAATAAAATATCTCCAATTTATTTGGATAGGTAGGTACATATTCAAAAATAAAAATCGCACAGATTAGAAAAATGTCAAAGATTTGCACATGAACGCAATGTATATGCACCTTTATTGCAACGAACGTAGAATTAATTTCTAACCAAATTCAATCTACCATTTTTTAAATCGTATGGCCACGGTTTCAAGCACAGAACAGATAATATTTCTGAACAGATGATATTTCAGAGTTCCCTGGTTTCAAGCCAGACTAAAATGTAAATGACGTGAAAAAATCTCCTGCTGCACAACTAAATTGCGAGAGACGCGTAAAAATACGGTTGCATGTAAATTGTACGTATGCAGTTCACCGTATTCCAGTTCACCGTGAGCTATTGTATTGGAGACAGATGACCGTAAATTAGGTATTGAGATCATGTTGTTATTTATGCTAAGAAAGTTATTTACATTAAAATAATTATATCATGTTGTATAACACGTAGGTATAAACACCACCTAATTAAAGTTTTAAAAAAGGTTAAAAAATACTAACTTAACTATACCGGTCCTGGTTGTTATTATATTATGGTGTGTAAGGAACGTTACATAATAATGATTTGTTTTATTTTAATTAATATAATGTTTTCTCACCAATACTTTGGTACAATATCACAACATTGAAGATACCATTAAAAATCTCCAATTACATTACAACATATTATTTTGTTAAGGTTTTTGTAGCATTCATAACTTTTTAATGGTAAAATACTCCACAAATAACGCGATCTCAATACTATACGGCCGTCTGTTTTCGGTACAATAGCTCATCGTGAACTGTGATATGGCGAATTGTATATTAATTACGTTCAATTTCCCGGATACAAAAAAATCACCGATCAGACGACAGTTATTAATATGTACATATCTCTTTTCAAACATGCAATCATGTTTTTCTTGACTGTTGTTAGCGGCTAGTGTGCCACAGTCCTTAAGTGAAATTTGAAGTAGGTAGACTATGCAGACTACGTAAGTTCATATTATAAGCATTTTATCTTATTTTTAGAGTTCAGGACAGGTGATCTTTGCTCGACAGACGTCGCTCATAAAAATCGATTCGCGGGTCCATTGACAAGTTAACATGCTCATTCAAAAGCAATATGACAAATTCGCTTCGCCTTAGTGGCAATAATACTAAAGCTCAAAATATTCATTCCACTCTGATATCCCCGATCGTTCGAGACTGGCTGGCACATCTACGTTTTCCGAAATCGTTTTGTATGCGTACCATAAATAATATAATTTATATTAAGTATACCTACCTAATGAAATATTCTACAATTGTTTATTTGAAAAAAAAAACATAATTTCGTTCACAGTTTTGTTATTTCTGCAAAATTTGAGTTAGGTATAACTAGATGTTGACTATGTTATATTTTGTTACTATTACAGGCTACAAATCTATTTTTAGATAATTCTATCAATAACAGTTTGTAAGCCGAAATAGGTACAAGATCAATAACTTAAGAAATGAACCATCAGTATATGTGAATGACAAAAGTTTATATATTGTTATTTTATTATTTTGTCAGTGTATGGTGGGTATATGGCGAAGGGTGGAGGTAGGCTGTTAAGATTCGACATAAATAGTGCACACTAAAGTTTGTCAGTCATACTTATTTGTTTTCATTGAACTAAGAATAAAATTTGCAGAAATGGTGCTGGTCAGTTTTTTTAAAATTCTATTAAACCCTGCCTAAACCAAACCATACTATTTTAGGTATGCTTTGAGAGAACCGACAAAAATAGTGCACACTTTTTCAGTCATATTTGTTTTCATTGAATTAAGAATACATATTATAGATGTCATTGGATAGTTTTTTTTTAAATTCATTAAGCAGTGCCTATAGCAAACTATAATCGATAAAAAATGTTATTTTATCTATAAAATATCTCAAATTATCTATCGCTTAATGGCTTAATTGTAAATATTTTATAGATAAATGAATATTTTTTGATTACTTATCATCTACTATGGCTTGGATTAGACAGAGTTTAATTGATTTTTAAAAACTAATAAACACTAGGTATCTACATATTGTAGTCTTAGTTCAATGAAAACAATTACGTTTGACTAACAACGTTTAGTGTGCAACATTCAAGTCGGATCTCACCGGCCTATCTCCACCCTCCGTTACTGGTATATGGCATAATATGCATAAATAACTACAAAATCGAACACACTTGAATGTTTTAGGAAAATCATTGAGCGATCCGTTTCGTAAAATTTTCCATTTCATATTTGTTACAATGTAGCATATTTATTTGTAATAATGATTTCATAAATTGATTTTTTACAATAAAACTGTTCAGATTAATACGTCAATGCTTTGTAATATAGATTAAATTTCATTGTCTAAAACCATTGCTCAAACCATTACTAATTCGATTTAGAGTATAGATTTCAAGATCATTGAGTCCACTTCATTGTGGTGCTTGCGTTTATATAATAAAAAAAAATATTGCCAACAGTAAAAATATTACCAAAATGAATTTAATCAATAAGGCACAAATCTTTCTGTAAGATTTCGCGGTCAATTAAAAAAAGGCAAGGTAAATCGAAAAATGATTTGTCTCATAATAAACCATTAAATCTAATTGCACGATGTCGATGCAGGATTAAGTAAAATGCGCAGTATTAGGTATTAGTAGATATTGCAGTAATGACTAACTTTTTTTTGGATAAAAGGGCCACCTCAACTATTTCACACTTTACAACAGGCCAATTACGTTAGGTACATGAAAGGAGCAAAAGTGGAATAGAAAATATAATAAACAACTATGTACTGTATCTATTGTCTAAGTACTGAACACTTTATATTTTTTGAGACAACACATGTTTTTTGTTGACAAATTCGTGTTGCTGTGCATTGTGCGGTTAACCTATAAGTATGGTAGTACACTCATGATCAAAAAAAGAATTTTATAACTTATATTTATATTTTTATTATTACAATAATTGTTACAATTTTTAATTATATGTCGATACTCGACAACTCCATGATTGAAGTGGATTTAGGCCCTACAAAATACACTAAATACCTATAATTTTGCCGTGAACACCGTTTGGAAAACGCTACTGTAGTCACACTGCCTATTGAAACGTTTACACATCACTGACCTATTGAAACGTAATATTTTTTTATCGCGGAAATAAAGACATTACGGATATAGACAAAATACTAGCTTGAAGATTGAAAAATATCTGCGAAGAATTACATTTTCGACAATTTTTTTTATCGCGCACCAATGCTGTGTGGGCACCTACCTATTGCAAAGGATTGGATTAATCAAATGACAATAGGTTTCACTTGTTTGTTTTTATTAATCGATCATAGATTTTTTTGTATGAAATTCATAGACACAATTCATTACTTCCACTTAGCCAAGGTGTAAACCTTGAGAATTTTATAAATCATTCTTCCAAAATTTTTGCCAAATCATCGTGTCGAGAGGTTAGAATATTTTTCTATTATTTCGTTAATATTTTTTATGGTTGACAAAGTATCACCCAGTGTTAGATATTTTATTAAGGTTAATAATTGAGCGATTCGAATTAAAAATTACTTAACTTGTGTCCAGATGTTTTAAAGAATTGGTTAAAAAAAACATTTTTTGTTATCACAGAATGATACGTAGATACAGTAAATAATTAGTGCTTACAAACGTACATAAATGCCTTTTAATAATATGATAATCTTTATTGTCCTACCACTACATATTATTGTATCATGCCTTTTTTCCAGAAGTCACTACAGTCACGTAAAAAATAGTGTCAGTGTTGTCATTAATGTGGGGAAAATCTCCCTAATCAAAAAATCTTAATAATGACCCTGTCATGACAATAACAATATTCACAAACATATCACAAGCGCGCATCTACCTATAATATTATAATACGATTTCCAGTTAGATATTTTTATGTATAAATGTTTTGCCTCTCCGTGGTATACGTTTCAATATTAAACGCCTAGAATGACAGATGCTTGTCAAATCTCAACATGGTGATTAAATACTTTGGTGGATGATATAAGTAAAATGAAAAGGTACCATAAATACCTATGTCACGTGTGTTCTTTAGAATTGTACGACATTCTGTTTTTCTCAGTCCTGTGGGGTCTATTCATTCTATACACAAGGCGGCTATCGACGGTAGTTTATCATATTTATGTGTCGAGGTATTATAATTGTTACAATAAGTTAGCCATCTAAGCATAGACTATACCCATTGGTCTATTACCTACTTTTATTGAATAAATATATTGGCGATAGATCGATAGGTTAAATACTACCATTGAACCCAAAGACAAAAAACTGTGTTTGGTATATGAGGTAGGTATTTTAATTTGGAATCATTGTTTAAATTTATATAAATAATATACCTTTATAAATGTACAATAATATCTGACAACCTATAAAGGCAGCCTATTGAAAAACCGAATTCTCTTATAACTGCTAACGATGCTACAAGAACGGTCTACACGCTGTGAATTTGTAATAGAAGAATACGCTGAGCTAGATAGATATAATAGGGTTAAATAGAGCATGCATTATTCAGACTGGTTTATGGATATCTACATTGAAGTACCTAAATTGAATAAAATACATATTATATAAATTATTGGTGTCATTATTCTGTGAACATTTTAATACGTTTGCGTTATTTCTTCCTGCTTCAAACTTTAGTGGCTAACCGTGAGCTCATCTGCATTTAACGGCAGAAGAATTGCATTTAATTGCATTTCTTTTCCATAAAGGAATGGCCGCAGGTTGTGTGGCAGTAAAACTGACGTGCACCATAAAAGCAGCTGCAATAAATCATTCGTGAATTCATTTGAGGTTATAAAACAATATCGTTATGATTGTTATGAAGGCTTGCTATCATACGTGAATAAGTATGGCACATGAATAATTACACATTAAATTGATATGTGCCTGTAGAAATAAGAGGTACCTAGGTAGGCACTAATATACAAATTAAAATTGTTTTTAATCGTAAATTTTGTGGAAGTAGTTAGGTACTTATAATTTTTATTTTATTATAAATGAATAATTACTTATGTGTTTTGAATCACGTTAATTTATTACAGCTGTCCATTAGTAATAAAATGAGTAGGTATGAACTTAGGCAATCGTTCTGATGTTCCAAATATTTTGGTGTAGTACTAAATTTCAACTAAACAATCATTTTTATCTACACTTTCGTGCTGAGGCCAATGATTAATGTCATTGGCTGAGACAGATATTAGCTGTATCAATTATTTTTTTAGTGCAAACATAGAGTTTTTTGGTAATGTTTTTAAAATGTTTTCGATTAAACGAATAAAAAAATCGGCACAGAAAAACGTGTTGCAACTTTGGCGGACTTGCTTTGACAGCATATTTAGGTAATCATTTAGGGATTATGTAAATATTGCTGTCATATATCAATTAATAATGTCTTAGTGGTGTTATTTGCGAATGATTTTATGGCACAAAATAGCTAAGTACATGCATATTTAAAGTTAAATGGTAAAGTTTGTAAAAACATACGAATATCGCTTTTATTTCTTTAATTATTTGACGTAATTTCGTTTGAAATATGTAATATAAAACTTTTGAAATGGTAGCTAAATGATCATTAGAAAAAGTAATACTTAGCTTCTATTCACAAAATTATATTTATTTATCTTTCAAACGATTCATATTTTTTTCTATTCATAATACATTCGCTATGCGAAAAAGTGTCTCAAAACCCTGCAGTATTTTGCGTTTGATGGATTAAAGTTTTCACCATACGTATTTTCTGTGAATATTTCGTTGTCTCAATATTTGTATCAATTTACTAAAAAATGATACTAATGTTTGTAATGTTAAGTTTACTTTCACAATTTTCATTTATTATTAACCAAGGAAAATTATTTATCTATCGATGGAATCTACTTAACTTCATTTGAGACAAAAATATATGTATTAGGTATTAACTGTAATGTTAACGGCAAAATGTTGGTTGTTTATAAAAAAAATACTTACCTATCACTTAGTGTACACCACATAATATGTGGTAAACCTATAATATCATTATGTATTAGGAAGGTTAAAGCTGCCAGTGTCTATGTTATAATGGTACCTAAAAGGATAGGTAACATATACCGACATGTAAGGAAAGTTCGGGGATTTTTAGGGCAAAAGATAAGTCGTACCTAAATATTTCAGTCATCAGCCATCACGTATCAAAACGTTATTGTTGGCTCATCATCAGGGATTATGACACCGGATCCAGCTAATGACCGGCCAGTCGCCAGACGCACGCGACTGGTGTCGGATGACGCTAATTCCCGGCCTCCGGGTCGCCCCACGGTTCGAATCCCACTTGCGCTAAATAGATATTGTACATTTTAATATGTTGAAATCTGAGAAACCTTTAATCCGTTATATTCGGAAATTGGTGACATGGAAAATTATTGGTAGGTACCTACTTTGTTAGTTATAATTTTGACATTAAAGTTTTATAAGTTTCATTACTATGTTATTACTATTAATCGTGTTGTGGAATAAATGGAGTAAAACTACATATGATTTAAATTTGACTATTTTTATATACTTGACATGAGTAGGTATATACCGACTTAAATATTTGGTATTTCGTTTATAATTAACACTAATTAATATAAACGTAGACAATCTGTATACCATAAGTATTAAAATATTCATTGATTGCAAAATGTATAAAATAAGTAAGTTTCATACATTTGAACATACATAATTTTTAAAAACATCTTTGTGGACACGCGCTCACATCTATTGGATTCCGACCAATGTGCTTTACCAATTAAGCCACCTGTGTCCTATTTAATTCGTTGAATATGAAAAAATAATTTATTTCATAAATTTACTTCGATTAAATTGGTAAAATCTATGGTTCAATGGGTAAACGGGTATGTATGGAATGGTTTTTAAATTCATTATAATGGTTTAAACACTTTAAATAAATTTTATTAATTTCTAGGATTCCAGCCCTGGTAAAATGTTATGATCTCAGATTGCAGCGGTGCCATATTATGTTGAAAAGTGATTTTACCCCAAAAAATCTGTATAGTTTTGTATGCAAAACGACAAAAATAGAGTATATTTTTAGATAATTATTGTTGCACCCTCTGAACTGCAGTTGCATCGCAATCTGCTCCGAAATCAACCCCCGGGCGCGCTTTATTTAAACAAAAAAGAAACAATAACACATTTCCAAAATATTACGTCAATGATTTACTACTTCCTGTGCATTATCTGCAAGCGCATGCGCGCGTCTGCTTGAACATGAAAAAACTATAGCAGAGCAAGTAAAATTTTTGACATTCTATATTTAAACTGAGTAATATAAACAAATCCCGGAAACGCGAAATTTAAGGTGTCAAAAATCCCATTTTCGACTCCCCTATTTTAGATTGTTTCCAGAGTCTGCGTACAAACACTACATACGAAAGGATGGTAGGTATGTGGCTGCGTTATCTCAAGTAACGTTATTTGAATCTATGGGAAGAGTATTATTTTGTTACGTGTCCGGAAATTTATACGTATACATTTGGCCGTATCACAGTGCACCCTGGGCTGTAGTATCTGAAACCGATGGCCGTATACCATTGAAATAAAAGTCATGCCTAAATAAAACACTTAGACATACGTAATAAACACCACCGGAATCAAAGGAAAAGATAGAAGAAAATAGATTGGGAAATAAATTAGAAATACAATCAAATTATTGTATATGTATACTTATTTATATAAAATTCTAAATGATTAAAATGTAGGTTAGCAAGTGTACCTATTTATCAAATTAATGATATTATTATACATTAAAAATAATGCGTATTTTTTTATTTGAATGCTATACGGTCATCTCTTTCCGGTACCCAAGACAGCTCACCGTGACCTATGCTATAGTGAAATGTATCTAATACATACATAAACTTTATAATCTAACAGTATAATCATACCCAAATGTTTATGTAGGCCGTAGGGAATCGTGAATGAGTGCTCTTATATTTTAGAGAATAATAACTATTGAGATTTTCTGTACGAGGATTTGTACTGTGATCTATAGTTTTAAGTCAATGGTCAATGGAAATATGTCTTCGCCTTTACAATGAATTTCCGAATTATAGTAAATCTTACAAACTAGGGCATACAATATACCTTGATCATTTCAAAAGTTGTTGCTGGGGAATGATTTCTAGTCCTAAGGGTAGGTACTAAGAAGTGTTAAAAAGCAAGTAGGCAATACGAAGAAATACATATATTATATTACGCGACTTGACATAGATAAATTGGTAGTAGGTTCACTACCAGGCTCGTCCTTGTTATTAGTCTTTTTTATAATATAACCGATTTCATTATTTCTAATGGTAGGTACTGAACAGCCTAGTATTTTATGTAAATATTACTACAATTATTATTCCAGTTACGTTAAGCACAAGTTATTTTTATTTCCAAAATAGTTTCTTTGTAAAATAAGGTCGCAGAGTGTGACACTCTTACTTATCCTTGAGGCAGAGCCTCCAGGCGAAAGCCAAAAGCAATCTACATGCGCAGGTCTCATATGGCGGGAGGAGTGAGACATGACGATGGACCGAGGGAAGTGGCACGACCTTGTGCTCGCCCCATGGCCTCCACAAGGGGTGTGCTGATAGGGCTCTAGCCTGGGATAAACAACATTTTAAAATATGTGGTAGTGCGTTTTAATTTTTGATTATTGTGTATCAATACTTGACTATTCAAGTGGATGTATTAAAAACACAAAAAACCGCTAAAAATAAACTGAATACCCTTGATTTTACAACAATCACCATTTATAAAATGCTACCCTAGAGCGTCAGTCCGCCTTTATGCTTAGCGATAGGCAGGGGCCCGCTTCAGGATGTGGGAGCCATTGCTTGCCCTATGCTCCATTGCTTGAACGTAACAGGATGAAGTAAGTAAGTTTATTATTAGTTGAGATAGAGATATAAATGTTCCGTCAGTTGGGGGTGGGGGGGGGGGGGAAACGCCGAATAAAATTATCTTCGAAAAAAGTGCGGTAAGGCAAAAAGTTTTGGGAAACTATGATTTACAATTTAGATTATTAGAAAACTTACATTATTGGTTGTTTGTCCAGTACAAATCTTGCAATCGATTTTTAACTAACTAGTTAGACATTTGAAACTCTTAGAATATATCAGAACACGATGCCAATGCATTCTTTTAATACTTTTAGCCATCTTTAAGCCGAATTAAATTCACTTTCAGTTAATTCTGTTTTGTATGTAAAGTTATTTCAGAAAAATCCTTAAAAAGTAAAAGACTATTATTGGTTGCTAAGCGGGTCCTAGCAACTAAATTATTAATATATACGTGCGTTACTATGGAAATCAAAATGAAATTTCATTATTCTATATTTGTTTGTTTTTATGTACTTCATATCAAGTACAAGTTTGAGCATATTGAGCATAATAATTCAACAGAAAATTTAAAAACGTTGTAAGTATATAAAAAGTTCATCTTGTAATTATTTAAAATATAAAAGTAGTATGCGATGAGAAAATTAAAAGAAAACTACCGATGTAAAAAGAAACTAGGTACAAACTATTATAGGATTATAAATACATAAATGGTTAAACTACCCCTTGTATCGATTGTGGCGCGTGTGTCGCTACAACTCGCGGCAACCGTTCTTCTCGCCTCGTTTAAGCTTCAGTTAGGGCGGCGGTCGAAGCCCAAGGTTAATTTTAGTCGCAGGGGTTGATGTCGTAGGCGGGGGTGCCAGCCAGGAGTCAGCGGGCGGGAGGTTATGACATTTGACTGCCGCCTGCGACCCCTGCTCACATGGGCGGCTCGTCGTCACTCGGCTAATTATTGTGATAAGAATTGAATTTAGATTGCCGAATTTACTGTTATGTTTGTCGTTTATCTGAGAAACCTTAGTAGTGTTTTTATAAGTTTATTCACTTTTACTGCTCTATTTATAAATATCTTTAGTAAAAAATAAAAAAAATATACCTATGAAAATTTATTTCAGAAATGAAATACTAGTTTGTGTAGGTATTTCGTAAGAAAATAATAGTTGATTACGTTACCAACGTTAATATATAGGTTTATTATTTTTAGGTCTAAACTTTGAGTCTTATGACTGTTTTAATACATTCATATAACTATTTTTACTTGTTTGTTCTACATTTTATTAATGACCTGAACGCCCGTATCCAAATCCTTAGATCACGGGTTCGAATCTCATAGTTCGATCAAATTCACAATGTCTTTACAATGTATGTAAAAAATCTGCAATAAGTCGGAATGCATATTGTGTTCCGTCTTGGAGTAAATAATATGGTAAAAATAATACTACAAATATATTCATAAATAGTTCCATAGTAAGAATTATTTTTTATTTCAGCACAGGTACTAAAAGACGAATTTAAGCAAAGTTTTATTTTGTGACCTATAAGTATATAATTAAATGATGATGGATAATAAAAATGGATATTTCGTGTATGTATAATACTTGAAAAAATTATAACTATTTCTTTTTAAATATTTACCATTGAATTATGTATCTGGTTTAAATATGCAAAATTCTTCATTGAATGTGAACCCTTATAAAACATTAGCATTAGACCAAATTTGAATTGGACCTACGTCCATCCATTGCGATGGATTTCCGTTTAAGTTTTTCAAAAATACAAGTATCATATTTTGGAGGTTGTTCATAATTATTTACGAAACATTATGTTTTTTTTCCATTGCGATGCATTTACACCACACCACTGCCAAAAATTGTAAAGTAAACTGTGTTTTGAATAGCTAAAACAACTGGTCTCCTGAAAATGTTTAGTGGGGTCACGCTCGCTTAACTTCGCGAGACAACACAACACAGAAGCATCTTCAGCGACAGATGCGCTCGTGACTTCACCTCCTCATCCATCATCACTAAATATGGTAGACTCATTTTCAAGAATTGATTCCAGTATTTCTTCGGCATTAGAAACACGATTGGGCATCTTCTTCTTTATCATGATATACCTATCATCTATGTTAGAATGTTGGCAATCGTGTTGTAGGCACTTTCTAAGTTGCTGTCAAACACTCTTGAGTAAACTTAACTTAATAAAATGATTCTCAATAATTGCGCTTGCCAAAAGTTTTCCAACCTAAATTTTTCCATGGATGAAAAGTATAAGATTTTTATATATTTCACTTATCATTTTCTTCTTTTTTCGATCGTTGTAAACAGTCTGTTAATATGCCTACGCGATTTGACTTATTTTTTTTTAACATGTTATAGGTACTCAAAACAGATGAGAACCAATGTGTTAGAGATTGGAGTGCTCATATAGAACGGTCTATACATACATCTTCGCGATACACAAAAAGTTAATACTAAACTTGCATGTTTGACACAAGCTAAAGATGTCTTTCAACGGGTGACGGGAAATGAACGGAAACGGTGCAATTATCGGTTATGTATTTTCGTTACATACTATAGGAAGTAATAATTAATGTGACCTTCGTAAGATAATGAATCATTCGAAAATGATATTATTTCCTATTTCATGCAATTTATTTATACGGGTGGTTATCGTGACCAATATTTTTGTTTTAGATTATACCTACGAAAATTTTAATACCTAGGTACATAATATACTTTTGACGATGTTGATGACATTGACAAAAAAGCCCCGATGTCAATATTATGATGATATATTTGCGATGAATTTGTCATTCTTGTAGGTAGGTACCTAATATTAAAGCGTTTACTCTGTAGGTAAAATAACAAACATGGGTGATTGAATAACAAACCATTTTTAGGCTTGTGATACTAATGCAAGGAGTGTTTTTGTCTCAGAGTGGTCCTAGAAAATAAATCATAAAACACGGCGTTTACCTACTACAACGTCTAGACGTAGACATTTTCTCCATGGGAAGCGTAGACGCCTCTGTAGGACGCTTGTGCGGACCACACAGGAAAAAAAACGTAACATTTTATTGTTATGTTGGCGCACAGCTTTAGTGTGAGTTTAGCTAAAAAATAATCTTCCATATAATTTTTTTGCCATAGTAACTTTTTCAACATATTTTTCATATAACTAGGTTATAAGTATAAGTACTTATAGATATAATGTTGTATTGGATATTAGATATGAATGAATTACATAGTTGAAAAAAATTGTAGGTAAGCAAGTTTACTTATGTAAAGTTTGATACACTGAATGTTGTGGTTATGAAACTATTGTGAGCTTATTTTTCTTCTACTCATGATACAAAATAAGCTTTTCATCTGCTCATGCCAGAGATGCACAAATAATTGTGCTTTTTTTCATTTATGCCTGTACCCTTAACTTTCAATATATCATCGATTGTACAGCTTGAGGCAGCAAGCGAACAAACTTTCATTTCGCCAAAGTATGAGAAGACTTGAATAAATCCAGGGTCAAATCTCTCACAACAACCTCACTATTCTTTCCAACGTTGGCGACTCTGCAAATAATTGTTTAGTTGTCATGAGAAAGCTCTTCCTGGATTTCCATCGGCAGATATTATGCTGATAACTAGTGTCTTTCGTTATATTTGGGCTATTAAAATACTTCAGTAAGAGTGTGTACACCTTTGCCAAAGGAATGGGATACAGGAATTTGGCTAGTATGCGATATGCATAATTTAGGGACCTATTCACTATTCACCTTTATTGAGTGGCATTAGCGGTTCCTAATGTTAACATAACAAAATTAACATAACGGTTTTGTTATAATTACTAAAATAATAAATTATTCAAAACAAAACAAGGTTGACGAGTTGCGATACAATCTATTGATGACAGATCGATAGCGTTTTTGCTTATAATCATTTAGTGATTATAACTGTTAGTTTATTGGAAACTTATATTAATAAAATTGCTAATATTGGCCTCGTTTATGTTTTTACAACACAAAATTTTCCACTGTGTTGATTTTATTATTAAATGTATAAATATCGGTATAAAACAAATAAAAAATGATGAAATACTTATTACAACAATGCTTTGATACCGTATTTAAACCCAGATACATCTACTTATGCAGGTAATAGGTATCTACCTACCTATTTATCAACTAATTTCTAATAATGTTTTAGTTTTAGTGTATCAACAAAATTTTACCTACTAATTTTGAAAACTTTATGTTCCCGCGTCAAATTAATACGATGAAAAAGTGACAAAATTAATGTGTACGAGTACCTACAGATGACATATTGTGTTAAATCAGTTAAATGTTAAATGATAGAAAAAGTATTTTCCTATCGATATAATATTGTAGGAATTAATGTCATAACTATTTCCGGTTCTAGTCGGTTATGTGGAATACAGCGGAAAACATATTTTGAAAATACCCTATATACTGGATTATTTGTTAGTTTGGGTTAGTTTAGGTTAGGTTAGGTTAGGTTTGGTTTTGTTTAACCTAACAAATAGTCAAGTATATCGGCTATTTTCAAAATGCGTTTGCTGCTGTATTCCACATAGCCGACAAGTACCCTATTTTTATAGAAACTGTATTTAATTGTAATGTTTTCAATTTAATATCAATATTTTTCGAAATATTTCAATTTTAATAATATATTGTGTAAGTAGGTATATGTATTATAATAACATTGATGGCCACAATTGTATTATCGCTGACGTCCAATAATAACGGATATGGTATAAACAGAAGAAGAATATGAATAGTACCTAGTAGAGGATCATTTGAGAACGAGACCCAATAATTTATAGAATGTTACAAACAGTTACGTTGACTTTACAATATAATTTAGAATTGAGACTTATATTGAGTTAATACTCAGCACGTCAATAATTAGGTTTGCGTTGTTAAAATTTATTATAACTAAACATATTATCAGTTAGTATACCTTATCGTTACAAATGTCTGTCAAACACGGAACAATAAGTTATTGTTAGCGGTTGCTACCAATCGATTTTACTTAAGATTCCGGATACCATCTAATAATAACTAACTATTCAATCGATCCGTTTTTGAATTAACTCTATTGAATGGAATGATAATGACAAGAATCATCAGACATATTGACATCTAAATATGTTTTTAATCCAGTTTCTCAAAGATGTCACCTAAAAATTGCCCAGCAAAGAGGATATCCAAAAACCTTTTATCACCATTTTCAGGGGTCATTAGAAGCAATGTCACCGTTGATTGGCTACAAGCTTTTCAATCTAGTCACGATGTATATTTAATAGGCGTGTTATTGGTGATTATTATATCAGTTTACACCTCAAAGGCTTTGCACCGCACCGGACTATTTTTTTATATCTTTGATAACTGTCCCATCAAAATAGCAGTACAAGAACGGGCAACCATTGACATATTCCCGGAATCTCTCTCCACTGAGTTATGTGAAAAGATATAATGCGGATTATTTTGATTCTCAACGTCTATTATAGTTTAATGATAGGACATAATGCATTTAAATTTTGATGCAGTAAAATGCTGCGCGAAAATTTATAATGGGTTTTTATCTTTTTTCATCATAATTCAAGTCACTGAAGAATATTACGTTGGTTCTAAGAAGACTGTTTTGAATTTTAAATTGGATTTCACACAGAAATTTACAAAATAAGCAATTTCTTAAATTATAAAACTGTATTACTATTATAAAAGTCATTCCACAGTATCTACATAGATTTCAACGATACAGATGATAGAATAAAACAGGGGTCGGCTACCTTTTCAGACTTACGCACTACATTAAACTTTAAATATAAGATAACGGGACCGTGAGTATTTAAGAGAATCTATTGTATCAATATTAAAAAAATATAACAGGTACCAATTAATTCAGGTGACCTGAAAAAACTGAAATTGTAGATGAAAAAAATATATAGTAAAATTAAGTTATTCGCTTTAAAGCTCGTGGTGAAAATTGGGATTAAAGTATGTCAGTCTAGAAGAAAATGTATTCTTTCTAAACTTCATGGCTGAAAATGTTTGTTTGTAAATGTACCTATCTGCTTCCAAATGCGACCTCTGTGAAACGGATTATTCTATCATTTTTTTGGGGAAGCTATGTATTATAAAATCATTATTCAATTTTTCAATTTATTGTTATTCCAATTGTATATTGAAATTGTTCAAAAACAATCGTTTTTCTTGAAAATTCTCAGTAGGTTCTAACATAGCTATAAATATAAAATTTATAATTGAAATACCTTTATATATCTACTAGCAGCAAAAAATGCAAGTGTGGATCGCATGCGGCCCGCGGGCCGACGGTTGCTATAAAATCCAGCTGTAGGCAATTCAAAAGACACTTTGAAAAACAAACAAACAATCAACAAATCAAATAAAATGGTCACCAAATTTATTGATAAGTTATTGACCAAAGATGATTGAATTTTAAATAACGTTGATGCGTTACAATTTAGCTTATTTCTTAGGGGTGTACCCAAGACCCCTTTATCGTTTTACAATGGAAAAAAGGGATCTACCAGTGTGATCAGAATAATTCATATAGTTGTCGGAGGGCTGATGAAGACGAGGGTCGATAAGAACAAACTCCTACACGTGTCCAATGGACGCATCACCAGCCTCGCCGCGTCTAAGGGTCTGTCATGTCCTCTTGTATTGCTGAGTGCCTCATTAAACATTGATCTCATCTTTTTGACGGCGCGGTGGCGGGTTCGCTGTCTGCTCACCCCAGTAATGCGACAGGTGTAAAAAAACAACTAGAGTTATGTGATTTTTAGGTTATGCACGTAGGTAGGTTTCGTTTTAAGATGTGATTTTATACTTGTAACTTGGTATTGTAGCGCCTGTACACATGTATGGATTTACTACCACCAATAGCGTGTAAATTAAACTATCGCGACGATAACAGCTGTTTATACAGAAATAATTACAAGATAAAAAGAACTTTTTATATACCACGTTTTTAAATTTTCTGTTGAATCATATTAACTTGACAATTCTATGTATTAATAATTTAGGACAAATAAGGCAATTGTCAACAAATCATTTTTTTTTGCTATTTCGCAACAAACAAACAGATATAGAATACTGAAATGTCATTTTGATTTCCATAGTAACGCACGTATATATTTATAATTTAGTTGCTAGGACCCGCTTAGCAACTAATAATAGTGGATTGGATTACGGATTTCTTCCGAAATAACTTTTCATACAAAACAGAATTAACTGAAAATGAATTCAATTCTACTTAAAGATGGCTTAAAGTATTAAAAGAATGCATTGGCATCGTGTTATGATATATTCTAATAGTTTCAAATGTCTAGCTAGTCGGGAAGTTAGTTAAAAATTGATTGCAAGATTTGTACTGGATAAACAACCAATGGACAAACAAGAATACGAGCTAAGAAAAACGTGGTAATAAAATACAAATTGTCGCGCCAAACTCATTTTTTTTATAAGATGACATAATGAACTACAATAATATGGATTATTGTAGGAGGGTGTATTGGGGAGCCCATTTCGAAAAATTATCAAGAATAATTCATTATTGATTTTTTAAGGCGGCGACAGGGGGCGAAGTAAACAAAATCAAGCAGATGTCACTGACTTCCAAATTTCCTTCGCGGAACTCACTTTTTTCGGGTACATTCTACATACCCATAAGTATACTCTGCACTTTGAGTATAACGATACAAATGTGACATGTATAACTACCGGTGCTCACCAACGAGATACTGTGACCTTTCGCACCCACAAGTGGTTAACGAATACACGTGGCCTAACAGTAATAATATTATTAAGATCATTGTTGTACTTTTATGTCGTCCGTGCAACCTTGTCTTTTAGACATGTCGCATCGGATATTATAGTTAGCAAACATTGCATGGCCCAGAAAGTTTGACCAGTTTATGAGTGTCATGGGTCGTACTGCGTGTCGTACAATTTCATGAGGAGTTGGACCAACCCATTGGGTCAAGCAGAAGTTTAGTATGGTATATTTGTAATTATTATAAAATAATGTTAAAGAATTACGAAGGTATTCGTTGTTTGTTGAATAGAAAATTGTTTCACCGATTTTATAAACTACAAAAAACTCCATATGGCAAAATAATGGTTTCTTCATCGTGTTTGTCAATATAATATCGTCTCTATTCTAGCAGAACACACTAACTGGAGAATACTAGTTTTGAGTAATCTGACTTTGAAGTTGCTAAAATGTTTGAAATGGTCTACCATGTGAGTTTATTAAGTAATCGTAAAAAGGATGACTTTAAAATAAAGACTGTTTATTTATTAAGAAGATTTCCAGACGGCAAAGTTTGAAATAAGGAATATTTTGGTATAACTAACTCAATATGTCATTTTTTCGAATTAGTATCTTCTGCCAGAACAGTGACGATAGGTTATAATGGTAGGTACATACGAGTATTATTATAGATACTATTATACTTTGTCAAGATCCAAGTTTACTCGTTTTATTGATAAAACATTTGAAAAAAGCATCATGCATTATTATCACGTGTTGTTTTAAAAAAAAAACTGGAATTATTAATCTGTCAGTAAACCTATTAATTTTGGAAATGTTAAGCGTCAAGCGAAATGAGAGATGCAACGATTCAATTATCATCGTACCTAATGATCTTAATAGAATAGTTAATCTCGGCACGCCAATGCTTATTTATATCTTGGAGACCAGTGCAACTAATATGAATAAATCCAAAAGGGATATAAATATAAATACAAACAGAAAATAAGAAAATATTTTAATGGTATGAGAATGATGATAATGATATAGGTAACATAGTTATACTTGCATTCGTTCTTTAGTAACGTTCCTCGTGTTATTATAGAAGTTACCTATTATTAGTCAAAGTATTCAGTATTGTATATTCTGTCAGTTCCGAGAAGGTCACATGGACGCCAGCCAACGACGGCTTTACGTAAAGAGAACGCCATTGACGGGTGAGAAGGGGTATGCACTATGCTTACATATTGCAGTCACTTGATGCTCATATAACGTAACAGGTAACGCGTGAGTCGGAGTCTTTTTAGCATTCCGGCATGGTGTGCCGGTGCATTTCGAATTTTACATTCTTTATTATTAATTGTACTACGCTATATTGTATATATAATTGTCTTTCTATAATAAATACATTTCTGTTGTCAAGTTTTTAATTATTGAATTCGCCACCCCCTAGATCCTAACACTTATTATTGATAATACCTAAAAACAGTCAGAATTTTAGTTTCTGGGCGCTATTCCACTTTAGTTAGTGCATATTAGTTAGGTATTATATTTGATATTCAGAAATTATACTTTAAAGTCCCTTTAAAGTGGATATAACCGGTTCTGATCATTATTAAATTGTGTAAAATAAATATTACATACTGTTTGTGTTTTATTTTAATTAAAATAATGTCTTTCCAAAAATAATTAACACACAAAAACATTGATCCCTCCAAACCAACCGCCTCGCACCACACTCGGTCTTAATAAAGCGTATCACGAGGCCTTAAAATATATTATGTATGTGAAGCATCAGCAGTTGTATACATTTGGGAATATCTCAGGAACAGATACCGAAGACTGATGTCGCTCTTGTGTGTTTTGTCTGAGATTACGAATTATATTCAAAAATAATAATCTAATACACTGAGAAACATATACTTAGGAGTTATTATGTAGGTTATTGCCTGGCAACAGATTTAGATACTTTTATTGGTGACATTGATGGCGAAATGCATCGATTTCAGTATGCTCTTGCTGTAAAGTCCTATTCTATGTACCCACTTATACCCATAGATATTCGAATATTTTCTTTATTATAAATTGTGTGTCAAACGGTGTAATTCGCACGCTACTGTTATCGACCATGAATTCATTACCCATTCGTTATTTCTCTTCGCTTCAAAGAAATGAATAAAAATTCCGGTCAAAACCAGATGCATAAAATATTTTGAGTTTGAGCTATTTTTGTCAAATACTGAACAAAACTATCTACCTCTACAATGGAGAGTTAAATTTGACTTTCGTAATCATGTTAAGTATCTATATACTCACAGAGTTGACTTTTCGATCCTTAACTTCCTTTAAATTATTCGGTAGATAATAGATAATATACATACTTAACTACTATAAAATATGTTTGTCAAAACAATGGGTTAAAGCTGGTACCTATAATAATGACATAATGTGTTTTAGTTCTGTGTTGATGTGAAACTAATTATTGCACATAGGTAATTTTAATTCCTAACATACGGTACGGGATCGTGATATAAAACGGTAAACGAATATATTATATTATTATTATGTATAAGTACGTATCGAAAATATGTATATACTTACTTATTTTAGTACCGCCCTACCTATGTATACAATATATTCCCCTTCATTGTAATTTTATAAGAGTTAAGTTATTGGGTTATGCAAATGTAATGCTTATTTAAATATGATTTAAAGTAATATTTATGTAAATTTTATCAATATTTTTACATCGAACGTGCAAAAATTGTCAACATCGAGTGCTTCAGCATTTATTGTATTGTAGCATTATCCCTCAAATAATCATTGATCTATTGATCACCTATCCCTTTATTAGTTTAACCTTTATGTTAGGACACAATGGAAAAGTGAACCGGGAAAAATTGGCAACATTGAATTATTATTGTTGTAGATATAAAGGGTGTCCAGCAAGGGTCACTCATTGTCAAGTTGTCCTCCTGCGCACGCGTCTGCTACCCTTAGATCTAAAGTACTTTTCCGCCCCACATTATCAAACAGCAGCTGGACCTTAATAACCCATAAAGTTTTAAATGACTTTATTACGGAAACGGGGGTGCTTATAACGTACAGTTAGCTATTTATCATCATCATGCGCTGTATTATATCAAAGACTTTAAATAATATATAAGTACCTATGTCTAAATAATTTATTCTATGAAATATCGCGTTTTACTTGTTATTTGTATCTTCCGATAATTATATTTCTATAAAATACAAATTGATGTCATTTTGATAGCTGAAGTTTTGTGTTGAAATCATAAATTTGTTCAAAATTAAACTGACAACGTCAACATCCAAACTGGCTCCAGGCTTCATTGAACAATTTACTCTACCAAACTACCATTTTTTAATTAACTATATCAAGCAGGCGTCAGTAAAGTTGTGGACATGCCCAGTACATTTTGTGCAGTATTTTCTATATTCAGTAGGTATTACAGTACCTAAATACCAGCATTTCTGGATTGCAATAGAAAAAATATTATGTTGTAGATTGGTGTATTAAATCATGATGGCAGTGTTTATAGCCATCGTGGTTCACGTTTCATTAATATAATAGACTTCATTATCATAAGCGATTTTTTTTGGTTGATCATGTAAATATTCCAATTTTAATTCGATTTATTTGGATGTGTCTATACTCCTACTTTGTGTCTTCCGCTTCACTAGGTGTCTAATCTTTTTCTACTGGAGAGGGTCTTCTTTAATAACATTTTATCATAACATCAGCATAATACTTGTATCTGGATTTCGCAATGTGGAATCATTAAATTTAACCACCGATAACTTGCAATTGGAAATACATGTGTTAGTCTACTTTCTGACCGAAACTATAATTGAATTTAATGAAATGAATCATAAAATAATAAAAAATATATATATATATATACTTATTTGATTTGTTTAGATTTCGTAATATTATTTTCACGAATTCTTATCAAATATTTGTATCTAGACAATTATTGTATTGCTTGTCGATTACAATAAAGCATTTAAAATTATGATTTTCTATTTTATTATCGAAATCTATAATTTGTTCATCACAGTGCGAAAAAAATGTGTCGCAAATCAACAACGTGGAACGAAATTAATTATTAACTGGAACTGTTTGATATTATTGCGACTAATAATAAATATTTTTTTACGCCTGTCATTGCGATTCAAGTAAGTGGCAACACCATCCAAAATATTTAATAAGCAAACAGCATTATGCTTTTTTTTGCTTTGCATAGTGACTCAATTTATTAATAAATATCATATTAAAATACATTTTAAATTGTTTGTAATATTAATCTGATCTTTTTCCGCCATTAAATTTAAAAGAAACCACTTACCGGACAAATTTATGAGACATCATAAAATTAAAATGATTAAAAATGTTTTCAACACAGCGGTTGAATAGCATTATATTATTAGTTATTAGTTATTACATAAGAATTAAACAAGTGAGTAAATTAAAAATAATACCATTTCATAAATTTCACCTGTCGTAATTCGTAATACATTAATTACTTATTATTTTGCAAATTTATTAACATCCTATTAGTTTCATATTATTTAAAGCAAGATTTCGAACCGGAACTAAATCTAAAACCGGAAAACCGTTATTTTTGTGAGAACTTAAGCAGGAACCGGACCAAAAAATCGGTTTTTTCGGTTCGGTAAATCTTCCAACACGCGCGTTAACATGCTCTTACTCCCCACTTCAGTTGTCGTTTAGTTTTCGTAAGCGCAAAACGTCTTTATGTTTTGAGTCCTGACCCTTGGACTCTTAGATTCTTGGTCACTCTAGATTATGTTAGAAAATATTTTTTTAATACTTTTAAAAATTAATCACTCGGAGCTGAACAGAAAGCCGGAAAAACAGTTATTATTTTCGGAACGAAAACCGAAATGAAAAAAATAACGGTTCGAAGTCTTGATTTAAACACACTGAACTTAAAATTATGCTATATTATTGTTTGATAGAACTTATATTATATCCATGGAAAATAATACAAGAAAATTTCAAAACGTGTTGTAAAAAATATTATTTCTTTTTGCTAATTTAAATAAATAATTATCTATATCAGTCATTTAAATATACCTATTGTATATTCAATACTACATGAATGCCCCTTGTATCTTATTTTATTCGTTTCGGTCATGAGATTTTTCGGGCCATATTCCGCTGAACTGAATCAATTCGTCGATTCGGTTGATCGTATGATGATCCTGAGGCTATTTGGTGTATATTCTGTCTCCCTCGGTCACGTGATTCACTCGCAGAGTGATATTTATGTATTAGAAAAGAGTATTTTGTTATTACAGTTATTTGCCAATGCGCCATTATACATTATAAGATACAATACTTACAAAATTATAAACACATTATAAATCGATCGCAGTCTTGTTATTTTTAGAGTAGGTTGTCTGTGTCATTTAATTTTTTGAATAATTATAATATTTCGGCAAAAAATGTTAGTGGTTTTGTCGTACGTTTCAAGGGTAAAAAGTTCTTAAATGTTTCATTTGTCGTTGTGATTGTCACGGATAATAAATATACTTAGGGACGTCTTATTGAAAGAAAATATTGATACCAAACTATCGAAGTATTGCTCAAAAAGTATTGATAATTTTTTGACGTCCCTAGATATACCTATAATATTTTTAATAACTTTTGGTTACAAAAAGTGTTCCATTAGATATTATTAATGTTCCATGATAGACTGAGAGGTTTTATCGCTATAGTCGTAGGTACGCGGATAAATATTCGTAAGTACGTATCAATTTTATTGACATGGCCGGACGGTGCTTATGGATCGCGAAAAAAGGTGGTAAAAAATCGCGCGTCGAATCGATTTGAAGGCTCTACACTTCCGCTGGTAGGTGACGCTAATGTCAAGGTTGGTGCAACGGGAAAACGTTTGACAGAAAAAAAAACAGTTTGTTGACAATGATGTTTTTTATATTATTATTATTTGGTTATTGTCTGTAATGTAATAATACGATATGGCTTTATTATATTATTCAAATTGAGTGTAAGAAACTTTGGTATGGAATAAACGAATAAATTTTGTGAAGTGGATTGAATAAGTATGTACGTACTCAAATAGTTTCTCAACCAGTGTGCCGTACTGTAAAAAATAAGAATCTTCTATGTGTAGTGCGATTATATTTAATTTTTTGTGACATTAAGTAGATGTTAAGGTACTTTTAATCATCCCCATAAAAATGTGTTCTCTTAAACAATCGTAATTATCTCATTAGAAGAATTGATTAGATATCGTTTAACTTTGTGATTATTGTGATGTCGGTTCAGTAAAAAATATCTACGTATTTTAAATTACGTTTATATTAAATATAGCATATATTACGTCAACGTATATGTGTTTATGGATTTAATATAACAATGTTATGTGTTTTTTTCATGGAGTTTGAAATTTCGGTATCTACTCAAGATAAGAGTTGTGTTAAAATTTTATAAAAGGTTGTAAAGCATTGTTCTAAATACGTGAAGTACTGTGTTTTTTTAGGTAATATATTAATTTAATATTAGGCGTTTGAGTTAGCATAGCTCAATGACATTATTAATGGACAACGCAATCAATACAGTAGCTAGCAAGTAAATTCGTGCATAGCGACATTCGCACATGCATAACTAGACGTCACGCAATTTCCATTATGCGATATCACGCATCGGGAATTTATAGCAATATCACCTTTATTGTAATGGCGTTAGAACAGTGTTTCTAGTGTCAATGTTCATTTGAGCGAACCTGTTCGAACCGAACCATTCGTTCCATCAGACCCGACAAAAAAGTGAGTGTCATTTTTTTTCCAGATGCTTCGTCCGTATTAATGTCATTGGCATAGCTACACAATTGCAAAGGTCTGGACTGGGTAGCGGTTGATTAATAAATACAATAATTGATAAATATAAATTTCTATAAATTTTATATTTTTTTAATTAAAAAAAACTTACCACCTTATTAATTACTACATTTTTATAAAAATAGGGTGGGTACTTTTTTGAACAAAACAAGTCATATGAAAACTAGTCCTGATATTTTAGGTTTTCATCGGGATTGTAAACCTATACCTACCTACACATATTATTATAAAAAATACTAGAAAATTATTTAAAAAAAAATGTAAAATAGGAATCAAAAGTTTGTTTGGTTCAGATAGTATGGCATTTGAGGAATTAGAATGTATTGATTTTTATGAATACGTAAGTGGAAGGTAAGAATTGGAAACAAATATGTCTATGAAGATGAAACGCTGCGCATAATTCGAAGATTGTTCGCACATAAATAATTAACTGGTCAGAGTATTAGTTTCCAGCTAACGAATTTACATAAAAACTTTCAAAAAAGGTTAACATTTGAAAAATTTTATGACATGAGATAAGATCATTATCAAAATAGTAATATGCCCGACCAGCCATTAAAATCTGAGCGTTAATTGACATTAAAATCCAACGGATTTTTTTTTTTAAATATTACTTAAATTGTCACAAA
Source organism: Rhyacophila brunnea (assembly GCF_057557595.1). Lineage (NCBI taxonomy): Eukaryota > Metazoa > Arthropoda > Insecta > Trichoptera > Rhyacophilidae > Rhyacophila > Rhyacophila brunnea. The sequence continues at coordinate 16,863,881 of NW_028233170.1, forward strand.
AATAGATGCATATTTTAACTATTCATAAGAATAAATAAACATTTATATATCTAGAAAATATATTATTTATTACAAATACAGTTGGTTACACAATAAGTAGGTAAGTGTTTCTTCTTTTATGTATTAAATACATAAATAAACACTTGATAATTTTATTTAATTCATGAATCTTTAATATTATTTTATTACTGTAGTAATTATTTTAGATCTCTGCTACACAAAATAATTTTAGTTGGAAGAGCTATTTTATTCAGAATAAAATTTTCCAATTACAATTATACAAATATAATTGAAATGAAAATCGAAAAATAATAAAAGCATTTTTAATATCAATTTTCTAAAATAGCATTCAAATCTTATCGGGGTTCGTGTCCGGAAACTTGTACGTATGCAGTTTGTCGTATTACGCTTCACCATGAAATGTTGTACATATAGTACTGACATAAAATTCATGTCTAAATAAAACACGGTTCTTGTCGGTTTACACTTTACAGGAAGCCAGCGGCAAACAACTTTTGAAAATAGCCGATATACTGGATTATTTGTTAGGTGAGATTAGGTTAGGTTAGTGTCACCACCTACCTGTAGGTAGGTGTCTTCGCCTAATAAATTGATTAGTAATAAGCCGACATGTAAACCTGATCTCTAACTATACGGCTTAGTAAAACGCCTAAAACGCTTCCTTGTCTAATCATATATAATTGTTTGTCTGTTCGCAGGATTTGTATTACCCGTTCGGTATATAAACATATCGAACGGGGCGTCGATAGCTACGAACAAGGTAATATAGTATGCAAGAATGATGAATGTAAATCGCCTTGTTCCATAAGATAAAACCTGTGATTATGTAATATAAAATGTTAGATATAAGTTTATTATGTAATTGTATATTAGTATAAATGGGCCAGAATGATTGTCAAAATAAAGAGACGAATGCAGTAGCGAGAGGTTATAATAAGATGTATAAAATGTTATGTGGAACACACTAATCGAATGATATTTCCATCTATAAACTCGTTAATAATAAACTAATAATTATAGAATCAATGTATAACATGGCAACACCAGCCAACGCGCGGGTATGTGTGCGTCGGTGTGTGTACGCAAAAATGTCTCGCGCACGAAAAGAAAAACTTATAATTTCACTAGAGACCTTTAAATTTAATTTTTCTGAAATATTATTCGATTTTTGTGTTCTTAATTAGTATAGTTATCGTCTGTAATATAAAGCATGAAGAAATTCGCATAATTAAGAACGAATAAATTCTTGATTGCAACCAGCGCGGGCTTCGCCAATTTCTGATCAAATAAATTAAAATCATGACCTTATATAGCTGCGCGGGAAAGAGACAGCGATATAAATCGGGCAAGGTGGGGGCATATCGCCGATCGATATACCCTTGGACATTGAAACCGAATTTCCTTTGCGAGAAGTAGTATTTTGCTATTTGTTGGAAATAGTAAAATATTATTTCATATTACTATATAAAACGTAGTTTTAAGAATAAATTGTGATGATTATAAATGTAAAATTGTAAAAGGTAAAGGCAACAGACAGGTTTACGTCGTAAAATCACAAATATTCATGTGAGGGTTGATGGAGGATAATTACAGGGCCTATTATTATGTCAATAGGTACCTAGTAAGTAGTTGTAAATGCATGTAATTTAAACGCTAATCAAATCGTGTGTTTACTCCTGGCATAAGACTAAAACCGCGAGTTTATGCCGGAGATAGCTATTTAAATGCTCTAAATAAATTCATATAAAATCCATAGAATTAGATAGACGATATTTTATAACGTCAATATATCCATTCACGTGCATAGAATATATTATCTCTTGATACTTGGTCCTTCTGACAATCCAGTAAATTCCTATTAAATGAACAAGAGATATTACGCAGTACGAATTAACGGACACATTAGAATCTTTGGTCACCCCCTCTTATCTCTTTGGACCAATTAGAATAAGGGAGGCTGCTATAAAAGAGGGCGCATCCGAGAGACTTTTATCAGTCTACCGGATCATCTCTCAGGAACAACATCTTCTCTACTAGCAGCCTCTCTTCAAACACTCTGGACCAGTCTCACCAGTTTCGCCGCTCATCTCTTCGCTTCTTGAACGCCGAAGTACTCCCCGGTGAGAGTTTCGCATCCCGTTTACTTACGGGTGGGAAATATCTCTCGCGTTCGCTGTAATCGGTCGTCACGTTTACTTGTCTGCCGCCTTCACCTACATTGGCTTGTAAAAATATTATCTACTGGACGATACATACTGAAAATAAACCGAGTCATTACCGACTTTTTCAAAAAGGAAACATCGTTATTATTAATAACCCCTCACCGACTGAGCTAGGAAAATTCATCAACGAAGTGCGCAGTGGCGTATCGTTGAGGGGGTGTTGTTATTAGGTTGTCATTTTTGAATTCATGAATTTTGCCAAAATCAGCTATGAAAATTGAATTAACGTTCATATTATTGAATCTAATAAAATTGGAGACCGTATTGTATACGATCATCTCTTTCCGGTAAGAAAGCTAACGGCGAACTGGGTCACGGTGAATTGTTTTACGTACAATTTACATGTAACCACCTAAATACTTATAGGGTATTTGCACGATGTGTATAATTAAAAAAAGATTAATTTATGGTTTTAATTTTATTATTTCACTTACTTTTTACAGGCACTGTGGGGTGTATAACAGAAAGAGAAAATTAGTTAGTATTCTGTAGGTACCTATACTTCAATGATTTAAATCTTTACCAATGCGCCAAGAGCGACTAAATGAACTGGTAATTTATTAAACATAGATTTCCAGACAGAACGTGGCTATTTTAAACATTTCCGAAATAATATCTAAACCTATCAGGGCAAATAATTTTTTATTCATTTATATTTATATGGATTGTCCCGGGCCTCGCCTTTTCTCTAAAATTCATTATTGCAATAATATTTTTTGTAATAAGCACATAAATTTGATAATACATAGTATAATTAGTTTCAATAATATTTAGAATTTAATCATTAGTGAATAGAATAAAACAATATATAATTTGTCCTGGCACCGACCTCCGGGCGTTTAAATGTCAGCTGACATTATATAGCGTCGCGACGTATCAAAAATGACGTCGCATTATGTGTTGGCAGATGCATCCTTCCTCCAGCAGTCGACGGACCACCGAACGTGTCATACAAATGATATATGCCGCTTAACATAATTTATGATGTAGGATCTGGAAAAAGGTAATGTCTGTCAGTATTTCTGTCGTTTTAAAGAATTTCTTTGATTTAACGGCTATAATATTATTCTTTAGGTAGGACGAATATGTTATTATGTTATATTTTTATATTAAGCAGCTACATATTTATGCAGATTATATGGTTTGTATTCTTTATTAATAAAAATGTTAATTTATCAAGAATGTATTAAGTAGGTCAGTGGTGTTCAAATTGTTTGTAATAGTTTCGAATAACTTTAATATAACGCGATGATGTACATTCATAATGATAGATCTCATTGTTGCACCAATCTATGATATCGCGAAATCAAATTATTTTTGAACAATCAAATAATTATCTCACCTTAGCAACTGCTTTCAAAAGGATAGTATCGATACGTTCGCATAGATTTGGCATCTAAGTGAAATGAAAGTAAATAACATTTCGTGTGGTAAAGAGGTTATGAAGGAAATGCAAATAAAACAACTACATATTAATTGTGAAAAAAAAACACCACAGACAAATTGAGGTTACAAAAAATAATAAGTGTTGACTCTACTTAAATTAGAGGTAGTTGCGGCTAATTTGAATCCAAGATTTGAGAAACATGAATTATAGCAGATTCATCCATCCCATTAATGGGCATTTTCGAGGGTTCCCTTAAAAAATATGTTAAGACTCAAAAGGTTCCACGAGACAAAGGAGTTTGAAAACCACTAAAGAAGTTGGTATAGAAATTAGTACCCGAGTAGAAAGATGTTTACCTTTTTATATTTAGTTAAAAGTTTATATATTACCTTTACTATGCGGAAAATCATGTGAAAATGGTAATTTACTTACATTTTTTATTAACTATTACGATTTGATTCATTTAGGCAGAATGGGCTCTCAATTTTTGTGTAACGTATCTATATGTTAAATAACTACTTAACTAAATTATGTACGTTAATATTTTTTTATAAAAATAATTAATAAACATATTATGTACCTATAAATATATAAATATGAGTAAGTAGGTAGGTACCAACATATTATTTATAACAAAACACTGTTTTTTTACAACATTTTAGTAGAGAATAATAAAATATTGTTTTAAATGTTATCTACATATTAGGTATTCGATGACAATCCGGTTTATTTTTTTGTGCTATTTGCATGAAGATTTTATTTATTATGGAAATTAATATAAATTATCATTATGTGTTTTTTATGACAGTGTTAACGATTCAATGCTTTTGTCGTTTCTCATCTAAGAATGTCATTCTAATATTATATATTATGATAATTTTATTATGAATTGGATGTTTGACATTTGTGTCAGAAAAATATGATATGTTTTGGATGTTTAACATTTACGACTGGAATTATAAATATTTCTGCCTGCCTGTGCTTCATAAAAAAAACTAGAATAATTTAGATTACAATCTGTGATAAATTTATTTTCACTAAAAATGACCTTCAAAAATATAGCAGTATTAATATTATCAATTTAAGCCGTCATCTACGAAACATTTAAAAAGAATTAATATAACAATTTATAATTATATTATTTTTATTAGCTGGTAGCCAATAGCATTGAATATAGTTTACGTATGTGCATCAATTAACTATTTTGACAATAAAAATATTTTTTTTTGTGTAAGCTATTGGTTACTTATGGATTAGTTATTAAGGTACAGTTTCACTCAGTGAGGTGTGAAACGTATATACATTTGGATGCGGGCGATGCGGTGACTGGCGAGCCGGTATAGGCATGACCAATTCGTAGGTATGTGTATGCGTTCTGGCGTTTTCGACTCGCGGCCCGAAACGCATTCAAACTAAAAAGTCACATTCAACTAATCTGCGGAACTCCTTTTGACAACGTGTATTTTGTGAATAATGATGACATCACACCGACGCATTCGACATGTTGTAGATGAGACAAGTTTTGATGTGCGAGACGGTTAGAAACTATTCTCAGTTTACATGGGGAAATTACATTTTAGATAAGCACTCTGTTGTTTGTGGAGTTAGCCAATTCTCAGTTTGGGCATCGAGTGGATCTGAAAAAATAAATAAGCTGATATATTTTTGAGTAATTTGCATCATTTTTTTACACCCGCTGACACAGAACGCTTATGTGTTTCCAAAAATTTACAAGTGACATTACACGAAGTAACCTGCCTCCTCTACCTGTTGGCTTTAAATAAAAATTCGATGGATGTTTGTAAATATTCTCAGAGACAACAGGTTTTCTCGTTCATTTAGTTCGCTCAGTGAAAACGCACCACTAAAGCAGTTGATTAAGAAAAATAAATTCCTGATAAGCGAATAGCTTTCAATCAGTATTTATTATGAATGGAAAAATTCTCTTCAAAAAAATCTCCCACTTAGCACGTGAATGAAAAATTTGGAGGAAGGTAGGTATGATCAAGACAAGGGGATGTCTATGGAAAATTAAAAAAGATAGATAGATAAGTTTAAACTACAGCTATTTATGACTATGATATTGCTAGTAAGTATGTACCTACTTCATTTTCGAAAATCGTAAATGTTTGAACGTGTCATGCTAACTTGTTGACAAACAGAATGAATTTTTCCGTGTGAAATAAATTCTTTTATACATTATTAAAGAGACAAAAAGAATATTATGGATGTGCGAGAAATGCATATTTTCTCGTTGATGACAGGCGTATGATAAATTTTGATTTTATTAGTATTTAAAAACAAACATTTGAAATATCGTTTTCACGCGCTGGTTTCTTTCTAACTATGCAATTAACACTGCAAATGCCGTCCCCGGCTTTCGTCGCCCGCCCAAATTGCCGTCGACATTATGCCGTGACACAATATTAAGAAATGAAAAATTATAAAGTGGCGTCGAAATGCTGTATGATATTTCCGAGTTAATAACTGAGTGACACAAAAATAAACGAGAGGAGATGAGCTTGTCGCTTGCAGTGTGCCATAGACCTAATGAATACGTCACTGAATGTCATGGTTCTGCTTTGTCTTCACTTACGACATGAACACCTGGTTCCAAAAGCATTATTCCAAAATATAAATTTGAAGTAGATATTACGTACCTATATGCTGTGGCCTTGTCGAAAATATAATAATATGTGGACAGGCTGGACATGCTTCAAATCTTTGATAAGAAAACGTATTACGCAGTCGTATATATATATGTATATCGAGGTCTGAAAGGTACAACCAAATATTGTAGCTCAGCGATTTACAAACTGGGAGGCGTGGAGTGTTGCAAAGGGAGGCGCGAAAAGTTTAACACAATAAAATTAATGTAGCCACAGGTTTTCAGTTTGTAAATGCATAGTTTATAAAACGGCCGCTAGTTATAAACTATATAAAAAAACAGTCCCTATAAAGTATAAAAGATTGTTTGCAAATCTGTTTAAAAATATGGAGACTAATTTTATAATACCCCACTTCTATACTATTGTGAAGCGCGCTGGCCATCTCGTGAAAAAATAAATAAAAGGGTCAAATCATAATGTTGAAGTTTGAGGCAAATTTGTTTTGGAACGATAATTTTGTTGTTAAATTTGTCTATTTGGTGGAATTTTTTAAAGAAATGAGTGATTAAATCAATGCAATGACCACTAATGCATTCACTGATTTAAAAAAACAAAGTGAAGGCATTCATAAAAAATTGGAGCTTTGGAAATCAAAATTAAAAAAAAATCAGTTCGCCATGTTTCCACTTTTAAATTTCTGCACCAGGTAGGTATATTGAAGCAAACGAAAATCTATTTACTGAGTTCTTGGTTAGTTTGCTAATGCACTTTTTACATTTCAGTAGTATTAAATATTTTAAATATGTGGTTGTGCGTTGCAATTTGATGTGATAACTTTTTCATTTTTGTATGAGTACATTGTTGACTATTTAAAAAGGTGTCTGTATTATTCAATGAAATGAATGCCAAGATTAGATTTTTTTAAAAAGGAGTCGTAGTAACATAAAGTTTGGAAACCACTGTTGTAGCTAATATACGATGCACAGTGAGCCATATATTGTGTAGGTTATGTCTTTGGAATGCAAGTTACCACATCACTCACGGGGCACTTCATCAATAATAGAGCAGAAGAAAGTCGAGAAACTTAAATTGAAATGATTAAAGTTTTTTAAGTACCTATCCAGTACCTACATATTATTATGTTCAATATGACGATGATTAATGTAACTCTTAGGTAGTAAATAAACAATAGAATATTCTTAATGTCATTTGTCACTTAGCGTTTTTCAATGCCACCTATCAAAAATTTGAGATTATCTGTCTGTTTGATTTAAAATTGGATAAAATAACAACTTGCTGTTTACGCTTATATTTAATAATACTTAAGATATTTTTCATAATAATGACCAACGAAAATTTATTGCCCATATCTGTCACACAGTTTTAAAGAAGTAGGCGTTTATGGAAAACGGACATATTTATTCATAAAACGTATTTATTCACGAAAATGTCAGATCACTTTTGATAGAATGTGTGCAGGATTTGAGGCTGAAGCTTATTAAAATCCGACACATAAATATGAATTTATAGGCATGAAGTCCTGAGAAGTAAATAGATTCTTTGTAACACGAAAACTGATAAATAATAATATAGTCGTTTTAAAAGACGTAAAAGCAACAGCTTTTGATAGCGTTCATAAAATATTGTCATGGCTGTCTCGATTTTAATATATCGATGACACTAAACAGGTCGACCGGACCGCAGATAAATCAAATAGAGATTATGTAACCCGGTAACACCTTCTTTAAAGCCTTTCATTCAACTTATCTGTGAAAGGTAACACATTTTAATAATAATAAAAAATAACACTGGTACCAACAATAAGTAACTACATTACTACGCAAGTTTAAATTATGAGTAATTTAGTGGTTCTCAAACTATTTCGTTTTATGTCACCCTTTAAGGTACAAAGATTTTAACATGGCGCCCAAAAATTATATAAATGTATGTTCTGCAGGCCTATTCTAACATATCAGTAACATCAAAAAGAGCTTATTATAATAAACATATCACATTTATCACTTTACGTATTCTGGCGGTTAATTATGTAAAAAAAATAACCGTCTGAACTATCAAAAGGTGATATCTTTTAACAGCCTCTCTCTTAGTCGCGCTAACTTTGAGAACGAGACAGAGTACGTCAATTTTACATATTGAGATGCAAGACCGACTGTTTTGATGCAATTGCAATGACATGACTAATAAAATATTTGTAGGTTATGTCTGACGAGTCAATGTAAAATTCTTATGTTCTGCTCATAGCCGACTAGATTGTGCTGGTTGTGCTTTATCCACCTGTGTTTGGTCTTTTCCGCTTAGGTTCGGCAGCACGAACATATCCGAATTGACCGTCATGTATACCAACTTAAATTCTCGCCGTATTACGAATTAAAGATGGCCGCCGTGCCAATAACCTTTTAGTGTATAGAATACCTTCCGTGTTAATTTGCAACAATGATAATAATGAAAATATGCTAAAGTGCTAATCATTAATAATAGACCTACCGAGGTGTCAATCGAAAGCGTCCCTCAAGCGACAAAATCAAATTAAGAGATTTTATGTGTGATTATAGACGGTACCTACATAGTACCTACTTATGGGTGAGTTTTGTTTTTTTGTTGCTTTTTATTTAAATTTTAATATTTACAGAAAATCGGGTTACGAAATAAACGACTATATTTGTTTTTGAAAGACAAATAAATCTAATTATCAAAGAGTTAAAATAAAAGACGAATGGTTACTATAGCGATAACTGAGGAGCTTTTTACATATTTTATTGTCTATAGGTCTATACATAGGTAGGTACAATGCATCAAATATAATATCATCATGATCACGTGAATGTAATTAAGAATATTGTCTAGATTTTCTTTCGAAGTCCCTTGTTTTCCAGGATGTTCCAATTCTTACGCATGTCACCACGAGTAACACAGTTTAACCACCTCTGTACTAAAATAAAATTACAAAAAAATGTGACATCAAACTGAAAACAATTCAAAACATCAATTTTTCCCTTACACCAAAAATAAATTTTATGATTGACAGTTTCATCTCTAATTGCCTGACTACGATATTTTTTTTTACAAGAATAGTGCATAATAGTAGACAATTTTATAGGAACGTTATATGTACTTATATTCTAATAAAATATCAATAAGTAAGAACCTACATATTATAGGATGTGGTATATCTCTCTAACAAATCAAAAATGAATGATTTGAAGCAAAAAAATGTACAAAAAATTACTAACTTTGCAAAGAATGACTATATTGTATCATAGCTATTTATTTGTATAGATATGTATATTGTAAATCACGACCCCTACGTCATCATGAAGCGGGCTCCCCTACCTATGTCTAAAGTAAGAGGCAGTATGACGCACGAGGTGTTCGAAGTAAAACTTTTTGTGTTTTTCAATACATCCAGTTGAATTATAGAGTTGTCGAGTAACGACACACAATAATCAAAAATTACATCGCACAAGACATTATTTAAAATGTTAATATTCTTGAAGGAAAATGGCGATTTTTTTACTATCAGAACAAATTTGTAATGTGTGTTTATCTCACTTATCTGGTCGACCCGCCACGCCGCTCCCTATTCTTGTGGGGACCATGATTTAGATACCTAATACGTGAACTATATGGGGTTATCATATTCGATATTATTAAATAACGGTGGCTTAGTATCGACCAACATACGGGTCGTAATGTTATAAAACCAACATGTATTATTATTTGGCCACTATTTACACTTAAATTTGATTAATTGAATTATAATTCTAAAAAAACTGTCAGTCACGTATATAAAATAAAGCTCATATTTGATTGGACAGCCGATAGATTTAAAGAAATGGTCCACAGATGTTTTATTTATATGCGTCCATTCGAAACGAATAAATCAGAGTTTTTTTTTATTTATAGACACGAGATTTTGTAAGGTAGCTACTTTGAAGTAATTCATTTAATATTCAGCTAATTTTTGCTTGAGTTGAATAAGTCAGCTACAGCAACGACGATTGAAAATGAAGGCTAAAGACGTTAATCAAAACACAAACTGGTTGAGACTTAGGCCTGTCTCACACGTGATGCGGTCGTAACAAACAATTGTATTAGAAAGCTGTGATATACTCGTAGTTCTTAGCAAACAGCGGTATAATGCTTGTCGAGTTGAATGCGATTCACATTTCCAATTTGTGACTGCATTATGTAATAATGTGCGTGAGCGGTAGACATTAAATAGATTAAAAGTATCGAAATGTGGATAATACAAAATATATTAACGAAAGTATAGCATTTTTACATCACCAAGGCGTATCCCTGCTTCACTCATTACCCATCACTTGAAGAGAGCAAAATAAAATGTACGCTATTATATATTATAGTCTTTGCATGATATCATGACCGCGGATCTCTTCCTGGCGATATGCGGAATTACAATTTTCCCCGTTTTTTCAAAGTTTTTCCTTTACTTACACTATATACCTACATCAATATGTAGAATCGCAGCCATACCATGTTGTTGTAAAATAAATCTCGGTTTATAGGTTTATGCTATTGCTTATTGAGGGTTGTTTACATGAGCTCATCTAGAACTCGCTACTCGCACCAATACCGAGACGTATAATAAGCGGTCCCAGTACTATTAACCATTCGTAAGAATCCAAGTGCGAGTGAATAGAAACCCACCATTTTTACTAATCGTTAGTACGTACCCCCATCGCAACTTCACTCGTAACTTGTCGTAACTTGTAAACCGCCCAACTCTTGCTTAACTAGTGTTTAGTGACAAACACAAATACGAGTAGGAGTATGCGTCTTTTTTTTTTTTTTAAATTTAGCTATTATAGCGCTACTATACTTATAACGTTTTTAGTAGCTTAGCGGCTTGTTTGACTATCGCGTACTAGGTTAGTACTAAGCCCGTGTAATCAAGCCCTAATGCACGAGAGAATGGATAAAGTTCTTAGATCAAGCATTGTCGGACGCATTTGCTTGTTTGATGTGATGTCGGATTTGTATTGAGAGAGTCAAAAGTGAAATAAAACGTTATCTATCGGAACCATATGCACCATACAATATTATTATAATATATTTTCGATTTTAATTTGTGAATAAATTCTTTTGAAATTAATGTAGGTATAATTTATAATTTAATGTCGATAACGATAAAACACAACCGATTCTATTATTTATTGTACGCAAGTTTTCTAATTGAAGTAAATATTGTGCTCATAAAATGGTTATTCAGTTGGGTTTATCTGTTTTAACAAGAAAATGTTGGCCTTTTAGTATATGACCTAGATAGGTTATCTCTCCAGGTTTTATGACTTTACTTTATTAACAAAGTGTTCTATTCCGGTTTAAAATAGCCTTGAGTTAGGCTTACACGGAGAACATAGTATAGGCAGGCATCTAACCTTACCGGGTACACACAATATAGGAAAGTATATACAAGGTAGATAGCTCTCACGCAAGCAATTAAATTTTGTAATAGTAAGAAACCACTAGAAACGATAATAATACATAAATAACAATTAAATACAAATATTTTTGTCTCCCTAAATCTTCTTCTTTTAAAATTGATTTAATATTTAAATTTCTTCAGCTTAGTGACCTCGCACAAACAAATTCGACGCAAGCTCAGTTTGTCAACATTATCTCTGTAATTTAATAAAAATTCATAAAATACGAATGTTGACTAAACATTGTTGATTAGAAAAAATATTTGCACTAGCAACTGTATTGGTAGCGACGCGCAATGACATTAATATGGACGAATCATCTGGAAAAGAAAATGACACTCACTTTATTGTCGGGTCTGCCGAATGGCATAATCTGTTCTAACGCCATTACAATAAAGGTGATATTACTATAAATTCCTGATGCTTTTTGTTGAGTCTGCCGAATGGTTCGGTTCAAACGGGTTCGCTCAAATGAACATTGACATTAGAAACACTGCTCTAACGCCATTACAATAAAGGTCATATTGCTATAAATTCCCGATGCGTGATATCGCATAATGGAAATTGCTTGACGTCTACCTATACATGGGAATGCGCGAATTTACTTGCTAGCTACTGTATTGAGTGCGTCGTCCATTAATAATGTCATTGGCGACGCGACATCCTTATCGCTTTTGGATAGACTTGCCGATGTCTGTTTTTTTCTGCCAAACGGACGAGACGGAAAACGTAATAAATTTATGTGAAGAAATATCCTTCCAGCAACAAATGCATTATGCGTTAACATACTCTCTAATTATTATTGATGCATCTTTAGGTTTTTTAACAATGGAATCGATATTCACGTTATGACTACGGAAGAAATTTCGTCTATTTCCAACATCGGGAAAACGATTTTGTTAGATTTTCTGATTTCCGATTACATTGAAGTTGCATCGATCCCCTGTGCGAGGACTGCTTTATAAATACAGACATGATATTGATTCTAGACGCCAGCCAGCTCCAACTTATTGTTTAGTTTTTCACACCGCTGTCTTATTGTGGAAAGTATATTTTTACACAATTTTCCTCTATACTGTATCAGACCTGCATATGTTTATAGGAAAACGTTGCAACGCGTAGATCAGTCATTTATCATCACGAAGGCCGAGGAAGGTCGAGTTAGATGTAAATGTAAAGGTTTTGATTTATTCTGTAATTTTAACCAACTGAAAATATTTTGTATTAGATATTATATATTTTCACTGTTAATTCTAAGTGAAAGAAAAATCTTTATGAATTTGAATAAAATTATGCGTCAGAGATTTAGTATCTAGAATTTGTACGTGCACACGTTCGAGTAAGTATAATAATATCTATCTATATAACTACCTACCAGATATCTACATAAATCTAAATACAATATGTCAATTGTAATAAATGATAAAGCGGTATTGTTTTGAGGAACGTACATATAAAATTTTGGCGACATTGAAAATATTTCATACGACCTTACATTTTCATTTGAGGCCAGGGCTGCATTCGTTTCCGCCTGCCAAATTTTATTATTTTTATTAAAAATAATGAATTCAAAGCCAAGGCAAAGAAATATAACCGAGCATAATCGTATGAAATAAAATAATAATATCTAACAATACAATTTGTATGAGTCGGCGAAAAATAAGTCGGACGAATTTTACAGAGGACGTTTTGTGAATAGATAGTTTTTGTTTCAACGCGTGTATTTTTTGTTATAATAATTATATTCTGTATCAAAAATATAGCGTTATTTTATTATACATATATTTTTTGTTTTATATTTTCCGGAATGACTTAGCGATATATTTAATTTCTAACGACGCCAGTGAGGAAAAAATGTATCCTATCAAAAAAAAAACCTTATTTTATAATATTATAATACGGACATATATTAGAAATATATGTATTTATTAAATGAGTTTTAAGTAATTGTATTACTGTGACACATATTAAAATTCAATATTTACTTTCAAAATATGATAATAACTACATAATATATTGTTACTAAGAAAATTGCAATATTAAATAGCATAAATGCGGGACATAAATAAATATTATTTATATCATATACCGGGTAAAACATAAATTTAAGACGAATAAAAAAAAACATATTTGATAGACAAAAAATCCTAACTTATCCAAGATGCCATTTGAAGCGACTGAATCATTTATATATTTAAATTAATTACTGAATATCTAAACGGCATTCCTTTTTTATAGTTTTCAAATATGAAACGAAATTTATGACCGACAGAAATTATTAATCAGCTTTTTATAAACTTATGTAATTTTTTCATATAAAATAAACGTCGCAAGGGTTTGAAATTAACTACTGTTGAATAGTTATTATTTATATTTAATGAGCAAAAAACGTGATATAATTAAAGTCGATATCTTCAAAGAAGCCGTTAACGAGCATAATAAAACTCCATTAGGAAATACGAGTTTATCTATATTAATATAATATTGTATTGAACAAATGTTTCACGTGTAAATAAGTTTCTAAGAATTATTGGTAAGTAAGTACAGTACATACCTCGAACATTTTGAATCGGTAGCATCGCTTATATGGGCACGGTAAAACAAGGTTTTCACAATATGCAGCTTCCAGTATGTAGGGACTTTAAACATACTTATACATTGTATCTTTTTATATATTTAAACTAAGCATCTTACAACGATTATGGCTAGGGAATCTATTCCCGGGATCCCTGACAATTTTTGATACTTATGAATCCCGGGATTAGTAAACATAATCCCGAAACATTCGGGATTGATTTTTTAATCAATCACAATCAATTGGTATGTGTACATAATTATTATGTTAGTGACGTGTATGTACCTGCACATGTCACAGGAGGAATTGCCGGATACTCATGGATAATAAATAACCATTTTTACTGTCATACGCAATCGCAACAATATCAAAAAATTACAAATTCGTTCCGGTTAGACGCCACTGACGTGCTGGCACGTGAAAGACGTCTAACCGCCAGTACCATAGACGTGCAGGCACGTAATTGTTTCTACGCCAAATTTTATGAATGTGTGTTTTAATTTTCTCATTGAATTTAATACAAACACATGCACAAATGAATATGAATTGTTAAAATCTCGGAATGTGTATGAATTTTATTATATGTATTGTATTGTTACAAAATATTATTTTTTTATTTTAAGGCTATACCTCATCTGGGGCACGGTCTAAAACGATCGTGACTACGCGACGCGAAGATTGTGCAAACGACGCCTGCAAAACAAAACATAATTTGTCATAAAAATTCAACGTGCGTCCATTAATGTTCTGTTTATTGTTCTATTAGTAACAATATTTTCAAGTAAATGGGTAACGTTTTCAGTCATCTTTACACGATTTAAGAATTAATACCCCCGTCGCCATCACGAAACAATTTGACGTGTTCACAGCTCGACTTTCGCTCTCCGATTGCCAGCGAGTCCAAAATTTCATCGCACTTATAGTTAAAAATTATTTGCCGTTTCACTGAAGTATGCTCTCAAGTAATACGGTTGCAATTACCTTGATGATATGTAGAGGCCAAATAAAGGTAATTAATGTATTTTATTATCTTTTATGATAATTAATATGTGCACCCAAACTGCCGCCAAAAAGTTCTCTCAATATTGAAAGCATGGTGCAGTTATATTATTTTAGATGTCAGAAGAGATTGATTGATTAAATTTGATAATGGTTTTAATGATAATATTAAAATAAATAGGTAATTCATGTGAATTTTTATTATTCTACTAATGTGCATTTAATAAACATAATCTAATCCATAAAATCAAGTGTGCACTAAATTAGTAATTCGAATCAGTTTTTAAATGTTATCTCAAAGAAAAATCGCATGCGAAATAGTGTCAATAAAGCTTTTCATCAGTTTTAATTAATCCAGATTGTAAAGGAGCTGTATTTAATTAATATGTATGTTTTTACCCCATGTATCTTAATGGTTTTAATTTATCTTTTAAATATTATTTTAATTTTTTCATTATTTATGTCACGAAGACGGAAAATTATCAGGAAAGAAAATAAATCTATATTTTATTTCGTTTAGTGAAGAATCTGATAATTTCAATATTATTGGTCATAACTAGGGAATTCTATCCCGAGCCAAATTTTTAATTTTTTTCAATAAGTAGTTAATTTAATTTTTTTTATATAAGTACACGAATAGTATTGATAACATCGGTGATTTATACTGTTTTACGACATGTATTATTAATATTGTGTATGTTGAATCTTGGAATACATAGATTTATGGAGTAAATAATATTGTAATATTAATAATAATGTGAAAATAAAACAGTTTTATAAGAAAAGATAACAAATACAAATACAAGTTCAATTAATAAGTAACGAAACTGTCAAATAAATGTCGAGTCAATTACACCGAAGATTGTAGAAATACAGTTTTATAATTTGGGACATTGCGTTTAATACAATTAATAAAATATGTAATATAACTTAAACTTCTCTATGTAGAGTTTAGAAAAAGCCTTAATATATGAAAGTAAAGCAGTAAAAAGGTACTTAGACTAGATTTGTATCGCAAAACGATTTTAGATTCTATCAATCAGTCAGTTTCATAAATTATTAAATGTACCTACCTCCATACCTGGATTTTTGATGGTTTTGTTAGTATATAGTTTCATTAACCATTTGAACAGGAAATATGTTCGACTTGTACAGGAAACAAAGCATTCACATAATATTGCAAATGACCACGAAAGGACAGATCGTGTTAATAATTAATTGTAGTTAATTACATAATATTACATAGGCAGCCAAATATAGCTAGGTAAGGTATTTAGATAAATAATCACAAAAAACATACGTAGGCTTATTTCCACACAAATCCATTCAATCAATTATTTCATAATTTTATATTGATCTACGTAGGGTATCATTGAATTTTAAAAACTAACTAACACCATCTAAAATAGTACCTACAATGAAAAGAGATACAAAAAGAACTGACAAAGTTAAGTGTGCACTATTTTGTCAGATCTCCACAGCCTACTTCCACCCTTTGCCACTGATATTAGAACTGCCAAATCAACTACCAATACTAAAAATGGTGAGGGATCACCAACGAGCATTGTAATACACAAACCGCATAGGATACCATGTAACTTGGGACACCAATAATACTCCACAGTCAATCCATTAATTATAAGCGTGTGTAGTGACTTAGTAAGTAGTAAAAACTATTTGTGAGAAGACATGTAATATTGAAAGGTAACAATAATTAATATAACCTCAATGCCATTCTTAAGACTAAGTTATTATATAATAACTTAGCCCATAATAAATATGTACGTAGGTACATATTATATAAGTATTTATTATTTTTTCATAAATTAATGACAGCATAATAATATAATATTATTTTGGAAATTTGTATTTTCGCATCAAAACGATAAGATGGACTCATGAATATCGTAAAACTGCGCAAGTACCTACCCTAGAAAGCTTTCATACATTCGATCGAGTACCTACTTTCCTGGCCGCCCTACACGTAGATAAACCGTCTGAACTTAGGCGGGAAGCTTTAGCAGACGGCGAGGCATTAAAGAGAATAAAATATTTGGTCCATATCGCAGGTTCATGCCTCCCGCCTACTACTACCGGGTCCGGCGGCCACTTCGGGCGTCGTTCGGCCGCCGATCGGACGTCAAAAATGGCAGGTTATTTATTGCTGACATCAAACCGAAAAGCTATCAATGTTTGTTATGAATGTATCACTTACAGACATGTTGCCTTCGAGTTATGTATTTATGAGAAATGATAGGAAATCATGACGTCGCTTAAATACATGACGTTTATGAACTCGTTTATCTGTGGATTTCATTATGTATGCAGTTACGAACACGGTCGGAAATACGTATTCATGAATCTTGCATGCTCATCTATTTCATGTTATGGGCTCCACGTCTATAAATAAATACCTACCTACGTCATTTTTTTTAAGAAATAGAATTACAAATAATAATACTTGGTTATACATTTTCATTCAATAAGAGGTGCCAAATTATATAAATTAACTTGAGAAAAATCCTCAATATCCATTTTTATAAGAATTCGCTATTATAGTATAGTTATAAACTTTATCTATAATAACTTTATATTCAAACGGGTAATGGGCAGAGGGTTGAATGTAGAGAAAGCATACATTACAACCACACATTCCCTCGCTGCAATTTAAATTTAAATAATAATATGCATACATATCCGGTATTTTTAAGGGTGTCCTTCAAGGTAACACGATCTCACCCAAATAGGTAGATACATACCTAGATACTTAAATTAACAATATCAATCGGAAAAATATAGGGATACGTCATTATGGCCATACATAATATAGTTATTTATTTGGTAGAGAGTTAAGCGATGCATAACTGAAAAGATTTGAAGGTATGTAGGTACCTACATTTTTGGATGGTAAATGTATTATAATTTAATAATATTGGAGAATTGAAATATCATTAATACTTAATCCGCGAAAATAAAAAAAAAATCACAGGCAATATAAAATACGTTATCTACAAATATAACGTAATTATTTATAGATTATAATCATTTGAGGTTTTGAGAAAAGCAAATAAATACACAAGCTTATAAATTATGTACGGCGTTCTCTTATTGAATTACAAACATGTGGTAGGTACCTATACCGTTTGCAATGCACCGACAAGTTGTAGATATTTATTTATTTTACCACTTGACGACACCAGCGTTTTTCATAATATTTAAACTCAAAAATTACGGTCGAATACTCTCAAAGAAAATTCATGTCAACAAAAAAGCCTGTAGATGCCTCTGCAATATTTTAAATAAATGAAAATATATCAAACTGCACAGCGTTAATTACATTTTAATATAAACTCATAATTCGTAATTAAATAAACGTTACACAATTAGTGTAGTGTCGAGTCTAACCACTGGCACCTATCTACTATTAACTACTAGATTACTACCTAGTAAGTACATAATATAACATAATTTGTAATTTCAATTTAACTCACTGAATGGGCAGTAGGTACCTATTCAGTCTGTGTGCACAAAATTGATGTTATGAAAAAATCAAACCAAATCAGAGCAGTCTAATTGCAAACTCACATATCCCTTTAACAACGTTTTGAATTTTGGTAGCAGTTCCTCCAACAAGCTTTTTATGAGAGATCACATAAAAAAGCGCCGAAGGCATTTTTGTTCACAAATTTCTTATTGAAATTAATTAGGTAACTAGTGCATAATTAACTGTACACATTTATTTCCATACTGTCACGATGTTAACAACTAGTTCATTATAATATGCCGCGTATTTTAACAACCGGTTCTAGTGGACCAATGTGAACTGACTAAATGACACAATTGGTATGGTAACCTTTTCTCCTTTCTGGAACAACAATCTACTGTGTGCTTTCTCTAGCTTTGAAGATTTGTTACATTTTTACGAGGTGAGGTTGTTTTTTCCCATTTCGACCTATCTGATCTCAGATTTGCGGTCTCCCAGATTTCCAATACTTATATCTTCAACTGGAAGAAAGGAATCGGACGGACGAAGCTATGCACAGAACAGATATTAAAAAGAATTCCGATAGGCTATAATTTTAGTACCAATACAGTCAATTTTGACGCGGGGCTTTGAATGTGTGAGTGTGCTACGAAAATTAACCACGCATTATAGATGTACTGTAGTGTGTGTAGTACACCAATATTAAATGAGCGTCAATGCATAAACCGAGAGCAGTTGTCAGTATTCGACGTATGACGTATTCTTGACACGTGTTTAAATTTATCTTGTATTGTTCCTTACTAGAGATCGGTAGCGTGCTTCGCCTTACCCCCAGTTCAGTTCCCATTATTTCTGAGTTCATGCCGTGAAGTGTGGTGCGGATGCACTAACTCGTTGATCGAAGTGCATGATTTCTCAATATAAACTTAATGTAGGTAGGTATACTTATGTGTTATTGTCAATACGATGTAAATCTTACAAAACCACTAAAGATCTATACCAATAGGTATAATAAACTTGTGCCGTCACGTGTACGTACAATAATTGTTTGTTTGACATATTATCATTTAACGTACGCCCACACCTGCAAAAATCTTAATCAAATATAGTTTGGAGAGTCCAATTTGTAAAATTTAACTTTACTACTTCGCTACTATCGATGAAACAGTAAAAAAATCCACCTAACATAGGCACACTTGCTAGTATAAAAATAACATTTCAAATGTTTTTATATAAATGTTTCTAGACAGTTTTTATACAATGTTTATCAGTTTGCATATTATAATGTATGTATCTTGGTCTAGACTAGGGATAATAATTCATTCATTTCCTACTCACTATGTTTGTATAAATTTCATTGACATAATACAATGTAATATCAGGCTGTTATACACAAAAAACACATCATAAGAATATAAAGATATAAACACATCTGGATAAAATACGAAACGGTGTCATCGTTTTATTTCATGTTATTTTATTGAAAATTTATTTTAAAAATTACATTAGTATTATTGAAAAATAAAATATGTGCCTACCTGTATCTAACTATCAATCCAATATTTTTTAAATAATACACGAAATTTAAATGAAAATATATGAAGCGCCTAGTTTCGAAAGCCCATAAAACGGTTTTTGAAAATTTTTGAGTTAGATATGTATTTAGATGGATATTTTTGTTACCTATATTATGGCCAAATATTGAACTTTATAAAAAGCCAAAAACCGTTAATACGTATGATCAAAAATTAGGGTAAATTTCAAAACCCGCTAAAATGGGTGGGTGTGCTTTTCAAATACCCCTAAAATGCAAAGCCAAAATACTATTTTAAATGTAACGAATTAAAAAATAAATACTTACATGAAGTTCACAGATTTAATAGATATGATTTTTTTCATTTTTCTCAAAACTACCAAAAATCGTTTTTCTCATTTTTCTCAGAACTACCTAAAACCGTTTTAGTGGCTTTTGAAACTAGGCGCTTCAATTATTACTTATATAAAAAGAAATATCATTAACATAAATAGAAAAACGATTGCTGATAGATATATGAAATCACAAAGTATTTTATCAAGGAAAAAAGTGGTTGCAGTAGTATTTTATTATGATCGCCTAACCTCACCCCCGTGGCTTCAAGCCAGCTATGCTCCATTTACTAATTAGATTATTATGAATTTATATTACAGAGAGAATGTATTTCCATCTCGCTCCCCGCGAAGTAAGTTATAACCCGCCAGAGAGAGATAAAGTAATGTTTATAATATGATTCCGCCGATAGATGTACAACGAGTGCTTTTGAAGGCTTCTCGGAAAATATCATTTCACAATCAATTCCATTTTTCCTTTGAAGAATTTTGATACATTGATTTTTTAATCATTTTGTTGTATTGAACATACATTTTAAGTAGATTGGACTACGCTTTGTTGTATACAGAAATTTAATTAAGTTTGTATCAGTGTTGCTATAGATTTTTTTTTCTAACGTAGTACGTGACCTCGTGACACAGTGGACTGAGAGCTGGGGTCAAATTTTAATGAAAAGAAAGTTATTAATATGACAATGTTTTTATTGATTTTTAGTTGAGTAGAATTTTTCAAAAAATATTTTGGCCAATGGATATTATATTTTCAAAGGTGATACTGATTTTATACAAGTGTTAGAATTATATACTTTAATAGAGCGAATTTGTGATGTGTGTTTATCTCACTTATCGAGTCGACCCGCCACGCCACGCCTCTACAGACCTCGGGCCCTCAGGCTAGAGCCCTGTCAGCCTCCCCTTTGTGGGGGCAATGGATAAGTGAATCTAGATATACAAATGAATTCACAGTTTCAAATGCATCGCCGTCAATGATAAAGATGTTATTATCATCTGTTGCACTGTGGAAAACTGGCATATATTTTGTTTTACTTTCGTTTACCCGGAGTCCCACGGTTGCAGCAGCTGACTTTATGGAAATAAATGCCCGTTTGAGGGATTCTGGGGACCGGTCAATGACACCAATATCGTCGTTGTACGACGATGTGATGAACACAATGAGAAAAATTCATATTATAAATTATCATGAGTTACCTACCACCAAGTAAACTCTAAAATATTATTTATTTTATAAAATATTACTGATGTACCTATAGGAAGTTCAATATTTTCGTACTATGGCATGTATCGTATTAATGCCTATATTATTAAATCGTCAGCTCTCTTAGTAAGTTTGCATATATACATAATATACATACAGTTAAACTTTATTTTAACCTGGTAGATACGATATGGTAAGATAGATATGGTAATGGCTTACCATATCTTACCATACCTTATATATACCATATCTTACCATACCATATCTTACCATACCTTCTTAATACTATTAAGGTAACCGAAAAGCGATCCTCATCATTGGTATTAAAATCAAACAGGTCAAAGACTATGTCTATTTTGAACAACTGATGTATATAACGAGATTGTTCATATAATCAAACTGTCATGGAGTGATTCGGGTGCTTAAATAATATCTTGAAAAGTGCACTTTCATTATGTGTAAAGTGTTCAAACAATGTGTGCTACCAGTGTTAAAGTACACGCATTAAATAATGATCCTTAGAGCGTTTTAACACGAAAGATTCACGTATCCGTTGCAGGTAGGATGGATATAAAGGTTACATTGAAATAATAATGGAGCCTTCACCTGTGTACCTTCACAATGTATCCTCCATACACACCCGTTGTTAAGGTAAGAGAGGTTCAAAAAACAAGAATAGTGCTATGCAGTATGAAATCTTGTATGTTGGGCATAACGCGGAATGACCATAAAACATAAGATTGGATAAGAAGGCGCACAAGAGTAAAATCCGTCGGTTTGATGAACTCATAAGTTTATGGGAAGAACTATTGAAATATGGAAGAAGTTAAGAAAAGCTTACCTTACATTCACAGGGATCAACGGAAGCTGGCAATGATGGTAAAATGGCACAAATCTCCGTCCTGTCGTGTTCAAATAAGAATAACTACTGTCATTTTTCCATTAAATAACTTGTATAATCCTAATTATTGATTAAATTAATACCTTGTATAACATTGTGTTACGTCTACCTGTAAAAATCCAACAAGGAAAATGAGTTTGATAATAATATAAAATCTAATGGCTGTTGTCTCTAAAAGGATTTTAATTTGAAATTAAAAATATATTTTGCTGCCAATTAAAATCATTATGGGTTCACCACCCGCTGACAATTAAGTCACAGTAGACACCTATTAGGTAACTCACGCAATATATATGACATGTCATAATACATACAACTTCGAACTTGCTATCAATGTTGCCAATTAAACTTTTTATTTGCCTGGTCTAATATTTTGGATAATAAAATTTAAAACAAACGTATCATGCGTATGGCGTTAAATCTGACTCCTTTTGATAAATATAAAGTTTATTATAAAAAGTAAACTATTTACCAGATTCACTTAATATTACGTTTCTTTTAATAGTATTCGACTTTAGAAAGGAAAAAAAGACGTACCCTCAGTTTTTTAAAATAGGTTTTATGGGATAAAAACGTTCTACACGACTGACGACTACATGCCGATGTATTATTATCTAAATTTAGCCGTATTTTTTTTTTTAAAGAAGGAAGTAAATTGGGAAAAACGACTTAACCATCATTTTTGTTGGTTTTTCTTTAATTAACTCAATAATTAGGAATATGAAAACTAAATTATTAATTATCATGCACTTCACAATTATGTGTATTTTGTGTTTTAACTTTGACCGAAAACCATAACAAAAACGTTTTTGTGCCTTACGACCCTTTTCCTTTCTAAGTGAACTTAATATTTTAGCTGACTTATAAATGTTTACAAAACAATGTATTTTTATTCAACTACATTTTCATTTTTGAGATGATCAAAATTTGAGTTTAATTGACATCTGAAGATTTTTGGAATCTTGAAAAAATCTTGAATTTTGCTAAATAGGTAGTATTTTTATCTCGCTTGTAACATTTTATCAATGATAGTTGACAACACTGTGTAATTACTGTCATTCTATAATCTATAGTCATGATAAAAATTCGAATTCACAATATTAAGATGATATTATATTTTTGTCCAATTAAATTCTGTTTTACATTTTTCAAGATTAAGCTTTCAGAGCATTTAAAAACACTTTAAAGCCACAAAACACCACTAAACCCACAAAAACTGACGGATCTCACGTTATTTATTAATTAAATGAATTTAAAACATATACCTACCTAGTCAGAAGTGTGAAGTTACGATACAAAATAGATTGAATAAATAATGTCTTTTAAAAAGTATTTCTCGTATTTTGGAATTCTGAAATTGACATTCTAAAACAGGGGTTCCCAACCCATTGGTTGCGACCCCCCAGTTGATTTCTAGAGGGTTTCCAGCTACTTTTAAAGTGTAATGTATCCTCAGGGGCGCTCATACTAAACTCCATTTCTCTTGATATTGATTGCACTAAGCATGATGATCCATATTATAAAAATATAACATAATAGAAAATGTGATGGTTCCTAATATACACATGCAATCATAAACACAGTGAAGGAAGAAAAGTGATGTATTTTTTTAATGATTATTTTTTTATGTATTTTCCCAGTCTATTGAATATGCATTTTACACTAATGTAACGAGGGGTCCAGATTACTTAGCAACTATAGAAAGGGTTCGCGACACGAAAAGGTTGGAAACTGAGTATACAATAAATAATATTTTTCGCCAAAATGTCCCATACCATAATCGATGTTGTGAACAATGGCGACTTACTTATTACCGAAGTACTCAATCAACAATTAGTCATGTTAATTTTCTTAATCTGAAGTGTTATTTTTTTGTTGACCAGAACGATGTTTTGTATTAGGAGGTGAGGAGTGAATTGAGGTAGATAAAATCAAGGGAGGGTGTGTTGGTATAAACGCTCAGCGGGGGTTAATATAGCAGCTCTGTACAGGAGCACCTAACTCCGTTACCTGCGAGATTTATGACGTCATATTCCCCGATACGCCGTTCCCAACTGACCACATTTATACACACTGCTCCGCTCGAATAAAATTTGATGTTTATCTTCATAGTTTGTATTATAATATATCACGATACAAAACTATGAAAGATATATTATTATGATTTATTCTAGTGACTAAAAACGATTCTGGGTCTAAATTCAAGTCCAGTCCAAGAACATCTGTAGGTAGGTACACGAACCATATTGTCTTCCATCGATGGCGAAATAAAAAAATATATATGGATATTATTTGTATCAGAACATAATAGATGTTCATTTGTTAACGAACTGATATATCATGGTCTGGTGGATTAGAAAAGAATGAAAATGGGAACTCAAACTTTTCAGTAGAGATAATAAAAAGAAAATTCTCTCATCGTCTTTGCTTACACATAATAACTTGCTAGTTTTGTGATGTACCCAATACACAAATATTAGTGCATACGTTTTAAATGGCAAAATACTATATTCATTTCAGGAAAAGATAAGGTTCAAGAATTAATTAGGTACCTAATTTAAAAAAAAATGTATATCATCATTAAATTTGGTTAGTATTAACCAGCAGTTTACGACACGTATTTTGGTAATATAGTTAGCTTTATCAAGTTATATTATTCATTGTTTATAAAATTCGCAATAAACAGGGACGCGCCAAGGGTGGCTGCCGCCTAGGTGCCAGGCCAAAATTGCCGTCCCCTAAATACAAAAGTAAAAATGGAAATATAGCTTGAGTCAAAGGAAAGTTGAAACAATTATTTTATTGTAATCAAAATATACTTCTAACAAAAAATGTCATTTTACAACGTTTTTCTTAGCTCGTATTCTTATTTATCCGGTGGTTCTTTGTCCGGTACAAATCTTGCGATCGATTTTCAACTAACTTCCCGACTAGCTAGACATAAAACTTTTTAAATATATCAGAACACGATGCCAATGCAATTTTTAATACTTTTAGCCATCGTTAAGTAGAATTGAATTCATTTTCAGTTAATTCTGTTTTTTATGAAAAGTTATTTCGACACCATTATTGGTTGCTAGGGGTGTGGGGTCCTAGCAACTAAATTATTAATATATACGTGCGTTACTATGGAAATCAATATGACATTTCAGTATTATTTCTATCGAGTACATTTTTTTTTGATCGTTTAAGCTAGTCAAGTCAAGTTTATATGATTCAACAGAAAATTTGAAAAGTTTTATAAAAAAAGTTAGTTTTATCTTGTAATTATTTACATATTAAATAATGTAACATTGTGAATTGTAATGTGAACTATTTTAAATGGATCAATAGAGCACAAAAGCATAGTTATTGATAAAAAAAATATTTACTTTATTAAATTAAAGGAGATTTAGCCCCAGGCAATTTTTTTTATAAAAATGTATATTTAATGTAATTGAATAACTGACTTTTTCCACTCGTTGAATCGTACTGCCGGGTGTTTCGCACCCTGGACACCTCCGCTTGGCGCGCCCCTTATAATTTGTTCTGAATACCAAATGACAAACAAGTTTTAGAATTTTATCTATCATGTTATTACTATGTGCTGAAGTTCCAGAATGTGGGTACCATTTTTGTTTCATTTTATTTTGTAAGTATAATGATTGTTATGTCATAATAATACTTGACTGATATTACCTTTAAAAGTAGAAAAATATTTTATTCCATAAAACAACACAGTTGTGGGGGGCAAAATGTGCTCGTGAAATATTTAAAATATCCAGCAAAAATCTTTTTTGACTTAATCTTATTATTTTAGACTTAAAAATATGAATATTTATACCTACAAGTAATTAATTCGCGATTAAAATTATTATCTGTATTATTTGAATTTCATTTCAGAAAATGGCATTTATTTTGGTTCAATATCCGGTATTTTAAGTAAACATTTTTAATGACATTTGGAATATTATTTTTAACGACTCGTTTAAATTAAATAGCATGACGAAGTGGGCTCAGAAAACAAATATAATAAACGTATCAGGTGGCATAAATCATATCGATTGGACTTTTCCGTATCATTAAGAAGCAAGAGTCTCAAAATCCCGTTTAACCAGATTGTAAGCTGCTTCATACGTGCTCTTCTGTATGCCTACTGACTAAAACTTGATGAGATTTAGTGCATTTCATTTATATGATGCTCATTATTAGTTATTTATTTCATATTTAAAAACCATTTGATTTAATTAGTTAGGAACTCATTTAAAACGACTTTCGAAACCTACTAACACGTGTATTTATTTATCTACGAAGAATTTGTTTTTTTAATAAAACAATAAGTATTCTTTTAAATACAAAAACATGAATGAAATTGATCATCATCCTAATTACCGGAATTATAGCGTAATGTGGATCTTGGAGTCTATGAAACGTCTATACGTCTCTCACAAGCTTTCTCCTTGACCTTAGATATTATTTGTACCTATTTTTATACAAAGATCAACCCATTTCCAATTCTGGTCTATTGAAGAGAATCTTCTTGGGTTGGGTAATTGAACGTCTTCAATATTTGAGACTAGTGGTGGGTTTAGGGACATGGATACACGATGCACTGAATATCGAGGTCCCCTACAATAAAAAATAAAATATAAACCATATAAAACTAGTACAATTATCAATGTAAGTATCTCTTTTTTAGAATAAAATGCTTCAAAATTTAAATTAAATTGTATTATTATTGAACAAAACAATGATGGCACATAATAATATTAGTAGTACAAGTACTTAACTATTTGGGTGGTCACGTTATGCCCTCTTTTGACGTTGGTTGAAGGAATTTTGTAATGCTTCGGTAATATTGTATTCTCAATTCGTGAAAAACATGCATTTCTTTAAGATTCTGGTAATACTGGTTTGAACTGTTTCGAGGCCCTCTTTTAAAATTTCTGACAAAATTACCCCTGTAAAACGTAAATATATTTTTTGCCAATTCCTCGGCAAGTGCCATCTTTCACAACACAACACTCTTAATTATACAAAATAATAAATAACGTATGAAATTATGATTGATTGCAAATATGATAAGAGTACATAATTTATAAAATTGTACGTAAGTAATAAAATTTTCTTTTAATTTCTTCTAACAATATTCTATCTATTTAACATATTGGCTTCCACGAGAGCGAATAGTACCTACCTACTTCCTCTGCGACACTATTGATCTGTGGATCACGAGTTCATATACCATATTCAGTTATTGTCTTCTCAATCAATATGCATGTAGGTACATTAAATTTAGTTAGATTGATAACGTAGACCCATAATCCAACTTTACTATTGTAAACGTTTTTTAAGCTACTTTCATAGTCCCCTTGCATACAATATTAAGGCTGTACTTCAGCTGAGGCATGGTCTAAAAAGATCGTGACTAGGCGATGCGCGGATTGTGCAAATGACGCGAGCCGAACGAAATATAATTTTTCATAAAAATTCAACATGCGTCCTTTTAATGTTATGTTTATTATTATATTCGTAATAATAATAGTATATTCATTGACATGTTTTCTTTTTCAAGTACCTACATGCGGAACGTTTTTTAGTCATCTTTACACGATTTAAGAATACATTCCTCGGACGCCATCACAAAAAAAAATGACATGCTCACATCTCGACTGTCAGTCTCCGATTGGCGACGACTGCGAAATTTCGTTCCACCTACTGTTGAAAATTATTTGCCGTTTCACTTATGTATGCTCCTAAGCTATTTTTGACAAATCATACAATTACAATGTGATGTTCTTAAATATGCAATTAAGGTGTGGGTACTAATACTGCACCAGTAAAAAATAAAACAATGATTTTGAAGATAAGATTTGATTTAATAGGTACATGAAAACTAACTGAAAATATTTTACTAGTAAGTAAGTAAAACAAATATTTTCTTAGTATTTTTATCATAATATTATCTATAGATAATGCATCTTTATTTTTGTGTCAAGTTTAATTTTTTAACCATGTGGGAAGTGCTGGATTAAATTTAATAATATTTCTAGCGTGTGAATTATAAATTCAAGATAAACTGTATGTGTAAACAATATAAATAAACATTGCTATAATAACTTTGAAATGGTATGTATGGCTCGTCTCATTAAAAGCTATTAAAAAACCATGCCTATGAGACTTTGATTATTTAGAAATCATACATTTCTTTCAAAAGGTTTTAGCTACCTGTTGATCGGTATTTATTGTCAAGCTGTTTTAAAACACATAAATAAAGAATAATTACCGAAAGCACTTCGATTAATGATTCATGTTATCTCATTTAACTCTAGTAGTGAATTAATTTTAAATTTCAACTGCCTCATTCTAATTTATTAAAAATATTATTTTATAGTTTTCACCTACATCTACAAAAATATTTTTTCATTCAGAAAATAATGTAAACTATATTTTGAATAAATATATTAAGTTACCTTTTTTACGATTTATTTTATATTCTACGCAAACTTATAATAAATATATTGTCAATGTAAAAATAATATTACACCCAATGAATAATTAGGTAGCGTATAAATCATTCATTAGAAGTAAGAATTAAAAATAAAATAGAGACTTACTTTACATTATTTTCAGCTGATACATCCGGTGAGTCTCATTTGGGTGAGTAGGTATCTACGTACAGTGTACACTTAATGTTGTAAAGGCATTTGAATCGGTATATTACCTGTGAGGGACACATAATATCGCACCGTGAGTGTAAAACCAAGGCATCTGCAAATTTTTCAATTTCGAGATTAAATGCAAAACAATTGCAAAAGTCGTGATAATGTAAAAGTAAAGTAACTTAAAGAGCATGCAATATAATGTAGATATAAACCAAATATTATGGTTTTTTTTAGAAACTCATTTCTCCTAACAAAACGTAGACTTCAAACTCTAATATATCCAAAATATGTCTTTTGCAGATGCCTTGGTTTTACACCCACGGTGCAATATGTAGGTACATAATGGACTGCATCAAATACGGTATCTAGGTTCTTTTTGAATTGTATTTTAATTTGACATTTAATTGTTTTGTTTTAATTAAATTATATTATATTATGTATGTACCCATATCTTTTTAAATCTTATGGTGTGTTATATTATGTAAATATGTACCTGTTTTAAACAACTTGTGGTAGGTATTCGTGAATAAAGAGAGATCTAGAAGTACCTATTTAAATTTGAATGTTTATTCTAAGCTTTTAATTAAACTCACATTTACAAGTCTTTTATTGTCACCCATTTAACTGTTTTGACATAAAATGGTTATTTTTTTAATAACATGTATATTAAAAAACTACAAATTTATAATATTACCAATTTAGTCAATAAATAATATTATTTCAAGAAAATTTCCTACTCGCAAGGTTTTTGGTTGAGTTAATATTTAATTAATATAATAACATGTTGATATTATCATACAATGTTCTCATTGAATACTAGTTTACGATTTTATCTCATGTCATAATATTCAGCAATTTATGGTAAAATTCACGACAGATTAATGGCGATTCCGAATAAATGTCACACTATTTATTACTAATATTATACACAGATTTTATTAAATGTGAATATTTAACATTGTGATAAACAGGTATTTTTGTTTTTATTATTACGAAATATTCTATATTTTTATGATAAACATTGACACATGTTATGATGGAAATTTACATAGTGGTTATTTCAACGACCGCTGGCCCACGTTTTATGATATTCAACTTGGTAAGACATAAATTTGATGTAGATTTACGACAAAACTAAACCTACGAAGATAACGACTTTGATAAATAATAAATTCGATTACTAAAATATGCCTTTAGTGTCTACGTAACTTAAGGTTTGTGAAAAACGCTCCATGTTACATTTGTAATATTATTTATATTATCTACTAATCCACTATACCTACCAGAGGTGGGACACATTTTCAAGTTAGAATGCCGCATTAAATTAGCTGTCTAATAAAACCGCATTCAAAAACTTAAATTAATGTAATTTCATTATTTTGTAAAAAATAATCTAACTTCTATGACATTCTAATAAAAATTTCTTTTAAATTTAATGTACTTAGTTAAGGACAAATAATTAATATACTTATCCGGAAAATTGCACCTACGTATGCAGTTAGGTGGTATCATAGTTCACAACGAGATTTTATGACTATTGGAAACCGATGGCCGTATAACATTTATATCAATTTTTTGTCTAAATAAAACACTTAGAATATGTAAAAAACCACTGGACAAGGATACGACAGAAGAAGATAAGTAGGTAGTAAGTAAATAATTAGAAATACAATCAAATTGTATATACATATTTATATAAAGTTTTGAATCATTCAAAAGTAGGTGTTCGCGAGTATCAAGTCGTAACAGAACAGTGACAAAACAGAACATGACAAAACAGAACTACGATAAAAATAACTATGACCTTTCAGGAAAAATACAAATTTAATATTGAAATTGTCTTATCTCTATTATGTTGATAAATTTTTAATAGCACAGATTTTCAATACGCCATAATAAATCAAATTATACACAGTGTTGCCGTACAGTATAATACATATATAGTGTTGCCAGAAACTTAGGATATCTCATCTTAATCAATATAATATGTTCAAAATGATTGGGTGACTAGGTACAACGAAATAATGACCTAACCTAACCTAAATAGATTTCACAAAAATTAATGTTTCATTTTTCCCCTGGCTGTTCTGTTTTGTCACTGTTCTGTTTTGCCATGTTCTGTTTTGTCATTTTCTGTTTTGTCATGTTCTGTTTTGTCCGGTTAGCGTATAATGTACACTAATTTTTTTACAACTGTATTTGAAGATGGATTCTCTTATTACTCCAAATTATTGAAAAAAAAAAATTATCACCAAAATATTTTGGTTATACCTGAACACATTGACTGCTGACTAGATAATTACTTTTAAATTACCACATTTAAATAGTTGACCACCTAATCGTTACGCACTAGGTGCGTCTTTAACGTCCAATAAGTACCTACCAAACATACAATTAATGAATGTAGAATTATTAAGCATAACTAATTATTGATCCTTCCATCGGTTTGTTTAAGACATTCAAGTCATTCACACTGAATAAAATATGAAGTTCCACCGCGAGTCGGCAATCGTTAGTAGGTATTAATTACATTCTGGTACGTTTCCCAGTAAAGATACATCGCACGCCTTTAGCGAATAAACTAATTACTCCCATAGTTTCAAGTCAAGGATCTTGAAACAATTTCATGGCCCAGGCCGAGTTCAGAGCAAACCGAAGGAAGTAGGCGCTTCGTTCATAGCACTCCGTATCCGCCTGTAATCAAATGTATTGAATGCAATGTAGCATTTTAAATAGAGCAGGTGTTTGCAACCTAGCGACTATTTACTATAGGATAAATACGATAATATTCTAGTATTTGCAGGATATCTCAGATGTAGGAGCCATCTCAGAAAAAAATCGCATCTTTACCACTAAAATAGAAGTCAGATGTTGCTTTTTCAATTACTGAAAATGCATGGAGTTATGGGTCTGAACTAATTGGTCACAGCTAGGGAACTCAGAAATAATGGGAACTGAAATGCATAACGGGTAAGGCGATAGCAGGTAACCTACTCGAGTAAGGAAGAATCCGGGTTAAGCTTACAGATGTGTCAAGAATACGTTTTACGTCGAATACTGAAAACTGTTCTCGGTTTATGCATTTACGCTCATTTAATGTTGGTGTGTTACACACACTTATTGCACGTGCATAATGCGTGGTTAATTTTCGTATGGCACTGACATATTGAAAACCCTGCATCAACATGCGCCGTTTTGAATATAGCCTATCGGTATTCTATTTATTATCTGTTCTGTGGTCACAGCCGATACGCTAAAAATATATATTAATATATTATAGTGGCAATATTATTATTATTCTTACCTGTTTTTACTCTCGTCATTTGCATACAAAACACACGTGTTATCAATAAAGTAGGTATGTAGATAGGTACTTGAAAAA
The DNA here is from genome assembly GCF_057557595.1 of Rhyacophila brunnea. Lineage (NCBI taxonomy): Eukaryota > Metazoa > Arthropoda > Insecta > Trichoptera > Rhyacophilidae > Rhyacophila > Rhyacophila brunnea. The sequence goes on from NW_028233170.1 coordinate 16,896,652, forward strand.
TACAATGTATTTAGATTTTATAATGAATTAAATGTACGTATCTTATGAAATTATTGGCAGGATAATAAGATTTCGATTGCGTCAAGTTTATTGCGTTAAGTTTATAAATGAAATATATAAAAAATATTTGTCAAAATATCTAATCACTTGACTCCTATACAAATTAGCTATAACAAAATAAAATATTCCTGACAAAGCAGCCCACACTACTATTAAAATTATTGTGTTGTGTTATGATTTCAGATATTTCTAATCGTGTAATAAATGTGTCAATAAATAAGGTACACGAATGAAATTGTATTAAATAATATAGGTGTGGATAGTTTTGTCTTCTAATCGTGTGACTATAAACTTTTACATTATTTTCAACACTGTGTTGCCATGGCTATCTATGGTCAAAATATAAGGTTGATAGTTTTCATTGTGCAACGTTCAGAATCGGATGGGTAGGCTTTCGTATATTAGAGCCTATGTTGCTACTAAGCTTGGAAAAATGATGACGTAGCTCCATATCATAGTAAAAATAGTCTTAGTAGTCTAGTACTTAGGTACCTATAATATATCGATAATCTTTGTTTCTTTCTTTTATTTTGAATCCCGAAGAAATTCGACTGTGTGAGCGTGACCCAACACCTTGCCGCTTTACACTAATCTTACAGAGTTGTTAAAATGAATCCATTTTTGGTAATAAAATTTGAAAGTAGGTTAGTTGTTAACATCTGAATATGAATGTAAATAAAGCAAACGTTCTCAAAACGCGACGGCGCACGTTCGCGTCTGAGAGACAGGGGACATTAGCGACGTGTATTTAGCTTCCACACAGCCTGCGGGCGGAGGTTGTCGTTGTCGCAATTAATTGCGGCGCTCCGGTGTCGCGGCGATCGGAGCGGCGATTAGAGCGGTGAGGGTAGCGGGAACCGGCGAGGCTGCTGCCGCTACCAATGATCCGCGATACGCTGCATCACGAAGCTAGGAGCCGAAACCTCGTGCTATACTGCCTTGTTTATCAACATCATGTAAAACGAATTTAGCTACGTTACCTGATGACGTCACGCGAAATTAGTGATTTAATTTCCATTACTAATTCCTACCATATATAAATATAAGTGGAGCTACGAGTACTATAGAGAAAATTAAATTAAATTTAATATTGATCGAGCGTTCCTTATATACATATAATACAAACATGTAATCAGTTTTAAAGCATCCTTAAGGGCCCACATGCCCAACGTAGGTCAAAATGGAGATTTTATGGTATTTTCAGAGCATAACCCTGGACATTCCTTAAACGTTGAAGATAATGAAGATTTTGAAGCCTTATTATCCTTTATATTTATTTTAAACATTTTATGACTGCATAGTATTTTAATTACATAAAATAGTATTCTTTTAAACCTCTCGATCTAATGTTTTAGAATATAGTCATATTTCAGTACATTCGTGTGCAGTGGTGTAAAGATTTTTTACATTTATTAATTTTTAAACGCATTTATAAAACCATTAGTAAAATTTATGTTAACGCCATTTCTATTGGCATTTCCGAGGGGTCTACAACATACGGCCGTAGTCATAAATTGATAAACGATTTAATGAAGTAGGGGGTAAGATAATGTTAAAGCGCGTGTTTGAACATGTACCGTTTAAAAAAAACGATTTTTTTTCGGTTAGGTTAATGCTATAGTCTAAGGGTTAATGTTAACATAAATTATTTTACTAATGCTTTTAAAAATTAATAAATCTAAAAAATCTTAACACCACTGCACATGGATGTACTGAAATATGACTATATTCTAAAACATTAGATCGAGAAGAGGTTTAAAAGAATACTATTTTATGTCATAAAAAATACTTTAGGCAATCATCAAATGTTTAAAATAAATATAAAGGGTAACAAGGCTTCAAAATTATATAAAAAGATTATCTACAACATTTAAGGAATGTTCAGGCTAATGCTTTGAAAATACCAAAAATCTCTATTTTGACCTACTTTGGACATGTGGGCCATTAACTGTGCGTCTTAATTTGTCATTACCTAGATATAATTTATTTTTCGTATTATTGTATTATTGAAAGATGGCTGGAAAGCTCAGAAAAAAAACATTGGTACTGTAAAACTCTTTTATGAAATGAATGTTTTTTTTCGCGTGAAATTTTATAATACACCTAATGTTAAAGTAATCCTCAATATAACACATTATTTTTTTTCGATTCGATAGTAGGTACCTATTTCTTTATCACAGATGATGTTAAAATAATTGATCGAAGCTTTACGCATGTCAGAGAAATCTGTCGGCAGTAAAAACATAAACTTTTTAATTGTACAAACAGCGATGATTCGACATTTCCAACAGAATGATCTTATTAAAAAAATCGGTGATCTCATTATGAGAAAATATATGACTTCGAAGTCCGAATGCAACACCTGTATTTTAAATTCACGATTTTATGATATACGTATAATACACTCGTATTTAAATTATTGTATATCATGGATGAGCATGAGATTTCATCTCGGATTGAACCAAAATAATAAGAATTAACTATTCATTTTACTTGTTTAACAATCAAGCGAAGCCATAAACTGTTTATTTAATTTTATTCGTGGGCCATTTAAAGCCTTCTTTATTAGCTTTTACACACAGGTCGAGAGTAGAGTCTAGTCTCATTTATTAACCAATAAGATCTGTTTGCAGACTAATGAATATCGTGCTATCGTTTCACACTTACTCAATATAAAATACCTCTCATTTAATTTTTTTAGAATGGTACTATCTTATACTTGAAATTGTAAGACATTTAAAACTATTATCAAAATTTATTGAAAATTTTATTTTCATACGGCCCAGTCTAGGTTAAAGTTGTTCACATAACATATCGTGTATAATAACTACATTTGGATTGTAAATGTAGATACATAAACGGGGAATATTCATTTTGGTTATGTCGATAGCATTATCATCTTTTTTATTTTTAAAGAATATCCAGATAACCTCTAAATATGATGGCAAGAACTTGCAGAAACGAGGTGAAAGTAGGTTTGAAAACAAAGACGCGCCAAGCGGGGGTGTGAAACACTCAGTCGGCAGGATTTAGAGGGCGGAAAAATGCACAGAAAATACATTCTATAATACTGAATATTCATTATTATATAAAATATAATATATTCCTTTTTATTCAATTAGGTACGTAAACTAAATCTTATTTTGAAACATATGAAGTACCTTATGTAAGGTGACACTTATGGTGGCAAATCGAAGAATTAACGCTTGATATTTATCACGTATAGGCACATAATAATTTTCCTATTATTTATGAGTGTAAGATCTCCGATGATCGATGACATGTATAACAAATGTATAAAAATATACTGAAAATCATTCTCTCAAAGTCTTCTTAGAATGGTTCAGTGTTCTATTATACATTATAGTACCTACGCATAAAAATGTAATTGTACATAGTGTCCAAGATTAACCAAGTCTGTTAGCTATAATATTATGTGAGGGGAATTCTTATAATATATTGGTTCAATTAATTGCAAAAAGCTTAAATTAAATAAAAAAGGGCAATATTAGGTTGGCACCCGGATGGCAACCACCTTTGGTGCGGGCCTGTTTGAAGTTAAGAGTTTTCAAAACAAAGTACCTATAATATGATAAACTGCTCTGTGAACTTAAAAGTAGTAATTGTAAATGGAAATCAGTGCGAACACATCGTAATGATGTATAGGTACATCGTACAGAAAATGTATACACACTCGGACAAAATTGTTCGGAAATTAACGCTATAATATCACTATGGTTGAAGCGCGAAGTGTTAATCTAATGTATTTTTCTATTACTATGTGGGTGCAAAAATGGACTAAGATTAACCTAACGCGGCGTGGAGAAATACATGTTGGGCATAACGTGCAGGGATTGAAAAATAAATAAATGGTTTCAAAAGAGAGAAATTTTATACGTTAGTCAAGCAACCACAGTCGACATTATTAATGAAATATATCATATACTATCGTTGAAATGTACGAGTATAATCACTTTATACTAATAAAAGTACCTCGTTTTTACCGTTGTGAGAATGATATTGATGCACCCATCTACCTAATTATCTAGTAGGCAATCCGATTTTTGTAAAAGTGTTCCGATGTATTATACTCGTATTTAAAAAAAAAAAAATTTGATCCACCGCTTAGAAATAGTAATTATTTTTTTGACTTTAATAACATAAAACTTTTGAAACAAGTTTGTTATTAAAAATATTTCAAAATATTCATTGTTATTTCTTTTCATAACTAATACTAGTAAAACTAGTTTCTTTGGATTACTCGATTTAATCCGGTATAAATCAGTTTTTTTTTGCTTTTTGACAACAATTGTGTATTGCTTCTGTATTAAGATGCTGTTGTAATACAAAGCAACCTGGTGACAGCGTAACTTACTAATATAATATGTATACTATATAGTTTATATAGTGACGAAGGAAGCCTGTTGAGGAAAGATTGAAATCACAGGCTGTCATTTTGATTTGGATGAATTTTTTTACGAGAAATGGATGTACTTACGCCACTTGTTTATTCTATCAGGTCTATAGTCTATAGGTCTATACTCTGGGGCCAAACCGATGACATTATAAAAAGACGCAGTAACCGCTCGGCCATCGCTCAGCCATATTTACGCGATTAAGATTTGAATTTTGTTTAAATATTATATATATTATATTTAATTTTTTATAAAATATATTTTACAAGAATAGATAAGTATTTTAAATATATTTAAATAAATATTTTACAAAAAGAGATACCGGACTGGGAATCGAACTAACGCTAAAACAATTGCAGTTACGCTGCATTGGTGGCTGACTTTAGAGATCTGACTTAAGAGAGAAAAGTTTGTTGATTTACGAGTACACATAAACGTAGTATTTAAATATAATTGGTTTTACATCATTAAAAACATAAAATAGCTCATTTTTTTCAAAATATCTCTGGAAATTGGATATTTAGTCAGAAAAGTAATGTATTATTTTATTTTAAGTTGATGTATCGTTTGTAAGTTTAGTGTTATTTACCACATATTATGAATTATTTATATAAACTCCGTGTTACGATAATAATTAATTAGTTATCTACTCCTACACGTGTGTTATATGATTGATACAACTGGTATAAAAATATTATAAAATATCAAGAATTACCACTAAATAAACACTACTTTGTTATCTAATAGTTTTTTTGTCAATCGGATAAAATAGTGATAAAAAATGTGTGTTTAAGTATTTAAAATGTAATACTAATTTTATAACAAAATCTGTACAAAGCCGTTGAAAAACTACTGTTCTGAAAAGATAATAAATGTCAATAGAACAATAATAATTATAAGTCATTCGTGATTTACTGTTATTTGGTTTTTAATATTATTCAGTTTTCATAAATATTAAAATGTATAAAACATTATAAGCGAATTGATATTGAAACTAATAAACTATCAGATGTATTGAGAAATACGACGTTTTAAAAATCCCACATTATTATAAACCACGATGAATTAATAAAAGTATTCCGACTTCTTGATAATATTATAAAACCAGTTTCATTGATTTTTCATAATGGTAATAACTCGAAGCCGTCTTTTAAATACGTTTAATTATATAATATATTTGATATTTAGGTACCTACGTATCTATCTCACATTTCCCGTATAAAATATAAGAAACTGTAGGTACTTACCTAATTTGTAAAATTAGAATACGTAAATCATAGAGATGAAATCACGTATTTTAACTTTATTAGGTTATTCTAAATGTTCGGGGTTACCTGTATAAGTAAAAAAATTGAATTGAGGGGGGGATTCATAATATATATATATATATTTATTTAGAAAATAGTTTTATGGCATTACTGCGATTGGCCAATGCGCCCATAGTGCATGATAAATAGAAATTATAAAAATGACTTAATTACAAATAACCAATATAACAAGAAAGTAGTAAAGTATAAGTATGTGCTTATGTAGATATTAAAGTAAAATGATAAATACAATTATTATAAATTTAACATAGGTATTTAACACGTCCGCAAACATGATAATATAGTTAATAAAAAATAAATCAACCTTTATAGTGCCATCAAATTAAGTTAATCGCATGATACACTACTGACTACAGCAGGGTTTCCCAAACTTTTTCTGCAATGAAACACTTCGCAAACCCGGAAATTTTAACGGAACACTTAGCTTATTTGTTAGGTTGGGTAATGCCTATTAGTAAAAATTTAAAAAAAATGTCAATTAGATTTTCAGTCACTTGCGCCTAAGTCTACTGGGTTAGCTGTCACGCAAAATCGTTTCCGAACCCAGGAATCGTTCTTATTAGTTTTCGAAAAATATTGCGAAGGATTTGTTTTCAAGTTATGTAGGTGTTCTAAAAATACTTTGGAAACTTCTTCATCTATTTTAAAATTAAATTCATTCAATCATTCATGTAAAGCAGGAAAACAATCAAAATTATTAGATTCAACTGATGAAATCCAATATTGTATTTTTTTACCAAAAGATGCAATTTTATCTCTTGTATTATAAATTGTAATACTTTTTCCTTGTAATGATAAGTTAACTTCATTGCACTTGGTAAAAATATCTGCCATATATGCAAGTTTTATCAACCATGAAAGATTTGTTAAAACTTCAACAAAATTTTTCCTGAATTATTTTGTGCCTTCAAGAAGACCAATAACTCACTTCGAAGTTCATAAAGTCTTAATAGTGCTTTTCCTCTGTATAGCCATCTCACTTCAGATTGTAATAAAAGTGCTTTCTGTCCACTACCCATTTCATCCCACAAACTTTTAAATAATCTGGATTGAAGTGGTCTTGATTTTACATAGTTTATCACTTTCACGGCTTCATCCGTAACATTTTTTTAAATTTGTGGAATTTTTTTAGTCACCTGTGCTTGCCTATGCAAAATACAATGACTGCTGGTGGCTCTTGTAGCTACAACACCTTTCATCTTTCCTACCATTGCTCGAGCACCATCTGCATAATTAATATAAATACACTTCCCCCAACCTATCTCTTTATTGGTAATGTAATAGTAATAATATTTTTGTTTTACTTATTCTACTAAGGTGGAAGATCTTTAAATGTATTGCAGTATATAAAACCTTTCCAAATTGTCGCGGAACATCTATTCAGGTTCGGTGGAACACTGGTATTCCGCGGAACATAGTTTGGGAAACCCTGGACTACAGCATCATTAAACATCACATCCATCGATGGATCCATCCATCCATCCACGAGTTACGAGTGATATTGGTGGGAATATGAAAATTAATATTTGCCACTGTAGACGGATTGTACACGAAGAAGTAAAAGGTGATGTTTGTGCGAAAATTAGTACTTATGTCACCGAAAAACTAACACAATATAAACTTATTTTTTTTGAGAACACAACAATTCGTCAAAAATATTGAAATTCATCCTTTTTATTAGATTAATACCTACATCAATTTGCACAGATAGGTAAATGATTTGTGACATTGTGACACAATGGGAGTTGGGATGAAAATATCAAAAATCGTATGACGTCATTTATGGACGATTCCTTATTGCAATAATTACGCAAGTTAATGTTAATGAAAAAAATACCAAATCGTTAAAAATCGTCTTTTTTATTTTTCATCGAAGGCTATCCAAGAGCCATATTAATTAATGATACAATATGACTTGAAATTAATGTATTTTTTATGTCCGTTTTCAGTTTCAAAGATTATCCATCCGAAACTTATTATCAATGAAGAGGATTACAGCAAGCAACAAAGACAACATTATTACCTATCCCACTGCATGCTTCTCACTTGCATTAGCATTGATCTCACAAAACAATATTATTATTTTTGTATTTATTTATTTAAAAATAAATTAGTTTTTTTTTGTAGATTTCCGTTAGCCAGACGAATACCGATCGAAGCATTATTATAACGAATAAAAAATGTGAACAAATAAATGATACAGTCAAACCAATAAATACAGGAACTCTATTGATATAAAATATAGGTGGATAGTACCTGCTAATAATCTACGGTAGGAACAAGGGTATTCTTATAACCAGCGGGACTCCTGCTAATGTTCCCGGTATGTTTATTGAAGGGCCGCAACAGGAATAAAATAAACAAGGACTACACGAATATACCAATAATTACGGAAGTCAACATAACTTAAATTAAAAGAAAACGTACAAAATATTAAATTCTAAACAAACCTAACTATAATGTAAATCAAAATTCATTTCTACGAATTCAAGTGAAATATATGTAGGTAGGTATTTAACGATAATGTTTTGGTAAACAAAGAAAAGAAATTTTCTATGTTTTTTTTGTTCTTGTTTATTTAATGATTTTAATGGAATCCAGCGGTAAACAAATTTTGAAAATAACCGATATACCAACTTACTGGATTATTTGTTAGGTTAGGTTATCATTCTTGAATTATTCATGAATTTTGCCGAAATCGTCTATGAAAATTGCCGCTGTTCCCGCCTGGCTTCCAGTAAATATACTTGTAACTTATTATCATTCAATGGTACAAAAAATGCTTTTAATTACAGCGGATTCATTATAATGAAATCGATTTGATATCTATGATCTATAAGCCATTCTTTTGCTTTAAAATAGCAAAGAGTCAAAACCGCGAGATTTGATAGATGTTATATAAAATAATTTTTATTGCATTAAAACATAAATTAACAATTTATTTTGATAAAATAGTTTACCTACAATAATTGATATATTAATTGGAATTATTTGGTAACTATGTACTTATTTTTATTATTGCCACACACAATAGTGCGATTATATTATAAAATAAATCATATTATGATCATAACGGAATAATGTATAATTGACAATTTGTTTGTTTGCAGAAAATGTTGCATAAAATTTTGTTAATTAAAATAGTATTTCCGTTCCCTGTTAAATGCAAGGTCTGCAAAAACAATGGAGACTTTATAATAATACTATTGTTGAATAATGATAAATTATAATACCCGATTCGGTCCTATCCTCGTTGAAGGCTGAGTGAGTAGGCATCGGCTACCGGCAGATGATTGTCAGCTGCGATGACATTCAAATTTTATTGAAATGTAACAAAATGACAAATGGAGAAAATAAATTAAAATGAAATTGATGATTTGTGTTTTTCGAATCAATCCATTGATACGATTTTTCCACACTGTGGGCAAATACACGAGCGAAGCGTGCGTAAAATATCATTTCAAATGTACTTTTCAAAATAAACAACGAAATAGTAGGTAATCATGTTATTTTACGAAAAGTACTATAGTCATCCCCAGTAAATAATGTCTTTTGAAGTATTTTGTTTGTGAAATTAGGTATTTTTTAAGTACTTAACACATTAGGTATATATTTATATAATAATATTTATGGCGTGTCGTAAACCCCGTGTTTTTCATACTTACTACAAATTTAAATATTTTTATTCCTTTTGAACGTCTGAGCTCTATAGATATAGGTATGTATAAAAAAGTTAACCACTTATTTGTATATGTATAACAGACAGACAATTAAATAAATATGTTAATATTTTCTGAAAATTAACTATCGCTCCGGTTTGTAAAATTTTCCACCTCGAGTGCTGGCTAGACTCTAGGTCTACTATTGTAATAACTGATTCATTTCAATAATTGACATTCATAATTGTATCTATCGAATAAAGTTTGATTTACTCTGAACTATCACAGAACTAACTCAGATCTAGGCGACAACCGGAAGTCGCTGTAGTCGAAGTGCGATTTACTAAATAGGAGGGGCTTGTTAGTCCATAGTTTTAACACGTGGACAACTCGTCGATAACCGTAAGTCGTTGTAGTCGAAGTGCGGTTAAAAGTAGGAGGGGTTTATTAGTTTATAGTTTTAACACGTTAACAAGAATATCTTGTTCGACAGTACCTATAAAACTACGGGAAATGAGACACAGCAAATAAATAAATTAAACCTGCCTCATGATGTGATTTTCAGGCAATTCACATGACATTTTTGTAAACAATCGTAAGATAATTTATTAATGTTAGTTCTAAAAATTGTCACAGTTGCTGAAGAGTGTTGCCATTATAATGGTGATCTATGAAATATAAATTAAATTAAAAATTAAAACTGAATAATAAGTAGGAACAAATTAAATATAAAATATTTTGCTGTTAAGGATGTACGAGGGTGGGTCAATAATTCCTTAGAAAAAAGCATTAAAACAGTTTTTATTTTTGTATTTTTTTTTTATTTCTCAACATAATCTTCTTGGAGCTCAATACACTTGTTAAGACGTTTCTCAATTTTTTTTAAACCGTCAGAAAAATAAGTTTTCGGAAGGTCCTCAAAATAAGCATTTATCCGATCGATGACTTCTTCATTTGAAAAAAAACGTTGTCCACTTAGCCATTTTTTTTAAGTTTGGGAAAAGGAAAAAGTCACTGGGGGCTAAATCTGGCGAATACGGTGGGTGGTCGACCAATTCGAACTTCAATTCTTCAATTTTAGCCATTGATCGTAAACATGTGTGAACACGGGCATTGTCCTGATGAAAGAGGATTTTTTTCCTGTTTAAATGAGGCCGTTTTTCTTCAATTTTGTTTTTTAGCTGGTCCAATAAAGATGCATAATAATCCCCTGTTATTGTTTTTCCTTTTTCCAAATAGTCAACGAAAATAATTTCACGTGCATCCCAAAATACAGTAGCCATAACCTTACCAGCTGATTTTACGGTTTTCGCCTTCTTTGGACATGGTTTGCCTTCGCAATCCACTGCTTTGACTGTTCTTTCGTCTCGGGAGTATAGTGGTGTATCCATGTTTCATCTACAGTCACAAAGCGACGAAAAAATTCATCCGGATTGCGTTGCATGAGCGACAACAGGGCTTTAGAGGCCACCAACCTATTGCGTTTATTGTCGACTGTGAGCAAACGCGGCACCCATCTTGCAGAAATATTTTTCATGCCCAATTTGTCATGTAAAATAGAAATGACGCTACCTTTTGAGATCCCTGTAACCTCAATTATCTCACTCAACTTTAATCTTCGGTCACTTAACACCATATCGTGGATTTTATTGATCATTTATGGTGTAGTCACCTCTACAGGACGTCCTGAGCGTGGTTCATCCTTTGTTGATGTACGACCACGTTTAAATTCATTTAACCAGTTATAAATAGTTGCAAGTGAAGGAGCAGATATGCCGTGAACTAAATCCAACTCATTTTTTATTTCCTTTGCTGTTAACCCTTTTATATTAAAATGTTTAATAACAGCTCTAAACTCAATTTTCTCCATTTTCCATTTTTCCATTTTCCACAAGCAATTTTTTTTTTTTAAATGTACGAGAAACACACAACAACCCGACCAATCTGATTGAAACTTCGCAGCATACTGAATCGGTAGTGCCGCTGCATGAAAACAAACCGCTTACAGTACTAGTCGCGCCACCTGTCGGCTTTTCTAAGGACTTATTGACCCACCCTCGTATCTAATTAATTTCTGCGAATTTCTTTACGTCGCAAAGTGTTTTTTTTGCATTTCCGCGGCACGGAAGATAAAATTTTCCAAATTTAAATATTTTAACAAAGTCAGCCAGTGTTATAATGCCCAAAAAATAATTACGAGAAAAGCGTGAAGAATTAGACTGTGCTTAAAACAATGACATTTTGATTGAGATTACTTTAACCGTATCACGCTGTGTCGCTTTGTAAATGACAATATTGCGTTTTTTGCTCTATGGATTTGTCGCAACGATAACCATCGACAATCTGCACAAATTTAGTCATTCCAAATAGAAAAGGGACGCCATCCGGTGCTTGAGGCGTAATTAAAAAAGAAAAGAAACGTTGTTTACATTAAATTTCTGCCTCCATTAGGTTTTCATTGAAGTCTTCGCAGTTGGATTAGTGTTGATGTTCACGTAAAAAATAATAACGGTTTCAGATTGAATTTGAAAACTTTTTATCTGTCATAAAACTTTAGATAGGTTAATAATTAAGATGTTAAATCATTTACAAACCAAATAAACTATTTTTATTTCAACAAAATTTAAGAATGTAGCATAATTGATATAGCACATTGGCGCTAATCTAGTTGATTCATTCGAGTCCCGCCACGCGTTGTTTTTTTTTTTTTTTTTTTTAAATTATGGAAGTTTTTAGGCCAGTAGTATGTGTTATTTTTTGTATATCTGAGCTGGTGTTTCCATATTTTCAAATTATCTTAATACTTCTTTGTATTTATGTAAATAGGTACACACATACAAAACAATTAATGTGGACCTCTAGATACTTATTAGTACGTATGGTACATCGTAGGTATTTTTGTTTTTATTTAATTTCACTTAATAGTTTTTGTATAATATTTTAACTACCCTCTGTCAAAAATATTGAATGTCAGATACGAGGTATCAATGTATGTATATCAAATGTCGATTTGTATTTTAGCAATGGTATCGATGACAATGATAAATACTGTTTATTCAAATGTTTGAACTATCACGATATTGGAGACTGAGATCTATAAGGACCCGTTTATAATGGTCATGTTAGGATCAGACGAATAAGGGTACGATGGAAAATACTTTTACTTTTTACTAACGACATAAGGTATTATAGGGCGCTGAGAGCGGAATAAACGTGAGGCGACACGGTGCGATATGGAGATAACAGTTCATAATTAGAGCGACTTGATACAATTAAAAGTCTCATACCGAATATATAAAGTGCTCCTTACAAATTCATGTTCATTGTTTAATAAAATGTGTAGATTCTTAAACATTTAATGCAGATACGATTTATTAAGTATATTTAGATACCTACTATTCGATATAAAAGTTTGTAGGTATATTTATATAACATTTTATTTTAATGTATAATCAATTATCAATACTAGACAGTTTAGTCTTATTATAGAAGACTCAAGAAGAGTCAAAGACACTTGTGAAATAACAATCACGCATTTAAATTTAAATTTGTAACTCTTGTACCTATATGTAAATTGCTTAACAAATATTTTTTTTACTTGAAAAATATAAATAAAATATAGGTACAAATAAGCGAGGGGCGTGTTACTGAGAATGATAGGAAAACTTGTATTGTTTTTTGTATACATCGTTAACCCCACCAATTAGTATTAACCAGAAAAAAATGAGTGGTGACCTCATTATATTTAAAATATATGCCTACGTACGAGTAGATATAATATTTGAATGTGGAAGATGATACATTTTTGCTTGCAGATCAAATATATTGAATCTTCTTTTAGAATCTAGCTAGATAGTAAGTAGATGGAGCCTTTGAGTAAAAATAAGTGACAGTTTAATTTAAGTATAATACAATATATATGACGGGGTTCATTACCACTTGCCGTATTTAATTAAGTATCCTTGCGGCAGGCACTTATCGTTCGATTTATTGGTGCAGTGGTATGGCAGAAAAATCCGTGATCTCACGACAGCACTTTTAATTATGCCAGCGTATCTGATTGCAGCAGGTCTCGAGATCTCGAACCAGAATTACTATTCATTGGAATCCCACAGGTACGTTCGGATCGTGGCACGAGGCATCTTTACTTATCGATTTTGTTATCGATTGATCAATTCCTGTGACAGAGATGTTTGGCTAATAGTTGATTGAATAATCTGAACACAGAATGAAGAACATTTGATAAAAATCAAAGCTATCGACAGTTACAAAAAATCTTTCTAATTTGAAGTAGTATAACTGTCTATTTTGAAGAAATAATTCAAGAAGAGAATACGTATCAGCGCATCTATTCAATATACAAGGCAGCTATCGGTGGCTACCGAGGGTAGTTTATCATATTTATGTATTGAGGCGGTAAATTGTTACAAAAATTTAACCGTCTGAACTGTCACAAAGTGCTAAGTTTTAACAGCACTTCTCTTGGCTGTGTTAACTTTTAGAGCGAAATAAACAGTTTACAATGCCGGCTAATAATTAAAATGCCGGCTAACAATTATAATATATATAACTATGATAAACTACCTTTGATAGCCGCTTATAGCAGCCAAGTGTATAGAATATATGCGCTGAGCTAGTAATTTGTAATTTATAGAAAATTTTGCGACTGTTTTAATGATTGATTTTTGCAGTCGTCTAATCTTAAATTATATCAAGCAATGGATCATAATTTTTGTGAAGTGCTACGATTTTACTTATTGGTTTACAGGTAAAAGTCATCCATGAAGACATAATTTGAGAAGACAATAAATACGCAAGTTATGGAAAAATAGATCAACGGTAATTTGTAGTTTATAGAAAGCTTTGCGCCTGTTTCGATAGGTAGGTACCTACTTTATGTTGGTTGCCTGTGTGCGTTATGGAAAAAATGGAAATTGTGAAAGGGTAATATAATATGTAGGTGTATGAGAAGTGTAAGCGATTTGACTTGTCGGTTTGTACAATCGGTAGGTACCTAGTACGTACATTATACTAGAATAAACTGAAAAAAGTATCAGGCGATGATAATATAACAGATAGGTAATACGTACTAGATAGGATAATGAACTATAATTATTATGTACTGTAGACATCAAAGTTATTTAACTGCCAAATAGTGATAGATACTCATATGGGTATATGACTGTTTTTTTTAATAGCGCGTATCAGAAGGTAATATTAATTGACAGGTTTAAAGCAAACTTTGATTGCAACGTATCGAGTTGTAGTTTAATAGGCTAATAGTTTTCATATGCAGAAATAAATATATAAAAAAGTATCAGGAGATAATAATTTGTAATAGATGAAGAAAGATGATTGACTAACAACATATGACATTGGCGTAGAGGCCGTTGTAGGTGATTTGAATAATACTGGGGAAAGAGATCCTCGAGTCCAGACGATGTGGCCCCGTTTGCACGAAACGTCACCCCGATCGCGATTAGGAAAATATATAACTGCTTATGTTGCTCTTGATTGTTATTTAGCTTGTAATCTTATTCTGGTTTCCATGTGTAAGCTAATGAGCAGGAGAGACCTCTCCACGCTCAACATTAATATTTTTACCACACACACAATAGAATCTTTTAGGATTCACTGTCATTTTAACCTTCATTTTATTAATATCTTTTGTTAACTAACAGGTAAAAATAAATAACAATTATCCATGCAATTGTGGAAAGAGCGTATGAATTCATAGCATGATAATATTAGTATGTAGATTATTTAAATGCGAGGTACCTACTATGACCTAAAGTTTTATTAAAACCTATTATTATATCTAATAAAGTGACAGGCTCATCTGAGTATTCGTGTCCTCGAGGTTTTGAATATACTATATTGGGCTAAAACTTAAAACTGTAGGGGGTAACCACCTCAAGAATTTGCATTTCAATCAACTATCGCACAATCGCCGCATCTGCGATCAGCATATTCTACAGGTGTGATATAATTCGATGACAGTCGATTAGCTCGGGCTTTGTCATCGAAATGCTTCGAAGATGCAACAATGCGGCTGTCAGCAGATTTCCCAATTATTGTGAACTATATCAACAATGACTCTCGCAATTTACCGAATATTCATTTATATTTATATAAATAGCGAGTCATAGTCGATGGGTTATCTCAGTTCTTTCAATAGACTGACTATCAGTATACCAGTACCCTCTATCATAACTTTGCTTCTGACATTCTACCATTGTATTTATTTATCAGTAAATAAACTCTTTCCTAAATTCATTTGAGCTACTCCAATCAGACGTTCATCTCTACACCTTCACCCATAAAAAATCTATTCAAATAACTCAGAGTTCGTACGGATGCTACAGCTTTGGTTTTCTTTAACCAATCCATGTATTATTCGAAAAATATAGTATTAACGGATATTGAGCTATATTAACATGGGTAAGATAACTATTTCATTATATTTAAAATGATTTATTGAAAACATCGGTTCTATTGGTGAAAATTTAATAAAAATATGACACGTCTATCTAATTGGTACATGATAAGGTTGCATTTAGACAAGAAACCTTTCACTTGTTATGAGAAAGAAATTCTAATCACACTTAGGTATTACTTTTTCTAAAAAAACACTCATTGATTTATGGTTTTACGTATGGGACTAGAGAAACTCAAAATATGGGAACTAGGTTATCTTCTGGGCAAAGTTGTGGGAAGGTATGTAATTATTCTTGACTTCGGAAAATTATGGGATAAACATAAATACATACATGCTATGAATTATTTATTATCGTTATTTTCTCTAGTTACATCTGTATCATAATATTCATTCAAGTTCGTCAGTAAACGAAACGCCCATTGATAATATTTGAGGATATTCAGCGAGATTTTTATTTAGTTTTATGACCTGGCTATCATTAAGTAATACATCACAACTGGTTTTAAAGCCTTTGTCTATGGTGACTGGTTTCGCATTTCTGTCTTATATTTCTAAACAATTTGAAACTCACTTACCAAATATATTTTACAAGGGAACTTCCTCAAGTCCTTCAATTTGAGAAACATGGTTGATTTTGGCTGTGTATGGCAAAATATCACGATGCAAGTAAAAAGAGCCCATAAACCGAATGGCAGTAATAATAATACGAGCGACATTGGCTTGCTTTATTGTCTGCTGCACGCTACAGACTTTAAAATGATATTCTCAACGTTAGTAAAAATATTTGACTGTAAGTATGTATTTCACATAATTTATTTGCCCAAAATAGATACGAATCACCACTTCTCAAAGTTAAGATATTTTAGGGAAAATACACAAAGCGTCAAGATCAATTTTTCAGCGTCAAATTATTATTCAATTTATATGTATTTATTTGAGTTAGTAATAATAATACACAAACATATAGAAGATATTTTTTGCAAGTAAATAAAAAATAAAAAACATATAAATGTAGAGATTATTATTTTAATAGGCACAAGGGGAAGGCATAGATGATCCTATCCCATTCTTTAAGTTTTACACTTAAGCATCGACAATTTATTTATTTTTGTAGTCTTGGTATTTGTGTTATAACCGAAATAGCTATCGACTAATAAAACACACTGTACAATTACTAGAATGTATTATAGTTAATATTATCATTATGTACAATGACTACAATGGAATACTACCAAGTAAAAATAGTGACTTAGTTAATGTTATTATATCCAGGTACATACGGAAAATACTAAAAATACATGATGGTCGGTCAGCATTGTATAAGACAGTGTGAGTAGGTACATAAAAACAATTATTAGAAACTGAACCTTCCTAATGAATCTTCTTAATGAATCTAACAAAAACAACTAATATTATATATATCTCATTGACTACCAAAAAGGTCAACATCAGAAAAGATAGCATCATTATAACTCGTAAACTATGATTTTAATTGTTGGAAATCTGCGTATTGTTTCTTATAGAATATAGAATTGAATGCGAATTCCAAGAAAATATTTTCTTTCCAGTGTTCCGATCATGTGATCCTAATAAGATCATATTATAGGCCTCCACAGAGTGGAGGTTTGTATTAGCAGAACTTGTTTTTACGAGAATTATAACGCCACTAAAGGGAATGGGACAATTGGGCGCCGCACTTTCTAATGAAATAAATTACGATTTTATACATAAAGTAGATGAGGAATTTTAATCAGTTTCCGTCTACTACTTAGTAATTTTAATTCATTTTGCTCATAACATAATGTATTTTTATTTCGGATTAAGAATTATCATGCCTGAGGTTTTATATAAAAATAAAAGAACTCTCTTCTTGTTGGAACTTAAACATACGCACAATTAAATTATTATCTACATGTGCATATTTAAATTCTCACCAAGTATTAGATAATAAAATAGTAATTTAAATATAAATAATAATAATAAATATATTTTTTAAAAGTATCTATAATTCACGAACGTCTATTGATTTTCGAATTTCATTCGATTGTGTGGAGCCCAGTTGTCTATGCGCCGAATCGTCCTAGACCCCACTAAAAAGGTTTTCCGAATAAGAATATTTTAATCGATCATTTTTGACACTATTAAATAATAGTACGTGGCATTAATGGTCTTATTTAGTTGAATAAAACCATTACGTACTAAAGATGCATAAAAAATATTTTTACTTTTACCTCACTTTGATTATCTACTGATAGTTCGTTAATAACTAATCTACTATCTCAAAAAAGTCATTATGTAAATATAATCCAATCAATTGGGTGTTTTTATTTTGATTTATTATTTTGTTGAAAATATTATATAATATTATGTTCTTAATATTTATTGTTTTGTAGAATAGAAATTGAAACATGTATCATTCATATTATTTTATTAAAATAAATTTGGTACAATCATAATACCACACTTTCGTTCACGACTCACACTCTGAAGTTAACTGGTTCATTTTTAGAGACAGAACACTTAACATCCAGACGGTGAGATTATTATATTAAAAATTCTTATGAAGATGACATATCGCACAATAGCCATCCACAATGTCGCGATTAATAACTCGCGTCAGTGTTGTTCTTTGAATCAGAGTAAACCTAGACTTTCGAAAATAGCCTCACATTATAAATGCGATTGTAAAACATACCGCGGTGGACAAAACAATATTTTATATTGTCTCGCGTATGGAATGGCTAGCTTTTAATATAAATTATTTTGCATCACTCCAGTGGCGTCCGCAATAGTATGGATATTATTTAGTTATTTATAACAAATTACTTTAAATAATAATATAGTAAAAAAAAATGGATTAGCTGATAACATTTTAGTATTTGATAGTAGATTGACAAGGTGATACCCACCTAAATGCACATTCACTGCTGACCAGATAATTACTAATTAATTACTACATTTAAAAATCATGCAAATTATATATAATGGCCAACTAATGATTACGCGCCTAGCGAGTGCTAGCACTGAAAGACTGAAATAAACGGAAAGAACTGAGATGTTCTGCGTAGCATCAAAACTAAAAAAACATGTCCACTGCAACATTATGGGAGAACAAAATTATAGAATTTAGGAGATAACTCCAACTTAGTTCCAGCAAACAGTGTTCCGAGTATCACCCGACGAAGGGAAGAAGATAGGAGTGTAGTAGTACCTACCTACGTGTTTAAAACATGGTATAAAGTATACGAAATATATGTATGATGTATCGATTAACAGTATTGGTTCACATAATCATAGGCCTATAACTACTGAATGTTCCCAGTAATAACATTTGAAAGCGAATGCGCATTAAAAATAATCAAAATAATAGGGAGTTTTTATTCCACGTTTTGCGTTCAACTTTGGGATATGATCGTTGATGTATTTACTTCAAAATTTGAGTTCAGTAAATTAAATGATATCGGTTGTTGTTGACAGGTGCATTGATACATTATTGCAATATGCATTCAATTTTGATACAGAGCTGGGATTGTCCAGCCACTCCAACCCTTTGAGAGATGGGCGATGCCATTCCTGATTTGTTCCTCGTCTTTTCTGATATGTGAACTGACTGAGCACCTATGTATATAAAACTCATCATCCTTCCTGTAGGCAATAATAAACACTTTCAACATCTGCCTCCAGCACCATATTTCAAATGCCTGCAGTCTATATTTATTTTGCCTTTTTCATTCAAATCTCGAATGCATATTTGGTGGTATATATTATGAAGTTGTAATATGACATGTTTTTAATCAAAGTAATTTAATACAAATAATAACTACATAGATATTTTATAATTCAAAGTTGTCATTTAACATTCATGCCATGGACGCTACTGCGTTAGAACCACGAAGAAAGTGCATAGTCGCAAAGTTTTGAACGAGCGTATTTATGTGGGTGGGGTGTGAATTCTACCAGTCCGTGGCAGTGTGGATTTTTAGAACCTTTTACCCCCTTAGCAAGATGGGTTTATTTCTTCGGAAAGGCTGGACGTGCTGGTTTATTTTGCCGGACGACTGTGAATTTTCCGCTTCAACAATTTTCCAGAATTCAAACAAACAATCACTAGAATTTATTATATGCAGTATACACTTTGTACCTACAGAAGTATTCGTATTGGTATATTTAATATCGATTGTAGAAAGGAAAAAGGATGTAATCCACACAAATCAAGTTTTACAGGAGGCATAAAAACGTTTTTGTTCACAATACGTCAAAGTGATACAAAGTAATACAAAATATAATAAGACGTCAAAGTTATACAAAGTCATACAATACGTCAAAGTGATACAAAGTAATACAAAATATACATAACCGTGCATGATAATTATTAATAATTTGGTTTTTATATCTCTGATCTGATATTAATTATTGAGTTAATTAAATAAAAACCAACAAAAACGATGGTTAAGTCGTTTTTCCCACTTCACATCCTTTTTTTAATTGTCAGCTAAATTTAGATAATAAATCGGCATTTGCAGCTGACACTCTTTGGGCGTAACATGTATATTTAGTCGTGAACAACGTTATTATCCAATAAAACCTATCTTGAAAAAACTGAGGGTTGCGTCCTTTTTCCTTTCTACAGTCGATATACATACCTACCCAATCAGTCTGCAATAAATTTAATACTGATGTGGTTATTAAAATGTTATAGTAGGTAGGTACGAGTACCTAATTGTAATAAATAAATTATGATAATTACAATACTAGATCTATACTGGTGAATAATATTATTTATTTTGACTCAGGTCATTTGAACCAAAACAAATTTTATTTACCATAATAAAAGATAGCGTAAAATAAAACATAGGTAGGCACTAATACCAAGTATAGGAAAATCATTATATATTGGCAACATGAATGATTTGCATTTGTATAAGTATTAGGTATTTGCCACAATATCTGTTTCAATAGTTACAATCGTTACCAATATAACTGAGAGTTGCTTTTGCCGTGCGCACCTATTTAGAGTAATTTACCTATTAGGTATAGGTAAAAAATAGCGCCCACGATTAATTGGTACCTATATGCCTGTTTGTTTTAATATTTTGTTCATTAACTAAAACTGTAAGAAAAGAAGAGAGGGTTTCGAGTCATATTTATGCATAACGAATGTCTTATGACTAAAACGAAATATAAATATTTTTAAAGATAGTTGTACTGAACAGTGACTAAATATTTTCCCATGTCATATAATATATCAAAAGTTTACGTCAAAATATTGAAGAAATAAAAGCGGAAATATCGTAATAATAAACCAATTTGGTTTTATAATTTATTTAGAAATTAGATCACTAATATATTATCATTTATGCACATTCCTGGACTATTCGAGATCGACAGGACTATTTTAATACAAATAAAATGTTAATTTTTTAAGAGGTCAGTATAATCGTATGTCAGATTCATCAGTCATTTTTTTGGTGAACTTTATTCACAAAATTACAAAAGCATGACTTCAAAACTTTATATTTGTACTGGAAAAAGAAAACTTTTTTTTTTAAGTATTTGTCCCAACATGAAAATAATAATAGTAAATAGCAGTAAGCTTCAATTTAGGGCTTGAAAAATCAAGATTTAAGACATCCTATAGTATAGTATATTTATACAGCCGTACGTTTGTATCATTGAATGCACAGCTTTAATATATATAGCAGATTGTGTGAACGGATATTTACCAATATCCGTGAAGCAGTATTTTAATAAAACTTCTGTCGTATTATAGTAGAGATGGCTATTTTTTTAAGGTGTATGAAAAAAAATCCCGTGAAATGTATCGCTCAGATAGGTACCTACCTAGCTACAAAAAGCAGACTTAAATAAGTATGTTTTGAGAAAAGCTACGCTGCTAAAAGCTCTGTAAGTGCAATAAAGCCAGCCGACCTGGAGAGCAAAAGCTTCGCAAGGCGCCGCCGTCCTACGGAGGCTATACGGCGAGCATGGAGGTGTGCGCTGTAAAATTTTCCTCTTATATTTGAACTTGTAAAGTACACTACGTTCATAATAATAAAAACTTTCCCAGTTTCTCGGGAGGCGGCGTTTATAACTCACGTTCGAAACAAACTATGCGTCGTATAAACGAAGCGATGTACTCGCATCGAGTACGCCCATAAAATGTGTGAAATTCACGTGAATGTACGTACAAGTGTAGGTATGAAAACAGCAGAACGTAGCTGGTTTATATCCCTCCATATTCTTTTTTTTAACATTTTGCAATTTGCACAGGCTTAAAACTTCGGCCCGTCTAGAAAAGTACACTTCTATGTAATGAGAAATTCTTTTTATTCTTTCGTCTCAGTCTATATCATTGGGCATAGGTATCGAAAACTTATTTTACACTTCAGCTATTTTAGAAAATGTATAAAAAATAAACACTCAAAATAAAATATTTTGCTCATCAAATACTGAGTTATAACTAATAATATTTTCTTTCTCCCAACGAAATATATTTAAACTTACTAGTTTCCATTTCCACTCTACGTCAATATAGTATTATACTTAATAATTTATGGTTTTTTTTAGCACACGGATTGATCAAAGGGTTAAAAACAAATTATTCTTAATTTCTACTAATCATTGACTAGGTCCCACAAACTTATTGGAGCAACTATTATTATTTTAATGGAATCGAATATTTATCTGAATAATCATCTTGAAATTTCAGTAAATTCAACAAACCATTCACATTCCTGAAAAACTATGTGAAAAAGATTTTCCCATTGCCTGGTAAGAGAGACATAGGTATAATATTATGTGAATTGTGGAATATATACCTATTACCATATAGCCTAACATTTTTCAAAATCAAACAGGCAATTATTAAATGTTTGCATTTAGTTATAATCAACAAAAAATATCGCCATCTTCAGCAGAATTCCAGGCATTTATACTTCATGTTTTTAATTTCTATTTGGATTAGGATTAGATTTCCAACCTTCTATTCATCTCGATTTTTTTAAAATATATACCTACAGTCGACAAGTTAGAGATAGTTAGATATTACTTATAATTTAATTGGAATTATTATGTAATTTATCGTATTAACCGTAAAAAATGGACGATCAGATGGCGATATGCAATACAACTAACTGTCAATATTATGTATGCATTCCTATTTACAGTAACTTTATAGTAATTATTTGAACCATGAATATTTCTATATATTCGACATTTGATTTTGATAGATTGTGAGGGCATTCATAACCATTCCTCAATAAATAAAAAAGCAGCCAATTATATTACCATTACCAAGACCGTGATTTTTTATTCACCTCAAACGTCTTGTTTGTACCTATTTGTAATCTTTTTTGTGATGTATATTTTTTTTTTTAAATTTAAGTATTTAGATGTTATTTCACTACATTCTATTATTTTGATAATTCACCAAGCGATTCGATATAAATAAAAATCATTACGCATAAGCAGGGGGCACAAAATTAAATAATAATAAAATAAAAATAGGGGTCGTATAAACTCCACAAAAATATTAAGATCGCTCAATTGCCATTCAGATTTTCTTATATATGAAATGGTGGCTTTTTTATATCCATTGTGATTACTTTATCGAGTGCAGTGTTATAAAAGGTTTTACAAAAAAATTTACATGATTTTTCAACAAAATAATAATGCCGAATTATCTTTTTATACGCCCTGCAAATTTAAAAATAAATGTCATAGCAGTAGTCTAAAGTACTCTGCAAATGAACCTGTAATACCCTGCAAGTAGCTTGTAGCTAAGTTAATCAGTGGACCAGTGGCCTTTTTTGCTGCAATTTCATACATTTCATACATAGAGGTTCCGTCTCTATAGAAGAAAGTTTTTTCAACATCTTAGATTCGTAAAGAAAATATGATTATAAAATAAAAATGATTTATGGACATCATGGCAAAATTGACAGGTTGAAAACAATGACATTACTAATGGACGACGCACTCAATACAGTAGCTAGCAAGTAAATTCGCGCATTCGCATGTATAGGTAGACTTCACGCAATTTCCATTATGCGATATCACGCATCGAGAATTTATAGCAATATGACCTTTATTGTAATGGCGTTAGAGCAGTGTTTCTAATGTCAATGTTCATTTGAGCGAACCCATTCGAACCGAACCATTCGGCAGACCTAACAAAAAGCATCAGGAATTTATAGCAATATCACCTTTATTGTAATGGCGTTAGAACAGATTATGCCATTCGGCAGACCCGACAATAAAGTGAGTGTCATTTTCTTTTCCAGATGATTCGTCCATATTAATATCATTGGTTGAAAATGGTGATTATTTACAGTTTATAACCTACATTATATTTAATTTAGTCACCCTCATGTATGTATGTGAAAGATGGACTCTCAATGTAAGCGAAATCAAATAAATACGAGTAGCGCAACTTGGCACGAAAAGATGTATGTTGGGCATAACGCGTAAAGATCACAAAAGAAACCAATGGATAAGGAAGCAGACAAGAGTACTCGATATGATAGAGATAGAGGTTGCTAAGCAGATGAAATGGCAGATGAAAAGGAAATGTGCCAGAAAAAATCCGCCATACAGTGGTACCCAATGGGAACTAAACGACCACTGGATAGACGAGTTCATAAAGCTTGGTAGGTGTACGTGACAGCAAAGAACAAAGGGCCGAGAAGAGTGGAGAGAGTTAGGGGAGGATGATGATGATATTTAACACACCAATGATTGATCACTGAAATAGCCTAGTACAATTTTTATTTGTACGTTGGAAAATAATAAATTATACAATGCATAATGGAAATTGCAATGGTTTAATTGTTAGATAATTGAACAATTATTATTCAAGCTTATTTTATTCTCATTAATGTATAAATATGTACATCAACAATGTCAAGGGACTATAAAGTCACAAGATAAACAGTGTATCAACCGTTGTATTGAATAATATCACCAGATGTAACAAAGCTGTATTATTAACATTAATATTTATTCAAAAAGGTCCTTCGTAAGTGTGCAATGTGAGTGGTTCATGACAGGCGCATGTCCAATTAGTTGATACTGCGGTGGTCCGCGGACCGCGATCTTTCCAACCAGTTCATATTTACGAAGTGCATTTGCATATTTCTTTATTTCTGATTTCACTACCAGAACACTTGGTAGAGATTTTGCTTTATTCAAACAATTTTTTTTTCATACAACTGTCTGATTTTCTGAAATGCGATGCTTACATTCTGAATTTATTGTAAAGACATTCGATGGGAACATACCTATAATATTTTATATACTTACTTAATATCAAAACGATTATTGTTGTTATTTTCAGAAAGTTTTTTTTCACTATTTACCTGCTAAAATAAAAAGGGATCACGTTCCTTAAATTTAAGCAAGATAAATATACAGAGAAAACAAAACATTTGTACCTACGTATAAATATTATAAGTATTATTTTCATTATTAATACAATAAAAAAGCATTGAATACACCAGCTATAGAACCGTCACTAACATTGTGTTTTTTTTCTCTGCTACCTATAAATTTTTCCCTAACTACAAATATAAATTACGTCAAATTTAAAATTCGTCAAAAACCGCAAAATCGCAAATTAAAATAATTATACAGCAATATTTGTATATTAGTGACGATAGCGTCACTAATAAAATATTTTATAAGAACATTATATGGAGACACGTTTGAAGTACCGCGACACCTCCAAATGTTAATAAAATATGATAATGTCTTTGCATTACGTATCTACATGTTTACGGATTTTCAAGTCTCTGGATATACAAGGCAACATGTGAAAATTGAGCGTAATAGAAAATCGTTATATATTTTAGCTATTTTTTTTGTAATACAGAGATATTATGCGTATTGCATGTACCTACCGACATACTATGTCTACGTTTATATAACTTGGTCGTTTGTTTTTTTAAGTAGACAGGTATCCCTTGAATGAAAATCAATCAGTCCAGTTCAGTACTTCCCAAAATTTTTCATATCACGACCCCCAAAAAAATCCCTGGCTTCCCCCCGAGAAAAATAAGTATTTTACTTATCAAAAGTTTTATTTTAAATTAATTATTAAAATATATACACACCTATATACTTACACAAATAACATAAGAAAAAAATCTTTACGTGAAGCCTACAAAAATAATTTCATGAGAGGGATGTGGTTGCATGTTTTTACATTATTGTTACAGAAATTCACAGGAACTATTCAAAAGTCTTCGTTGAAAGGCATAACATATTGTCAGGGGCGGCTCTACCTTAAGGATTCATAGGGACCATCCCCACATCGTTATCATATGGAGAATGCGTAAAAAACGTCTTGATATTTTTATCATTGTCATAATATACATACTTAATTAAATGATTAAATAAATTATTTAATTTATTTCATCTATCTAAACCCGTCGCAATTTTCATGAGATATTTATTATTATTATACAAACAAATAAAGCAATAATTGTAAATTATGTAACAACATAATAATGATTACGAAATATGCCCTATTTCACGGTGACACCTATGAACAAATTAAGAAAGCTATTGCGTTTATTTTTCGCTGATCGGGGTCACTCAGTCCCATCCCGTTGCTGCGGTACAAATCACTTTCTAAAAAGTATGTGAATGCATCAGCGTTATTATACGCATACAAGGGACCGAATAGAATGACCCCATAGGTGAGTAGAAACGCTCGTTGTATGATGTTGTTCAAAATTGATGATGGTAAATCTATAATAATTATTATTATTAATTAAGTTTATATTTTTGAGCACGATTTTTAGATGTGATTAAGTAACGACTCAGATAATCATATTATTTATTCTGAGAAATTACTCATTTCCTCATTAATAAAATCATAATATTATAAGTAGCTTCGTACAAAATGTACCTATAGTAATATGAAAATGTAGGTAGGTACATACTTGTACATATATTTGATAATTAATGACTAAACCCCACCACCTAGAAAGTCGTCGAGCCGCCACTGCATATTGTGTTTATTTTTCATTATGAGTAATGGCGAAAAGTATGCTGTCTCAAAAAGAATTATGATTATATTAGTTATATATACTAATACCGAAGAAATATGCACGATAACTATGGTGAAATGCCGCGTCGCCTTGACCGCAGACTGAACATAGATACATAATAATAATTATGCATTCTACAATCGTCTCGGATGAAAAATCTTTTTAAATTTAAATTCTCCGTCAATATAAATATTTTAATAAATGTGTTCTTATCTGACAATTGAAATATAAGTAGGTACTAGGTATACATATAAATAATTGAGAAAATGTTTATAAATAAATATTTGTAGTTCTACAAAAGCTTTTCGCGGCCTCCTGCAGAACCCCCTAAGTTCCCCAGGATGCCCCGACTCATGACTTTGGGAAGTGCTGTACAGTTTACTTCTATGCTATCTATGGCTATAGCAATAAATAATCGAATCATAAATTGTGAAAATACAAAGATATGACTGCTGCGCGAATAATTTATGATGCCGTTTCAATGATCATTATAAATAAAATATGGATCATTAAATTATATCCGATATTTATCCTCGTTAAGACTCTGAGCAGAATAAGTAAACTCATAATGGTCAATTTAATACGGTTGTATGTTTTATAATAATGTATGCCAATAAAATATCAGTTTTATTCATAACAGTCGTAAACCTGCTATTGACCGGTTGATTTTGAATCACTCGTTGAAGTTTCCCATTGATTGAAAATAATAGTATTAACTACTATTTCTTTGACATATAATTGCATAATACCTACAACATTTTATGTGGTCACCTAATATGCAGGTACGTCTTTAAAAAATCCTCCATGGCTCATTGATATTTTTACACATATAAATCCATTGTGTAAGTAGGCAGGGGCACCACACCCTAATGTGCACACGGGCGGCCGGTCCAAGGGGCGGCCGTGGGTTACCTTTTAATCGTCTGCACTGGCCATTTCTTGATTCGACGGAGTTCATGAGTGATATTATATTTAATAATTTTGTAAAAAATAAATTTAAACAAATTGCTGAAATATTATATTTTTTAAGACAATACTTATTAACATTTGATTTGATTTTATGAAACAGTATCTACTTATTTCGTGATTATACATATTACTTATATGAAGCCAGTATGAATATAAATAAAATTTCAATTATAAAAATGCACGACATTAGTGATTGGTAATTTACAAATTATTATTTATGTATAGGTCACGAAGTAACGTACCTATAAGGAATTGCTTAGACTGGCATTACATACAACCTGTAATTATTTATTGAATAACATACATATAACATCAAGTGAATGAGTATATAAATTCTAGGTGGGTAGGTATATCTGCATACACAAAAACGGAAATAAAAATATATTAAATTTAACCGTAACCACGGCTGCGTAAAGAACACCTTATCCTTTATCCTAGTACCCGAGGTGAAATTAGATGATGTATGAGATATGCATATGAGGTAGGTGGTAAAAAAGGATATATTTTAAATTTGGAACAATGTGCCTGCGGGCTGTGCGCGTGCGCAGCCTGCTTAACGGTTTAAAGCCCGGGGATTCCCTTAATTCAAAACAAACATCTGCCCACTGACAGCCATCGAATTAATAAGGCAGTATTAATCCGTTTCAAACAATTGTGGTGTTAAAAGTTACGATGAGGGCGTACCGATCACTGACTTCTATTACTAAATAGGTACTTTATTTGCATGGTTTTAAAAAAATTATCACTATACTTATAGGTCACTGGAACAATGTGTTTCAAAAATTAGAATTAAAAAAAAACTTCAAACCAGCGAAACTTTTTATTTTAGTTATATTAAACGAATATCGAATTTATTCAATAACTACTTTTACCTGCTATTTATTGCATTGAAAATAATAATGTCCTATTTATAAATAATGTCGCTTAAAAATAATGTAGTAATTATACAAAAACTGCGATATAAATTATAAATGATAATAACGGCAAATGGAAAGATTTAATAATAAAAAATTAACACCTCATCACTATTCAATGATGACGTTCTTATAATATTAAAAATATTAAAATTAATAACAAAATTAATGGGTATTAGCTATAAAATATGAGAATTACATTCAGTGACGTAGGTACCTATCAATAAATAATATTTATTTCTTCGATTTATATGTACAATAAAAGTTAGATAGAGAATAATTTTGAAATCACTTAAATTTTGACTAGGTATCTATTATTATAATATATAATGCAAGGCTTGCATAGAATGATTTTAGAGTATTTTGAATATTCAATATATTATTCTCTACCAAGTGAAAGCGAAAGCGGTATCGTGAATATTTACAGTTTTATTACCAATCCATTGATTTTTATTTTTTATTTGCTTGTTAATTATTAATTAACGGAATCGTGACGTTGCGCCACTGAATAAATATAATATTTTATTATTTTAATAAATGATGTTATTATTAACCTTTAAGAACAGAAAGAATGTTGACATAGTCGTATAATAAAGAAAATCTACACAAAATAAAGTATTAAAATTTAAGAAATATGATACGATCTAAAGTTGTTTTAATAATTTTATAATATGCATGCATAATTAAAAATATATAAGTCGGTATAATCAAAGTATAGAGACATTTCAATTTAATGTAAATAATATTATAATTAAATGAACGATTTGACAACTATTAGGTATTCATTCGATGGATAAAATTTATTGAATCTGAAATAATGTTAAACCAAATTTAATGTCAAAGCAGAAAAAAATAAACTTATTTATTATTTGAAATCATAAATCATATTTTTTATATTTCTCTTTTTATGTCTCATACATAATTGAATTTGTTTTCGCAAAACAAATTAATTTGCTACGTAGTATTTACTGTTTGGCCCGGTACACGACTGTCTTTAAGTGAGGGCGAAGTTTGTCGTATGTTGTATGCGGCGCGTGAATGCGTGAAATTATCTAAATTAGGTACCAATGGCGAATGTTGCCTGTTGAAGGAAGTAGGCTATGGTAGGTAGCTGAAAAAAAGTCCTAGGGCAGCCATATTTGCAAAACTTGATTTTGAATTTTGTTAATCTTCAGTATTTTACTGAACAAAAAATATTGTATTTTACTTGAATATGGTATATCACTAAAAAACGATAGCAGGAACTATAAATAGATAAAATAAATGCACAATCGTGTTTCCAACTTGGGATAAAAAATTCTACGGTCTCGTACTGTTATGCATCGATTCCAGAACGAAAAAAATGTATGCTTATATACAAAAATACATTATTAGAAACATGTCTGGCTTTATACGTACCGATAGTCTCAGGTTTTGACATTATGGACTTGTGTAATTGTTTGTATGTGTTATATGCGTGAAATATACTTAATATTATTATTATAATTATAATAGCCCACGGTGGCCGCGCGGCTTAAGCGTTGGACTATCATGCCGTAGGTCTCAGGTTCGAATCATGGGTCTGGCAAGTACACATATTGTTTTTCAATGTGTGTGAGTCTAATAGGTTGCGCAAGTGACTGACATCCATTTCTCGTAAAAAAAAAAAAACAAAAATCTGTTAATACAAACCTCTACTCTGTGGAGGCCCATATGATCTTATTAGGATCGGACATGGTCGAAGAAAAAACGATACTTACCAAGTTAATTGACGCTTTGTTAGATTGCGTTATAGCTCAATTACGTATTAATGGAATTGCTAATGCCGTCTGATGACCAAGTCAACGATCAATATATAATACATATGTATAACATACCTAGTACATACTTTCGTTGGGAAATGAAAACTATTTTTGTAGCATATAAAACAATGATCTTATTATCGTTAATAGGCAATTCAAATTTATTTTTATTAAAAAGATAGGCTTTAAAAAATCGTCCAGTAGGATTATTACTAATCTACAAAACATCGGTCATGTACTGGTGGGTTAAAGTGTTCAAAACGAACGTTCAAAATATATTAGGTACATTTCTCAGGTGATTGGCTTTAAAAACAATTACATCAGCATGATTATGCAATCCAAAATTCTATCATTTTTAATAGCCCGCATGGATTTATTTACTGCTGGCAGTATGTATTTTTGCGACCATAAAAATACTAGACAAATTATTATTGTCTGGCTAATTGCATGGATCAAAAAAGTTAAGCTGCTACTGAATTTTCACGCGATATTTGCAACTTGCGTTGGATGTACAGTAGAACAATAGTAGCAAACTGAAAAATATACGAAATACACCGCAGAGCACACAAAATATGCACGCAGAAACAAGAAATGCGTCACGACATTCAGTATTTTTGCGTGTAAACAGTAAAGTTATCGTCGCAAAGATTTAATTTGCACGCTATTACTGGCAGTAAATCCATGCAAGCAAGTGTACGTGCGATTTTTGTTTTCATTTTTATGTAATTTTCTCAAATTTTGGGAGATTTTTGTAATTATTTTACTGCTAGATACTATTATTCTGTTTCACTACCACTAAACTACTATCATTTGACCATTCCACGGTGACATGATTAGTTTTATAAATATATTTAAACATAATTAAAAACATAATTATATTATAATATAAGTATCTACCTAATAAAAATACTGTAATAATATACCTATTATTATTTAACGATTTTTTGTTATTCTTATTTTTATTATTTTAGTTATTTAGTTTATGATAATTTGTGTTTTCTTTATTCTCATTTAATTACTAATAATAAAGAAAATATTTTCCAATTTCAGAAATTATAAGCAGGTACTCGTACTGGCGCAAATTGTATGGTATTCTAACGACTTTAGCAATAGATAACTCGATAATGATTTTGATATCAAGATGTATCGTCAAAAACATGTGCAAAATTGCTATATGATTAAATAAATATAAATATTCTTGCTGCATTGTTGTCCAGATTACCTGAGCGACACCTGGTTCCTATTGCCGTAAATAAACGGATGTTCAGTTTACTTTTCGTGTCTTTATTATTATGTTCTTTGGGCAGGTGTGAATTATAATTTAAATTGAGCAAAAACAAAAGAATTATAAATGCAACTCTGACTTGTTTTAAACATATGATATTATTGTGCCTGCTTGTATAATGAATTCATGTGAATTGGCACATCAGACATAGAAAGAAACTGGTGTTTGGATTTTTATGCATTTTTTATGAATATATTTTGACTTTTCGTCTAGTGTATTGTCGAAAAATTATGAATAAAAAAGTTTTGTTTCTTGTTTCTCGAAAATATTAATGGTATTATGATATTATTGGTTCTCCAGAAATCATTTATGAGAATTCAAATTTTATCACTTAATACCTATACTTATATATTGACCTAACATTAAACTGAGTATGTATGTATATTGTGTAACTATTGTTGTTTTTTTATTCAATCAATTTGTCGTATTAGCCTAAGACAGAACATAGCATTTACAGTTAATTTTTATCTACAAAAAAAACTCGAAAAATAAAAATACTCGAAACATTCTCGAATTCAAAGATCCATTTAATCTGAAAAAAATGATATTTTCGAATCTTTAGAATCGAACAAAAATCAAAATATCACAATCTCAAGTAGATACATACGAAGTGTTGTATGAAGAAAATGTATGTATGATTATAATAATATTCTAATTAGGTTATTCATAGGAATGCATTTTCATTATTTGCTAAATAATTACCTATCAGGGATACTGGGTGTGCGGTGGGGTTGTATGACTTTAGGAGCAACGAGGAGATAAGGGAACGCACCAAGCAGCCTCTCATTACGCTGAGAGTGAAGAGGCGACGTTGGACCTGGCTCGGCCACGTGCCGCGGATGCCAGAAGAAAACCTCAACCTGGCTTGCCTGTTCTTCAAGCCGACCAGATTCCAGCGTCCTGGAAGGCTGCTAAATACTATCTTTAGAGTGTATACAGCAGAGCTCCGGGATGATGGTTTGACCTGGAACGAAGCAAGAAGACTGGCGAGGGACAGGTATTCTTGGAGGGGCAGCGTGGTGTCAATATGCTCCGACTAAGGGGCGGACATGGAAGAAGATATTAAAAAAATAGTCTATTACGTTTACCAATCTATCTCGGCATTTGTGTAATATTCAAGTTGACTTTTTTTGAGTTTTTGTTCGTCATTTTGATTTGGTAAGATTCGTAAATAGTTCAAGTTTAAATCAAAATGCTTTACAAAATGATATGCCCATCGGAATGCATGTTTTAGATATTGATTACTAGCGTGCCGTTATATTAAGATTCGTCAAAGCTGGACACGTTTTTGGATTTTGTTTAAAAGATAATACATTATTTTAGAGTCCGCTGATTCTGCCGGAGCATGTAAATTGAATCCACAACAGTGTGAAATCGAAAACGATTAGCGGTTCTGTGACAATCTCACGCCGGTGCTAAAATTAAATCCGTTGACGGGTTTTTTCGTCCGCACTTTTTCCGTTTTCTGATTTGGATAGATAGTTTTCTATGGCAGATCCCGGAAACAATGCAAAACTTTTTTGTGAATCTGTAATTTGCTTACGGGAATGGTTTTTCTCTTTGGCGTAGCGCGGGTAGTGTCCACTAAAGCGTAAGCGCGATTTAAACACCTAAATGCAATAGTAATTAATCAAAAAAGATTATTTACTTATTTAATCAAATAATTATGTAAAACTAAAGACGGAACTGTAATAATTATAAATGAATCTATTTTTTTGTTGTAAGATCTACTACCATTGGTCAATTACAACTGAAGATAATATTTTAAAATGCGTAAGAAATTAGATAGTTTTTTTGTTATTAAGAATTCAAAAATATTTGTATCTATAAGTAAATAAATTGATGAAAAAGTAAAAACGAATTTGTCATGACTTTACTTTGTCGATCTTTTGTAAATAAAACTAGTACTCTGTGCAAAAGGCTGTAAAAAGATAACTAAACAAATATTTATAATAACCAACAAAATCCGACTATCAGTGGGCTAGTAGGTACATACAAAAGAAAAATATTAATATTTCAAAAAATAATAATTATTCGGTAATTAGAGTTGGATTGGTTGTCGGAATTTATCTAGATAGGCCGACGGTTTTCATACATTTTTTTATTAAACGTATTTATTGTAAATTATAAATAACACATGTAAATAGTGAAAACTTTACATATTAATTATTATGAATACAAAATTATTTATCATTTTTTGTGGTGTTATGTTTAATATAAATATTTTTCTTTTCTTTGAGCCATTCAATATTCGTTTATTATTAATTTACTAATTTTTATAACAATAATTATTAAATTTGATACACAAGTATAATTTAATTTTGTGTCGATTGACTAGAATATTTCCCGAGCTGTTCTCAGGTCACTAAGCCGGCCCTGGTGGGAAACATAAGTACATACATGAAATAAAATAACTTATACCGTTCATATCCTAGCTAGAAACAGATGAAAATGTTTTTTAATAATACTTTTATCTGCTGAAGCTGATCACAACAAAAAAAAATGTTTTATGTCATTGACTAAATGCTTTTACGAATGAATTCTTATCCGTATGTCAAATCAATTATTTGGGAGTCTTGTTATGAACATACATGCCATCTCCATGACCACGCCTAAGGGTAAACAAACAATAAGACATTAACGTCATTTGTTCAGCTCGGACAAATATTAATGCCCATTCCTCCCGCCCACTAAGACAGTATAATAAGACGATTGCCTGGTTATTAAGTAACCCGCACTTTTTACCATCCGATGGTTTTATTTTATTAAATTATCGAGTGATATTGGAATCTACCATTTATAACTTTAATTCCCAGATACCTACTTAATATTAAGACCAAGACTCAAAGTATAAAAAACAACCGGGTCATCTATGTGATGTGATGGTTCCATGACGAAACAGAATAGTGATAAAACAGAACATGACAAAACAGAAAATGACAAAACAGAACAGTGACAAAACAGAACAACGATAATAATATAACTATGACCTTTCAGGAAAAATATAAATTTAATATTGAAATTGTCCTATCTCTATTATGTGATAGATTTTTAATAGGACAGATTTTCAATATGTCATAATAAATCAAATTCTATAGTGTTGCCGTACAATATAATATAATATATTGTTGCCGGCAAGCTTAGGATATCTCATATTAATCAATATAATATGTTCAAAATGATTGGGTGACTAGGTACAACGAAATAATGACGTAACCTAACCTAACTTAATCTAACCTAACCTAACCCAACCTAACCTAACCTAAATAGATTCCACAAAAATTAATGTTTCATTTTTCCCCTGGCTGTTCTGTTTGTCACTGTTCTGTTTTGTCATGTTCTGTTTTGTCATTTTCTGTTTTGTCATGTTCTGTTTTGTCATGTTCTGTTTTGTCACTGTTCTGTTTTGTCCAGTTACCGATGTGATACTGTATGGCCTGGACTGGATTTTCCATGGAACTAAAGGGGCCATTAATAACCACATTGACATTGGGGCTGAGAAAAAAGAAGGAGAAAAATCTATTCCAGATTGTCACGAATTAAAAACCATGTACGTAAACATCAATGATCAACATTATTTTTGTCCTGAAATAGTTTATAAATTGTACCTAATACACATATAATTATTGTTTGGGGTTACAAAGTTTATAGGTGGGTATAACTTGAGGCAATTTTGTTAAGGGCATATAGACCCACGTAAATATCATTACAATAAATAAAAAGAAGTTTATTCCACGTAACAAATGGCATTTGCAAAATAATAATTGATCATAAATTAAAGAATCAAATAACTCATTCGTTACCTACATGAAAAACTCCTAACATTTTTTTGTAGGTAGCTACGGTTTTTGAGCTGACGAGCGCGTAAAGGGCGTGTACAGGTGTGCGCAACCAGCGATTATCCAAGAACTTCGTCGTACTGTGGATGGGTAATTATTCCCCACTTACTGCAATAAATTAACCGCATTATATCCGAAAACAAGTGGAATTGTGAGATAGTTAAGATATGTTTACTACAGGATGGTTATAATACCATTTACTACAGACACATTTATGTAATAGATATC
This sequence comes from Rhyacophila brunnea, assembly GCF_057557595.1. Classification (NCBI taxonomy): domain Eukaryota; kingdom Metazoa; phylum Arthropoda; class Insecta; order Trichoptera; family Rhyacophilidae; genus Rhyacophila; species Rhyacophila brunnea. The sequence continues at coordinate 16,932,620 of NW_028233170.1, forward strand.
AGTGGCGAAAGTTAGATGTAGGCTGTTGAGATTCGACATAAATAATGCATATTTAAACTTTGTCAGTCACACTTATTTGTTTTCATTGATCTAAGAATACAAATTGCAAATGGTATTAGTTAGTTATTAAAATTCAATTAAACACTGCCAAGACCAAACCATAATAGTAGAGGTAGGTTGTGGAGATCCGACAAACAGAATGCGCACTTTGTGAGTCATACAATATATTTGTTTTCATTGAACTAAGAATACAGTTTACAGATGGTTTTTAAAATTCTATTAATCCCTGCCTCAATTAAACCATAATATTTAGAATTTATTCTTGTATCTATAAAGTATCCAAAATTTTATATGTATGGCATAATAAAATTTAAGCTAATTTATAGATAGATTAAATTTTTTTTTATCAAATAGGTTTAGGCAGGGTTAAATTAAATTTAAAAAAATAACAAATTCTTAGTTCAATGAAAACAAATAAGTATGACTGACAAAGTTCAGTGTGCACTATTTATGTCGAATCTTCAAAGCCTACCTCCATCTTTTGCCACCAGTTGGTATTAATGAGAGTTAAATAGCGAGTAACCCAGAACAACACACTTATCGACAATGATTGTCGAAATTTTCAATGTGTAGAAAGAAAAAAGACGGCATTGAAAGTAAAAATAAGGTTAACACTACCGACCTGGTTGCTTGATGGAATTTGAATTAAAATTTGAATTAATTTAAATTTTGTACTATTATATTTGAATCGTTTTCGGGTTTCACCTTTTGGCATCTTCAGGCAATATGCGTATGCGCACTCACAAATGGTAAATACACATTGACAACGAATACACTTAATTCCCGCTTATATAATAAATTAAAACAGTAAATAAGGTAAAATCTTTATTACCTACTGGTGACTAAATTGCAGTAAGTAGGTACTTACTTGTAGACGTTTCATGGTACTGACTAACTAACATGGTGGTAACTGAAATAGTTGAAACAACAGTTAAACAGTCAACAGTTGAAAATGTCCCTCTGAGGCGGACAAAACCGGTCCAGATATTAAATTAAAGTGGAAAAAGTACGATAAAAATTTGCGTTTTAGTAAATTTAAAAAAAAAATAATACAATGCATTTCCACCATGAATTGACAGTTAACACAATAACAGTAGATACTTACAATCCTTAACCACAATTTTAAGCTGAGAAACGATAATTCCTCATTTGAAGAGAGCACTGATTTATCAAAATACTGTTCATTGTTTGCAATGACATTATTAATGGACAACGCACTCAATATAGTACTAGCTAGCAGGTAAATTCGCGCATACCGATATTCGCACATCTATAGGTAGACGTCACGTAATTTCGATTATGCGATATCACGCATCGGGAATTTATAGCAATATCACCTTTATTGTAATGGCGTTAAAACAGATTATGCCATTTGGCAGACCCGACTTAAAAGTGACTATCATTTTTTCCCCAGATGCTTCGTCCATATTAATGTCATTGATTGTTTGTGTATAAACGTACAGGTACACAAATAGCGAACGATATAAATAATTGTAAGGAAGCTCCTGGAAAAATATTTTCACATAGGTAGCCTTTTTTGTGAATATCCTATATTTGCAAGTTTTAAATCATTTAAACACCCGTAACATTGCGTTTAAGGATGGAATTATTTTCTATATGAACTCAGTATTTTTTGTTTTAGTGTGTAGCATTGTAATATTTAAATGTCTTTACGAGCTTCATTCTCGTAGAGCAGTTACCAGTGGCATTCGAAATAATTTACCACTCTGGACGAGCTTCCATATTTGGTCATTTAAAATTGAAACAGTTTTGCTTCAAACAACGCTGCACGCACAAAATTACACGTTTACTGATAATATTTAAGATTAAATTGTTTCGCGAACAAAATTTTATCGGTGTAAAAATAAATGTTTCCAGTTTTGCACTTTTATTGCTGCTGTACACGTATCTATAAAATTGAATTTCCATTAAAATAAACAGTATTTTAAATATACGTAGGTACATACCTTCCGACATATTGTTAGTATCATGTATGTTTTCTTAATTTAATTTTCCTATATCTACCTGTAACAAGAAAGTATTCTCGATGATGTTGAAATAATTTGGATACATTTTCTTAATAAAATATATGGTACATAGTTCATTTTCAAACTATATAGTATTATACAAATTTATAATAGTACATAATCTCATAAGATTTAAAGTGTCTTCTTTAATTATTGATGGCCAAGCATTATTACAAAATATGGCGTAGGTATAGGTAAATCATTCTACAGTGGCACCATGGGTACGAAAAAAGCGCTTGCAGTAGAAGTGGTATTGTTACTTTGTTAGCATTAAATCAGACATTGCAGCAAACAATTCCAATACATACGCGAAACACATATGGTGCCACTGTAGAATGATTACATATACCTACATAGTACATACTATGTAAAAATTAAAACCTTAGTATTAAATTAATTACTTATAAGTTTTTCTAAGAAAACCTCATAACGATCTTATTATCAAAATAATATGGTTGCACCCTGTTCATATTTTAGTGAAATTATAATTTAATGCAGGTAAATCACAACACTGGTACCGTGAATTGCTAAAAGCGAGTTGCAGTAATTGATTTGGTATTGATTGCTAGCATTAAAACAAGAATTATAGTAAATATTACTAATACACATGTGAATCGCCCATGGTGGCACTGTAGAATAATTTCCCTATATCCTATGACATATATCAATATTTGAGACCATACAATTATATAAAATTTTAAACAATCTCTTTCACTGCACAATATTTTCTGATACTACTAACTGAGAAATCAGTTACCTACCTGTCCTATTGTTTTTTTGCATTAATCAAGAATAATATTCTTTACCTATTTTCTATAATGTACCAAATTCAATTCCTTATACGAGTATAATTGCGCTCTGCTGGGGAGTTGGTTAAAATGTCGGTAACATACATAAACCGATTGATTATATTATTAAATTTTACCAATATCGAAATATGGTTTTATAATAATTGGAATATCGTATCGATTATTCAATTTTTTGACTTTCATTTTTAATAACTTAATAATATTATATTTGTCAACATATACGTATACATATTCTATGACTGATACTTTTATGAATATATTGATTCAGAATTAATACCAATAGGTATATTATAAAGATGAATAATAAAATTAGCTTTGCAAATAAAGTAAAAGGATGTACTAGGACACTACGTAGTAGGTAGATAAGCAAAACATAAGATTTTATAAACTGTTTAATTTGTTTAATGCATAATTCACAAAATTTAATTCTGTAATATTCTTTTATTGAACATACCTACATCATTTGAAAATACTTCAAATATAAAAAAATGCTAAATACAATTTAAAAAAAATACAACCTAGTGGTTTTTACAATACCTACTCTCAGATGTGAACCTCATCGCAATTAGATGGGACACATATAGATTAGTGGTTAAGCACATGGGCGCTAATCCCAGAAGGTTTTGGTCGGAATCCTGCTGGGTGTCATTTATTAATTATAAATTAAAAGCTGCACGCCCACAAAAGGTGTTTCGAAATAATAAAAACAAATAACAGTTATTCTAATTTTCGGTATTTCACGTATTGTACATAAGTACCTTACTCTTTTTTATTACGCTAATAAATTTGTAGGTGTTCTAGATGCACATCTTTTCGTATATCTGTGCTAGGTCAGGCAGCTAAAAGTTATGAAATCGTGTAGCTAGTAATTGTAATAGTGGGGTAACGTAGATACACGTATAATTTGCTGTATTAAAAATGATACCGTTTTAATTTGAAATGATATGGCTTTGTCTGAAGCAGGTCGCCTCCCACAGGCGGATTATGCAAATACGATTGCAACACTACGAGATGTACGCGCTGATAATACTTGTAATTAATATTCTTGTGCTGACGCTGGTTGGTGTGAAAGAGAGGGGCTGTACAGGCTGTTATCATATCTAAATAGTTACGTATGTATGGGGTACAGTGATACCAATGTGTTTACATGGAAAATAGAAAGCAATTTTTACATAGTTTCTGACTCCTATGTATATAATTATAATATTGTGCATTTATCTTTTAGCCAGGGCCACCGCGAAGGGTAAAGTCACCAATGTGCAAAAACTATATTCTACTCTATGTTTAAAAATAGTCCACAAATAAAAACATCTTACTCGTTTATCAGTGACTCATGGATATATTTAGTACAATTAGTTTTATACAGTCAGACATTCTACTACATTACCGACATTCTACACATATGTACCGAGATTGCACGAAAAGGTATAGCTAATCGCTAATCAAAGATAAGTTATAATAAATTGTAATATAGTATTTGGCGAAGTTTAAGCTCCTGATAAACAACAGACAACTGAATCATATGTGTCACGATCATGGCCCCCACAAAGGGGGCTGGCAGGGCTCTGGCCTGGGGCCCACGCTTAGAAGGGGCCTGGCGTGGCGGGTCGACCGGATAAGTTCGATAAATTCACATAAAAAATTTGCCCTTATAGTAAAAAAAGTCTATTATACGCTATTATACTTCAAACATATTAATTAACATTTAAAAACATGGTTATGCGATACTATTTTTGATTATTGTGTGTCGATACTCGACAACTCCATAATTCTAGTACTTACCTAGATGTTTTCAAAAAATATAAAAAATGCTAAAATTACCCATAATTTTACCTCGAACGCCATTTTGAAAATGCTTGTCACATTACTTTTAACCATAGCGATAGGTAGGGGGCCGCCAAAGATCGTAGCCTGAGGGCACGCTTCAGGATGTGGGGACCATGGTCACGATACTCGATCGAGAAGTCTCGTTGAAGAAGAAGAATATGTTTAGTTGATGATTAAGTAAATATACCATGAAATTTGGAATGCGAAAATAAATAAATGGGTATCATTATTTGATAGTATCATTATGATTTTATGTACTTATTATCAAATAAATAATAGCAAATAAATTGATATAAAATTAAGTTTCACTGTGAGTTAGTCGGTTCAGTTAATTGTATCTTTCAAATTAGTCTAATTTATAATTTGAAAAAGCTTGAACTCTGTGTTGGATAAATTTTATTGTACTGATATAAAAAGGCACGAAATTTTTAGAATACCTATCAACATAATTCAAGTCAGGTGAGTATAATAACACATACCTATATTCATTTGTATATGTACAAAAATATGTAAAGCAGGTGCCTCCTGATTCGTAACGAAACGGTGTTGCCTGACATGGCGTGAAACACATAAAAGCTACAAATTTAACACACTTGCCAGTTAATTTTGAAATTTCTCCCGCACTAAATCACCTGCGCGGACGTGCTCTTTTCGTATGCGACGCGCGTGGTTCAAATGTCATTTCGTAATCAGCGTCGTAAAGCGTTCATATCGGGGTGGAAATTTTTACGAAAAACTGACACTCCTGTAAGTGGCTTACAGGGGTACTGGAAAATTGACATTGATAAAAATAATGCATTGGCAATAATTGTGAATTAAAGCATAACATAATTATTGCATTGGGTATGTAGATTCTCGTATATTGTAACGTGCAGCAAAGATAATTTTGGAATCAGAATTGATATAAAATGAGATTATGCAAATAACCTAATAAAATGAGTAAGTAGGTACTTACCTACAATGTATACCTGATCGAGATCGTCTTGGAGCAAAAGTTATGATTTATTTTGTGTTATTTTATAAAAGTAAGATATCACAGTGAAATTTATTGTTAAGGTGATGCCTTTACTGATCCTTTTATAAAGAGGCACCTAGCGGAAAAATACGAAGCTTGCAATTTGAGACATTTTTTTGATAATTTACAATTTCAACGGTATTAATTAATGTGTATCTGAAAACATTAAAAAGAGAAATATTTTTTATTTAGTCAAAGATAAACCTACAATTTAAGAAAAATGTTATAAAATGTGAATTTGGTGCAGGTTTCGACGTTATTACTACATATTATTTTATAGTCATATTTATTATTAAATTTAGTTTATTAAGTTTTCTATTTTTGACTAATTGTCATAGTTTTAATATTTCTTATATTCATTTTCAGAAATATTGATTTTTATAAAAATATAAATGTGTAGGTATAACTTGAAATCCTTTTTATTTATATCAAATCATATTTAGGTATAGTCCCAACATTGAAGCTCAAGAGAGTATTAATTAAAATAATATACAATGTGTAGTATTTATTTCACATAGTTTAATAAAAATTAAGATCAATTTCATCTGCTTCAATAAAATATTGTCTACCGATACAAAAATATACAATATTGCAGGTATTTACTAATATTTTTTAAGATAATTTTTTTTTATTAGACATTTAATTTCTGTGTTAAATAATAAATATATTAATAACGAAAAAACCGGCGCTCGAAATAGAAAAGTTTAATAACCGGAAGATATTAAAGTGTGGGAGTTTTTTCTAAATAAGTATACCTACCAGTAAACAAATGCAACAGTCTTTAGGAATTCATACGCACTACTACTAAAAAATAGGGTAGACAACGTTTTTTTAGCGCCACAGGCGAAAAAAAACTATTTTTAGGAAATAGACTCTCAAAAATGGTATTTTTTTCCTTCCTTTATCTGCCGCATAAAGACAGTGCAGTCTACGCCCGCGGGACGTCACTGCTTTGTACTTAGAAATAAAGTATTATTTACTATCGTATAATTAATTCGATCAGTAATATCATACATTATTCACAGACATCGAAGATGTTGGAAGGTGAAATCTGAAATACTAAACGCAAATCCAATGGAATGATACAAACCTCTTATCAATCAAAATTTATGTTCAATTAGGATAGCCTAACATCTTTTTAACAATACAACACAAAATTTTATTATTGTTTGTAGAAATAGGTCTGTAGGTATGAAATGTCAAGTTTCTGAAAATGGAAATGAATGTAATGATTTTCATAATAATTCCCAAACCGTAAGCCCATTTTTAATTTTTGTATGAACAGAACGGTAATCTCAAAGATTTCACGAACCAGAGCTACGTTTCAGTGCCGTTTCCAGAGTCCATTTTGAGTGCTGCCAAACACAATCGTAGATATATAGCAATATTAGTTTTAGAGAACAGAAATCGATTAGCCTTAAAAGGTAATTTGACGTAGGTAGATAATATTCAATTTTTCATAATATCTATAATTTAACATAATCATCGTTTGAGTATATTTTTCAACAGAAAAATATTTAAAAATCATAATTTGGAAAGTTTTCAAACACCTGAATGATAACATTATGAAAACCAAGGCGTAAAAGCAGCCATTAAACTTATATGATAGTGAAAAGTAAATTACTTTTCTGCTTTACGCGATGAATTATCTCCCATGAAAACTATTCCCGCAGGGCAACTAGGTGGAAAGAAACAGCGATTGTATTTAAATTGCTCATCAGGGTAGATATTAGTTGGAAAAGCTCTGACAAATGAGTGCATTTTATGTGCGTTTATTATATAAGTAGGTAGTCAAAACAAGTACATAATATACATATTGTTTCCCATTGTGGAATGGAAATGTTTACTTAAATAAATGATTAACTTTAATTCACAGAAGGTTTTAGAATTATTGACCAATATCTATAATAGTGATTAAATAGATTCATTATATGTATGGGTATCTAAATAAGACATACACATACTAATAAAGAATATAAAAATAAAGCTTTTTACTAATAAAATAATCTATTTTTTTATACATTTAGAAAATGAAATTCGTTTAAACTTATAATGTTTAGTTAGTTTTAGTTAAGTATATGAAAGTATAATGCAGTGTTTTACATTCATATACTTGCGTAGCTTTTAAATAATAAACATTTTGATGCTTACGTTATTTTTTTAATTAAACAGAAGAAAGTACACAATGAAATAATAAAAAAGCAGAATTTACAACATTAGTGTTAGCAAATAAGTATCGTATAGAATTAATGTGTGACACCGATAGCGTATATTATTATTAGTTTCAATTGAATATTTTCCACCTTTTTACGAAATAAAGCGGAGGCCTCACGCTGCGAACAATATAATTCGGCTTATCAAAGCCTACATATCAGTAGCCGAGCGTGCCTAATAAATGACTAATATTTGACACAAGAATTGTATGGTAGTTAATAAATGTAAATGAGACACAACAAATTTTAAGCCACACTAAGAAAATAAAACATAATTTATGCCTTACGTATTTCCGCAACGATAACATACGAATGGTGTAATTTTAATTCAAATTAAGTATAGGCATCTAAATATAATAAAAAGTGATAATATATTTATGTCATTGTATTCTTATAATATCTATGTATATAGTTACAAGTACTTTTAATAGTTATTTTTATTATAAAAATGTCTTTGGTGCATGACTTGAATTTAGTTCGGGGAAAAAACAAGATAATACAGCTATGGCAATTGTAAATGCCGCGATAATATTTTAAGTGGTATATATAAATAATTAATATATAGCACTGTTTTGAGATATTTGGATGCATAATAGGTATATGGTTCATGGCATTTGGTGGAGGACGATCGCCCCTTACTGGTCTACAAATTCGAAGCCTTCCTGACAATAAGAAAACTAGAATCTTTTGAGTTGATATGTAATTTTAACCTCATCTTAAATAATTATAAGATAAAAAAAACTTTTTATATACTTAAAACGTTTTTAAATTCTGTTGAACCATATAAACTTGACTTGACTAGCTTAAACGATAAAAAAAAATTGTACTTGACATGTCATATTGATTTCCATAGTAACGCACGTATATGTTAATAAGTTTGTTGCTAGGACCCCAGACCCCTAGCAATCAATAATGGTGTCGAAATAACTTTTCATACAAAACAGAATTAACTGAAAATGAATTTAATAATAATAAAAGTATTTAAAAAATGCATTGGTATCGTGTTCTGATTTGTACGGGACAAAGAACCACCGGACAAATAAGAAAACGAGCTAAGAAAAACGTTGTAATAAAAAAATAATTTAAATATTATGTAATCAACTAAATAGGTCATTTTTCAGTTATTAAAATATTTAATTAAAAATCTAAATAGTAATCATAGTGAAATTTAAGCTTTCTGTACTTAAATTCTGCACATAATTTTAAAACCATTTTATAGGTATTTCAGCTTTCTACCGATAATTGTGTTGTTTTTTTTTTTTAAATAAATTGTAATAGATAGTCACGTGGTACGTTTAATATGAAGTTAACATTGGCGTAGTCTAATGACGAATTGACAGCTACGTCGTAGCAAAACGGCGTAGCTTCCGGCGGAAAAACTAGGCGGGATCAAATCTATATATCAGAATATTATAAAACATTTTCGTCGGGTGTGAAAATAAATCTGAACATATCAATATATTTCACCTATTTATAAAAATGATTTTTTTTGGTTTGTTATTTCGTCAATTATGTGCCTAGAAAATTAATATTTATACATTAGGAAGTATTGTGATATTATATTCTGTTATATGTTTGAGAAATTTAGAGCCTGGGAATCCTCTGCTTTAAGGATGGTGGCATAGATCGGTAAAATCATAAATTGGCTGATAAAACAGGTGAGTGCCGTTCAGCTGAATATGAAAACCGGCGAATAGGCATAATAGGTATATATCCATTTGAGATATTTAAGTGACCCAAGAAGATTTTCAGATTTTTATAGATGCTTTTATAGTTTTTTATAGTTTATAGTTTTACCTACTTAAGTACCTTAATGTTTTAATTTTGCATATTAATGTTTATTGATATTCGTTTTTCACAAAAAAAATCCTTTTATTTTATCTACACAGAGACTCTAAGTTTTATAAAATATGGTTGTTCGACGCCAGGGTGGAATAATATTTTTGGCAGTACGGTATAAGAAAAGTGTTTTGCATCGGGAACAGAAAAATAATGGGAAGTGGGTTGCCTTCTGAGTGAGGCTGTAAAAAGATTGACTCTAGAGTGTGAAGAATCATGCTATAAATTTAAACACGTGTTAAAGAATGTGTTATTTTTTTTTTAATTGTCATGCATATGAAACGCACATTCAATATTGGTAAAATTTGAGAACACTGGGCGCGCTGTGTTTTTTGCGTTTTATTGTCTAACCATCATAAAGTAATAAACCGATTCTGGCTTCAAAGCCTTGGCCTATGGCCACTTCCTGTCACATTTATATTTTATCTGTTATTTTGTGTTATGTTGTCTATATATACGTAAGTATTTGATTACAATTAAATTATAAATTAGTTAAATTTTCATTTCGTTAATTTGATTTTTTAAATCTTCATATTTTTCAGAATTTTATGTATAGCTGTCTACCTATCTAGTAGGTTAATTCATCATAAAATGGATTTTCTTAAATTGTGCCCACGTAGTTACCTACCATTGTTGGGTAGGTACAATCAGTATAATGATCATCAAACATGAATAGTTCGAAACCTGAAAGAACCACGTCACCATTTTGAAATAAGAACATAAAAGTGAAAATGTAGCCATAAAACCGCCGGAAGTGAAAATTTACATGATAATTTTCATGTTAGAAATGATAAAATTATTCAAATGAAAAAGTTTACGTCCTTTTTACGTTCGAGTTAATATGAGATTCAGTTTTTAATATGACATAAATTACTTGGGAGACAGGTTCAATTTACAAATTGCGACACAGTCGTAGAATTATTCCAATTTCAATCGATTTATTTACGACACAGAGTTCACATTTAATTAAGGGTATTAAAATGCTACCACATACTTTGTTACACTATTATAAGGTACATTCAGCGCTCGGAATGGAGCGGAACGCCCCGGAGCGCCGTTCCGGTTCGTGAATTCCTCGACAATTCCGTTCCGTCTCGTGGAATCCTCGAATCTACCGTTCCTTCTCGTGTAATCCTGATAGCGAGATGTCTCGTAAAATTTTCGAGCCTCATCAGACTATTTAATATGGCGTTCGGTTCAGAATGTGTTGAAATTGAGGAATATGAATTAGTATAATATATTTTTAAAAAAATCTTTCTATTAAACAATGCTTTTACTTGTTGACTACCCCTGTTAATACCTCGTACATGTCGATACAAATTGGTGCCACAGTAAGCTAAATTTCTTCTTAGAAATGCATCTAGGTATATCTTTTCCTAACAATGCATTTCTAGACAACCCATGTGTCTGATAATAAAAAAATACACCCTTACATTTATTGCTCTCTTCCAAGACAATATGAGATAATAGTACCTACTTATAGGTATTATTCTATTATATTATAGTGATATTTAACAAGTTGTTTTTTTGCTTGAAGACAAAATCACAGAATACATCATTTATTTAGGGTACCTACTAGTCCTACTACTAATAACGATAATAACGTAAAATTATTACGTGCCTAATAACTGGTAGGTACGGTTTGATTTTCAATTAAAACACATGAAATATCTACGTAATATTATTGTGAAAAATAGTTAATTTGTTAATTAAAGTTTTATGAATAATTAAATTACCTCAGTGTAGGTATCTAGGTACCAAGGCTTGGATTTTCGACCCTTTGGTATCAAACGCGGAGCTTAGACTTGGATAAGACTGGTAAGAGTATAAATCGCGGGTTTCCAAACAGCTTTTTTTTTGAGTACATTTGTAATCAATATGGGAGTGGAAGTCACAATGTTTTATGGAGTGAAATGAGTGGAAGAACAAAATCATAACTGTCCGATTGACGATTGCGCAAAATATAGGATATAGTATAGCTAACTTTACATAGGTAGGTTTGACGCATTAATAGTTTTGACAATACATCGCAATACAATCGAGGCCGTTCATTAATCGACCTGTTGATGTTGGTGTTCAGCAACTATGCCCTTTTTATGGATTTTAGGGTCTCTCATATTGTCCGAATTATTGCGTCAATAAAACAAAAGCAAACGCGCGCTGACCGCCCGTCATCCAGGCAAACAATAGTGATTTATTGCAGACAGCTTGCATTTATTTTACTTGCATTGTTTGTAAAGTTTTTGTACTTAACTTACAAAATTTTGAAAAAATAAAGCACTTATTTGGTCATTTTTAAAGGATGACATAATAATGTCCCAAAGTTAGTACGTATCTTCTCTCTCTCTGAACTGGTCGCATTATTTCCTTGTAATAAGCTTGTAATTTAATATTTCCCATAATCAATCTCAATACAAAATATTTTTAACGTAGATATATAACATAAGTGACAATAAAATATCATCCAAATGTTTTTGATGATAAAATTAATATTAATATTGATATGTTTGAAAATTAAAAGCGTATACCTATTTCTCGTTGATATATATTCGTGTTTTTTGCTTGACTTTTTTATTATTATTATATATTTCTACTTACCTACAAATCCGTTTATTAAGAAATATCTGTTATCTTAGTGTAAATTATTATTGATTGTACGGTACTTAGTGTAGTGAAATATTAGTGTCGTGACATATAATTACTAAGTATCTATAATATACCGACCACAAGAGAAATTAAGTGCTTCAATAGTGGAAATAAAATATTTTTTTTTTATAATATTTTTATTTTATAGCAGTTTAGTTTTGTGTTACCTACCCAGTAAAAATCTCAAAATTACTATGCCTGTGGTGAGTTTCGTATTTTAATTTGTAAATAGTTCATAAAAATGGTTCTCTTTATCGCTCCAAATAAAAAGTAGACATATTTACATACATTTATTATAAATGAAAACTTATCGAATTACCTTCAGGTTCTTAATATTTCACTAGGTAGTTTTGGTGTTGATAATGGTATTGAAACCACCATTCGTATTTTGTATTCTTGATTATATATTAATTGATCCTGGTCCAATTATTAAGTATCGTTATAGCCATATATGAAAAGATTTGTGCTTAACGCATTCGCTGCTGAGTAAATAATGACTTTTTAATTAGCACCTTTAAAATGCACGTTAATTACATGGATCGGCCGCCTGGTCATTACGCGCATGTGCGTCTTCAGCGTCCAAAGTATTAATTAGGAATCCCAATGAGCCAAGGAAAACCAACGCCAATCGAATCGAGTAGAGATAATAACTAGATCTGTGCATATCAGTCAAAATGAAAATATGCACTAGGAAAACAATTTATAACACGAATTATAGAGGATAGAAGAATAATGGAGAGTAAAAATTAACACAAACCAATTAATGGTGAGGCGGAAATACATAATATTATGTCATATGGAGACGTTAAATTTTCTTCATATTACTAGTAGGTATATTAAAACAAAATAGTAGAAGTGCGACATCTTTATAATACAATCCAATGAAACCGAGTTTTCAAAATATTTAATCATCAATAATATGTAATTATTCTTGATTTTTTTACTGCAAAACGAGTGTAAAATAACGCACTATTAAAATATATTAGTAAATATTTCAGTTATGAAAATTGTACATGAATTTCTCCAAAAATGTAACGTAAATGTCTAGTGTATAGTATAGTGTAACAAAAATGTAATTCTGTATTATTAATAATGTAACTATGTATGCCTGTAGTTAAAAAAATGTATGTATACTTTTGTAAACCATTGTAAAGCAGAATAGCCTTTCATTCAGAGAAGAGCTCAATTGCTTCCAAATAAAGAAAAAAAAATGTATTAGTTGTTCAAGCATTATCAAAAAAAAAATTAGAGGGATGGAATGATGTTCTGACGCATTCACATATAGCATACCTTGGACTTCCAACTGTCCAATTTCATTTGAAATAGTTAGGTAGGTACAATAACGATTGACACTATTGGAAAAAAGAGCCTGCGTGCCATGTAGATTAAACATTTATTTACGTATATATTTTTTAGAATTATTAACAACGTCCTTGCTTTTTCGTACAAGTTGGTTGTTAGTAATTTTGAACAATCACAAACACCCAGGCTTTGAGAAAAACAAATTAATATTGTGTCCTCACCGGGTCAAACCCAGAACTCTCGGGTGGAAGGCCAGCGCCTTACGCAACAATTGCTGATTGAAAATTTCGAGATATTTTACATCATAGGTATTATGATAAAATTATATGTGTGGATATTTATATTATATTTTATTATATTATATTGATATTTATATTTAAATTATATTGTGTGGGTAGGTAATTAAATCACGATATGAATAATATGATTGACGGTCCTAAAACATTATCAAAAAAATTGGAATGGCCATTAACTCTGGCTAGGGGCGATATTTTCTTTAGTGATGCCATAGAGCAGTCACGTCTTGAAGAGTAGGTAGGTAATCCACTGTTTAGGTGTTCCATACGTTAAGGAGCGGCAAACAGACAATGAATAAAAAGAGGATAATATAATTTTTCGAAGAACTATTTCGTGGGAAAAAAAAATCGCCTGCGATATATTTATATTATTTATTATTTGATTTGTCCTACAAAGGCCTATAATATAGTATAGGCTGTTCGGACTTCAGATGTGCCCCAAATTTGCAATTGTTTACCCTTATAAGCAGGGCTGAATTTACCATAGGGCTACAGCTCCGGGACCCTAATTTAGTAGGTCTCTGGAACCAGAAAAATAATTTGAAATCACAAAAGAACCTTGCAGCAAAGGAATACGCAAATGTACGAGCTTCTAGAATTTTGAAGATAAGAGCCCAATTATAAGAACATTGATGACAAATAAGTGATTTTGCAAAAAATTAGTAGGTATTTAAAAAAAAACTACATTTAATATGGTATTGAGGGGGGGGGGGGTAATGTGTAGGCGCAGGGCCCCTTCAAGCGTAAATGAAACCCTGATTACTAGGCATATCGCCCTTATGATATCCGAAAAATATCTAACCCAATTTGATATTTTTTGATTATTCAGCGCTCCGGCTCGTAAGATTTTCTATTTCGAGCACTGGGTACATTTATACGTATTAGGTACTTACATAATGTGGTTAACTGTAACCTTATAGAGAATATAAAATCTAAATTAATCATAATAAAACATGTCGAATATATTGAAGTTATACCTAATTCTTTTAGCGCGTTTGGGAAAACAGATCAGAGTGTATTTTTGGCGTGTGACGCCGATGTAACGCATTTGGCGTGTGACGGATGTTGTGCGCGCCGATGTAACACAATTTATCATTACAAATACTCATTAAGATTTGAGGCAATATTTATGCAACTATTATTTATGAGTAAAATTATATATCAATAAATAAATTAATTTTGTGAATGTTGAGTTGGTAAATAATTCAAACAATGGTATGTTGTAAATATACAATATTTAGACACTTCATACACAAACATACATATTTTTACAGTTTAGGATAATATTTGTCGCATATTGCATGTCAATTTATTTATTGACGGTTTATAATAATTGAAGACAATAATAATTTATATGTTTCATCACATCACAAAAACCAATATCACGTTTCAGTTAACCATTAAATAGGCTATGTTTAACTTTTGATTTGTAATAAATTATTATTGTTAATGAAAATAGTTGTACAGTCATCTGTTTAAGCAAAGATGGTCGAAATAGCGGTTTGCTAAATTTTTCAAACACAGGTTTTGAGAGTACATTCTGCAATAATATTTATTATATATTCGCACACATAATATTATTGCTGACGGTACCTATATCGAGAAAATACCCTTGAGACCGAAATGAATATAATCATAATAACACGCCAATAAAGTTTGATTTTTTATTAATTCATCATGGGCACTTCTGAATCGATTATAACCGCTGTATGGCAATGATGAGTTTTTTTGTTATGTTACGCCAAAGAAGTATAACTTCTAACGCGCGTACATAAGTACACACACCGATTTTTTATTATCTTTAACTATTGTTAACATTGTATTTTACAGTAGATACATAATTATTGCCACCTCTAGAATTAATAGATGAAAATTATTATTGTAGGCAGGGACAAATTGGCTCTGTTGGACACCGACAAAAATCCTGGTAGGCCGACGAATAGGTACCAAATGCATTTTTATCAAAAACATTTTTATTAAAAAATGCGAACAATAGGAATTTCATGTAAATATAGGTTCCAAGCATCATATCACAAATATTTGAAACTGTTGAATGAGATAATATTATGCAATACGTTCTGGTGCATAGTCAGATGAATTTACATAATAAAAATATGTATAGCAAATTTAAATTCGATCTAAACGACTTGATAAAATGTAGAATCTAATAATGCATATCAACTCACCAATCCACCTCTATTTATAGTAATATTTATACATAACTAACTACATAGGTAGGTATGCACCTACATAACATTATACCTATTTTAAATTGGAACAAGAAACTATCGGATTATGATGTTTTTAAACATTGATGAACCTTAAGAGTCAATAGTACCTATACCTAATTACCTATATTAAATAGCATGGCTTATAGAGAATGTATAATGATGTCTCCAAAATTTTGAGTCAATTGCAAACTCAATTGGAAAGTTTACTGAAATATTATAATTATTAAGTACTTATGTACTTAAGGTATTTTTTTTTTACAAATGGTAACTAGGTATAATGCACGTACTAATGAAAACATTTTGATCTAATAATATGGCTTTATACTCAGCTTTAAAACGACAACTTTACAATAAATACTCTTTTTCTGTATTACGTATTATATTTTATGCGATAATGACTTAATATCGATTTATAGGTTGAAAAGGAAACAGTGTAATAATGACATCTGTACTACTCTAAAGTTTAAAGATTATTCGGAGTTAGCTCCCAAAAATGCCTAAAATTCTTCATTTTCTACGTATAATACTCTGAATATTAACTAACTATTTAAAGGACTAGCAACTACTAGAAAGCGAGGACTCACCTTACATTAAGTGTAGACAATAAAGCTTATGAAGATGAATGAAAGTATTGTAGACAAATCATATTATAATATTTGGCTAGTCGTGTTTTATCGGTACCTATCTCTCTAGCGGTATATAGCCTACATATTTGGCAGTGATAACTTCGGTTGCTATGGCAACAGCGGACTGTGGAGTAAACGGGGGCAGACAGAATAACCAACCAGAGCAAATACGTGTTAAAGCCGTGTTTTGTTTATTTGTCATATTAATTATTCCAGATCTGGTCGGTTATGGCGCGGTTGCGATTTTACGTACCAGAGGCGTAGAGACTCGTAAATAAATTTAAACTGTTTTGATGACACAATTGCAAGTTACTATACAAAGACATATTTTCATTAAAAAAAATCTTCAATGGACATGAAGAAAGATTTATTTTTATTTTCAGCGACAGAACATGATGCCAATGCATTTTTTAAATACTTTTAGCCATTTTAAGTAGAATTGAATTCATTTTCTGTTAATTCTGTTTTGTATGAAAAGTTATTTTGACACCATTATTGGTTGCTAAGCGGATTGTCCTAGCAACTAAATTATTAATATTCACATACGTTATTATGGAAATCAAAATAAAATGTCTATTGTCATATATGTCAAAATAAAATGTCAGTATTCTATGATCGTTTAAGCTAGTCAAGTCAAGTATACATGATTCAACAGAAAATTTAAAAACGATGTATATAAAAAGTTCTTTTTATCTTGTAATTATTTTAAATATGGTTATAAAAAATCTATGAAAAAAAACTTATAATTTTTATAACGCATAACATAAGTACCTATTTGCGTTTCCACGGGAGGGATAAGACGCGGTCTGAACTATTCACAATCACAATACGTGACACTGAGTTTGTATTATTCAATTCGCTGATTATTTAATATTTATAAAATAACCGAAATAAAGCAAAGCGATTTTGGCAAAAAAAATATCCGTTGTCAATTCTGATACCATCATCCTTCTCATCATCATCCCTGCGATTCATCCACTATTCGCCAAGAGGGCATAATGTAGTTCTTGGTGAATGGATATATTTTTTTTAATTATTAATAATCACGTCCTCGCTTTTTCATACAAGGTGGTTGTTAGTCATTTTGAACAATCACAAACACCCAGGCTTTGATTTTTATTAGATAAATAAATTGTGTCTTCACCGGAAATCGACCCCAGAGCTCCCGGATGGAAGGCCAGCGCCTTACGCACTTCGAGAGCCTCCCAGTAAATGGGTACTTATCTATCTGTAGTAATAAGTATACAAATAAACCATTGATAATATTATTGTTATGTAAATATGAAAAAAGATCAATACCATTTTCATATTTATTATGCTTATTTTCGAATAGAATAAAAATATTAAATCGTTCAGCATATTTTTATTTCTACGCCAGTGTAATTTAAAAAAAAAACTGGAAATAATTAACGTAGAATATACGACTAATAAACTCGGGGCTTTGTTCCAGTACGCCTCACAGATAATTTTGTTTCATATGTATGTATGAAATTAACATTGTTTAGATAACCGTACAAAATACATAAATACAATATGCCCAGTTAATTTGTGTACAATGGGCTCAGTTGAAATAAAACAGAAATAACACACCATCATATGAATTATCGAGCGAATATCGTAATCCGTAGCTATTTGTTATTTTAATGAAATGTTTGAATACCTACGGTAAATAATCAAAACGTAACGATCGAAAAATAAAAATAAACTGAATGATATTAATTTTTGCGTAGGATGATAATGTTACGTTTAATTCAATCAATACAATCTTGATTGAATGACATATTAAATAATATTAGGATATCGCATTTGAATCACCGATTAATTTTTCTTTTACCTGTACTTACTCAGGTACACGAGAGCGTTTTAGTTTTTTGAACACTGGAAAATTATTGTGTCAAACATTTTAACACTGTAAATTGCATATTCTTCTTTTGTATATAAGACAATATTATATTATTTCTAAGCGGATACAAACGACTTGATTCCTTATTACTAAAACTATGTAATTAACAAGATAACAGTGGCAAAGGGTGGAGGTAGGCTGTTGAGATCCGACATAAATAGTGCACACTAAATTTTGTCAGTCAAACGTATTTAACAAATACGACAATATGTAGATAGTGTTTATTATTTTTTTTAATTCAAATAAGCCCTGCATAATCCTAGCCATGGTAGATAATGTAGTCAAAAAATATTTGTTCATCGATAAAATATCGTAAATTATGCCATTATGGTTTGGTTTAGGCAGGGCGTAATAATTTTTAAAAAAGACTAACTAACACGATCTGTAATAATATGTATTCTTAATTTACAGAAAACAGATAGGTACATAAATATTTATGAAAAAGTGCGCACTATTTTTGACCATAACGTACCTAAACTATTACGGTTTGGTTGAGGCAGGGTTTAATTGAATTTAAAAACTAACAAATACCATCTGCAAATTGTATTCAGAGTTCAACGATAACAATTAAGTAAGACCGTTTAGTATGCACTATTTATGTCGAATCCTAAGAGCCGACCTCCACCCCTCGCCACTGCAAGATACTATGATATACTTACTTTATTGTATGTTATATAGTCAATAGTAATTAAAACTTAGACTCAATTGGTGTCATCTTTACTACATATCTCTTTACATTGTAGTGGACTACATAAGCACACAAGTAAATCATATAGGTAAATTCACTAATTTCGTCGTTATATCAAAATTGGTTGGGTCAATATTCACATTCATTCCTTTCTTCCCACCGACTTCCAAATCGCTTATTTATTATTGTCACAAGACCAAGTGACCGACAGTTACGGAACATAAATCGACCGTTTTTGCGAAGAAAATTCAGTTACTCCAAGACAGCCGAGCGCGTAGGCTAGTTATCGCGCTCTATCTGATTCAATATATATATATATATATATATATAAATATTCGACCTTCGTTGCAATAAATTTGTTACGGTTTGAGTGAACGTCGCGTCTATATCATCCATTCAAAAGTGTATCGTCCGTTTACCAGTGCGTGAGCGCGTGAACACCGAACCAGTTCTAGTGCGCGCCAACCTTCTCAACATCAAAGGTCAGTGCCGTGTATTCTCGTGTAAATCGCCCCCCCCTCCAGATCCGGAATCCACAAGCATCCTTCAAAATTACAGTCCACAAAAGCGCAAACCAAAAATGTATAGGTAAGTGGAGATACAGGTACCTATATTATAAATATATAGTATCTATTTGGTTGCTAGTCACTGGCTTGTCTTGTTGACTTATGGTAGCGTGTCGGACGAGGTTATTGTTATTATAATTTATATTAACAAATTCACACGGATATATGGAAAAATTTCGACTTTATGAGCAATTAGCGATTACACTTTTTCCGCGTCGACGCCTCCGATAAACGTCTCAAGCAACATGGCCACACGTGCTTTAATTGCCTTTCCTACAATCGCTATCAACAAACGATTCGATTCGTTTCTAGAATAATAATATTCAAAACTGTATTCGTCAACTAAATACTATATCGCTTTTGAGGTCAACCGGTTTATAAGTATTATAGTAATTTTGTTATTAATAAAAATATACGATTAAAATGTATAAACTGAAGCTTGTAAATATTAAAAAAATATATTTTTTACTCATAAAACTATATTAAAACAAATTTTTAATACGCTTATTTTTAGATCCCAGTATACAGAGGTAACATTCAGAACACACAACGTTGTTAATCTACGAGTAATCGTTCGGTGGTGTTGGTTGTTTTTTAAAATTCAATTAAAGCTTACCTAAACCAAAATATTATATTGTAGGTATACTATAGAGATCTGATAAAAATAGTGTACACTTTGTCAGTAATACTGAATTGTTTTAATTGAATTAAGAGTACAAATTGCAGATAGTGTCAGTTTTTTTAAACTCATGTTACACCTAACTCAACCACAATAAATATAACATATTATTTTATATACATCTAAAAATTTAAAATCTAGATATTTTATAGATAGACAAATATTTTTTGTCTATTATTTATTATGGCTAACTGCAATTTATATTCTTAATTCAACGAAAACAGATAAGACTTAGCAGTGGCGGCTCGACGACTTTCTAGGTGGTGGGGTTTAGCCATTTATTATTAAATATACATACCTACCTACTTTCTCACATTATACATTATATACCAAGATACGTATAATAATAATTATATGATGTAATATAATGAGGAATTGAGTAATTTTTCAGAATAAATAAAATGATTATCTGAGTCGTCACTTAATCACATCTAAAAAGCGTGCTTAAAAATATTAACTTAATTAATACCATGGGGTCATTTGATTCGCTCCCCAGTATGATAAAATAAATTAAATAGTTAATTTAATCATATAATTAAGTACATATGTATATTATGACAGTGATAAAATATCGAACGTGTATTTTTGACAACGATGTGGGGATGGTCCCTACGAACCCTTAAGGTAGAGCCGCCCCTGAGACTTAGTATGACTGACAAAGTTTAGTACTTATGCATTTTTTATGTCACATTTCAACAACCTACGTCCACCTTTCGCCACTGATGATGTATCTTGTTGTTATCGGGTATCATTCTTATCGATTGAATTTACTTGAAAAATAGGTAAATTATAATATTATTTGTAAAGTAATTTAATTAATATAAAATGTGGTTATGCAAAAGTGGCCATTTGAAAGCATGTCAGAGAGCACAATTAATTCTTTTCCATATTTCAGCAAAGTCAGATCAAGATAACCAACGTGCATAACTTAATGTTTATTGCTTAGGTAAAATTGCGGATGTATATGAGATAAAGCGCGCGCCGAACACGTTAAAAGTTGTAAGTTAAAAATTGATATGCGCAACTCCTTTGCAAACCTCAAGGCCTGCATATTTTTAATTTCAACCCCTTGCGCGCCGCGGGGGGCTAACATGATGTACATATCAGTCTCACCCAGCGCGGCCAGGAAATTAATGTCTAAATTTAGCTGCCCGTGAAGAGAAATCATTAATTAAACTTGAGAAGGAGAAAGCGACCGTGCTTGACCGAACACCTCGGGGTAAATAGTGTTGAAGTTCAATTCAGAATATTATTATCTTTTACAAACGCTTTAAGTTTACTTTATGTGTATAATCGCTTTCATTTCTATTAAAAGTTTAATTTTATCTAATAGTTGTGTTTTTAGTGACAAAAGTTAAGACTTATCAAACTGCTGATATTGCAGATATTAAAGTTAGAAATAGAGTAGAGTAAACTGCAACTGCAGATATTCGAGAAAGAAATACGATACGAGTATAGTCATATCATAATATAACCTCCCAAACGAATACGTAGGTACTTACTTATATAAAAAATTAACCACGTATGTTATGTAGCATAGCTGTTATTTTAGATATATGTATATTAATTTTAGTAACACCACGTCGTTCTAGGAAAACGATATATTGATATTTTTACTAGTTAAGTTGGCAGTATAAATGATTTATCGAATTTTTTGTCGTCGGGTCCTTACGACCCGTCAGTCAGTACCTTGAGCCTCCAAATCTTTTTACCCGCCACTGCAGTAACCAATATAAACTAGACGTAAATGTAAAGGTACTAACAATTATAATATACCATAAAATTGTATGGTTATCAAAGATTTTTCACAAATTGCATCAAATAAAACTTTATTTATTTTATTTCACATGGGTAGCTAAAATTGCCAACACCGATCGTTCATTCGTGAGGTGGGTCAAATTAATAACAAATTAGTATTGCCTGAGATAACAAAGCCATAACCCTGTCATTTCGATTAATCTCGGCAAATGGGATTTTTATCAGTGGCATACGTACTGAGTTGATTTATTTTCGTCATCCACCGTATCAGACCGATGGCGCTGTCATCTAATTATAGGATGGGCGATTGCGTGCCCCTGCCCTATATCCGTGATAACGACGCCAACCGACGTCCTTACCTCGCCTACAGAGGCGAATTGAGTATATAAGTTTAAACATCGATGGATTCGTCCACATACGTTGTATTCTCCAGTATTGTAATTCGTCTCTGTTCTGGCAGAACACACTAACTGGAGAATACTAGTTTTGAGTAATTTGACTTTGAAGTTGTTAAAATGTTTGAAATTGTCTATTATGTGAGTTTATTAAGTAATCGTAAAAAGGATGACTTTAAAATAGAGACTGTTTATTTATTAAGAAGGTTTCCAGACGGTAAAGTTTGAAATAAGGAACATTTTAGTAAACCAACTCAATATGTCATTTTTTCGAATTTGTGTCTTCTGCCAGAACAGTGACGGTATGTTGTGAGAAAAGTTAACTTGAGAGATTGGAATATTTTACGCGAACTTTTTGTGTAGGTACCTACCTACACATTGGACATACACTATCTGTATTCTAAGGGTATTGATATGCATAATGTAGACAACAATGCAGTATAATAATTAGATACATTTTAAATTTAGTTATGAAAGTATCTTAAGACTCTGTTGGAATAAAAACTTTTATATTTTATAAAATCGGACACAGCATCTTATATCCCGTTTAATAACCTGGTTTCACATTCTACTTAGTAAGTTAGACAATATTCATGTTGTGTTAGACTTATGGGACCAAGGTAATGATTGTGTGATAACATAGTATTTTATGGTAAAGATTATTGAAATATGTGACCAGTAAACCAAAGGAACAAAAATATTGTGATACAAGAAAAAGAACACCATTACATCACCATTTCAAATTTTGAATATAAAATATTATTAATTGAACTGACGTTTACGTGGCGGAACTTCATTATAATGATTACAAGTTTTTTTGTTATCGTTGAATTTACAAAAAAATAATTTATAAGACTTCACCTGAAGAACGGTATGTGTAAAATTTTGGTGATTTATAGGAGCTAAAAGAAACTGTTAATTTAATCGAACAATAGAAAAAAATGATATTCAATGTGTGTTTTTAATATATTATAGATTACAGTATTATATCTTATTTTTTTATCAAATTTTATCGAAATGTGTGTAATTTGACGTAGAGCAATCTTGGAAACTCAAGTCAACAAAGTCAATTAAAATTAACTTCCATGAGGAAGGTAAAAAATAAATAAATTATAAATAACGATGTGAATAAACATTTATTAAGACTTAATAGAAAACGCGTTGCGATTATTCCAGTAACTATCTACGAAGTAGTTAGTCACAAAATCGAAGTATTGTGTATACTTTTAGTAGGTTTTGTTGCCGCAACTGAAAATATATCCAATCCGCTTCTGTGCAGCGACGCCCGAGCTTATCACTTGCCTCATTCTAAACGACGTCCGTCAATCTCCAGTTTTACGATTCCTCCGATACACACCGGCCGACAGTCATTGGATCGAGGCTAATCGTATAGCTACTTCAGGAATTGAATAATTTACCTTTGATTTATCACCGAACACAATAATATCGTCGAGATAACAAGTATTAATTACGATATGTGATTTAATTAATCTATTTTTCTGACCGACATTTTTTGTTGTTGCGAAGATAGATCTATGAATATATATCGCATAATTTTCAAGAGACAACGGTCGTAAATTTAACAGTTATCTTTAAAATATGGAGAAGGTAATCACCGACTTACCTACCAACGAAGAATTTTCGACCTTATTAATCAAAATGCTGTTTCGAGTGTAGCTTACCTGAAAAAGAAAATGAGATATTAATTCTACATATAATTAAATTACAGGTTTGTACATCACGATTATTATAATGACGGGTTTAACATTGTCCCAATAATAAATTAACACGTTTGACATATGATATTATCAAAAAACTTGTAGGCGTTTAAACGCCTATTACCAACTACCTACTTATTGGTATTTGTATCACTTACAAATATTGGACACAAGCATCAAGGATTTCAATAATTATTAATTATAAAGTATGAATATATTTCGATAATAACCGGAAAGTTAAAATAATACTGTAAGTAAGTGGTAAGTTAATATATTGTTAGTAAAGTGCAATACATAAATATATATATCATATGTATTCATTTTAACTTTAAAAAAGGCTTAGATGCCCAATGAGAATAGTGTAGTTTAACAGTAGTATATTTTGTAATATAAGTAAAACAATCATTGACACCAAGGCTTTGAGAAAATCATATATATATATATATATTGTTTCCTCACCGGTATCGAACCCGGAGCTCTCGGATGACTGCACCACGAGAGCCGCCAGCATGGCCTACATTTATAGCGTAATTTTTCAGTGCAGTTTATTTAGCGGGAGTCGATCCCGGGTCTGACAAATTCACATTTTTATAACAATAAATAAAAACTTTGTCATAGGCCGGACACATAGATCATAGAAAAAAATGGCCGATGGACGAATGCCATAATCCAGTGGTATCTGAGAGATGTAAGGTGATCAAAAGGCCGCCAAAAACTTGGCTCTAGAGTCTAGAGTCTAGATTGACGAAATATTACCTAAGGTTCGGGTGAATTAGATACGTTACAGCGAAGAATAAAGAACTGAGAATAGCAAGAAATTTTGATGAGGCTTTCACCCAACAGTGGATTGAATCAGGTTGATAATGATAATATTTTGTCAAATTATCGTAAAAAATATTGAATATTTGTCATAGCAAAATAAATAAACTTAGCGTTTAGTGTACAGCAAGAAGTTTGGCACAAGCAGCGTCTCTAAAATGCATTCAATAAAATTATGACACTGTCAAACTAGTCGCTTTTATTTTAACTGAGTAGTAAAATGAGATATGAAAACATTCCGAATAATTGTAGAGCTATTAACACCGATGTCTGAGTTGAATTTCTTCACCTCGCCGCCTCCTCCACATTTCCTCTCGCCTGGTTTCCCTCTCGCAGCATGAGGTCTTGTTGGCCATTAGCCAACCTTTCTCTCGAGATATCATAATTCACATTTAAAAGCTCAACGTGCCGTCTCTTCTTTTTATTATTAATAATTATATCCGAACGCGTAGGGCTGTAAAATGTATCAAATTATAAAACAAAGCTGATTTTTTTATTACAGCCGTTGCCAAGTTTTGACATTGCTATTGTTGTTTTTTTTGTCACGGAGATGATATTATATTTTTATTTATAAAATTTGGCAAGCATCATTGATATACAAAATTCAATTTGTTGCGACTGAAAAAGCTGCGGCAAGAGTAATTTTTAATTTTAGTTGTAAAATCAAATACAATATGCTTTCTGTTTCAAAATTAATTACGCATTATTTAAGTTTATTTATTTTTTATTATTTTACCATCAAAATCTTCCTAGAAGTTTTATAATTTTATATTGTGATATACATATTGAATGCGTGGTGACCTCAGTTTTAGATAACTGCTCCTGACATGTGGTAGGTAGGTGTGTGGTGAAAATGTATGCTAGGTTAACAACGATGAAGTTATGGATGGGCCACAATATGCTCGATCTTTTGACTTAATTTTCGAAATAATAAAAAATATATTAGATTCTACAGGTAGGTTTATAAGTCGATAGCTATTTTGGTTGTCACACTATGGCAGTCACATACTGACTAGGTAGCATTGATAATTATGTAATAACCGAAATAGCTATCGATTATTAAACCTACACGTAGAAGTAAATATTTTAAAAATCTGTTATTATTTAGCCTTGTGACAAGAGAGTGAAGAGACATTCTTGAATGCTATTAGATGGCGGGCTTTTTTTTTAAAACTCATATGTTTTTTTATCATAGAAACAAAGATCACATGCTCCAACGTAACTATAGAAGGAATTATTTTCTTTATATCAAAATATAAGGTTATTGATAGATAACTAATATGATAGTGTTAATATTAATTTACAAATATTTCACCATATGGGACATACGAGTTTATATGGTTGGTTTGTATCATTTATCGTGGCTGAACAATTTGTCTACAGTAGATATATTATATAAAGCACTAAAAGATGTTTATTCCTTTAAAGATGGGTAGCCTATCTCCATGACGACTTTGTTTACTTTTACAGAGTTATAAACAATTCTGTTGGTCATAAAACCGTGTTATCAAGACACGGCCATCCCTATACATTGTTTATCATTCATTTAACCGGCGGCTCGCGTTGTCCACAATAACTCTTTCATGCATATTTTATGACACTATCGAAGCATGCACTTCGGAATTTTGTTTAATGATATTTTTAGCATAATCAAAGAAGACTCATTCCTATTGGCCACATCTGTTTTTTGTACTATTTTGTTGACAAGAAACGTGAACGATAACTTGGGCGGCTATTATTCACAACTTAAAGAAAAGTTCTTGTCACCGTAGCGTGGTAATTTTACAACGCTATAAAAAAATACATGAAAAGTCAAGAATGCGGAAGCACAGAGATTTTAGAAGTATGCTTTTATTATACATATCAAGTGGAATGGCTTTGTAGCGGCGCATCAGATGTTATTATGAAAAGCTTTAATAAAGTATCAAAATTTTCCTGAAAGGTGTTCCAGGAATAAAATAATTACGATGGTCACACTAAAAAATAACAACAACAAAAAGAAAAAAAAATTTTAACATGTATTTTTACATACATAAAACACTGTTTTTTTCTATATTGATTGTCTAACGTTGACACCTCGTATCTGACATTTGATATTTTCGATAGGGGGATTTAAAATGTTATAAAAATCATGAAATCAAATTAAAGATAAGAAATCAAAAATACAATGACATAAAAAAATAAACTGAATTATTTTTGGATTACCTAAGCGTATTTTAGTTTTTATTTAATTTCATTTTATAGTTTTTGTAAAACATTGTAACTCCTTCCTGTCAAAAATATTGAATGTCAGATACGAGGTGTCAATAATAGAGTATCGATATTTTTCTTTTATGGTATTTACTGTAATTTCTTGGTGAAAATACATTGAATTAGTAGTACCTTTATAATCAGGGCCGGTTTAATCCGTTTCAAAGGGACATCGTGAACTAGTAAGTACAAAATAGACAATACTACAGCTATTCTTGTGGTAAAATTAGACAATTAAATTTGAAACCTTGAACACATGCTAACAGATAATAGTGAACATTAGAGTTCTTTAAACGCCTAGAAAAAGCAGCTAGATAATAGATATGTCGCAGAAAATGACGGTGACAATATATACTATGATTGATTGTTGTTTTGACATTCCCCCAGTGTGACTTACCGTGGAAAGTTTTACAGTGCAAAATATTTTTTAGAAGAAATAACGACACACATGAAAAACTATAGTAGGTACCTAGGTATAATCGTATTTTTTTCGAAATGTATGATGATAATAAACTGAGTATAAGTATACTCGATCCGATTTAAGACGGCAGTAATGGCTAATAAGAATTGATCAGTAAAATGTACCTAATAGTGTAAATATTAATAGTAAATGTACAAGCGTCATTAGTATTTTAATTTTAAAAATTAATATTAATTAAGAGAAGGCAAGTAAATTTTAGCGAATTTATTGCTAAACTGCATAATTTACTAATTTATAAATGTTACATACGTCAAAGAAACACACATACAATGTTACATGGTTATATGTTACATTTAGCTGACTTGACTTTTATAGCGGATTAAAAAATGACTCTACTACCTGATCTGGGCCGCCTCATGGAGAAGTTCCTTAAGATATTTTTGTTTTACGAGAAATGTATGTTAGTCACATGCTCAATTTATTAGGTCCATACTTTGGGTTCCAACACAAATTACAAAACAACATTAGGTATTTATAAGCCTGACGGATAGCCGCTCGGCCAGTGGATACACTATAATTTATAAGTTTGAAATCACTTCTTAGCATTACTGTTGTCCATCGTTATCGTCGCCGATTAGATCCTCGTTACCCTCAACGATTGTCCGCACATTCATTCGTGCCCTCGTAGTTCTGAGGCATATTGGTAAAATGAATAGGAGTGACAACCTTAATTTAGTCACTTTAACAGAATCCTTCTAAGTTATCTTCGTTCTTCATCTTTTCCAGTGATTATCAGCCTATCAGATTGCAAGAAATATGATGGCAAAGCTACCGAGTATTCGTCTTACGCACGAAATACAATCTGTAGTCTCTTCATACCAAGAGCGTATTCTGGATGAGCAGTTCCTCCAGAATATAGGCCTTCTTTGTGGCCCTTGGTTGTGAGTATGCAATTCGGAGGATCTTGATCCGGAGGATATTTGTACAATTAATCATATTACTATCAACTGAGTGATGTTTAGAATATACCTAGATTGTAAGTGATATCAGTTCTCTGGGGTGGGTGTGCAAATTTGCGAGATTTCATCGTCGTGTTAAATTCTCTTTCACCTGCACGGATGGTATGGTAGAAACATGGCGCAGGACCAATAGAAATGGTACGATCATGATAGGTAAAAACATAAAAAATAACCATGTCATTCTCGATAGTAATAAATACGATGATATGATTGGTGTATTATTTGTAGTAAAAGTACTATGTAAAAAAGCCTCTTTGATTATGTTATGTATTGTAAAAATATCCACATCACACTTTGATAGCCAACACTTGGTTTGTATGGGCAGCAGGACATGCTATGGGGATATTTTTATGAGTATGACACGTACAGGGCTCGAGCGGGATGATTTGGCGCTCCTCCTCTGGCCATAATCCGGAGTGGCCGCACCGGAACGAGCCCCGGGGGATTCCGGACATAACGCCCGACGCTGGACATAACATACCCATCAAAGATATACCAGTAAACGCTTCATGCACTAAACCTACTGAAGATCATATTTTGCAACGTCGATACACAAGGTTTTATTCGATACAGATAGTGTTCGGCGTTTCGGTATTTTGATATTGTTGGACTACAGTGGCGTACCTGTTCGAAATAAATAATGTTATTTTATTTATTGTTAAGACATTTTAATTTAGAAATCATGATAATAATATTTTTTTCTAAGATAATAAAATAGCTAATAAGTGAATTTGTTATGATTTTTAAAACGCAGATAATTTATTATGTTATAAGTATTTTTACTGTTTGTAAAATGTATGTCTACCTACTATTTCTTTAAGCTAAATTTAGTCTGTGCAGGTCCATAACCGACTGCGCAAATATCGTCGTCTTTCAGGTATCTTTGTCCTGAGCTTTTTCTCTCCAGTTAGTATCAAACATTAGGTAGGTATCTCGTTAAAAATAAATAAAAATATGCTCAACGAAATACTTGATGTACATACTAATGTTGTTTCAAATGTATGGTAACTAGATAATGTAGTTTTGCCTTTAAACCTGAGATTATTTAGACACTGATTGAAATTGTACCTATTCAAAATTTTAATAATATGTAGGTAATTATATGATATACTCTAAGCATTCTAAGCGAATGATGGCCAATTATTGAATTGATAACAAATGCAAAACCAGTTTGGTAACTTTTTCTTCTTTATTTATTATGCACTTTTTTATTATGATTGTGATAGATAATTAACAATCAAATTCAGTCCTCTCGCTCTCGATTCTTCTTCAAATATCTCGCTAGTAGTTAATATTTAGTTAACGTCGAAGTTAGTTGGAAACTCTAAGCATCCGAACGAACAGCGTAGATGAAAATTACATGCATAGACAGATTCATAGTCTAAAAAAACTATTCGACAGCATACAATATTCAAGAAAATTAATGTTCAACAAGATATTACAAGATAATGATTGCGCATTGAATCCTTTTTTATATAAAAAATAACATGTTATAGGTAATAAGGATTCTTTCATACCATTAAAAAGTTCTAGTTTACAACCAATTACTTAAATTAGTTACAGCACCTAATCGGTATTTTAAATTATTAGTGATTAAAGTCCTGGAAATAAAATAAATCATCTGCTGTCGATTTTCCTTGAACCAGACATCCATGAACCAATATAAAAGTACCTATTATATACTATTTAATCAAAAGCAAAACTTGAATTATTATTTATTAAAATTCATTAGGCTATTCGCATTGCAGAATAAGTATGGCATTAAATCTAGCATTTTTTGATCCCACAAATAGCTTCGAATTTTCCATAGAGACGCTAGAATATTGCACCAGTTTTATTTGAAAATCAACGTACGGACCTTTTGTAGATACCTACATAATATCCTACTGTTGGTAACTTAATGTAATAGTAAGTACACACGCGCGTTCTTGCTCGATGGTTTTACGCTCATTTCAACATGGCTCGATGGTTTTTTGTTCGACATCGAACAAATTGCGCTATGCGAAAAAGATTGAAGGTCCGTAATTCTTGCTCGATACAGTTTGAGTGATGGAGTGAGGACGCACCGGAAAGTCTCGTGTGGCCTCGATCTCGCTCGTGGTCGAAGTCGTGGTGGTGCGACGGTGGCCTCACAGCGTCTTGTGTCGAGTTGCTCGACTGTATGGACGCAATGACGAGCATGGTTCCATGTCAACATGCTCGATCAAGCAAAATCGTCGAGCAAGAATGTTGGTGGGTACTAGGCTTAACATCCGTGGTGTCACTGCCAAAAGTCTCGACGCCATGTTATGAAGAAATTGCAATTTGAAATTTGACATGTCCTCTAAAATCAGCCATAGTGTTAATTTCTTTGTGCTTTGTGTGCATGTTCTATATTATATAGGATGACTTTAATGACACATAATCCTTTGTTAACTGTAAATACCTAAATAATCGACTTACCAACTTTTGACAGCAACCCCACGGTAATAGTATTTAATGATTTTTTAGACGTTTTGTTAGTTCTGAAACAATTTAATTTCTATCTTTGCTTTGTGAAAATAATAATTAAGACTTGTTGTTTTGAAATGTCAATTTCTCGTATTTTTCTTTTATTTTGAAAAAATTTAGCATTTTTCCTTCCATACTAAGTACTTTTTCCTAACCCTATCTAGCATATTTTTGTGAATGACAGATAGTTGGCAACATTGTTTGCATTGATAATTAATTTATAGTAGGTATGTACCTAACTGTTTGTGTATAAGATCCCTTATGTACTTTGCAACTGGTATGTAAAAATATAAACGTTACTGATATTCTACTATTGTTTTTGGTAAAGAAGGGTGTAAAAGTAAAATTTACGTCACTGTCAACAATCTTACAATATAGCAGCTTGCAAAACACACAGCTGAAGTTGTCATACGGTCATAACCGAAATGTATTTGCGAGCGAGCGGAGGCCAGTGGCGGGAAGGCCCTTCGGGGACTGCGGTCATGTTTTCGCGCTTTACGGCTT
Source organism: Rhyacophila brunnea (assembly GCF_057557595.1). Taxonomy (NCBI): domain Eukaryota; kingdom Metazoa; phylum Arthropoda; class Insecta; order Trichoptera; family Rhyacophilidae; genus Rhyacophila; species Rhyacophila brunnea. The sequence continues at coordinate 16,964,721 of NW_028233170.1, forward strand.
ATCGTTTCTATCTGGTCGGGAGCAAAATATTCACCGGTCATAACTTTTTACGCCCGGATGACGTGGCGAAATAACAAAGAGTACTAAAAGAAATTTGGCAGGATTTCGGAGGACAGGGAGAGAGAGGGCCCACTTACAAGGGAAGTCAAAAATTTTCAAAAACTACGACACTGCACATTGGTTTTATACGACACAAGTTCAAGTATTCGAATTTCGTATATAACATTTTCACAGACGCGAGTTATCGAGATTAGAAAGTTTATTTTGAGATAGAGATGTTTAAAATCACTTTATCTCGAAAAGTAAATCGACGACGTCTGCTTTTTACATTTTTTGTTTGTAAATCGACCATGGAGAATCTACTGGTGAACGATCGATTGATAGACTTATTAACTTGCATGTAACCGGGGTCCCACAGTTAGATGTAAATTGTACGTAAAACATTTCACCGTGGCACAGTTCGCCGTGAGCTTTCTTATCGGAAAGAGATGACAGTATACTATGTGGTCTCTAATTTTATTAGTATCAATATGAACATTAATTCAATTTTCATAGCTGATTTTGGAAAAATTCATAAAGTTAAGAATGAAAACCTAATATAACCTAACCTAAAAAATAATCCAGTGTATCGGCTAGTTTCAAAATTTGTTTGCTGCTGGCTTCCTGTAAAGTGAAAACGAAGAAGAACGGTGTTTTATTTAGACATGAATTTTATGTCAGTACTATACCTACGACCTAAAGAGGCTATACGGCCATATATTTCCGGTACAAAATTTCACGTTGAAATGTGATACGGCGAACTGCATACGTATACGTTGAGATACCATATTTGGAGTACCAGAAGACGATAAAACACTGTAAAAATGGTACTATTAATGTAGTCGATAAAATGTACTAGTACAGTAGTTTTTGACTATCTTGTTCACACTTTATAAATTGAGATGAACCGTGATAAATGAAGACATATTTACCGTTCAAAATTATAAAATATATTGTTTATATTTAAATTATTGCTCTATTAAAATAATATATATATATATATATATAATTTATTCTTAATAATTAATTATGAAGACTTTGTAAATGTATATAAATATATCAAATTGTATTTATTTGAGTATAGTAGAATGTGTATAGTCACACTAAAAAGTTCATCAAATTGCTGGGAAAATAATATTGTCTTTATTCGAGTGCTAGTTTCTCTTCAATGGCTTCAGCCTTTCTGACTGCACCACAGTCGGTGTAACTGCGCTGTGAAAATTTTATTTCTTTTTGAGTATAAAATAATATATTCACAACTTCTTGTGTCAACTCAAATATTCAATATTGCCGAGCGCTGCTGGCTGCTACTGCATCGCTGACTGCAGCAAATATTTATTCTGTCAATGTTATTGCTCGAAGACCTTTCACACCATTCCACTGTTTAATATGGCAAAGGTGAAACAATACAACATGGGGTGAGTTTTTCATTGCGGATTTATTGAGTGATATGAACGTGTTATGAAATGGCTTCCTCTTCTAAAATAAAAATGTACCTAAGTATATAGGTATCTCATATAACTATTGTATTTACCACCTAAGTTTTATGTAAGCATATCTAATAATAAGGCGATAATAACATAATGAGAGCAATTATAGTAAGTGTACAGTGATTTTTATTAAATCGACTTATACACTATTTTATACATGTATAGGTAAGTAAGTAGTTTAAATAATATGTCTATTTTTTATAAGAAATACCTAGTAGGTTCCTATCTATATATTAAAAATTCTATTAAACAAATAAAAAAACATTTTGCCATTTTGTTGCTGTGATAATTGGAAAATTCAGATACTCATCTACTCAACTACTCATCTAATTTTATTAAATTGAAAAAAATAGTTTTTTTTTGCAATTCTTCTTCTTTGATAGCGCTACAGCTCAAATCGTGCCCTGGCTTCCTCCACCGCCGTCCTCTAGCCGGAACGGTCCTCCGCACGTCTTTTCCAGTTCCTGATTTTTATCAGCTGGATTTTTTGCAATTAGGTATAGTGTTTTTTTTACATATCTAGAGATGATTTCCGGTATGCGAGTTATTTGAGAAGCAGGTATTATAACAGTTTAATTAAAAAATACTGATAGTTTTTCGAATACTGTACATAGTCCCTGGTCAGTGCATAGTAGGATGTCATGTCTGATATGATTCCTGAAGTCTGATAATGGTACGGCAATTCATAGAAGAGTATGGAAAAATATTGTTAGGCCAGTGGTACACTACCTACATAACACAATCAAGATGTCTAAAGAAATGTCTGTATCGCAAAGAAAAGATTGTAAGTATAGAAATGACAGTCTGCCAATAGCGGTCATGGTCTTATGTTGATATATATAGCAATCCTTAGAAACACAAGCAATGGTATAGAATTTAGATACTGACGTAAAGGCACATGGAAGAATCGATTCGAAAAAAATGTAGGTATGTTAAATATATAGTAATAATTAGTTATGTTGGCTGGATTTAAAAAAAATCTGTTTCAATGTTTTCTGCTTCATAAAAAATATTGACACTACTAAACACAAGAAGTATAAATAATTATTATGAAACATAGTTGATCGATACTGTGTACTTTGCATAACGTTAAGCATTCAGTCTTTGGCTAAAAGTCATCAACTTAGGTGAAACTTTAACATACCAAGAATGAAATAAGCATATCAGTGACAGATGAACTGCATTTGCGAAAGGGGGACTCCCCGTTATTTATTTTGGCTTATTATTAGGACCTAGCTGCCCCTTTCCGGCGGATGTATTAGAAGCAGTCGACTTTGTTGACAGCGCACGCGTCTGTTACTTCCGATTTCATATAATATCTTCTATAACTGGGAAGAATACGTTCCTACTGTTATAAATTTTTCATTATAATATTTAGTTGGCGGTTACGTATTTTTTATGTTAATCGTTTATCTGTAGTTATTAATTGTTATGTTAATTCCATTTCCAATTCCATTCCACTTCCATTGACAAAACTGATGTTCACGTTTTGAAATGGCATTATAATGATTTTTAATGTTGTATAAATTACTTGAGTTAACGATGTTACTGCTGTTACGTATCAACCATGCGATTCTGTTCTTGGCTTAGCCTTTTCAGATTCTTCAGAAATCTCGTTGACTTACTTTTTGTTGATTAGCCTACATTATATATACATATATACGGCTGTGAATTGCAGAACGCTAACCAGTAATGACACCATTTGAAAATGTGTACGAAAGGGGAGGATTAATACAAGTGCTGTCCGACCTGGTCATCATAAACGACTATAAATAAAGGGCGTCATACGGAGAGCGAGAAAATTTCTTTACTTTAGTCTGGTCGCACATACAAACTCGTCTCGACTGCATCATGAAAAAATTGTCGACGTCACTCATAAAACACATGTAACTTAATATACTGCCGCACATAGCGTAAGTGCAATATTTTTGGTAGAAATAAAATATCTGCTTTTATATATTGTAACAATTAATTTTAGTCGAAATTGCATCGGCGCATGTGGAGATGTTGCTTTTTCATTTGTTTTAGTTAGCCGCATGCCGTCACTGTTCCGGCATGGTCTTGCCTGTGCGCACGGCAGAGAGTTGCAACATTGGTGAACGTTTGCCTACTTTGATTTACATTTCTACATATTTAATTTTTATTTCATTCTTTTTTAGGAATAAAAAATAGTTGGGTTAAAGTAAAATTGAGTAGACAAGTGGTGACCTCCCTCTTGGGTAACTGCTCCTGAAACATTCCCCGGCGTAACAAATAGTAGATGTCTTATGTCACCCATTTAAGTATCATGATACGCCGATTAACATCGGGTGTAGTACGGATGTGCTAGAGGTGGGTTTCATTAGGTTGTCTTTCGGGCTAAAACCCAAAGCAAAAAAACATTGAATGAAGTTTTTTATCATTAAAAAATCAGTAGGTATGCTGATAATTAAGAAAAATAATTTTAATAAAAAAAATCACAATATTCACTATGGCACGGAATCTTTCCCTAAAGGATATTATTTATTTTGGGTCTGTCAACATTGACTTCTTGCCACCTCTCCACACAAATAATAATATCGCATATGGTTTTTTGAATTTCGAATTTATTTCGTATCTCGATATCGGATCTCATATTTGTTCGGTGGGGAGAATATATCGGAGCGCGAATTTCAGAGGAAAATATTTTATATGAAAGGCGTGAAATATGTACCTATCGCATATGAACCTACTTATACCTACGCATCATGTGGTGAATATTTTATTATAGGAATATATAAAGAGACTCCGTATCAAGCCAACACGAAATTTTGAAGAATATATTGGGTTCGTTTACAAAAAGAAACTATTTTTTATTAAACATCTAATAGGTACCTAACATTTTTTGATCGAAGAAGATACAATATTTTCCTAAATAATATCAATTAAATAAAATCTTAAATTGGTTTAAGATACTCGTACGGTTGTACCTTGTCTCTAGTTTTGATAATAAGGCAGTGAGCTATTATATACATAATGTAGAAAAATCATATAAAAAAGCGCCAATACCAACATAGACTCAGTGTTAGTAGGTACTTGATGAAGTTTGTTATTTATGTTGGTTCTTGTCTATTTAGTGAAAGTCAGCGGCTAACAAATTTTGAAAATAGCTGATATAATGGATTATTTGTAAGGTTATGTTGGTTTATCATTCTAGAATTCATGAATTTTGCCGAATTGGATATGAAAATTGTCGCTGTTCCCATCTAGCTTCCAGTAAACAGACTTGTAGATAACTTTACGTTTTCTACTTATCCATTTAATTTTTTTTTGTGACCTACGATTCGCCTTTTGAAAATTACCAATCGACTGACACAGAATATAATATTTGCGAGTTTGCAATTCAATTCCTGGTAATATATGTAATTTACACATCTAATGATTTGAATTATGGTTCAATTAGCACTTTTTAAAATGTTTTCATTTCAACAATGTATTTCTTTCCTAGATAACTTGTGAATTAAACCGATTTTATTTTTACACCGTTTTTATTAGATCGTATTCTTGTTTGTCCGGTGGTTGTTTATCCAGTACAAATCTTGCAATCGATTTTTAACTAACTTCCCGACATTTGAAACTTTTAGAATATATCAGAACACGATGCCAATGCATTCTTTTAATACTTTTAGCCATCTTTAAGTAGAATTGAATTCATTATCAGTTAATTCTGTTTCGTATGAAAAGTTATTTCGGAAGAAATCCGTAAAAAGTAAAACACATTAGACATTGGTTCAATTGGAGTGGTGTTTCTGTGAATTTATAAAATTATTACCGGTTTGTTTATGCCAGAATCACTATTAAAAATTATGGTGTCGGTCAGTGGCGGGCTTAAGAACATGCATACACGAGGCACTGACTAATTTTGAAGCTTCACCCACTATAAAATAATAAATAAAACCTTAATTTCTAACCATCAAGAAATCGATTAAAAATAACAATGGTGGTATCTGTTTCCTAGAATCACATCCTGCAACTAGAAATAATTGTTATCAAAGGTGAAAGTGATGACACGTAATAATATAAGCGGTTTATTTTTATTAATTTTAGACCCCTTTGTTTTTTAGTGGCAAAAATTTTTTCACGCTTCGGGTAATATTGTATACTTACCTACACAATTTGTGAGAATACACAACCTTTTATCATTTTTATATCATTTAATAACTATGACAGGTTTGACTTGATTCAAGGTCCCATTTTAAATATTTTAAGAATTCGGTTGCGTCATCTGTGTTGAAGAAAATCACCGTTGATGTCGGCTTCATTGTTTTAAGACTTGTCAGGTTATTTTAATAACATGACACACTATTTTTTAATGATGGCAATACGCAAAGGATCGTCAGAAGTGCGCACGCCGGATAGTTTTGTACGCCGTTCGTAAAACTATTTCCGGCGCTAAACAAAAAAAGGGCTTGAGAAGATGACGGCGAGCGAGAAGGAGACTCTCAGTCTTGACCTTTCGAAGGAAGCAGACGTCTTGGCCAGTTCCGAGCCTCGGACCCGGGGGCACAGGGCTTTCGATTTCCTAACGTTTTGGAGACGTGGACGATGGCCATCCGAAGGACTTCCCCCCCACGCCAGGAGATCGGAGGAACTCCACGGTCCCCACACGTTTGAAGACGCACTCCTCGATTCCGTCCTGGAAGGAATCGAGGGCAGCGATGAGGCTGGAGAGCCTTTTGTGTAATTGGTATTTATTGTTCTTTTATGTTACGGTCCACCGGAACTAGCTTTTGGGTTTTTGTTCTTATTTGTTTAAATATTATATCGCATTAGGTGCTCGTGATTCACTTAAGTAATTAATCTTCTTTATACACTGTAGCCCGCAAGTTATCTCATATATTAATTAATTATACACTTGTTGAAATTTCTCTACTTGCTTTTCATTTAATTTTCCTTATCACTATTGTCTCTATGCATCATCATAGAGTGGCGCTCAATCCGAGATATTTATATTTATTCCATATTCATTATGCCTTTGTATTAATCTAGGAACCTACACGAATGAGTATAGTAACCGGACGGGTAACTGAGGTCTTTAACGGTAATTGTCAAACCATCCACGACCCTGCCTCCTATTTCCCCGAGTCTCATGCATATCCCTATCCTACATCCCCATCCCATCCTTCCTAAATCCTCATGACAAAAAATCATTATATGATAGACTTAAATAACATTGGTAGGTAATATTGCATAAAAATAAAAGAGTTAGTTCCTATTTTATTTGATAAATGTAAAGATGTTTGTTGTTATTCTGTTATTTTCAAATAAGTACACGATGTGGAGAATTATTTTGAAAATGGAACTCTATAAATTTAATAGCATTGTGATGTTGGTACGAGTTGAAAACATTCTAGATACATTGTACGTGCGCATAGAGGATAAACCATAGAGATTTCAGGGATGACATATTTTCGGTATAAGCGATCGCAGAAAATTCGCATTTTCAGCTAATGCAAATAAAAAGAAAAAAAAACTGCGTGAAAAACAAAACAGTGGGGGATATTCCGCGTAAGACGGACGTAAAATCTGAATCACAGAGAAATAAACTTTACGATTTTGTACACAATATGCGAAATAGAAAATTTTCTCCGCTCCCGTTTTTCCCGTTTTATCATTTTCTCCCACGATTTATTCGCGGGGCAAACGTAACATAAACAAAGAGATTTGGCTGAGATGCGCAGCCGTCAAACGAATGAAACCCGAGAATATAAAATAACGTATGATTTTACATCCCCGGGAACGTGAGCCGCGATATAAACTCGGAAAATATGTAGCGGCATATCGAATGGCATAAAATTGGGATTTTCAATTCGGTTTTGGGAAAATCATCACCCCTTTTTTATGCACGCCACGGGCCTCGGATTTTAAGTCAGCGGTCGGTAACTCGATACGAAGGAGTAAAGTTATAACATTCTAGATTAACAAGAATTTCCTTAAAATACACATGTCATGAACTAATTACAAAACTATTTTTTTTTATATATTTTGATAAAATAATAAACAATAAAAGCAGTTACTAGGTATCAAAATAAATTCATTGCCTATGCATTTCAGAGCAGACATAGATTATAAATAAGAATAAACAGAAAGAAGAGAATTCTGGAATGCATACGTGGCAAGGATGGGCGAAACTGAAATCCCATCGATCTCAACTAACGAAATAGGTACCTGCTAAACGTCGTCATACCGGTATACTACTAAAAGATGGAAAAATAGCTCACACTCGATAATATATTTAAGCCCGGTTGCACATATACTGTTGGGAATGTTGCAACTCTCTTCCGCGCACAGACGATACCATTCTGGGACAGTGACGTCACGCAGCTATACTAAACGAATAATTGACTGGCGAAAGTGAAATTTGTTACATACGACAATCAGATGTTTTTTAGTTAATGTATAATAAAATCACATCAACAAATTCAACGTGTCGTAGTCGAGAGGAGTTTGTATGTGCGCCGTGACTAACAGCCGACAAAAGAAAGACAATAATTTTAAGCATTTCATTCTTCACTGACATAGTGTCTAGGTTAATAGTGATAATGTTTTAAAGTTAAAAATCAATATATTCTTCTCTGTAGTCAAGGCCTAAGAGCGGAATGCAGAAACATTTGTCATAACTAAAATTTTGTTAGTACAAAACACTATGCAGAAACATCGTCCTCAGTTAAGAACATGTTGTCTATGGTTCACCTCATCTTAAAAGCATCGGTCGTTTTTTCACGTCGTCTTAAAAGCTTCTTTCGTTTTTTCTATTGAAAATAATACCATATTTAAAATTTCTCTTTCCTATATTTTAGGTAAATTATTTTGTAATTGTTAAACGATGAAAAAAATATGACAACTGCACTTTATAAATGCTATAACTATAAATACATAATTAATATTTAATTATATTACTCTTATGTTTCCGTTATCAGTCGTATGTAATTTCACAGGCACCGCAAGATATTTTTTTAACATGGTAACACTAACGTCTATTATTACCTAGTAGTTCTATTAGACTATTATCTAGTAGTTACTTACGTAGGTACACAATTAGATTTGAAAATTACGAGGAGTGTAGCAGAAAAATATACATACAACGTCAATATACCACGAAATGAGTTAGGTTAGGAATCTGGTACGTTACGTATGTGATGTGATAGATGTCGCTAAACTACTAAAATGGCAATGACTTCACTTTAAATTCAATGTAGCTCTGCAATGGTAACCAGGAGCACCTGCAGGGCTACTCTAGTAGTAACTGGATGGATGAATAGGATAAAAATGACGGAAATACTTGGAAGTAAAAAGTTACAGGTCACGAAATGTTGAAAAAGCTGTGTGAAACAATCATTTAGTTAGTGGATAATTGTAGTATGTTGACTATAATAATTTAAAAAAAATGATATAGTATGTAGTAGGTACTCCCATTAAACTATGACATGCTCAAGTATATAATACGTTTTAAAAAGTTTCCTCTCTCTGGTTTGAGCACAGCGAGGACGCCATAAAAGCAGTCGGGCGTCGCGCAAGAAAGACATCACTGCCGCCCCAATAATATGCAAGATGAACGGAGTAATGGGGTGTAAAATTATTAGTATAAAGCTTCCGGGTAAGATTCACTGGAGGGGGAGGCTCGGTCGCTATCTCGGCCTGTTTTTCTCGCACCACTTCCAAACCTTCCCCCATTCCTATGAAATATGATAGTATGTGGGTTACCCCTTTTTGCGAGTATAAAATCATAGTATGTAAGTTGGCCCCTTTTGCAAGTATAAAATGATAACGTTTTGAAAGGGTTCTTCAAAGAAGTTTGGAGTACTTCGAAACGACATATTACATATTATTTTGTGACACAGGAATCAGGTTTTATGGTTAATTACATGTGTATGAAATTACCTCTTATAACGTGTTAGAAGTTGACAGCTGTGAACATTAGCTAATTGGCTTACAAATTGATACGTGGTATATTATGATTACTGTAAATCACCGTTAATTAGAAGCAATATTAGTTATCTAGATACGCGTAGGGATTTGTATCAGAATTAGTCGTTAAATCGTATTTTATAAATATATTTCTGACCCATGATTATCAACTGAAGTGAATCTGGGATCCCATATCTACTTGCGATATAGCATTCTACTAGTTAAGAAAGTTTTGTAAGGAAATAATAACGACCATTTGGGCATCATGTAGTCTATAGAATTAAGCTGTATTTAAAGCGTTTTAATTTGTAATGCACCAATTAATTAAAATGGTCGCTATGTCGAGAAGTAAAGTAAAATAAAAATATATTACTATATATTAACACTTAATAGGCCTCCACATACCTACAACCACCACTATATATGAGTATAATAGTGGCGAAGGATGAAAGTAGGCTGTTAAGATCCGATATAAATAGTGTACACTGAACTTTGTCAATCATACCTATTTTGTTTTCATTGAACTAAGACTAAAAATTTTAGACTTAGAATTAAATTTTTAGATTTAATTCTTAAAATTCAATTAAACCCTGCGTAACCAAGCCATAATAGATAATAGTAAAAAAAAATACTCATCTAAATAATATAATAGGTATCTACAATTATTTCTTTAAATCATAGGTAGGTATATCTATATTTTAGATATTATATAGATAGAAGAATATTTTTATGTATTATGGTTTGGTTAGGCAGGACATAAAAATACTAACTAACACATCTGTAATAGGTACGACGTATTCTTAATTCAACGAAAATAAATAAGTATGACTGAAAAAGAATGCATTATTTTTGTCGGATCGCCCATAGCATACCTAGAGGTTCTTGAGGCTGGGCGTTCTTCTTCTTCCAGCGCCAAGCTTATCAGAAGTCTTTCATTGAATGAAAAATTGCAGAAGTTGACACCTCTCGGGATTCCGCATTCTGTAAGTAGCTATGCCAAATTTCTGGTTTTAATTTCTTTAGTCATTTTCATCCTCGACATTAGTTATTTTGTTTTTCCAGTTCTCACATTTTTAAAGCTTCAAGCTAACTAAACACTTATTACATCCATTTTTAGTTTTAATGTTTGTATGCGCATTAAATCGGCAGTTATACCTGATTTACAAAGTAACGTTATATTATTTTATTACTTCCTTGATACGTAAAGCTATGTTTTGATCAGAGATTGAAAATATAATACAATTTACTTATTGTAATAGTAATAAACATATTGAGACTGCAGTTAAAAAGTTTTTACAGTCCCATTTATGACGATATGTATTTTTGTTTTCTTCCACGAATATTCCATTTTCGCATATAAATTTCTAATATATTGCCGTAATATTGTTCGTTATATCTACGTCGACTTCTCTTTTCCTCTTTGTATTTAGTTACGTGGGTAAAAAGAGATACAAGACTGATTTTTTTTCTGTGTCAAATGAAAGAAACAAAAGGCATACTGTTATCATATGAATTCGTTTACGGGTGATAAACTTGAAATAAAACGATCTAGAATTTGCATGAATGGACAAAAATATATCTTATCGCAAACAATGCTGTAGCTATAATATATGTGAACAGTCTTTTTCTTTGATAGATTTTGGAATATACCTATTTATTCTTCAGTAAATAAATATAGAGGAATCTACGACGAAGGACAGCCTAAAATCTGCAAGGTTTTCATATGATGTTTTCTTGTCATGTCTTTTCGCCCATTTTCCATATACCCGGAGACTTGACTTTCGGTACGCAGGTGGTAGGTACCTACTACACTCTACGTCTATAGTGAGAAAACGCTTTAATAACATTTTAATACAACGTTTTTAAAACGATTAGAAGGGGGCGGGGGTTGAGTCACCGAAGTAGGCTAGGGAAGGAGCCCCCCACAAAAATAATACTGTAGGTATTCTAGAACATTATTGATATTTTAATTTGTTATGATCGCTTCCTGATAAGAAAATATTCCCGTACACTACAAGTACATACTAAATAATTTACGGGGAATTTAAGCCAATTCCAAGAATCGACAATACTGAAGATATTGTATTATTTTCTATTTTAATTTTTCAAAAAGGGACAATCCGTTTTACAGCCATGCCAATGGCAAAGTAAAACTACTGCATTTTTAACCAGAAACTCCGAACTTACTGGCTACGTAATTATTTATTTTGGAGCTCTCTGGTTGTCGACTTCAATGTCTCTCGCCCGCAAGATCCTCACAATATCCCCACAGTAATTTGAATAATATTTATTAGGTGGGTATAACCAATAATAATAAAACAATTAAAGTATGAACCTTTAAGTTTATTTTTATTTTATTTTAACCAAACACTATTTTCTTACTTGGATTTTATTTGCCAAGAGATAGTATTTTTTAATGCAATATCTTGTAAAAGCTGCGAAACATTTACCCTGTGTCCATCGACAATGTCCATAACTCATAACGTGTAATAGCAAAATTTACTAGCCGTCAGATTGTAATGACCCCCATGGTATTAATATGTGGAGTGATATTTTGCCGTCCGTTGGAAGGACCTTCCTGCAACTATCAAACACACCCTGTTTCGCAACACGATGACTGTTTGCTTATATATTTATAATTAAAATGTACCTACATACTTATTACTTCATTATTTATTTTATCGGAAGTGACGAGTAATAGGCCTAGAATATTACATTTATTGAAAACAATCTCTGGACATGAGACGGTATTTTTTTTATCTATCAGTGGTAGGCTCGCATACACAAATGGTATGGGGGGGGAATGGTATAATCACTTTGAAAAAATATAACGTGGCACCGACTGCATTTATCCCGACTACAAATTATAACTCCCGACCCCTGTAATTTTTAGGATACATTCCTCATACCCAGACACTCGGCACTTTAAGTCTAGCGATGGACACCTGGCTTGCAGCTATAACTACGGGTGATCATTAACGAGTTGTACATTTACCGGTTGTATCAATGATTGGTTATCAAATTCGTGTAGTTAATTAATAAATAAGGGTCATAATAATTAGACTTGTCTCTTGGGTCTTGTCTTCTAGACATGCCGCGTCAGAATATTAGAGCAAATATTGGGTGCATCAATTCATGACTTGGTGACACATGACACGGGCCTCGCATGTTGTTGAATGGCGAAGGGAGAGAAGTCAATCCATTTCGGAGGCTGTTCGACAGCCGAATCATCCTCATGGCATTAATCAATCAGGTCACGATCCTCAGTTATGAAGTCCTGACGAAGAGGAAAAAAATAATAATCTAATGAACTATTTTTTTTATATTCAACGAATATTCACAAGATTTAAGAATATAACATTCGTTTATTGATCATACATAATTTGAAAACACTTATGAGAAATATATAGCAATTCCCAAGGGGCGCAGGTTCAAATCCTACTTAGTGTTTTTTCAAAAAGTTTTTTTTAATGGTTATATATTTCTCAGAAACGTTTTCAAATTATGTTAAATAATATTCCATTAACCTAAATAATTTGTATTTTTTTTTCGGCCCAGGGGGGCTTCGGACCCTAACCTCCCTCTTGTGTGAGCGTCTGGGTAGTGGAGCAATGATGACAGGGGATGGTGGTAACAGAAATCCAATATTTTAATGTAATTTCTTTAGTAGTAGGTACCGAGTTATTTAAAAATAATTTGGCCTATTTACATTAAAATACTATTTCTTTCAATACATATTTTCTCTGAGCACCCTATACGGAAATATTCCTTCCTTTCCCTCACATTATAACTCACGGGCCTTCCCTCACCGATACCTCGTCCATTTATTTATGATTATTGGATATCAGATGTGAATTTTGAGGCATTTTCCTTCCTGTATTCCCCGTTGAGATATTAGGCTATTGATTTACTCGCTGCCGACGCGTTCCCCTAACAATTTTATATGTTACAAAGAAATCTGACATTGATAATGTTTCCTCAATATTTGATCCTAATAAAAGATTTTTTATATTGTACTCTAAACAAACACCATACAAAGCAGTTGCGAATACTCGATACTAAGCGATTCATCATTATCATTGTCAGTTGCCGGAGTCGATCCATTGCTGAGCAAAAAGCTCCCCTATTTGCTTCTACTCTTTTCATTTCCAAAGCTTTTACCATCACGTAGTCCACCGAACTTAATAATTTCGTCGATCCAGTGGTATCGTTTGATCATATCGCGTACTAACTCTTTCCTGCCTCTTTATCCATTGGTTCATTTTGGGATATTTCTACACCGTCTCCAACATTCGCTTTGAACTATTATTTAACATTTATCTTGACTTATCAGCATAATTTATATATGAGAAGATGTCAACTATACATCATACAACTACCACAAATTGTACAAATTTATGTATTATTTCATCTGTTACTAAAAATAAAAACCTCACAATGTTTGAAACTAATAACACCGTTAAATACTATGAATTTACTAGGTCTGTAATAAGTGGTAGAACTCCATTACGAAAAGCTCTAAATTATGCGGATATCTATTTAAATAATAACAAATATTCATAAACACCCAGTATATTATTAAAAAAAACCTTAGTTAAAACCCATTCGCTGCGGATCTTTTAATTACTATTTAATTACCACATTTAAATAACATGCTAATTATATCAAATGGCCACCTGATAGGCAATGTACCAGTTGCGTTAGACGCATCGAATGGGAATTAACATCTTAAAAGTGGTTTTTGATGTTTTTTCGTTTGTTATGTTATATTATATATTATAATCTTTTACCTTCAAAAGGTGCCATGGTATCAGTAGTAACGTAACGAATTTTCATAGTTTTACATATGTTCACTATTTAGGTATGTATAATATGTACTATTTATTTGGGTATTATAATGTATCATTGACTATATTATGTACTAAACTGTACTAAACTGTACTAAAGCAGATAATATGCTAAAATTAAAAAAAAAAAAAAATTTAACTCACTTAATATATTTTATAACTTAGTCCGCAATTTGTTAAATTGATAGCTTACGAACTCGGTATTATGGTTCGTTTCTTATTTAACTATAATGTATTCATAAAGAATTTACAATATAATGTTACAAATTTTCAATATACCTACCTATTTAGGAGGTTATTTTGTCAATATTCTTATTACCAAAAAATATAATGAAAAATGTTTCTAATATGAAGCCACAATTAAATTATTAAGGTAACAGCTGACGATGGCCGAGCGACTTAAGCGTCGGGTTATAATGTCGTAGGTCCCAGATTCAAATCCATGTTGTTTTTCAATTTGAAACTGGACCTAATGGTGGCTAACATCCATTTATCGTAAAAACAAAATCTGTTAACACAACCTCCACTCTGTGGATCGAGCATGGTGAAGTAGTAGTTGTATTCAATTGAAAAATAACATACCTACGTATATTATTACAACGTTTTTATTACGCCGTATTCTTATTTGTCTGGTGGTTGTTTATCCGGTACAAGTACAAATACGGGTACAGGTATGTTGCCAAGTACAAATCTTGCAATCGATTTTAACTAACTTCCCGAGTAGCTAGACATTTGAAACTTTTAGAATATATCAGAACACCACGCCAATGCATTTTTTAATACTTTTAGCCATCTTTAAGTAGAATTGAATTTATTTTCAGTTAATTATGTATTGTATGAAAAGTTATTTCGGAAGAAATCCGTAATCCAATCCACTATTATTGGTTGCTAGGGGTCTGGAGTCCTAGCAAATAAATTATTAATATATACGTTCATTACTATGGAAATCAATATGATTGTCAAAATGACATTTCAGTATTATTTCTATCAAGTACATTTTTTTTATCGTTTAAGCAAGTCAAGTCAAGTTTATATGATTCAACAGAAAATTTAAAAACGTTGTATATGAAAGTTCATTTTATCTTGTAATTATTTATTATGTAAGCGTATTATATATTTTTATAAAACAATTTATTTATTTCAAAACCTACATTTATGTTATTTATCTTGAGGATATGAACATAAAATTATACTGAAGCACAGGTCGTTTTTTATCTAGCTATTTTCGAGCGAACACGTGATGAGAAGATCTAGTAACATTAGCCGAGAAGAGATGTTCGGGGAAAAACCGGTCCTTAGCGTCTTGATAGTAAAACGAGAAGCCGCGAGAGAAGAGATTCGCGGGGGCGTCGTTTTGTTTGGTAAATACGGCGTCGGTTGTAGACGGTGCGTGGCGTCAAGGTCACGCGGAGAGCGACACGTCATCATGACGCCGGGTGAGTGTGAATTTCCAGACGAAGTCTTGTAAGAAAAAAAACGGGTTCAATATATTGTATAGATATTATTTTGTTGAATAGTTGATAAAAAAATACCTTCACTAATTCGGAACCTGCCTGGAATTAATAATTAAGACCAGGTAAGACGGTAGGTAATCAAATTAATAAGAAAACTTTCTTATTTTTTTCAGAGAATTCCAGCCTCAAGCTTGATATGGAAAATCGAGATAGATTTTCTTTTGTAATTATTCCGTAATTCTTCTTCGAAGATTATTCATTACATTTTTGAATAAAATGTATAAACCTAATTGGCCCAACTAAATCAGTCATACTTGTAGGTGTGATTCATATTATTACAATAATTTTTTTTAAATACGAATACGATGTTCATGTTGACAGACTATAAGACATGGTTCTACGTGCTCGGTCTCTCAAAACTGAGGAGCATCTTTTCTATGATCAACACTCTACATCCGTGGCGAAGGGTGGATGTAAGCTGTGGAGATCCGACATAAATAATGTCATTTGTCAGTCATACGTATTTGTTTTCATTGAACAAAGAATTCAAATTGCAGATTGTGTTCGTAAGTTTTTAAAATAATGTTAAGCCCTATAATAGACAATAAATAAAAAAATATTTGTGTAAGTATCTATAAAATATCTAAAATTGTGCCATTACATCATACAAATTTATATTTCATATATGGAAGAATTTTTTTTATTTATTGTGGTTTGGTTAAGTTTCATGCATTTTAAAACCAACCAACACCATCTGCAATATTTGTATTCTGAATTCAATGAAAACTATTGTATGACTAACGAAGTGTATGTTATTTTACCTCTACTATAATGGTTTAGTTTAGGCCGGCTTTAATTCAATTTTAAAATCTAACCAGTTACACCTGCAATTTGTTTTCTTAATTCAATGAAAACAAATACGTGCAACTGACAGAATTTAGTGTGCACCATTTGTGTCGGACCTCCACAGCCTACCACCACCGTTCGCAACTACTCTCCATCTATTGCGGTTTTCCTCCTAGCTCATAGTGCCGCATCATTTTCCGTAAAACTTTGTCTTCGGTGAATGTAAAAAAGCAACTTACCCTTCCTGTGCATGACGAATAGTCGTTCGGCATCAGGGGCCTTATGTTGTAACTTGTGAGTTGAAGTCGCCCGGCGACATGACGTCATATGACATCATTGTGACGTACTACCGGAGTGAGTCAATAGTCTTCGAGAAATTAACGCTACTCTAATACTGGCGTTATTCATTGTCCCCATACACAAATAGGTGTTTCAGCATAATAATATCTATGGTGAGCCATGTGCATTGGGCGGCTCGCCTCAATGCGTGTATTGAGCATACGTCACAATTACGTCATGTCGTCGGGTGACTTCATGTCACAAGTTACAACATAGGGCTGCAGATGGAAAACCTATAACGGATTAGCGATTAGGTTATTTTGAGATCCGTCCAAAGGGTTCAAATGATTATAATTAACTTTATATAATAAATAAATACCTAAGTATTTACCATAGTGCTTATTATATTTATAAACGGTTATACGCACTGATAAGGGTATTAATAAACTAAGAGTACCAACGATGACGATTTTTTTAAATGAAATTTATGGATGATTAGTTTGATTAAGAGTTGGGCTATTATTGTTCATCTATTAAAGATGAAAACAGCCTGTGTAGTTTTTGAATGTGAATACTTTTACTAAAATGTGTGCGTATAGTAGCGGCCGTGTCAATGTGTGGATTCAATTTAAAGCAGTAATCGATCGCTTTTATTAGCGGTGCTTGCGTTCCACAAATTAAATAATTTGCCTTTTTACTGCGGTATCATTCATTTAATTGTGAAATGGTAGGCATCATTTGGCAGCCCGCATCTGCCATACGTTTTGACAATTAGTCGATATGTCGCAAAAATTTGTTGGCATTAGCTAACTCGCTATCAATTACGAACATCTACAATGAATTATATGCTTTATTACTGATCATTATGATGGGTTTATTTATATTAACTATAATTAAACATAATAATATTACGCATTCAATCTTTAATAGATTCAGTATACATCATTTTGAAAACACTTCTGAGAAAATATATTATAACCAATAGAACTTTTTTTTTTGAAAAAGTAAGACACCTCACAGGAATCGAACCTGCATCTCTCGGGTTTCGCGCCCACGCACATAGACCACTATGCTAAAGGCGACATACTCAATTGCGACAAATTTTAACTAATGGCTCTTAATACTCTCTGAAGCGCTTTCTAAATTGAGCTACTATTGGCGATTCCTGCTTTTTCTGCTTTTGCTGCTGATTCCAAAAGTGTTTTCAAAATTAAGTATGTTCAATAACTAGAATGTTACATTCTTAAAACTATGTGAATTATTCGTTAAATAAAAAAATAGTCAATTGAAAAATTATTAGTAGGTTCAAGTAAGTTACAACAAAAAATTCTTGAAGAGATCCGCGACGTGGGCGCGAAAACCGAGAGATGCAGGTTCGATTTCTGCGGGGTGTTTTCAAAATTATGTATGTTCAATAATTAGAATGTTACATTCTTAAAATCTTGTGAATTATTCGTTGATTAAAAAAAATTGTTAATTAAATTTAATAGATTATATTTTATATAAGTAATAAATATTATTGCCTACATGGTCCATGTACATTTATTATGACAGACGAATGACGGATGACAAAGAAACTTATATTCAAAAATCCAGAAGGCTTACGAATACTTTGTCAACTTCACATAGGATAGAGAAATTGTATCGAGTTGGATTTAATGAGTGGCGTAGCTAAGTATTCATCTATGAAAAAAAAATTTTCAGAAAAATAACAACAAATGGCGCGCCTTCCCGATCTTAGTACCGGTCTAAAGTCAGTTAGCCACCCGCATATAACTCTATCACTATTTAGAGAAGCATAATAATATTATAGTGTAAACAAAGCTAATTTTTTATACGGCAGCTAGGGGAGATATTTAGCTATAGGTATTACTAGCCTCCCCACATTCTGTTTTTAATTTAAAATAATAATATAATGATAAATGATTCTGTAAGATATATAAACTCTTTCTACCTAAACTAAAATACTGTGACTACGTAGAAAACTTCGGTTTTCAAATCACCGAAATCCTACAATAAAATCTAGCTTGACCCTCTGCCGTCCGTGTCCGGAAACTTGTACGTATGCAGTTCGCCGTATCACACTTTACCGTGAAATGTTGTAACGGAAATATATGGCAGTACCGTCCAACCTCTTTGGGTCGTATAGTACTGACAAAAAACCTTGTCTAAATAAAACACGCCGATATACCTACCTACAGGATTATTTGTTAGGTTAGGTTAGGTTTTCATTCTTGAATAATTGAATTATTCATGAATTTCGCCAAAATCAGATATTAAAATTGAATTAATGTTCATATTGAATCTAATAAAATTGGAAAATAACTACTGGAAAATACTATTATACGGTCATTTCTTTCCGATAAGAGAGATCACGGTAAACTATGCCACGGTGAAATGTTTTACGTAAAATTTATATTATGTAACACTGCCGTCAGGGTTAGGAAACTGGAAAAGAAGTAACTAGGTAATTTAATTCGTTTAATTATTCTATATCAACATAATAATTGAAGAAATATGTTACAATTATTATAAAGCTATCATTAAGCTTAGAGGCGGAGTTCAGCAATGATTTACTAAAATTAGTTCACTGGAATCAGATATAATTAAACTTCGCTGAACTTGGACCAAATTTGACATAATTGTGTTTAAAGCGTACAAGATTGCGATAAAAGTGCATAACGAGAGATAAATGACAGTCGCAAACCTACAGACAGCGTCGCAGAATGTGAATAATTCTTTTTAAATGCTCATTTCATATAATAAACATTTCTGTAGCTCGTAAGTGTTTTCACAAATGAATTAATGTCGCGTGCAAAAAATGATTAATTGCTTGGCATAGTGACAGCTGACAACCCTTTGTAGCGTTATATTGTAGTAATATTTTCATCTCAAATATTGTATGACAGTAGTTAAAGTAATGCTATTTTAATACAATTATTAATCACCTTGGTTTGCTTAATTAATAGGTAGGTAGGTACATACCTAACTGATAAAATGATTGATACCACAGTAAAAAAATAATTTGTGAAAAGTTATTAGAGATAATATTGTTTCATGGAAGATAATACATAAGAGGAAATAATACGAACTCAAATTTAAAGTTAATATTTATGTATTTATTTATAAAATTTATTACGATATAATATCTGTGTGTGAAAGAAAAAAGGGACAAGCTGAATCAATGGCTCTGAATTAATAAATTTCACACAGGTACAAATGTTTTAAAACTAAATAGAAAAAAGTTGAAATGCAAAATGGTTTAAAACTCTCAAGCCACTTTTGAAAATTAATGATTTTACACTTATCTAACTTTTCCTGTTGCATATGGATATAGTCATGACTTATTACTATAGGAGAATTCATTAGATAATAATACCCTTAAAATTTATTATACCTAATCAATAAAACAATTATTAATGAATTCATAATAGGTATGTATACGTGTAAAAAAGATACGTAACCTCCTACACTAACATTTCAAAATTTAATAATGTAAGATTTTTGATTAAAAATATATCTTAGGTTTTTATTAAGGGGGGACATGCTCGTCGAAGGTCAAAATTGAGTTTTTATTGTATTTTCAAACCATGATCCTGGACACTCCTTAAACGTTGTAGATAATCTATTTATATAATTTTGAAGCCTTATTATCCTTTATAGTTATTTTAAACATTTTATGACTGCATAAAGTATTTTTGTTACATAAAATAGTATTCTTTTAAACCTCTCGCTCTAATGTTTTAGAATATAGTCATATTTCGGTACATAACTGTGCAGTGGTGTTAAGATTTTTTACATTTATTAGTTTTTAAACGCATTTATAAAACTATTAGCATAATTTATTGCGAGATAATTTTTGTAAAATATTCACGATAAAAAATTATATTGATAATCACTGTGATCCCAAATTTGACAAGAATTAGGCATTTTATTATTCAAAAAATCGGCAAGATTAACACATTTGAAGATGATTCTAAAGGTATTTATTATAAGCTATGTCCTTGACCATTCAAGTGTGATAAACATCTTATGAATAATGATTGCTTTATAATAATTATTGACCTAAGAATAAGGTAGTGTTTTTTTGAAATACGCCATTTCTTTTATCATTCCCCAGTGGTTAAGCTACAACATACGGCCGTAGCCATAAATTGACAAACTATAATTAAAGTAGGGAGTAAAATGATATTAACGCGCGTGTTTGAACATGTACCTAACCGAATTTTTTTTTATTTTTTTTTAAACGTTACATGTTCAAACACGCGCGTCAATATCATTTTACTCCATACTTCAATTATAGTTTGTCAATTTATGGCTACGGCCGTATGTTGTAGCTTAACTACTGGGGAATGACAAAAGAAATAGCGTATTTCAAAAAAACACTACCTTATTCTTAGGTCAATAATTATTATAAAGCAATCATTATTCATAAGATGTTTATCACACTTGAATGGTCAAGGACATAGCTTATAATAAATACCTTTAGAATCATCTTCAAATGTGTAAATCTTGCCGATTTTTTGAATAATAAAATGCCTAATTCTTGTCAAATTTGGGATCACAGAGATTATCAATATAATTTTTTATCGTGAATATTTTACAAAAATTATCTCGTAATAAATTATGCTAATGGTTTTATAAATGCGTCTAAAAATTAATAAATGTAAAAAATCTTAACACCACTGCACAGTTATGTACCGAAATATGACTATATTCTAAAACATTAGAGCGAGAGGTTTAAAAGAATACTATTTTATGTAACACAAATACTTTATGCAGTCATCAAATGTTTAAAATAACTATAAAGGATAATAAGGCTTTAAAATTATATAAATCGATTATCTACAACGTTTAAGGAGTGTCCAGGATCATGGTTTGAAAATACAATAAAAACTCAATTTTGACCTTCGACGAGCATGTCCCCCCTTAAGTATAGGTACAAATTTATATTTTCAGATTGATATACTATGACTATATAGTTTTAAAAATAGCATCTTATCTATAACAAACTAATAGGCAATCTCTAATCACAGAATAGTACCTACCTACAATTTATTTTAAAATATATAGTTCTTACCTATTGATTTTTTCACTATTTCCGTCCCAGACAAAGCATAATAATATGTGGGAAAAGTTAAAGGTGGTATATACCTACTTGGTATATTATGTATCATTTAACCAACTGAATTCAAACTCTAGATTCCTGTATCAATATCGTAAAGTGGATCGTGCTACCTACAGAGTATATAATTAAAATAATTTGAGCTTAACTGAGATTATGCCATAAAATACAAACGAATCGTTCTTACGTAGTGTAAGTAGGTGGTACAGATAAGTTGCATCACTATATCCGGGGGATTCCAATAGTTCCGGTTCACTCCGTCGGCATTCGCGATGGAGTCATCCGCGTCAATCGCCACGGGATTCGACAGCGTTAATCGCGTCGGGTTTTGACAACGCTAATCGCGACGACTTTTTACAACGCTCATCGTCACCTTTTTTCATCTCCACAATATTTTTTTCGCCGACAAACGTTCCGGCGGCGGATAACTTACTATTGGCGACACGCTCCAGATGCAAGCGCTAAAAAGAAAACTCGACGTGTTCGCGACAATAACGATCCATTGTCGGGAAAAATAATGCGTTCGGATTTTATATTAGACGATCATGATGGCGGTGTTGTGCTGTTTAAAAATACTCAAGGGACCTTGGATGTGTTTCTTAAATTAGCACTTGTGACTAAAAGACTATTAATATGTCTAATTGGATAAGATTCACGATGTCGGATTAAACTTCTTACAATCTAAAAAGCAGGCAAGAAAGATACTTACCACACCGAATGGATTTTTGAAAGGAAATGTGATTGATAGGTGTTGAATGAATAAGTATTTTTTTTTTAAATGTGTCTGCTTTAATTCTGGAGTAAGTATTAAGAAAAAACGGATCAAGTCAGAAATTTAGAAAATTAGGCGAATTAAAGTTTAAGTGTTTTAGGTAGGTATTTCTATGACATTTTAAAAATGTACTAAGGAAATAATAATAATATCTATTATTTTTAACGTTTACGCGGTAGAACTTCATTATAATGGTTTTGAAAAAATGTAAGTACCTACCTATGTTTGTTAATTCTACTTAAATTGAGTCATTTAGCTTGACAGCTGTTTCGAGTTATAAACGACTATTTCATTTTTATCACTATTTTACTATAGTCTCATAAGATATAAATAAAGGATAATTAAGAGACCGGGGATTAAACAAGTACTTAGTACTTATAAGATGTGAAATATTAATAGGAAACAGTTATGAGCAGTTCTAAGATCACACGCCATACACGATATACCTTCATAAATACCTACGTAGGTAGGTATATGGCGTGAAAAGGATTTCAACATACAATTGCTTTATATGACAAGATATTATATAATATAGGTAGGTAAGCGCTTTATTCCCATATACCTAGCTATAAAATGTTGATATTATTTTAATAGAAACGTATTTTAAATTTAAATATTTTAGCCATAAAATTAATAACGCCTACCTACTTATGAATGAATTATTTTCTAAAAAGACCATAATGTTTATTAAAACAGTTATGTAGAATTTAAAGAAAACCTATTAAACTTTTAAGTCGATTTACCTAATTTGGTTATCGGTGCATCCCTTAATTACAATAATAATAATTGTAAGATGATAATAATCAGTAATGTAATAATAAATATTTATTAAATAATAACGGTGCATAAATACCTATAAAAATAGTTTGTTATTTTTTATAGTGTTACACTCTTGCTAAATAAGCTGCTTTATTCAATATAATAAATAGAAGTAGACCCAAGGAATGGTAGAAGTTAACAAGATCAATAACTGTAAAACATCGCATAAAACAACAAAATTGCCATTATGCAAATGGCAATGTCCCGTGTACTCGTGAATGACGTTGTCAGATAAACGTAAAGACATTACGTATGTCCGCGGACATTTGCCTCTGCGTTACCTACCGAGGTAAGTAGCAAGTGTTGAACGTAGAGATTTTTTTGACAGGACAGGTGGGCGTTGCGATTAGGCATGCACGTTCCGAGGAGACTGGCCATGATAGCGCAGTCATCATTGCCTCTCTTGCCACTTTTAGATGCGAGATACGGGCTACCTGTCTTTACGCACCAGGTGTAGGAAGCTTAGAATTACATCAACGTGATGCACATGAAATTATATTATAATATATTATTTACAACAATGTTACTCTTGTTACTATTGTTAGAAGATTACATTTATGTCTACCTTCTCTCATCGAGTAAACATTATATCATACTTGAATTCTGTTTCTCATGACACAAATATAATAATAATATGAAAATTAAAATTGCTGTTATAATTATTATGATAGTTTCGTCACTGTTCTGGCAGAAGACACTAATTCGAAAAAATGACATACTGAGTTAGTTATACCAAAATGTTCCTTATTTCAAACTTTACCGTCTGGAAACCTTCTTAATAAATAAACAGTCTTTATTTTAAAGTCATCCTTTTTACGATTACTTAATAAACTCACATGATTGACCATTTCAAACATTTTAACAACTTCAAAGTCAAATTACTCAAAACTAGTATTCTCCAGTTAGTGTGTTCTGCCAGAACAGATACGGTTTGTTCTTGGGTACTTCATTTCTTTACGGTGTCGTAGTTGCTCGTAGAGTAGAGCGCTCGCCTCTAAAGCAGTGGGTTTGAGTACAATTCCGCTGCTAAAAATACATGATATTTTTTTCAATGTGTGTTTAATCCCGAAAAAGGACCCAATAGGTTTGGCGAATGGAAAATAACCAGTACTCGTTAAATTCTAATAATATAACCTCCACTTTATCGAGGCGAAACATAGTTAAGAAAATGGTAACCCGCTTTTGTAACAATATACCTATTTGTAAAATTTAAATACGGTTCAACCTGCACAATGTAATTTTAAAATCAATGCAATAAAAAATTTAAAGCAATTCTAGCATAGGTACACTTGTAGATACTACAATGATGTTGTAACATAATATTATGTAGTATGCCATACGTTTCATATAAAGCCATAATATAGTCGTTGTAGATTTTTAATACGATGATAAACAAAAAAAACCCCAGGTTCAATATTGGTTTTGGACATGATTAGTCTTGCCAAGGTTCGGCGCATTCTTCTTGGCCTTTAGAAGCATATTATATACACCTACATATTATAATTATTCTATATCATACCTACATAATCTACTGGTGGCGAACGGTAAGTAGGCACCTACATACCAGTGGCAAAGGGTGAAGGTAGCAGTGACGTCCCGTGGGGGTAGGCAGATTGATCGTCGCTTGAGGGCAGCAGTTACTCGAAGGGCGGCAAATCGAGGAGAATCATTTGGAATATATAGAAATAGCAAGGTAGGTACCTTAACTCATTTAGTGCTGACAACGCGACTGGCGCGCTTGCATTAGTTGGCCATTAGATATAATTAACATGATATTTAAATGTGGTAATTAATTAGTAATTATCTGGTCAGCAATAAATGTGATAACTTAGTAGTAACGAAAATATCTTTTCATTAACAAATTCAGCGCACTGGTTTTTTCGGGTTCGCGATACCTATCTGGTTTACTGCCGTTGCCCTTCGACATCCTTGATGACCAGAAACGACACGGGCAGATTTGCGAATAATTAGTCTGATATTTTGTTAGTAATCGTTCCATACAGCACATCTCTTAGATACTGCACTCATGAAATGATGATAAAAATACTGTATAAAAAATGGGGCGGCATTTTATCTAGGGACGTCACTGGAAGGTAGGCGATGGAGATCCAACATAAATGGTGCACACTAAACTTTGTCAGTCACACATTATGAGAACGAAAAGGTGAATATGTAGGTACCTACGTATATTATTTTAAAATAGTTATTTAGTCACATTTGTTGTTTTCATCTGACAAGCGAAAGATAAATGAAACAGGTTAGTATGAACCTACTTTTGGTACCTAATTAAAAAATCCCTTATCTACACTCTTTATCTATTTTAATTTATAACTGATGAGATTAGCCTATGCTGCGTTAGGTACCTACTACTTGCTCTTCCCTCCATCACCACTATTATAATAATATATAAACTTAATGAAACTTGATAGTGACATTGTAATCGTATTCGTAAGGATGTTCATATTAGGTATGTACTTAGAATAACTACCAAAATGTAAATTTAAATTTAAGACAAAGAATGATATCTCATGAAGCTCAAAGCATTCCGATGTTTTCTCGTTTTGTTTCCATGACAAATGATTGCTTACTTGTGTGTGTTTTACTCACTTTGATAAATATTCCACGTGGAATAATTTCGAGCCTAATGGATTTATTAGTTTATTATACCTAATAGTAAATTTACTTTTCATATATCAATATAACTAATTTAAATACAACTAAACGAATTTAAAAACGACACATATGTAGGTTCACAGTTCGTCATTTTTTAAGATTGTAAAAATGTTTCAGTTTTAGTCAAGCTATGACTTAATACGTATTTATATTATAAAATTTTTCACAAAATATATGTAGGTACTTGTATATAGAAAATATCTATACCAAAATATACATGTGTTCCGGATGGCGCCAGAGAGTGCGATACTCCGTACTCTTGTGGCACAACCTTTAAGGGTTACGTCGCCCTGACTGACCCCCCTCATCCTGAAGCAGTGATACAAATAATGCGAACTACGCGCTGCGGATCTCACATGACGGGAGGCGCGAGAAGGCGATGGAAAAAAGGCGCTACCTTGTGCTTGCCCTATGCCCCAACACTACGGCGCAACAGGGTGAAGTAAGTTAGTATTAAATTTAACAAGGGATATTATTTCATTATACCAATAAACCATCCTGGAAAATCACCAAGGTACCTACTTATATTGTAGAAGAATAATACAATTATGATTGGTATTTTTTATCTACATCTTTATCATGTTTACATGTTTCTATAAGTACCTATCTAGGTATAATAAATAATATTTTTAAGAGATAAATTTTCGTAATCCATGATTTAAGAAAAAAAATTCGAAAAACAAAAACAAATCGTAGGAATGGAGAAAACCGAATAGCGTATATTATGTTATCTGGCGACCTGAATTAAAGAAAAACTTAAGAAGCTTACGATAAAATTAACCATTTCGTTATCAAAATTCGATGATCGGGGAGAAAAATCACATTCCTAAGTCAATATTGCATGTTTTTCAGGACGCAGTCTGATGAAATTTTTTCAAAGAAATCATTCCCTAATTTTTAAATAACTATCATTTCAAAATATGTCATTGATTTTTTTAGAAAAATATAAAAAAATACAATAATAAATACATTTAAAAAGTAATCTTAAAATTATACTTATATGTGATTGTTCCCTCCGACCATCGAATTAACTTTCGGTATTTTTTAGAATTGTGTAGCATATATGTGAATACGTACATTAATAAAGCAGATATGTAGGTATAGGTATACATAATTTCCTACTATTCAGCAAATTATTTTGTTTATTATCAAGTAAAGGGTTAATCACAAGTTATATTGATTTAGTGGCCGAAGATTATTATTTATGTTATTTTAGAAAGCGTAATGTAAATTGCATATCTCCCATAAATCAATACATTCGTTTAGAAAACACCGATTTAATATAAAAATTAGTTTGCTGGATACTTTGATGCCAACATGAAAGCAAATACTTGGCACCAATCATCTCGCTTTTCAAAAATATCGTTGGAATTTTATGGGCGTTGTCATATGCTTAATATTAAATATAGTGAATATGAATGGTGGGCATAAAATAAGAGTTATTTATTTTACCAATACTGTGCTATGTGAAATATTAACACTAACATAATCTTTTATTCTGAGAAAACATTTTCAAACTTTTCACAAATGTATAAGTTGAAAACTATAAATAATAATATAATGATAGTAAATAAATAATTACACTCGGTCCAACTGATCATTTTTATATCCCCTTATTCCCCTTTAATAATAATTATTATCTTACTTTACTCATAACGAGGATACCCTTCAATGTACGATATCACTTAGAAGGGTCTTCCAAAATTTTAGTACCATATCATGTAGATTATCTAGGTATATGCAATTTTTAAAACCTGCGTGATTATAATACTCGTATTATTATTCATTAAACAGTATGACTGTTCTATTTTAACGTATTTTATCTGTGTGTATGAATACTTACTACTGTACGAAAACATCTTCTTGACTACGTGTTAAAACTGTGAACTAATATGCTCCGCCCATTTTTAATCGCATCTCCATTATAAACTAACAAGCTCCTCCCATTTAGTAAACAACAGCGCCTGGAATCGTAGCCAAGAAGATGTTTTCGTACAGTAAGTACCTCAGTGGCGAAGGGTGGAGGTAGGCTGTTAAGATCCGACATAAATAGTGCACATTAAACTTTATCAGTCATACTTATCTGTTTTTATTGAACTAAGAATACAATTTGCAGATGGTGCTGGTTAGTTTTTAAAATACAATTAAACCATACCTAAACCAAACGATAACTGTTTAGGTATGCAATGGGCAATCTGCCAAAAATAATGGACACTTTTTCAATCACGCTTATATGTTTTCGTTGAATTAAGAATGCAATTATTACAGATTGTGTTGGCTTGTTTTTTAAAATTCATTAAGCTCTGCCTGACCAAACCATAATTCATAAAAAAATACTTCTTTATACCGTTTAAAAAAAAAAGATTTGTTTTTCGGTTAGGTATATGTTCAAACACGCGCGTTAACATCATTTTACTCCCTACTTCAATTATAGTTTGTCAAATTATGGCTACGGCCGTATGTTGTAGCTTGACCACTGGGGAATGCCAAAAGAAATGGCGTATTTCAAAAAAACACTACCTTATTCTTAGGTCAATAATTATTATAAAGCAAGCATTATTCGTAGGATGTTTATCACACTTGAATGGTCAAATACATAGCTTATAATTAGTATCTTTAGAATTATCTTCAAATGTGTGAATCTTGCCCATTTTTTGAATAATAAGATGCCTAATTCTTGTCAAATTTGGGATCACAGAGATTATCAATATAATTTTTTATCGTAAATATTTCACTACAATAATGTCGACATAAATTATAATGATGGTTTTATAAATGCGTTTAAAAATTAATAAATGTAAAAAATCTTAACACCACTGCACATTTATGTACTGAAATATGACTATATTCTAAAACATTAGAGCGAGAGGTTTAAAAGAATACCATTTTATGTAATAAAAATACTTTATGCAGTCATCAAATATTTAAAATAAATATCAAGGATAATAAGGCTTCAAAATTATATAAACAGATTATCTACAACGTTTAAGGAATGTCCAGGATCATGCTTTGAAAATAGAATAAAAGCTCCATTTTGACCTACGCTGAGCATGTACCCCTTTAATAGGTAGGTAGGTACTTAGTGCTTACTAGTAAATTATATTTTAAAAATCTTTGATTATTTTATGATTGTATTTCAGGAATGAATCAATAGAAAAATCTACATAATGAACTCATTTAATTTGTTATGTATTAGAATTATTATTCAAAATCCTAAAAGAGTCTCTCCAATATATTGTGATATCGAACGCTATTTTTTTATGATGAAAACAAGACAATAGTCATGTTAATAATTATTATTGTTTATAATGTCAAGCGATTATTTGTTTTATTCAATATCCCACTGAGTATGTATATAATTAATAGTTTTTTTTTTTTTTAATAAGGTTGTGAATCTATTCACCGCAGTCAATGGCAGCATCAAAGTGTTTATAAAATAAAATATATTATGATGTAAAATATTTTTTCATAATCCAAATAGGTACAAATAAAATGGTACATCATTTAAATGGGTAGAGAGTAAATAATATAGTAGGTATTTATAAAATTTCTGCCCGTAAAATAGTAAAATTTATAGTGTATCTAACTTTAAAGTAATAATATTATATTAGGTGTATCAACTGCAAAACCATTTTACATGTTAATTTTATTTGTATTAAATATGCCAGTCGGATCTGATTAGTATGACACAGTGTTTTGGGTAAATAATCGCGTCGGGAAATATTTGGACGAGAATTTCTATGCAGAGAGAGCGACTCTTTCTTCATAGCGTCATATGTAATGAGCTCCATCATTTGTTGGGGCGATTTATGCGTCTACGCTGTAGACATAATAATTCTTCACAAAAATAGACGAAAGTTCA
This sequence comes from Rhyacophila brunnea, assembly GCF_057557595.1. Lineage (NCBI taxonomy): Eukaryota > Metazoa > Arthropoda > Insecta > Trichoptera > Rhyacophilidae > Rhyacophila > Rhyacophila brunnea. The sequence continues at coordinate 16,994,853 of NW_028233170.1, forward strand.
AAAGTTTCCAAGATCGCACGATGGGGACAGGATGACCATAAGTTTCAACCACAAATTATATTCGTTAATGTCAATAGTAATAATAAATAAATTTGAAATATTATTTTTTTCAGAAGTTGTAACAATATCGATTAAGATTAAATTAAAAAATTGAACTTTTGTAAAAACTATAAAATTAAGCAGAAGTTCCGTACCCTTATAAAATGAAAAGAAACGAAATTACTATTTTATATATTACTTATACCTATTTAAACAATGTTTTTTTTATAAAAAAAATTTACAAATAATTCTATCTATGCTTACTTAAGTAGGTACCTACTTATACATAATATCAAAAAATAATGACGATATAGCTATGCGTATTTTCTTCGGTTTTTCATATTATGATCGATGCGCAAACGGAAACGACGAAATTCGTGCATAAATGACAAATCGCATTGTATAAAAAATAGCAGGCAAATCCTTTTCAAGATAATCATTACGTTTAATGTAAATATATATTTGTATAGGTCGGTCCTTAGGATCGGGCAATTAAAAATACAAATATTCAATCAACAAACTTCATAAAATTAATTATTGGCAGTAATTAAAATATAATAACTGCTTGTTATTTTGACAAACATGGAAAACCGTTCAGTGATGGAGAATATAATATGAAAGAAGAGTGGTTCAAATACTTCCACGATCTCTTTGAGAATTTTGAAAACAAGACAAAAATATTCAAAGAATAAAAGATATGCCTTCGGCTAGAAATACGGTGAAAGATAGAATATCAAGAACTGAATTGTAATTTTTAAACGTTTTTTAATCGAATTATTAAAAACTATTTTTTTAATAAACTTTTAAAAACTTTCTTTTCGCCATGAAAAACTGCTTGGCACGTCGAGACAGTCGAAAAATATTATCTGGAAAATTTTGGCACGCGTTCTTAAAAAGGTTCGCCATCCCTGGGCTAACATCTAACATCCTATTATTGTAAAATCAAAAAAATCTGTTAATACAAACATTCAATATGTGGAGGCCCACATGATCTTCTTAATATCGGACATGGTAAAAAAAAGTTATATTTTTAACTATCCAATACATAAGTATTTAGTTTAAACATAATATTATGTACATATTTTATATTTATTTTTAAAACATTGACGGTGAGATTAGCAACAAATTAAGAGATGATAATATATTTGGCTTAAATTAAAAATATATACTAAGAGTGCGATGCAGAACCATCTGGATTAACTTAGCAGCATACACCAACCATAGTTGCTTATTTAGCTCGACTTAGACGTGTCTTGGCTGTATTTGAAATGGTTTCGTTCAGGACCATTGCCCCTTTTCCGTGGATTTACAACCTGTATAATTATGACATATTATCATGTGGCAATGCAATCTAAGTTGTTGATATTCAACTATTAAAGACAGACGCGTAATCTTAGGAACTAAGATTTCTTTAATTCCCGCCTAAATAAATATGAGGTGGAAGTAACGATGTGTTTTTCGATACCTAGTATAATTATTAAAAGTATATATAACATAATAAAAAGGATTAAGTAGGTACCAATTTAAAAATTGGCAGAGGAAAATAATAACTTTAAGTTTTTAAAAATTAAGGCATTTATGTAAAATAATACTCACTGTGTTATTTTTTAATATCTATTAAAATTTATAATTATTTTTTTATTTGAACGAATGGTCACCTCTGTACAGATAGACGCGCGTCTGAGGGACACCCTTTATTATTTGTTAGTTCGGATATGAGTAAAACCGTTGTGTTGTTTAATAAGTAAACATAGTGACACAAGAAAATAACTTGGTGATCCTCAGTAGTAAACCATAACATGTGTCTGGTATCAGATTGAGTCAAGTGTGGTGAGGAAGCTGGGTAGAATGAAACATAATCAGTCTTGGAGAGTAGAAATAGTATTTTTCTAATTTCTCGATGGCTTTCAGAAGGAACAATAGTCTCTCCGAAAACTTATACTATGTAGGTACCTACAGAAATATCAGCACAATAATACTTATTCTAACTTCAGAAAAAAATGATTAATATATTTTTAAAATATCAACTATAAAGAATTTAGATTTGAAATTCTTTTTGAATGACAAATTCAATAGATACCCTAATTATTAAAACCAAATAAAAATGAAGAATACACCCTCCAATGATATACTTACATAAATGCAATCGATTTGAAGGCAAAGTATAGTATTTTAAATCATCAATTTAATTAAATGGTTCCTATACACATACCTGGTGGTGAAAGGAATGAGGTCGCAGGGCATGTGCGTTTCAGGTGGAGTAATATTATAAAGAAAACGACTGAGCTAACCATTTAGCTGAAGCAACTAGTTAGATTAGTTAGAACAACGCAGGATCGCTAGACATAAGGAAGGATATTGTCGGCAAAGTCTGTAATTTCCAATGATGTATATAACATCATTGGTAATTTCAGTGTTCTAAGTAATGAAGAAAACCTAAAAGTAAATGACGACGGCTACTTACTTACGGACGCAGAAAATGCAATCGATTCGGCGTAGTATTTAAAAGAGGGGCTGGAAACAGTTAAAACCAGTCTTACAATTTTTTAAGTTTACCAAATTCTTAAAAGATGCCCATTTCTCATAAATTATGTAGGTATACAATATCATCTTAATCATAAAATCACTACAACTAATATTTAAACAACTAAAACTAATACAACGAAGGGTACATACAGTGCTCGAAATGGAATATTTTACAAACCGGAACGCTTCAAAATTTTCCGATAACATTTCCATATTATTTAAGTTATAATTGTAGGTACCTAAGTATCATAATATAGAAATATACCTGCCAAGCTCGGCCGGTCAAATGAAGTGACTGTCTTTAAAATTATGACAAGCAAGATTAGGGCATAATGTTATCGACGCCACAGCCAAAAATTGAGGTTTACGTCATAAATATATTTTTTCTACTATAAATCCGACAAGTTTCGTATAAATATATGAAGTAAACTAATTTTATGACTTTTTAATACTTCACTTTTTTCACGATAATTTTGGGGGTTTCACGAACAGGAGCTGCGCTCCGGTACGTTCCGGTCCATTTCGAGCGCTGGGTACACAACATTACCATTCAAACAGATAACGTACTTGTATACAAAAATAAACATTGTTATATGTGATAACTGTCTTCCACAAAAATAATTATTTTTAGTTAAGTACCTACATGCTATTGTTATTTATGATTTATATTTTTTTTGCTGGGGCCTTAAAATCAATCGTCGGACCTATAGATACGTTCTTAAATCTGCCACTAAAGATGTAGGTACGAGTACAACATAATAATAAATATCTCTACTAACAAAACTATTGGTGACTTTAAATAGGTTTTTTAAGTATGATTTTATTGAGAATTTATGCAAAAATAAACGTTCACGGCTAAAACATTTTATTTATTAAAAATTTAATGAAAAGAGTGTCTCATTTACGGCAGTATTCCCGGACCACACCACACCCAGCCGTGTGGTCATGTTTTTTAGTATTTTTTCCTCAATTTTTTTCAGTCATTTTTCAACTCATTTATAATATGACTACGTGTCAGACGGGAATACACTCATCTTTTTTTATAACACAGATTTTTTAATCTCGCGTTAACTCTGGCACGGGCGGCGTAAACGATTTGGCTAATAACTGTTCCGCATTTGTCATACACGATGACTGAGTGGCATTTGGAATGGGACACGAGATCCAAATTCATAAAGAGTAATTTAAAAATCTTCGTAGTATTATGATTTGAAATTAATTAATGTTTGGTACATAATATATAGATTTTCCGACTGTGTAGACTTGTGCGAATCATGGCTCATTTGTATGTCTGCGTAACTGTCAGTCATATAATACACTATTACATTAAATTTAATAACGATAATTTCAACAGTATTTTCACAGTAAAATATTTGGAAATTAACTAAAAATGAGGTTTATGATTAATTCGTTGACACTGTCGAAAAATTTGACAGAAAATTAATGTGATGAGTTATTAAGTAAAGTGTTTAAATTACATTTTGATGGATGGTATATGATTATGTGAAAAAAAATATTACGATAATATTTACACAATATTTTTTATCTGTCATAAACCATCAAATTATAATCTAACTATGCATCATAAAAAATAATATTTATGGTAAAACTTACAGCTTTGATAAATATAGTAGGAGAAAATTCATTCATTTAGGCAGGTAACCTAACCTAACGTAACTGAAAGGGTTGGAGAATATGGGCTTCCACTGTACCTACCTATATATGAGGTATCATAAGGTGCTTTGTACAAGAAAATATTATTGTTAATAATTTCCTCAAACATTAGATTCATCCTGTGGATCAAACATATCTCCCAGTTTAGTGTGATTATATTATTCCTTTTCAAGGAGAAAATTTTTTTATTTCTAAAATTCATTGTAGAAAATGCTAGTTCACAAAAATATATGCTTTCGAATACGATTAATATCTCTTATCTTATTCATTTAAATGATTTATTCCTTATATTTATTGCAAGAATATTTAATATTTCTTGATGAAAATGCATTTTTTTATATTTTCTATATTATACTTTACATACCTAGTTCTAAAATTTCCATCCGTGTTTAGTTTGTCGTCAGTCTCATCTCGTCGCCGATATCTCATGTATATATTAAAGGCGTTCAAAAACATTCTAATTTCACAGTTTTTATAAAAAATCATAAATCTTGTTGACAAATTTGCAATAGTACAAACAAAACTAGGGCACTTACCATTTTGTGTTTACTATCTAACTGTAGATATAAATTTGCAATATATAAAATTATGTAGATTTCCTTTTTAATAATAGATTTGTTATTATACAATTTATTATTGAAACAATACAAAAGACCGCATCTTATGTTAGTACATTCAACCATTTATATGATTTAAAAATGTACGATTGTGCCGCCAGTTGCCGACTGCTGCACTAACCATTACGTGCAACAAATCTTGCGTTGATTAACTCAATATAACGATTTTTGACAGCAATAATATGTTTTTATACAAGATATAATTCAATTTTTTGTTGTTTTTTAATTTTTTTATATTATTATTTTAATTAGAATTAAATATCTATGTTTTATTATCCATGACATGTCTTCAAGATAATAATATAAAGATACTTAAAACAATACTGAATGTATACAAGTGATTCATGTTTGTTTGTGTGTGTTTAGATTTCAGAGTGTAGGCGGTGAAAATTTTATGATTTGTGAAATAACGAGAGTCAAAAAAGAAATAAAACAACGCATAAATATGTTACACAAATATTTAAGTTTTGCTTATTGTGGCATACGGCTATGGACCATTTTGCAGCTGTTGATCTTTTTTATTGCCAAATAATAAACGAAGATTCGTGATAAATAAAAAAAATCCTATTGTTCAAACTAAACTATACACCTAGGTGGGCATATAAAGTAAACATTGAACCAATAATTTTGTTATTTTTAACATTTTTATTCTTATATGATTTAGAGATTAAATGTTTACATTGGACAGATTATAAAGATCTGTAAGTACTAAGTACTTATGACTAACTGGACTGATTAAAATAAATAGGTGAGAAGATTCAGTTTTGAATCAAAGAAGATTCCGTTTATTAAATTGTTTTTAAAATAAGGTTAGATACCTAGTATTTTATTTCATATTCGTTATGTGGGATGGTGGGGTCAATTTTATTTCCACATGATATCTTTGTCAATGAAATGAAAATATATATAAATATATTATGTACGACTTAATTAAATATTAAATGGGAAATGACATTTTAATTGGTACCTATATTATAATAACTGCATAAGCTTAAAAATATGTTGTATGTAATTACTTAGGTATGTAGTGCCTACCTAACTACGTTTTGAATTAATGAATTCTAATATTTTTAAAAATACATTATTTTTTATATGCATGAGTTAGTCTTTCTATATAACAAATGGTAGCTCATCATAAAAAATCCTTCCAAGCCACGGTGTTCTGAAATTTAAATTATTAGGAAAACAGCTTTTTCTATGACAAGTGATCGATTATTGATAATTTATATAATATTATTTATTTAAAAATGGATTTATATTTTGTTGCTTTTATTTATATATTCTTTAAGTTGTATTTTTATCCAAAATCAGCTATACGATGTGTAACGAACGTTTTACCTGGTCCCCCGTGTGTCGAAAGGCATTCGGACCTCGTCCCTTGCCGGAGTGAGTCACATAATTTTAACATTGATCATCATTATAGAAAAATATATTGTAAATTATGTGATAACTGTCTTGATCTGTAAAATATACATATAATATATATTGGACCGCCTGCCTAGTACTCATACCAGATACATAAGTGGTTGAATGAATATTAATTATATCGGGCGGTTTCAATAAAGTCACACAAAACATAATGTCAAAGAAATTGAAAAATATTTCATTCTGAAAAATGTTCAGGTAGCATCAGTTTAACCAGAAAAATGTCCCTACTTAAAGACATTGATTTCATTTATTTATCTTAGCAACGTTATAATACGTATTTTTAAAAAAAAATATTTTTCAAAAAGTTTATTTCATTAATCAACTTTCATAAGTTAGATTATATTATTAGGTATAGGATGCATGCTGACGGCTGGTGGTTGATCATTAAATATTCGTGTTTTTATGATGGCGCTTATTTTGCCTACTGAATAAGTCATTTCACTTAGACCTCTGTAACAAAACAGTCTACGTGACTATACTGAGTTGTTATTCTATGTTGACTTATGACCTTAGTATATTATAAAAATATATTCACATGAGGTAATAATGCAAAAAGGATTACAAAAATCTATAAAATAAGCTTAGGTCTTTACTTTGATACGTATTACTAAAATCAATGTGTTATAATAGATACTTCAACACATTTAATATAAAAATATTATTTTTATTTATAGTGGTGATGAAATTAGGTAATATAAACATCTGTCATCATCGTTTAATATTAATTTATAAGCAGAAGACTGAAAATAACTAATGTTTTGGATTAAACACCTTTGAAATTAACTCAGTGTCTGTCTTTTTAATTTACTGATATTGTATATTTTAATAACATGAAGATGAAAAACTAAGTGTGATAAACTTGAGATCGGCTGTTGGCAACCATATAAATTTTTCATAAAAGTAGACAATCTTATTGAAAATAATTACTAAATTAAATATAAGTAGGTGTTATGTTTTCAGTAGGTACCTACATACCTATGAAGTATGTATACATATAATCACAGTCGCAGTCGAGTCACAGATGCATTATAATATTAGCAGATTGGTTATGAATGATGTTATTAACTTAAGAGGTAAACACCTCTCCCAACCCCTTACAGCACCTAGTACCTATACATAAGACAGCGGTTGCATTCTTCTTTGGATTTCAATGTTAATCTGCTACCTCGAATACTCACCCGAACGACACTCTTCCGCTGATTGGCACCTAATTTCCGCTAACTGTTTTTCATTTCAGTGCGGAGTGTTCCCACGGTCAAAATCACGGAATACAAAAATAACGGAAAGGGCGGTAACTCATGGGTGTGGTTATAAGAAAGTAAGGTTCTCGAATGTGGAGAAATTTGAAAAAAACTTATTCACATGTTAAACATTTGTTATGTTATTTACAAGAATCATATCTTTGCATTAAAGTTTTCCAAGTACTGACATTTTCAATGAAATTCAGGGGGCTTTTATTTCTTGCGTTTAATGGGTTTCCCGGCAACAAAACTGACTTCAAAGTCATGATCTTTGGCGATCGGTTTTTGTTTTTCTATCTTTGAATCTTTTTTGTGGTTGAAACGTTTGAACTCCAGAGGACAGAAAATAATATAATCAGGCACTAACGTCTTATATTTTCTTTTTAACTTTTACTCTCTCCAAGTGACTCATGAAAATCTGACATATATTATTATTATGTGTATTTAACTCAGGTAAGACGCAGCAAGTCTATCAAGCAATGTAACATTCCACACCAATAGGGGATCCTACTATGCAACTATTGACTGGTTTGATCTAGGCTGCACGAGTCCGTAAAGCAGTGTATAATAATCTTACTGTACTTAAATGAAGGCGTAATATCATGAAGTGATTTTGTAAAAAGAAATAAGCTAAAACGGTAGACTAATTACCGCAATGTTGCCATCCGCTGAATTATGGTAAGATACAGTCTGTTGATATTAAAAATAATTACGTGGAAAGAAATGCGGGGAGTTTAAAATTGTCCCGACATTCCTCTGGATGAGTATTCATCATCTTCATGGCTGGATCAGCTACTTGGGCGTTCTATGACTAATTGCTAAGCATCTTTTGGGACGTCAATACTGAATTCCATACAAAATAATTTATAACTGAGAAGTCAGCGGGCAGCGTCTGTGTATAATTAATTAAGATTATTTTTACACTCGTCGTGTGTATTGTGAAAAATTTTTTCAATCATTCCCGTTATTATACGAGATAGAAGCTTTACTGTCATCGTCGCTCATTTTTAAAAGCATTCTTTCATCTTGACAGTGTTTTAGAATAAAATACCTACAATAATAATGATTTATATACATAATTTGGAACACTTTCCCAGCCATATACCTACATCCAGATATTCTACAACTGTTATTTCAAATTCCATCAATATTGGCAATAATTATCTTTGGTAATTTTGTAATATTAAGGGAGAGTATAATGCTACTAGGGGCCTCCACCTATTTAGTAAACTTTAAAATTAATTTAAATTTTAACGTGTTTTAAATAATCAATAATTGATAGATACGTATTTATTGTACTATTTTTCTTTAATTTCAAGATAAATCTTCAATAAATCAACTCGTCAGCTGAATGCAGAACTATTCTAACTTACCTACATTTGAAATTTTTGAGGAGAGAGTTTTTTGAAACAACTTACTGAAATTATTTATTATCTTTATGGATAAATGGATGCATCATATTTTATTAGGATTATTGATGAGAAAAATGGTGTATACACTTGTCCATATAAATAATAAATAACTGAAGTAGGCTGTTTCAAATAACTCATCTGCAAAATATTTCAAATGTGAGTTAGAATAGTTCTGCATTCAGCTGACGAACTGTTATAGTATGTATTACTATGTTCGATCATAACAAAATCATAGGTACGTATTATAAGACTACAGATTTTATATGTTATTTACGAGAAATTGATGCCACTATTTGGTTCATACTCTGACTAAAAAGAATAATGATTTAATCAAAGTATTTCAATATTCTGCTCGTTATATTTTATGATATTTCTATCTATTGATTGATGATGATGCAAAATATTCGATTCACAAAGAGTCTTAATTGTACCCACTTATACCAATAGCAATTAGGCCAGTGATTCCCAACATTTTTTATTTTGCGGGACCACGGAAGCGTTTTTTAAATCTTGCGTAACCCCTATCTGGCCGACACACGCATTAAACTGATAAATTTATGTATTTGTATGTATATTAAGGTGATAAATTAAAAAAAAGGCCGTATTAACACATTCACTAATTACTTACCACATTTAAATAGCATGCTAATGATATCTAATGGCCACGCCTAGCACGTCTTTAGCACTGAAAGACTTAAGCAGTAGGCAGTGACATACTTAGGCAGAGTTCACTATAACCAGACTTAAAATGCCATCAAGTACTTAATTAAGACTTAAGACTCAAGTAATATGCATATAACATCTTTAAATTAATGATTAATACCTCTACGTAAGACGCAAAAGCGCTACATATGAAAATAATATACTTAATATTTACGTAAGTATTCTACAATAAAATATAATATATTCTTAATTTACCGCCCTCTTAAAATGTCTTGTCCTAAGCAACGCACGATCTACCTGGTACTTATGCCACTGTCGGTAGGGTTAGAAAAAAACAATATTAGTAAATATTGACGTAGGTATATACATACATTATATACATTATAATAGTTTTTAATACAACTGAATTCCACAATGTTTGTTGCTTCATAAAGCCGGCAAAACTTCTTTCCCAAGGAGAATTCGATCTAATTAAATAATAAATATGATGAGTATGTTAGACCTAGTAAGTAAATCATAACCGTGATATATAAACATAGATACCTAATATGTTTCCAGGACAATGGCTCACGATGAAAGTGTTCTACGGCCAACTGTATAGGTACCTACGTACAAATTACATGTAACCGATATATTATAAACCTAAATAAGCTCAAATTTCCAATAGTATATTTCTAACTTTTAGCAGGCTACGTGCTTAGCTTATTCACAAAAAGTTTTCAGGGTGTATCTACCATTTGGGTGAGCGTTGCCGAATTCCCTGACAGATTTCCTACATAACTAGTTGTTTTACAGTAGATACCTACGTTCACAATCGCATATTTGAATAGTGGTTGTAATGTAATTATAATTAAAACCAGCATATTATCGGATACTAAAAAAAACAGCTGCATTAATACTTTTGCCACGAATGACAGTAACATGTCCATAAATTCGTCATACCGACATACCTGTATAATTATCCGGCAAACATGTCCACCCAATTTCAAGTGCTATTAGCGTAAACGTATGAAATATTACTTTCGTAATATTTTGTCGTCAATTAAGGTTGTTTGAGTAATCGAGTTATGTGTTACGATTTGAGGTATGCCTCCGTATAAGAAGGGGCGCGTTACTTGTTAGTTGTTACAAGACATTTTTAAAGAACCAAGCGCTTAAAGCTCGCAGATGTTTTGACTGTAAAAAGATTACGAATGCGTAGGTAGTAATTGTCAATAAATATTAATGAGTGTAGTTACCTGCATGAATAAAAATGCACGGAACTTTTAGGTACCTACCTTATATAATTATAATCTCTAATATCTTTTTCATAATATTTACCTATTCTAGCAAGCTTGTGAAAGCCAAGATAATATCGTGGGTATACTGCGAATAAGCATGAAGTCAAAAATACTAGTTTTGAGATAATCGAGTTTGAAAGTTTGCATGCTCTTAACTTTTTTTATATATAAAAGGTCATGTAGTTATGCATTTCAAATTGCAGATCGTTTTATTGGCTACAAATTTCTTAATGCGGTACTAAAAAATAACCGTAGGTTTGCTACTTTTTGGAAAAAATATGAAGGTAGTACTTGACTTAGTGCATTTTCGGTGACAAATTAAAGTACAAAAACAGAAAACACAGTAGGTATATGGTGACTATGTCATATATTTTTTTTCATACAATTTTGCAATATTTACAATGGTTTCACAAACATATTTTATCAAAAGTATAAAAATCAGAAAAAACATATTTGTCCCTATTATTAATATATTTTTTTCAAATGTTTGTTCAAAAGAAAAGTTTCGTAAAATGAAATCCTTTTTTCTCTCGTGAGATCCAATTGCCTAATACATTTTACATACATTCAGACGCTCATTTTCTGAAAAATTAGCAGAACACTGATAGCGGCATTTAGCACAATCGATTGATTTAGGGAGCTTTGCTTGTTTTAAGATATTATGCTTTCCCAAATATGGTAGGCAATCATCTCGTTTTTTTTCTCCATATTTACCTTCCACGTACTTGGCTTAGATTGACGCCAACGAGCATTTTCTTTTGGACACCTTTCAATTGAATGGTATATTTATCTATTGTAGTATTAACTATATGCTGAGATTGGATAGACGGATCACTAGAATTATTATCTTCAGCAGTATAAATCATAGACATAAGTATCATGCTGTTGTTCGTCAGGTTGAATAATAGCATTTCCAGAATTATTGTCTTCTATGCCATTAAAGTATTCAAAGAATCAGATGGGGTTGGAATGTAATCTTCATCAGCAATGTCATCGTTACTAAAGTCTACAAATTTAATGTTTCCATCATTGTAAAAAACTGTATTTGGCTATCATCCAACAAACTATCTTCATTAATTGACAAGTCCATTGAGGTGCTGGCTACATCTAATTTCCTTCTTATTTTGGGTACCATTCAACTTGTTTTTTTGTGATAAATCCGAAAAAGTAGTAGTTGTCACTAGAAAACGAAAATAAGTATAATGTGGATTTTGTAGATAGTGCTCGTATTAACAATAAATAATATAACATTTATAACAAACAATTGAAAGCAAAATTATGATGTATATATTCAACAATCACATAATTATTGCAGTAGGTATACTTTAATGTAATATAAGTTTTGTTACAGTAAACAAAAGATTTCAATGGTATTCAACAAAACAGTAAAAGCAATAAACATCTTTAAGTTATGTATCCACACAGTGACGTTCCTAGACAAAATGCCGCCCCTAGGCAGTGCCAAAATGCCGCCACATTTTTTATACAGTACTTTATATCATCCTTTCATGACTCAAATATCTAAGAAATGTGTTGTATGGATACATTGCTAACAAGATATGTAATACTAAATCTAATTTAAATGCCATATCTGCTTCAATAGACAATATTGCGAGCCTACGGCTTCAGATAGGTACATTTAAAAATACACCTGTCAACTTCATAAACTCGCGAGTGGCATATTTGGATAAATTTTAAATTAAGTATGCATGCGTTATTGCTGTTCACGACGAACGTGACGTGCAAGGACAGAGGAAGTAAACTAGACATCGCGAACCCGATAAAAAAATAAAGTCCTGTTAAAACTTTTATAGTACCTACACTTTGTTTCCAACCAGTGAGGTTAATTTTTTAATGGAAAGATATTTCCGTTATTACGAAGTTTATGTAGATTTCTCTATACTTATATACCTAATGATTCTCCTCGATTTGCTGCCCTTTGGGCAACTGCCGCCCCCAAGCGAAGCTCAATCTGCCTACCCCCACGGGACGTCACTGTATCCACATAATAGTAAATAAGCATGTTACACAGTAAAATAAGAAAAATAAACTTACCATTTAGCTTCAACATTTCACTTTTTTTTGCCATTTTTAATATTTTCGCAGCCCGTGACCTCATTTTTGGCTAGGTACGTTTATAAATCAGTCGGTCAAAATACGAATGAGACAACAAAATAACTTCATACAAATTCATATGCAAATTTCTTTCTGCGATATTGCTTTGAGTATGACTTTCAGTTTCGCAGACAGAATTTTGTGAATATAGCCTGATAATGAGAGAAGAAAATGCACTATGTCTCTTTAGAGCTTTTTCTCAGAATAGATGTATGTCTTTTTGACTTATAACATAAATTATCTTCGCCAGTTTTATAGATATGACTGTGTGTGTTTTTGTAGACTATAAAGCGTACTCTTAATAAGATTACCTTATCATTAAGTCAAAACAGCAAAATTTTGACTTAGTGCTTTTTCGCAGAATACCCACGAATCATCGAACGTGGAAGTACATAAAATGATTAATTTTAATACAAGTTCCAGAGATTAGGACTCAGTAACGGCTTAGATACCTACCTGAAGTTAATGACAGTGAATTTAAATTCGAAATCTATAGGTATGGGTAGGTAGGTACATATTTGTCAAAATATATTATTTTGTTAATTCCGGGATTTCAAAATTTAAAACGAGGTTCTATACTCCGTTTCCGGTTCAATAATATTTACAAGGTTTACTGGGTTTCGAGGCTTGATACAGGTTTGGTTTAGTTTATAATTTTCAATTAAATAAATTTAATTGTTTCAAACGTCATACACACGATTCTGAGTAGGCACAAGATCAAATAGAATACGCAATAATTATATGACATTTCATCTATTTTGTATAGTTTTGATGACATGAATAATGAATAAAATATATAAAATATTATTTACAGTATCTATACAGTATAATACCTATATGGTATTATTTTAACGTTTTCTTAAGGCAATTGATACCTAATCATAATATGTTGTCACTATATCTACCTAATATAAAGTATTTTTTTTATCAATATAGATACCTACTCTATATTCATTTTAAAACTAAAATGTACCTATTCTTATATTTAAAAAATATTATTATTGTAAAATCTAAAGAAATAAAATTTGCAACAAATTCTTTGAATATACTTTGACACTGTCGTTTTCGTTTTTTCGATTTCCCAATAATAAAAATATGTCTGGATATTATTCAGAGCAAAAAATGTATATATGTATGCACATTCAATCGAATCAATCATTCCACGAGACCTTGAAATGACTATCAAACGAAAAAATGTCGTTTTGGTACAGGCGAAAAAAATCGATCAATATTTTTACATTATTTACAAACTGACTACCAGTCCAATATAGCAAACTATAATATTATTATAAAGCGAGAAGGTGAGCTATTTTATTCGACATTGTCTAAATGTTACACTAAATTTAAAATGTAAAAGACAATTTATTGTTTGATTATATAATTTAATATTATTATTCCCGTGAGAATTTCAGCACCTCTCTGGCATAGCAGATATAAATACAAACCTCTGAAACATACCCAAGTATTTAAAAAAAATCATAAATTTGAGTTCGAGTCCCACTAGACTTCGACTTCTATGTCGAGACGTACACGTCAATGCGGCCGTTTCTGGACTAAAACCGTTGCAATATCGCCAGCATGTAAAAAGCTCAATACTATAACCGCATACAGCGCCATGACGTAGATGTCAATACATATATAGAAGCCGAACATTTTTTCGAGATTTTCTTTAAAATGAATCAAAATTGTGTAGTTGTTTCAATAGCTAATAAAGAATCCCACCTTCTGAATATCCTGTGTGTATTAAATAAGCTTTAAATAAATTAAAAAAATATATCAACCAATACCATTTATGTATTATGATCTTATTAAGAAAAAAAAAACATTTCACAAAAAACAAAGACTTAAACAAAAAGTATGGAAATATGAGTCGACCCTTGACACGATTTTCCACAAAATCTAACGCTATGCCTATTCTCATTTACCGGTTCTAAATAATGTTCATATTGAGTTTTTATTATGGATCTTATATAAATCCTGGTCTATTTTAAATAGGATTTTTTCCTAAACGTTTAATAAAAGTACGTACCTATATATTATATACCCACCAATAGAGTGCGATTGACGCTACAGATGCAGACCATCCGTAGAAATATGTATTTATTTATTTATTATGCCATTGTATGGTAAATTTTAGTTAACCATAACTAATTCTAAAAAATCTATATTATTATTAATATTAGGTATATAAATATATTATACCATAGGTACACCATTCATAGTAGTTTATTGTCCGCACGCCAAGATTGAATTAGTTACATAACCGTAAGATAATACGTTATATAGGTATAACAAATAGTTGGTAGATCTATTTGATTTTTTTCAACAGCATCCCTACAAGGAAAATTCACCGCACGCTATTGATATCCGCATACTATCATATTGTGTCAACAACGAACTCCAACACATTATTTAGAAAAATAATACGAAAGCTTGTCAAGAAGGTAGAATTCACATTTTTTTACTTCTCACAATTTAAAATATTCAAAATTTATTTTGTTTACTTCCGCAAAGGGTGGATTATCAATTCCTCCGCGTCAAGTGATGACAAATAGCCTCGCCGTGTGGATTGTAATAAATTAACTTAATATATTATCATGCCCCCCAACAGACCGATACGGTGACGTTTTTATTCGGCATTTTGTTCACATCAAAATATTTTACAGCTGGATGGAAAATATGACTTGCTTTTCGCTATGAATGGCCGACGTAAGCGCCGCCCGCGATGTGAGCGTTTAATTTAATTAACTCATATTAAAAGGGCTATGGAATATTTAATGCTCATTTATTATACACGCGGGGTGGCCAGTAAAACATTATTTTTATCGGATAATATTTTGTAGTAAAATTCCATAAAATTTATTATTCCGTGACTGATTTAATTGAGATATTTTTAAAAACTAATTTTGTGCCCGTGTCGTTCCCGTGACATTCCGGTGTCGAAGGGTGGTTAGCTAAGAGGCTATAGTCTTCTTTTTTTAAATTTAATAATTATGCAATGTTAAACTTCTAATACAGATTTTGTACAATTTTGTTACCTACAGTTAGGATTTATTTGTAAGATGTTTGCTTATATTGTTGTTTTAATTTAATAAAACGATTTTTTTGTAGTACTTATTCCACTTTTAATCAATAGATTAGGACCGGTTTCGTCCGCCTCAGAGGGACATTTTCAACTGAATACATTTTTTTTATAAAAATAATATTTATCAAACAAACTACAAGGCGACAGAAATAATATAATAAAAGGTACATAAATTATCCGTCCAATAATACCTTCCCAAAACAAATTAATTTAAAATTAATGAGGTTGGACATTAATATTGTATACTACATCAGGGGCATTAAACAAATTATTTTAAAAATATTAACATAACACAAAATATGAAACAATCAACATTTACAATTACATTAATATCAACAAATATTTATGATAAGTCAACATTTACAATAAAAAATATATAAAAAAATAATAAAATAAACAATGTTATCAATTGAAGTAAGATCGAATACAAAAACAAATAGGTTCAACCAAAATATGAGTCAAAATTAAATAAAAATAATAAATAATGTACCTACAATATATAGTAAGAATACAATATAAGTTATGTTATAACAATCACAAATATTAAATAGGGTATAATAACGGAGAAGACACAAAATATAATTGATCATTTAACAAATTAGAATTGGGCAAAAATTTATACCTATTAATTTATATTTCTATTGATTAAAAGTGGAATAAGTACTACAAAAAAAAAATCGTTTTATTAAATTAAAACAACAATACAATGCAGTTCCACCATGAATTGACAGTTAACAAAATAAAAGAAATGTTTGCTTATATTATGATTACAGTGATAATAGCGTGGAAGATAGATAAATAATCATTATTCAATTAACTTAAGAATAATATAATTTACGCATAATATATGCATTATTATTATTGTTCATTTGATGTTTTTTACCTAATAATTATTCCATTAATTGCCATAACACATATTTGTGATATTATATTAAAATAACTCTTCGACGACCATTCTGGGGTTGTCTTCTTATATTTTATTGTTATATAATATTATTACTTATATATATAATTAGATAATAACAAAACGTTAATCGATTGTGTATTTCCATCCTATTAATATATATCTGTGCTAATCACACCATCTCGAGTATGATTTGAAAAGTAATCATATTTGTCAAAATAAGGTAACAATATGGTAGATAAATAAGTACAATAAACATCAGTCCAGAAATAAGCTCTATGGCCCTTGACTCATGGTTGAAAATTTTAACTTTGAATATTGGTTTATAATTCACTGAGATATACCTACCCCATTTATGGTTTTATGAATTTAGGTTAGCCTCTGGACAGTTTTAGAATCGGAAATTTCCTCTACTAGAATGCAGTTGATATACATAACTATAAATTAATAATAAAATAACAAAACATGGTGGTTCGATTTTTTATAGATTGCCAGAAATGAAGTTATAGTCACCCTATAATTTCATAATGTTTTCCGCTGATTTGATATTAATTTGTCAAACGTTTCTGACAGACCAGCGTTATATTTCGTCAAATTTAATTAATTACTATGACAGCGTTAATTTATTATGTGCTGTAACATTATGTAATTAAATTATATTGCATGCTTAAATCATTTTTACCCCTTCACGCAGTGTTTTCTGCCCATATAAAAGCCATAAAAGAGCGACATGAATAACTATCATTTTCACATAAAATACATTTATATATTTTTTTGATTAAAATATTTGTAGGTAAGAAATTTAATATTTTTTTTAGATGTCTATTAGTAACGTTTCCATTATGGGGTTAACTTAAATAAAAAAATATTGAATTCTTCATTTTATACACTATGTTTTCCATGGCACCCACAAAGGGGGGGAGTGACAAGGATCTAGTCTGGGGGCCCGGGCTTAGGAAGGGCCCGTCGTGGTGGGTCAACCAGTTAGGTGAGATAAATACAGACCAATTTTTTTTTTAAATAAAAACTTATAGAATTATTAATATAAAGAATATGTAGCTGTGTGATGAAATTTGATGTGCTATGATGACTGATATAATTAAATGACAATTCGCGCGTAGAATTTTATTTTATAATTATTTTTGGTGTGTTGTTTCCTGTCTAATAAAAGTGACTAGCTATTTATCCAATATGTCGAAGGGTCGTATGTTATTTGATTACAACAAAATTGTTGCGATCGGTGAAATTACTGTATGCGCTTAAAACCGATACACTGCGGAGCATTTAATTACTTTTTAATTCCCATATTTAAATAACATGCTAATTATATCTAATGCCCCCCTAATTAGGACACAGCAGCTGTGGCATTCGTGCTTTTTTAGACGTCGCCAAACGCTGTCGACAACACATCGAAAGTTTTCTTTCGACGTGTTGAAAATAATACGCTGACGTGGAAATATATTCCAATGTCCAAATTGCCTTGTGAAATATTGAGCTTTTACATATACTCTGTACCTGATATGAAAAAATGCGTAGAATTTTGTTTATCTATCAACAGATGGATCAGTTCATATAAATAAGAGTTCCTCCGTGTCCCTCTGCATGTAGGCTGTTACTTAATAATCGCGAGACACCTCGACATGCCATGTAATTCAGGACGTGGTGTGCACAGTCAATCGAACTGCGTCGTATTATTACTTGCAAAATGTGTTCGCGAAATATTTCCCATCATTGTTGAGCTAAGATAACGGTCGACCAGGTACGATATGAATAATTTCGATTGATCCGGGACCGCTGCTTTGTTTCTGTAGGTCGCGCTTCACCCTCAATGTTGACAATTCAGGAGAAAATTTCGTTTTGTTTTCTGTTATTTATTAATAAAGAAACTTTCTTTTGTTTATATGTACCTTAAATTCACAAAACACCTCTTTTAACTTTTATCAACTTTTTTTAAATTCATAGTTATCTATTGATATGCAAGACCCTGTTAATGTACCAATTAAATTTGTTATAATGCGTTTGTACCTATATCAGATTAGCATCTTATTTAATAGTAATTATTAGTAGATAAGTCTCTTAAAATTCTTCTGAAAAAAAATTGACATTGATAAATTTAGCATACCAATTTACTGAAAGTAATATAACTTACCACTTCATGATTGAATGTATTTTTTTTGTGACTTACCGAGGCTTTGACTGCGACTCGCTGTCATATCGCCTCTTTTCTTCTAGAAGGGGATCCGTCGATCAGGTCCTCACTCCTATTATGTTAAATAACTTTACAATTTTGCCTAGCTATTCCGTCTTTCCCACCACCAGGACACCCTTCAATTCGTCGACATTCTCATAGATATCCGCAATTCGCAGCTGTACTCTGTGAAGTTCATATTTAAGGCATTGTAGTGCTATGTACAATGTCCTCTAAAACACGACATTCATCGCAGAGTTGCGATTCGCTTCTTCCCATGAGGACATCAAATCTTTTGCCCATTGTGTGCCCTGTTCTTAGCCGCAGTATTAACTTAAGCTCAATAAATGTATTATTATTAAATGCAACTCGGGCTGTATGTACATCGAAACGACGATACGAATAAATAAAATGTAAGCGACTGTCTCTGATTTAGATTTTTTACTATTTCCACTATGTATATTATAGAATTTTCACTATTTTCATGATAACTAAGTATAAAATATAATTTTATTTTTGAATAATAATCTGCTTGTTCCATTATAAGCAAATACTAATGGATTAATATTTAGGAAACTTGCACAGCTTATATAGTATCATTATTATGTTCTTTCTGATACCAATTTAGTAGACATTCACCATGATTATATCCGAAGTTAAAAATGCAACATTTGCAATAATTCACGACGAGTAGATAAAGTTATCAGATGTGAAGTAAGATAAGTTGCGGGTAGTGTGATGCGCGCTTAGATGCAACCATTGTATATCTCATCGATTTAAAAAACCAAATCAGTTTAATTCTTCATTCTGTAGGAATATATTATTTTATTAAACTGTTGTCTTTAGTAACATTGGTAAGTATATGAAAACAAATAAAGAATGTTCTACTATGATGAATAATTTTGCCTGTATTAAAGGGACTATGTTGTATGGAATAATAATATAACGTTTTGATGACCTTATCATTGTATTGTTTTTATAACATATTTAATAATATATGGGACATGATTCTAGTATATAA
Source organism: Rhyacophila brunnea (assembly GCF_057557595.1). Taxonomy (NCBI): domain Eukaryota; kingdom Metazoa; phylum Arthropoda; class Insecta; order Trichoptera; family Rhyacophilidae; genus Rhyacophila; species Rhyacophila brunnea. The sequence continues at coordinate 17,015,046 of NW_028233170.1, forward strand.
CTAACTACACTGTGATTTGAAAAAGGGACCAAAAAAGAAAACAAACATTCGTACAGATTGATACTAGCATTGCTAATTCAGCATTTTTCTTGCCAGATCTAATTAATATCTCATCTAGTTTTGAAGATTTACATCTGGCATATGGCGTTACATCTAGCATTTTTCGACACCGCAGACAGTTTAAAACTGTAGCAAAATTCTAGCCTTTTAATAAAATAAAACAATTTAATACAATATAATGTAAACGACGATCAAATTCCTAACTGGAATGATTTTTAGTTGCATTTGACATTTTATCAGTTTTGAAACAATAAAATGTTCTTGTGAAAAAATGTTGATACATACATATTTTATTGAAATTTGTTAATTTTGAGAAAATCTACCATTATTGTCTTACACATTCTGACATATTTTTGTGACTGACAGTTAGCAACACTGATTTATACAGATGGTTATACAACTTACTGTCTAGTTTTTTTAGAATTCGATAGGTATTCGATAGGTACTGTATTCAGTTGGTTAAATTTCTACCAAAATTTCGTTGTCAATCATGAGTTATGTTGCAATCAATACAAGTAAACAACTACCGATTGATACTATCAAAAAATTTGCATTCCCTGGCCTGTATGTCACGCACGTAGTCCTCGTACCGTTTGTGAGCATAGTATAGAGGTAGCGCACAGACGGGTGTGTAATTTAGGTGCTGCGACACGGCATTGGCATGCCCTGATGATTTTAAATGACCCCTATATCAATTTCACGAATTTATTAATAGTTTGGTAATAAAGAATATATGCTCGGAATGCGTGATTGACCTACAGAGTTGCACTCGACACTCATCAATAATCCTTAATCGGTAGAAAAATACTAATACATCAATAATAATTAATTTAGAATATGTAGAAAGATACAATCTTAATTATTATATTGATTAAGTGGAAAACTCTAAAGTATTATTTCACAATTGAGTGGTTCATAAGATAAGTGAACCAAGTCCATTCTGGTTAGTTTTGAGTAAGCTAGGTTCAAACATAATATTTGAGTATTTATAATTCTGTAAGGGTATGATTGAAATTCTTAAGTGTTATGTTGAGTATGTTGAGTGCATTTAAGTTATTCTGTAAGGATAATCACACCATTACAGAATTAGAAATAGGTACTCAAATATTATGTTTGAACCAAGTTAACTCAAAACTATCCAGAATGGACTTGGTTCATGTGACACCCCCGTATGGTCCCCATTTGGGGATGTCTTTGTGTATCTGGAGACGCCCGAATCGGTATCAAAGCCAACAAATAATAAAGCGCTGATTACGAAAATTAAATAATAATAACAGAGCCGAGCCGGCAATGCCTTAGAGTAGATTATAATATGTTGAATGGCAACAATGCCATAATATAACCGTTGACGATTTGCAACGTCGCCTTCTTTCGCCAACGGCTTTCGTTGGAAAAAAATCACAAGATGGCGCGGAGATCGCGACAAGCAGCAAAACCGCGAGCACGCCGATTTCGTACAGATAAAATAAAATATTCAAAATGTAACCATATGGTATAATATTAACGTAAATAAACTCGTCGTCTTCCATCATAATTCCGGTGTGTCAATTATCTACCTCCAAATCCTAAAACGCAGACGATAAACCAGAAACTAAAAATAAAAGTGACAGTTGAGAAATTCTCATACCAAAATGGAGGGGAGTGATAAGTGGCCCCAGTCAACGTGGGACTACGCTTCTTGATTTTGATCGTCTGGAATCAAGAAGCAGGTGAAATTTCTTTCACCCGGACACACACCCTGAGATCCAAACACCGGAATAGGAAACGGCGAGGAAGAAACATCCAGTGGCTTGCCTCTGGTGGCGCTCAACAAAAGTCTAATAAAAAAGCAGTAGAAAGAGGATGCTGCCAAAGCCAAGCCAGTGAAGAAAAGAGCAGAAACACCCGGATTGCGAAGTCATGGCTCCCGATGTACTCCCGACTAACTGCATCCGCCAGCGAACTTGGCCCACGGACGAGTGTATCGGCCAAGACCCTGACTCCAACAAGGGAAAACGGCATCAAATGCCCTGCATCATCAGCCGCTTGAGCCCTCTTCGTCAACAGCAGCGTGTCTGTGAGCCTTGCAATCAGCCCTGGCCCAGATGCACCAGGATGAAGAGAGCTACAAAGCGGCCTTCTTCAGCTGAGCAAAGCAGCCTCCATCAGCGGATAGCAGCCAAGCAGCATCCTCAGCCATTAGCATCATAGATTAGTTAGTTTTAAGTATTTTGTGTTTGGAAGCGATGTAAAATAAATTATTTCAGTGCTCGAAGTGGAAAATTTTACAACCCGGAGCGGTTGTATGAGGAAGAATGGCGTTCCGGTCCATTTCGGGCCCTGATATATTTTTAAAATTATTTTTATAAACTTTAAAGCCATTTTAAGTATTAAATTAAGTTTTCTGCATATTATATTAGTATAATATCAGTGCAGTGTGTGTAATTCGATAGCCACGGCAGGGCAAGCGAGCAAAAAAGGGGGTCGAGTAATGCGCCGGTATGCATTTTCGTGAGGGATCGACTGATTTTCGGACGGTCGCTGTTGGGAAGGCTGGGTGCGACGTCCTCTCTCAGCATCCGCCCGTACGGTAGACATGGGGAGCCGCGAACCACTACGCCCACAAAGCGGCGTAGTGCTGCATCCGAAACTCTCTGGTTGCCGACGGTCCGAGGGTGTTGAGAGGGCTGGGCGCGACGCCCTCCTCTCTCAGCAGCTTTACGGTAGGCCCGGGAACCGCGAACCACTATGCTACAGTGCTGCATCCGAGTCTCTCCGGCCGCCGACGTACCGGGAGGGCTTCGATCCTTCAACGTCTAGAGACGCAACCACCCCTTACCAAGCCGCCGCACTGTCCAATTACACGCGCTATCGTAATCAGCCTTTAGTTGGCCTGGCCCCCATTCGGGCCTTTCCGGAGAGGTGCGCTTGTGACACCCCCGTATGGTCCCCATTTGGGGATGTCTTTGTGTATCTGGAGACGCCCGAATCGGTATCAAAGCCAACAAATAATAAAGCGCTGATTACGAAAATTAAATAATAATAACAGAGCCGAGCCGGCAATGCCTTAGAGTAGATTATAATATGTTGAATGGCAACAATGCCATAATATAACCGTTGATGATTTGCAACGTCGCCTTCTTTCGCCAACGGCTTTCGTTGGAAAAAAATCACAAGATGGCGCGGAGACCGCGACAAGCAGCAAAACCGCGAGCACGCCGATTTCGTACAGATAAAATAAAATATTCAAAATGTAACCATATAGTATAATATTAACGTAAATAAACTCGTCGTCTTCCATCATAATTCCGGTGTGTCAATTATCTACCTCCAAATCCTAAAACGCAGACGATAAACCAGAAACTAAAAATAAAAGTGACAGTTGAGAAATTCTCATACCAAAATGGAGGGGAGTGATATTCACTTGGCTTATGAACAACTATATTAATAATTATTGTAATCGAATGTCTTTTAAAACTTTCCAATAAACCTTCCCCGTGTTTTTAAAATACTTCCACAGATCCACCAGAATATTTATAATATGCGTGTAAATTTGAATTCGGAAATTGTAACATTATCTAGAGTTAGAAGAGTTAATAAAACATGAAACGGTGGTGAAATTCTGTCGATCCCAAAGACTAAGGTAGGCTGGACACGTTGAGAGAATGCCTGAGCACAGGACGCCAAAAATCATGACCAAGTGGATCCCACAGTGGAAACGGTCTAGGGGCAGACCAAAGAAGAGGTGGGCTGACTGTATCGAAGAGGACTGGAGATAGATGGGGAGGGCTGGAGACTGGAGAGGAGCAGCCAGGGAAAGGAGCGTGTGGATGACAATTGTAGAGGAGGCCAAATCCCGCCCCGGGATGTAGTGCCGAGAAAGAAGAAGAAAAGAAAATTATCTAATACGTTACCTAATTTCGTTTTTCTGCTAAAAGTTTATCACCATCTGTATAAAATTTGATGCTTTACAGTTTACGTGTTGAGAACGAGAGAGAAGAATACAATATAATTGTAGCTTGATCACTGTAAAATAGAATTTATTATTCCAGCACGTATTTGGTCTTCATAACAATATATACATTAATCATTTCCTCAAAATAGTAGTGTTAAATTTAAATACCATTACATGGTAAGTTATACCTACTAAAACTTTGATGTATTTATTTAGTAGGTATATAAAGTAGTGAGTATTTAAGATACAAAATTTACAACACTTAAGATTTTCCAATCCCTGTAACGTTTTCTTAACTAATCTTTTTAAACAATATTTCGGGTCAGTTGTATTTTTACAATTGGTGCTACAAATATTCATTTGAATAAAACAAAGTTTAAATTCATCATAACTGAAGCTTCATATTTTGTTGAAATTAGTATGGTAAAAAAATACACATAAGTATTCCCATACATAGGTACAGCAATTACGAATAATCTGAAGTCAATATTTTAAATATAAAATCGATTTAGGCAAAAGGATATCAATACTGTTGAATGATCATAGTATGTTTAATTAAACCATTGATTTGGTTAGGAGATTTAAAAGACAGGATATCATAACTGATAAATGATATTATTATGTTACATATTAATTAATTAGTTAGGTAGTATCATCTTAATTTGGTAATCACTTTATGATAATCAAGATTTATTAAAAGCAAAGGTTAAAAAGTCATGTCTCAAAGTGATAACGATCTCAGTATAAGTTAAATAGATAAGATAATAGAGTACATTTTAATTTTTATAAAAACAGTGACATATTATATACACACTATAATAAGGTTTGTTTAGGTATTTGCTCGCTGTGGGCAGTAGGTATTGCTTGATGCTATAAGAGTATAACGAATAAGGTAATTACATTTTTATTAGATTTAGAATTTATTTTAATGAAAATTTGTTGTCACAGAATAATTTAATTTATTGGATTCATGTTATGCTACCTACTCGTTTAAGTAACTAATTTATGTATTGGAAAGTTATACAATTTATTAGTTAAATATGTACCAACCTATATGCAAAACGTAAAAACAGCACTGGTCTTTGTTAACGTTTCAAATATGATAATATTTACCAGGTCGTTATTACCTGATTTTATTATTGGGTGATAAATATCGTGTTATCAATCAATCCACGTTGTCGAGGCATCTCTAAAGTTTTATATAATAAAGTCGAAATAGTAAACGATTTATTATTCATTCTAAGCATGTTCCAAAGCTCAGTTCACATGAATACCAAATACAACGTGTGTCAGTAGAATTTACGATGGGATTTTTTCTGTAATAAATGATATTAGGTTTTAATTTGCCATCGGTTGTCGTTGTTTCGCTGCAACGGGGCCGGCCATACGTGGTTTTCTGGTCGAATGATTTATCTAAATTCAAGTGACTTGAAGTAATCGAGCAATTATCCAATTCATTGAATTATTTTATATTAAAATAAATGTCATCCGATCAATTGGGGCCATAATTTTTCGTAAAACACTGCCGACATTAATGGCGACCCATTGTTGTCTGACGGTGAAATGTCAACAGTAGATGCGGCGACATAAATTCATCGAATCGGCTATCTAAATTTACTAAAGACGATGACTCTTTGCGCTATTTAACACAATGAGATTCGATATTGTCAGCTAGCCATTGGATTATATCGAACGTTCGAGGTAATTAAAAAAATACGCTTCATTTTTTGATTTAGGTATAAAGAAAGCTTTCAATCAAAAATAAGCATGAAGACGCGGCTTTATGTATACCTACTGACTTATAACTTAAATACACAAGAATAAAAGTTATTCGATTACTACAATTTTAATTCAAAATTTTAAGTATGATGTGAAATGATGTTTCATTTCTTAAATCTGTGCTGTTTACCTGGTAGAACTAAATAAGTTGATTTATACACTTAAACATAAAATTTTGGTACTTAGGTACTCATAGCTAATCATGTGAGCAAAACACGTGTTTAAAATAATCGCTATATGCGGTGAATAAAAGCAAATAAAAAACGCATTTTATATATTATCACGAATTTCCACCAAGTAAATGACGAATCTTTTGAAAAGATTTGTCGATGTACCTATCTATAACCATTTGATAGAAGTTGATCGATATTTGGGTAAAAGAATTAAAGTAGGTAAGTACCTACCTACGACAGTCATCCATATATTTTAAGTTAAAAATCGATGTAAAATACCTACTGTATGACTAAAATCGATCTATTTACGTACATAGACGTCGGCACGGCTTGATTTACATTTTTATTTTAATAGGTATAGTTTATTTAAAAAAAAAAAAAACAGCAACAATGTGTTATAGTGATTTATGTAAGTTAAGATGTATTTAATTTAGATTTATTCATTTATAGAACACTTAAAATATGCTTGTTTTAAAAAAAGGCGCTATTTTCTGATGTTAATATTTCAGAATTATGTATCTACTACCCAAGCAGCATAGAAATACTGTAATATTTTCATTATTAGAAAATAAATATTTTCCATGACTAAATACGAATCTGATAATATATACTTATGTTTATTTTAATTATATCATATTTTAATCTTGGTTTTAAAATATTAAATTAAATATGTGTAATCAAAACATTCAATAAACCACAATATACGTGTAAGTACTATTACAAAGATAATAATAACCCATTATAACATATTCCGAGAAAAATATTTATTCGTCGATTTCAAAAAAATCCCATAGTACAGTTTTATTTGACCGGATTGTGAAGTGTTACCTTATTATATCCACTTTTCGTAAGTCGTATTTCGTAGGTATTAAGGTATTTCTTTATGGTGGAAAATTGTTTCTTAGGCTCATAATATGAATTTATTTATATTTAGGTACAATTCAAAATTAGCCATCCAAACAAGGATGGGTAAAGACGTAATAAAATCATTTTACCTACAATAATAAAATTATCCACGATTCTTGAATTCGTTAGAATCTTTATTATGTCCATAGATTTGTACATTTTTATTTATTGGTAAAATAAATATACTCAACATTTGTTTCAATAACTTTGTACAATCAAGTAGGTAACGATTACTACTGGATTAGGTACTGTTCGAAATTTTAATTATTTTCTCATAGTATCTACCGGCCATCGGCGAAGGGTGGAGGTAGGCTGGTAAGATCACCCATAAATAGTGCACTCTACACTTTGTAAGTCATACGTATTTGTTTTCATTGAAATAATACTAAAATTTACAGACGGTGTTGGTTAGTTAAACTCTGCGTAGTCTAAATAATAGGCAAAAAATACTCGCCTATCCATAAAATATCTAAAATTATGCAATGAAATAATAAATACATAATTTGAGTATTTTAAAGATAGGATAATATTTTTTATCTATTATATTTTGGTTTAGGCAGGGCTTCATGAATTTAAAAAAAAGAACCAACAATATCTGTAATAATATGTAATTCTTAATCCAACGAAAACAAATAGGTATGAATTAAAAAGTGTGCACAACTGTGTCGTATTGCCCAGGGTTTCATTGATTTTTAAAAACTAACCAATGCCATCTTTAAATAATTATAGCCTTAGTTCAATAAAAACAAATTCGTATGACTAACAAAGTTTAATATGCACTTTTGGCAGATCTTAACAGCATACCTCCGCTACTGCTTAAATCTGAAATATTGTTTATATTAAGGTAAAAAAAACCCTAGAGTTAATTCGTTGTATGTACCTATTTCAAAGGTGTTAATGCACTTTTCAAAAAGTATAGATAGGGAGGTAGGTACACGTATTTATTACTGCATTAGTCCAGTTGTACATAGGTACTTTCGTTTCCTTTTCTCAAATAATTTGTTATTAAAAAAGGGCTTTCCAAGTCTTACCAATGTTTCCGTCACCGCGACTACGTGTGAATAAGATGTTTGAAAATTCTTGAACTTACCTGAAAACAAAAAAGGGCTTCGTTTAAACAAATAATAAATTGTTAAATGGATTATTATATGGGAATAATTTCATTTCTAAGTATAATTAGGTACCTACATATTGGTAAAGGTAGATGATACTTTTCAAAATTGTATTAAAATATATTTTTTCTTTAACTATCATTTATTGGTGGAAATACATTGTATAAATTAAAATAAAAGATTAAATTGAGTAAGCATTTACTTGGTAGAATTCCATTTTACAAGAAATAAAAATATAATTAATATTAAATTCTACAGGTTTTTAAAAAGGCTTTGTCGATAGCTATTTCGGTTGTAACACCATTATCAAGACTAATCTTGACTCTCAAGATTAATCAAGACTAGTCTTGATAATGGTGTTACAACCGAAATAACTATCGACAAAACCTTTTTAAAAACCTGTAGAATTTAATATTAATTATATTTTCATTTCTTGTAAAATAAAAGACATCATCAGACAGTTCCACTGAGTTTAATAATGCTTATGATCGGACGAAATTGGTCTTGAATATTATTAAACTAAGTGGAATTAGTACTTTATAATATTGTGCTTTATTTAAATTAATTGGTAGTTCTGTAAAAAGGGTTAGAAAAATTCTTGGGCCGAGTATACTTATCAGATAGTATGTATTTGCATGTTATGTATTTTCAATGAATTAAATCTTGTGTACCTATATTCAGTTTGTAATACAAATATAATGAAACATATCTCAATATTTAGTTCTGTCATTTATATACAAAGAAGAGTTATTATTATTCTAATAAAAAAAACAACTACTGAGTTTCTTTTTCCGAACTTCTTTGTAAATGAAAAATGTTGTTTCCTTCTTTTCAATATTAATCTTTACTAGGATGTTTCTATATTAAGTGTGTAAAATTGTTCATACTTTCAGTATACTGACATTTAATATATCACTTAGTGAGGCTCTTATTTTATTTATTGTTTTGCATAATCCTCATAGTTACATTAATCTTCGGATCGAAATGCATTTCCCAGATTGAATCGAACTCCCGAGGGGACGTTTAGGCAACGCAAAATTAATGTTATTTTTTCGAAAACGGTCTCGGTGAAATACTTTTTTTATGGCTTAGGTCACGTGTTTGGATATTTCTTGGGGGCTAAATCGTAATATTCAATAAAAACAATTTGAATATTTTAATTCGCGGGGCGTTTCGCCGATTCCGCACTTGGCTATTTATTCATCTCGCTAATAATAAAAAGGGGTTTGAGTCTTAAAATTTAGAGGGAGGTTTTAGAAGCGGGGCATTATATTATGCTGTTTGCTTTATTATATTTCTGTGCGTGCCCAATCTTTTAAGGAACTGCAATAAAATTTCATGCAGATTTTATATGCACATTAGCATATTATAGGTATATTTTTTGTGATCGCATGCAAATAAAAGGGTATGAAATGGGTGATTATTGCACGCCGGGAAGGGTCAGTAAATTGAAATGTAATATATATAAAAACTTTTTTTTTTTGGTTTATATAGACATCAAATTACAGTCATAATTTAAATCATACATAATAATATAATATATGGGTAATATATAGTAGATATAAATAATCACAATATTGTATTTAAGTAATAAAATAGTTAGCTTCATCTACTCTTATTTTTGTTATTTTATTTCATTTATTTTCTTATTTTATTATTATTGTATTATTAACTCACATTTTTCTGTATTTTTATTTTAACAATTGTTAACACTTATTTTATGTCATGTCGTGAACGCTTTCAATTTATAATTTGTTATGTTCATTATATGTAAAATAAATGAATTCGATTTGATTTTAATATGATATAAATAAGCGTTTACCTATTATTATTTGCAGACGTGAAACACTTTTATATTTTGTACAAGATAACAAAACATCTTTCAAAAAAATTGCGCAGACAAAGAAATCTTTGATGCAAGGTCAAATACATTTATATTGAAAGTGAAATTTTATGGGGGTATATAACGAGATGTTTTGACCACTTTTATTTTCTGTGTATATATTAAATGATTTTTTTATTCATTTCTTTTTAAATTTAAACCTCCAGATTTACAATAATATAGAAAAGTTCTATACACTTGCATACAGTGCATGTAGCAAGGCTAAGACTGCTACATTTACCAATAATGAGGACTGAGGGAACAATTATTACGCCTCGTTTTTTATTAAGTATAAAGATAGGTAGGTGCAATAGTTGGTCATATATAGTCGATGTATCTAATGTGTAGATTCTGAATTAAAATTACAAATTCAGTTTTGTACATATAAATCTGTAGAGTAAAAGCAACCTGAGACAATTAATAGTGATTTTATTAAACTTTTAATGGGTATTTAAAAAAAATCTTTTTGCAAAAACCGAAAACCAATAATAAGCAACTCTAGAAACGCGTGTTTTTTATTTGTTGGAAACTTTTCTATATTAAAATATTTATATTAAATTACGAAATAACTATCTATGGTACCTACGGATATAACTGAAATTTTATTATGTCGCTCCTTATCTACGAGAAAGACAAGAATGGAAAATAAATAAGTATTTATGTATGGAAATAATAACATTGCTACATTTCACGACGTTTCTTTGAGATTGTTACATTTTACCTGAATTAGAAACCAAAATTCGGTGAGTAAAGATTCGACAAGTGTATTATACTTAAATATTTTGTAATATTTCCTATTATACAATGATTTATCGGAATTATTTTACTGGTAACTTTTACCGTAAAACCCAATATTAATAATCACAAATTGATGAAAACAAATAGAACCTTTCTATTAATGATATGAAAATAGTGGTAGATAGGTACACGAATTTATAATTTTACGTATTTATTTATATTAACAATGTACAGTTATTATACATATAATTATGTTGTAAAATCATTGAGGATCAAATTCATCTGTAAATCCTTACTGCGCATGGTTGAATGTGGCTGTGGCAATTAATACAAGATCAACCCTCCGGTAAATTGCAGAATGCTCATTACAGTCTCCACCATCAACCCTTTTGTTTACTTTTAGCCCTTTGATGTCACCAGGGTGGCGATATAATTATTGGATTAAGTAAATAGTCACTCGTTTCTCGCCATATTTTGTCTGCTTGGGCAAATTTATGGAAAATTATATCAACGGAGTGGTATTAGAAGAGGTAAAAAGGTTGTTATATCTAAGTATGTAGGTATATGTCATACAGTATAACAAATAAATTTGAAATATAAAATTAAAGCCTATGATAACTAATCAAAACGATATAATAGTACCTACCTGTCTGCTTAAATAGTAGGTACCTAACCAATGAGTAGGTAATGCTTATATCAAAATATTTCTTATTATGAAATCATACTTCATGTAATAAAATATAATATTGCCAATCAAATTTTCACTATAAAAGAGTGTGTTTCTGTGCCTTTATCTAATTATTTACAATTAATTTTATCAGTTATGAATATTAGTAATCACCATACAATTAATTTCAAGACGTTCCCAACATGATACGTCAAGTATATAAAATAAGGAAAAATAAGTAGGTATCTAATACCTACAATGAAAACAACAAAAGCCATGCAAAGAGAATTTAAAAAAATGGTTAAAACAATCCACAGTGTCACCTGGGAATTTTGATGCTTGGTTTATTTATTTGTATAAGACAAACATTGTTTATATTTTTTAGATTGGTTTTTTTTTCGAAGACATGAGACATATATTTTTATATTGATTAGGTGTGAAATTCTATTATTACTTAGTTCAAATTAGATAATATTAATTATTGTGATTCTCCACGGACATTTTTATTTATAATGTAGTTACTCAGAAATCGCTATGTATGGTAACTTCCTGCAATAATTTATATAATTTATAAATTACAAAAATACCAATGAAAGCTTGAAAGCTCATTTGCTAAATAACACAAGCAATCTTTGACGAATCTTAAACCGCAATGAGCCAACATACTATGTCATCGCGCGCAACATGTCCATAGTATCAAAGTACATACGTAGATGTCGTAATGTATCTTCCTGTCACAAGTCAGATAACTTCATACGTTAACTTTTACAGTGGCGTGCTTAGTTTATTCGTTATACTAAAAGTGAAGCCACTCAAAATTATCCATTTTATGTTTTACTAGCGATCGCCCACGCATAAAAAGTAGACAGATATACACAACGAAGAAATAAACTGATAATTAATTGTTCGATGTCTATGCTCATGCTTCGTTATTCGTGCCTTACCTCATATTATTGCAATCGCGCTATTTTCGATAAGTCTCTTTTGAGATGTCGAGAATCAAAATATTTTTTTTTAGTTTATAACAACAGTAGGAGTCTATAAGATGTTTCATTAGTTTTTGAGTAAAACGGAAATACAGACAAATACTCCAATTTAATTATTATGTAGGTAGTTCCTAAATATAGGTATATATATAATGATTGTCATATACATTTACACTAATATTTTCTCAAAACCGCTCACCAAAACAACGAGGTGATGTTCCTATAAAACCACGTATTCAGTCGTAATATTATTTGTCTTTTTCTGAAGACTTTCCGGGATTTCTGTCCTGTGCGATAAGTTGTAGATTTGTAGAAGTTAGTATTTTTCATCACACATCGTCTGAAATACTTCAGTTATCTGCGCTTTACAGTTAGTAGCTTTCGCTGTTTCATCATCTTCTGTAATATTGTGCCATTTCTCAAATTCAAAAGATTGGATCGTTTTCCATGACAATGGTCCGTCCTTATAGATACGGAATACGGAAGGAAGAAATCTGCTATTGAAAGCTTATCCAGAAAATACCTACCGTATAATAGATAGATCATATACTTGATCACCTGACCAATGTAGGTTACATGTAAAATGTACGTAAAACATTTCACCGTGGCACAGTTCGCCGTGAACTTTCTTATCGGGAAGAGATATATACTATACGGTCTCCAATTTTATTAGATTCAATATGAACATTAATTCAATTTTCATAGCTGATTTTGGCAAAATTCATGAATTCAAGAATGAAAACCTAACCTTACCTGACAAATAATCCAGCATAACGGCTATTTTTAAAAATTGTTTGCTGCTGGCTTCCTGTAAAGTGTAAACCGACAAGAACCGTGTTTTCTTTAGACATGAATTTTATGTCAGTACTATACGTCTATAGTATACGGCCATATATTTCCGATAGAACATTTCACGGTAAAGTGTGACACGGCGAACTGCATACGTACAAGTTTTTGGAGACGACCAATGTAAAGGTTTCAGGGGAATATATTCACCCTGTGAATACTTAAATTCACAATAAAATCAACATCAGAGGCTCTTTAATCCGGTGTAGATTATCAAAAAAAAATATTACAAAAATGAATTTAGCCATTTACTTGATTACGTTCATGCTATGTTTCCAAATACACATTTAAAAAGTAACCCATGATCAACGGCCAAGATTACAAAAATAAAAATAAAATACTGTCATCCCACGCGAGACACCACTGGCCAAAATGTGTCCCGTCACAAAGTTAACTTCATAAGTTGACATGAGTTGTCTGTAAGATAATTACCGGAGGGCTGCTTCGGAGGGTTATTATTAATAAGCGAGGGTTACCTCTGCGTGGAGGGTGTCAGGTACCATTTATCATTAAACTTATATGATTTAGCTGGTCCAATGGACAACCCTTTGATATCGGAGGTGCGCGTGGATGGTCTGATCCGTGTTAACTGAATTTCATTTTATGACCGGGTGACGGGTGTTCACTACATACCCACCTATTTGAATGTTTCAATTGTAATTATATTAACGTATCTACTAATATAGATTGTTTTATATCACCTATGTATTTAAATGACAAATATTATATAAATTGTATAGGTACTACAATAAAAAGTATGCCTACCTAGTCAGGTTGGAACCTTTTAAAATACGTATTTTTTAATTTTAATAAAGTAGGTATATAATTTACCATTTATCATCCATTGAGTGAATGCAAACGTACTTTTTTGTTATGAGAAACGATAGTAAGCCATTCGCCAAACCCATATTGTTTTTATACAGTTATAAATTAATTATTTTCCTTTTGACAGCTTCTCAAACGAGTACTTTCCGACTAACTTTCTTCAAGGCATGCTCGCCTTTTATTCTCTTAAAGCTCATATGTCACTTCTGCTCTTAAAGCATTATTCTCTGCTCTCACGTGATATAGTTTCCAATCCCGATATTCTAGAAAATTTTAATTTTTATGCACCCATCAATGACATGCGTGGTCGCAGCCATGACCTATTTTGGGTGAAAGCTGTTTCCTCATGTCAGGCTCACCAGGCACCCATAGCGAGGGCTGTGCGGCTGGTCAATGCACTCCCTAGAGATGTAGAATTTTCGGAGATGCATTATATTATTAGGTATATTCTGTTTTTAATTCTATTTGTATTTTTTTTTAATTATTGTTTTTTTTTATAACTATTTTATACTTTGTTTTTCTTTAACTGATTACTTGTACTTTTTATTCTAAATGTCATGTTGTGAGCGTCCTGAATTAATAATTTGTCCTCAGCGTGTCTTTTTTTAAATAAATAAATAAACAATAACGGAATCACCTTATAAGATAACGCAAAACTTAAGGTTAATTATCAATGTTAATAAAAAAGCTCACATTATCTTTGCTTACAAGCTTTGAAAACGAGTTGTGAAATTATTAATTGGTCTAGTCATAGAGTTTGAATATGCAAATATTGGGATTAGAGGCATGCGTTTTATTCATTAGGTAACTTTTTAAGCGCGAAAGCTGATTTGGTATACAAGGATGGAGCATAATAATATTATATCGATTGAAAACGCGGTAAATTTTACCATGCCATTGGCACTGTCATACCTTCGTCAATTATTTGAAAAAAAATATTCAGGATTGTTAGATATTAAAATTGGTCTAAATTCTATGTCAAACTATTCAGTATTTATTGTATATAAACAGTCATTTTTTAACCTAATCTGAGTTTGTATATTACAAATATATTTTCTATTTGAGTTCATATTATTGTAAATCAATTCTAAAGAATATATCGTTCATTCATTCGGTTTTATTTTTGCAATTTATTATAATGTATAATAAATAGGTAGGTGTGTATCTGGTCAATTGTTACTTATTCATTAAAAATTCGTATCCGATAAAATTACGGATGAAATCACAATACAAAAATATATTAATTTCAAAAAAGACAATGTAGCATTTATTTATTCAAACGGACAGCAATTCTATTATTTTAAAACTCATCTGTCGCCGCAAATAAAACCTGACTCAATTCAAAAGCATTGAAAAAATAAAATCGTTTGAAATTATTCATGAACGTTTTTGATTCGATTCAAAATAATATTAACAATATGCATTTCATTCAAATGCAAATATCGATACGTTTCAAATGGATGGTTTTATGCATGGAAAATTTAAATAATAATGTAATAATGCAGAATGCAGTAGGATTCCATTACTTGTTTTTTTTACACCGGAAAATGAAATGAGTTGTCAAACATACTGTCACAGTATATCTATAAGTATAGGTATATATTATTAAATTATAATGGACTAATAAATGAGGATTTAAAAAATGTTGTTATTATAATAATTGTATAATTAAACAGTTCGACTTATTTTGAAATTGAAAACATATAAAAATACTCCAACGCACAATAAGTAGGTACCTACCTATCTACATTTTATAACATTTCTAAATAAATAAACATAGACAACCTACTTCTGTCCTCTACCATAAAGAATAAATAATATACTTACCTATATATATTATAATATATATTTTTGGTACTGTTCGGTTAAAGCGAATACAGCGGAAAACGCATTTTGAAAATAGCCGATGAACTGGATTATTTGTTAGTTTGGGTTAGTTTAGGTTAGGTTAGGTTGGGTTATGTTAGGTTTGGTTAGGTTAACCTAACAAATAATCCAGTTTATCGGCTATTTTCAAAATGCGTTTTCCGCTGTATCCGCTTTAACCGAACAGTACCATATTTTTTTGTTCTTAATTAATTAAATAGTTTTCATGTTTTATTTTTAAAACATGCCCAAATATTTTCCACTGACACAATCCACGTGTGCCAATGAATGCCAATAGGGGTGGAGTGAAAGTGTGGTAAACGCTGGCTGACAGCCATATCATTTGGGTTACTATCCTTAACACATTCACTGCTGACCAGCTAATTACCACAACTCGGTCACTGCTAAAGACATGCCTGGCGTGTAGCAATTAGCATGTTAATTAAATGTGGTAATCAACTGGTCAGCAGTGAAAGTATATGTATCTAACAGTGGCGAAAACTCTATACTAGGCGATTATTTGAAGCCTACCTTCTTGAGAAAAATATTTTTTTATTGCATATCGACTTATTTATATAATCACTTGAGTATACATTCTATAAAATAATTTATTTTGCCAACGAAAGATGCCGTATATATAGGAATGTATTATACAGATAATTACAAAACAATCTGCAAATGTTTTAAATAATATATAACAGCGCGCCATCCGTCTTGACGTAAATAAAGGTCGGATTATGTTTCAAAAAATTCTCATTTTTTTTCAAATGGACTTTAGGTACGTCACGTAGACCCGCCCAGTCTATCGAATTGTATGAACTAATGAAAGCTCCGATCGCAGAGCCTAAAACTAAATTATTAATAATTAGATAATTTAAAAAAAATGTTTCTATGGTGTTTAATCGAATATTAAATACTGTTTTTGAAAATAAAAAGAACTTTTATCTAATGATTTTTGATGTGTATAAATGTTTTGAATAAATACGTACATAATTTAAACTGATCGCTTAATTTTATGTCGTCAGTGAGTTTTTGAAGTTTCATTAAATCAGTGTGTCGTTGTCATTAGAGTGTGTACCTATTCATTAGTAGTACCTAATATCGTATTATCTTCTTATTTCTCGTAAGTATACCTAACAAGTATGTTCTTTTTATCAGATCTCCAAAGCTTACCTCTTTCCAAAGGTCACCCTTCGCCACTTGTATCTAATGGCCTCACGCCAGGCGTGTCTTTAGCAGTGACAGAGTTCATGACTTATGTGGTCCGGACAAAGAAGAAATGTGTTTAGAAATTTTCTTATTTTTAAAATAGGTACCTACTATTCATCTTATTTCATGGATGCCAAAGAGGACGAAAGAAATTAACTTCTATATTTCTAGAGTTTTGAAGTTATTTGGCCATATAGTCAAGAGGAAGAACAATAATTTGAAAAGACTCATCGTCAGTGGAAACATCAATGGTCCGAGCAAGTAAAATATACGACCTTTAGCTATGCGGACGGTGGAATTCAGGGATAGCTGGAGAGATATAAATAAAAGATCTAAAACGTGTCACGATCCCCAAAAATATCGTTAACGAAATTACTAAATAAGTAGGTATACGTACATATGTATTTATCTTATAACTATTATAATATTCCAAATCAATGGGTCGAGCGAATGGCTAATAAACATTCCTTCTAAAAATATATATATTGATATAACCACCCTTTTACCAAAACCATACTTTAAAACACAAGCACATTTATTAATGGAACTGATGTTTACGTGGTAGAACTCAATTATAATGCTTTTGAACTAAAGCAGTTTTTGTTAATACTTAACTACTTTAATTATTTCAAAACCACAAACACATTTTCAGTAAATTTACAATACTCGTACTAATAGTTTTATAGTTACACGAATAAGCATAATAATTTAAAAATAGTTAAATAAGTAGTTACATACTCTCTCCAGCAAACTTAAATAAATGACACTATTTATTGTCATGGATGGCTACTGTAAGGTATTGCAATATTTGCGTCATCATGGTTATCAATTTAAAAATGTTATGCACCTCATTTTAATAATAACATTATAACCACAGCCCACAAAAGACTCATCCATGAAACATGGTATCACTCTAAAGCTTTTTTTAAATTTTCTTTTGTGTATTCAGATCCAATTAAAATGAATTTGTGACCTTCCCATAAAAAGGCAATAAAATCTCAAAGGACCCGCAATTTGGTTGAAGCGTAAAAAATAATCTTTGCTACTGTGCAACAACTTAGGTACTATATAAGTTAGCGTTGTCTATCTCGCACCCATATACATCACAATGCGCGAGTTGTGACGACAACGTTATATCCATTCAATATTATATTTATAAGGAATCGCCAGTGTCGTTAATAAATTTTAAATTAGTTATATGGCATGTTACCTACTTTTGACAATGTATGAAGTCGTACGAAACTACATGGCGTTCTAATACGATACATCTGTAGGTATAACTCTTTGACACTTGGAGTGCGTATGTTTTCTTTTTACTATTTACCATCATACCCTCAAAAACTTGCTTAATGGCAATTGATTTAACGTATTATACATCTTATTATTCTGTTATAGATACATAGGTATCAATAAGTTTCCTCCTATCTGGACGTTTGAAGTCCGTTAATAAGTTTACTATAAATATCCATTAGAAATTGGTCGGTATTAGACCCGAAACGTTGCAAAAGGAGAAAATTGGTCATAAAAGTATCAAGCAAATATGACTAAACATCGAATTCAAATCAAATCTATCAGACTTATATCTAGTAGAGTAAAAGTAGGGATTTTATCAAACTATACCTACATATAAGAATAAATAGTATTTAACATATAGGTAAGAAAAAAGTTATTATTACAACGTTTTTCTTAGCTCGTATTCTTATTTGTCCGGTGGTTGTTTGTCCGGTACAAATCTTGCAATCGATTTTTAACTAACTTCCCGACTAGCTAGATATCTGAAACTTTTAGAATATATTAGAACACGATGCCAATGCATTTTTTTAATACTTTTAGCCATCTTTAAGTAGAATTGATTTCATTTTCAGTTAATTCTGTTTTGTATGAAAAGTTATTTTGGAAGAAATCCGTAAAAAGTAAAACTATTATTGGTTGCTAAGTGGGTCCGTGCGTGCTACGTGCGTTACTATGGAAATCAGTATTTCAGTATTATTTCTATCAAGTAAATTTTTTTTAATCGTTTAAGCTAGTTAAGTCAAGTTTTTATGATTCAACAGAAAATTTAAAAACGTTGTATATAAAAAGTTCTTGTTATCTTGTAATTATTCAACTAATATATAGATCAGTATATAAAGAAGGTATAAATAAATATACATGTTAACATAATTTTGATGCTGCAGGTGTTAAAAATGTTAAAATATGACCAGGAGCGATTTTTATATTTTCAAACAATTTAACGCACCATGAAGGGCATTTCACTGACAAAGAGTCGTCAGTTTTTTTATATAGTTATTTTTTATATTTTATTTTGCGTTCTTGTTGGCATCCAGTCGTATTGAAGCCCAATTGGTCACGCTACTTATTATTATAACTCTTTAATATTTCTATAGTTCCCAAACAGCAAAGCAGGATGACAAATCGTTTATAAAGTCGGAAGGCATTCTTTTTTACTAGCGGCCTTTATACGGGGGACCGCTCTGGTAATCACCTTCTACTGACACCATATTGAGAGACCGTCTTACAAGAGGAAGTCGCAGCACCCAATGGCAATGGAACATTGATCAGGACTACAATCTGCGGCACGTGCGATGAACGTGTCGATGTCGATGTTATGATAATGTCGTCGGTCTCCGGTTCGAATCACAGATCTGTCAAATTCCGATATTGTTTTTCGATGCGTGTTTGAGCCTAGGGCAGGGGTCAGCAAACCGCGGCTCGTGAGCCACATGCGGCTCTTTGGGTATTGGCGTGCGGCTCTTTGCCAAATTCCCAATTCACATTTTTTACAAAAGGTATGATTGTTGTCGTTTTAAATCCGCCCATTGCAAAAGTTAACAAATTAAATTTTTCTCCATTTCATATTGACACGAGCACTTTTGAAATAGATTTTTTTGTTGGATTTAACAAGCAAAGAGTTATGTAGCTCCAAATTTGTGGGTCTTGCCACCAAAATTGAGGATTTGGAGAGAGAAAAATGCAATTTAATTTCAGAACACAGCGGAGCGCTCTAAAAGATTTACATAATAAGGTAGATACTACGATTTTTAATACATGGTATAGCTTTCCGAACTCATATTCGAGCCTACATAATATGAATGTGAACAATCATTTTCAAACATGAACAATATAAAAAGCATTTAGAGAAGCCAAATAACCGATGAGAATTTGGAGTCACACCTAAAATTGAAAACTACAAGTTACATACCGAACATACAGCACTCTCCAAAGAAATGCAAGAAAGGTCATTGTTCACATTACTTTTAAGGAATGCGTAAAAATTGTATGTAACTCATTTTCTGTAAAAAATATATTTATAATTTCAACAATAAAAAAACTTATTTTTGCGTTAGTTTTATTCGCAAAATCTTTTTCACTTGATAAATAAACAATAACATTCACTGAAATAAATCATATTTATAAAAATATATGTATGGTTCTCGAATTTTTTTTTAACCGTTGTGGTATTCATATTTGGCTCTTCTGGTCCAAGAGTTTGCCGACCCCTGGCCAAGAGCATCAACTTGATAGTTTTAGCAAGTGGCTTACATTCATTTCTCGTAAACTAAACTTTGAAGAAACATATCCTTGATGTGGCCAAAATCTCTATCGGTTCGTAGAACCATTTAAAATAAACAATTAACTGCAATCAGATCATTGATCTGAGGAACACTGGGTATTTCATAAATATGAAGTGGCTTGTAACTCGTTTTTTTCTTGTAGATACCTACCTAATTTTATCATAAAAAAAATATTTTATAAAAATCAACTAAAAATAGGAAGGTAAGTACTTATCCTGTGACCTTTGTAATGCGTGATGATCAAATTTATGTATTTCAACCTATTACTTACTAAATTTCTATCGCTAAAATTATGTATGTAGAAATATAATAATTATTCATTCTGATATCAAGTCTGCATAATATAGATTATAATATATTAAATATAAAGAAGATAATATTTAAACGGGGTACTATGTAATAGCACCAGTACACATGCCTGGATTTATTGGCAGCTATAGTATGTATTTTAAACTATCGTGACAATAACTGTTTATGGATAAAAGTGCTAGCTGTCTCTCCAATATCATTCTTCAAGAGTGAGCGAGACGCGATGTTGTCATTTTATGGTACTATTTGTCAGGTCAAAAAAACCTCAAAATGAGTCTCTCCGCGGTGTACTTCGTTTTTTTGCCGGGGCAGGTTTGCCACTATCGTTCTACTGCACAGGCGCAGATCGAAATAATCCCAACTGTCGCATGAAAATTCAGAAGTTTCCAAACTTTTTTGATTCATGCGTGCAATCCTGCAACTGCAAGATAATACATGTTTACACCTACAATTTCTTGTTATGGCCGCGATAATACGCACTGCCAGCAGTAAATCCATGCACGTGTAAATAGGGTATTATAATGCTATATCTAAGTAGACAAAACTCGCACAATTGAACAGCAGGCAATTATTATAAATCTTCAAAACATGGCATGGAAATATAAACAATTAACAATAATTAAAAAAAGGATAATAAAGTGTTGGTATACACATAATTATATAAAATACATATAAGTACACGGATTGATCAAAGTAGACTATATTATAATATCTACATACGATTCTTTAAAAAAACGTTCTCTTTTCCCAAAAACTTGTGATTATAGTATCGTATCCGTTGAAAAAAATATAACTACAAATTTAGTGATGTAGTATGAATATTGTTATATTTTAAATAAAAAGTTTTGATATAGGTACTGACGTGAATAATAAATACATTTTAAACGAAATTATTTTTTTACGTTCAGGCATGTAAGTCCGGCTTCCTTTGCGGTTAGCATGACTGTCCACATTTGATCATAATAATACTTGAGTGCAACCGAAATCTTTATCATGACATACAAATTTTATGAAATTGGGTTTTTCACGATTCTTCGATATAATTCGTTTGTTTTCACTCAGGCGCGAACTAATTTTGTGCACGTTAGCCCATCAAAAGTGGAACATTTTTCATATTTTTTTTTATTGTTATAAGGAAAGTGAAATTGATGCGTTGAAAATGGACTATTTTGATTGTGTTCCTCTGGATGATATCACATTTTATTGAATGGAATGTTATTATTGTTTACGCTTATTTTCTTCTTTTGAAGAAGCTCAACGTACACAACAATTTATCGAAGATACTTATATAATATTAAAATAGAAATATTAGAACTTTATAGAAAAATAACTATGCATTCAATTTGACTATACCAAATTAATGGTAGGTATGTGTTATGTAGTAAGTATATTATCATACTTAAGTCTATTTAAAAAAAATGCGTGTTGGTAATTCGTTGATTTAATTTGGTGATATATTAGTTACCAGGGAATTCTTCACGAAATAGTAGAAACAAATAAACTGAAATGAATATTAATTTTAAAACAAAATCAATATTTTACATTAGATTTGAAGCCATGAACATAGAGAGAGTGGTGGTTTTTAGGTAGCTTCCAGACAAGGTGAAGCAAACGAAGAGATGGAGGAACCGAGTGAAGGAGTTGACTGAAGGCAGCTTTCACTATACCCTGAGAGAAGCAGAGGACCGAGAGACGTGTAAAGTCTTGGTCTATGAGGGAACGACCAAGAAGAAGAAGAAACCATACAAAGTAGATTATGTTACTGATTATAATTCAATAATTGATAATAAATTCTTAGAACATGTCGAAGAGATCAGAATATCTTCACACCACCTTAAATAACAAAAATATTAATTTAAATTACTTAACCGTATGAAATGTTACTATAGACAGGCGAATATGCATAGTGCCCGAAGACGCCAAAAGGTGAAACCCAGATCGCTAAAAATGATTCAAATTTTAATAATTAATACTTCAAATTCCGTCAAGAACGTAGGTACTACATCGGACGATAGTATTAATTTTATATGATTTTTTTATGTAACTTTTCCACATTTTCCACAGGCCAGTTTCGTATTACGATAATACCATATCAATATATATATGGTTTTGTTTTTTATTTCTCTTAACTAATCGTTAGGTACCTAATGATTAGCATATTCTGTCGTTTTTTAAAGAAAATCTTTTATTATAGGTATCTAAAAATTTAAGCACTTTGATTGTAAGTATTAATATAATAATTACAAGATAAAAAGAACTTTTTATATACAACGTTTTTAAATTTTCTGTTGAATTATTTTGCTCAATATGCTCAAACTTGTACTTGATATGAAGTAAATAAAAAAACAAACAAACAAACAAGTATAGAATACTGAAATGTCATTTTGATTTCCATAGTAATGCACGTATGTATTAATAATTTAGTTGCTAGGACCACCCCCTTAGCAACCAATAATAGTCTTTTACTTTTTACGCATTTTTCTGAAATAACTTACCATACAAAACAGAATTAACTGAAAATTAATTCAATTCTGCTTAAAGATGGCTAAAAGTATTAAAGAATGCATTGGCATCGCGTTCTGATATATTCTGAAAGTTTCAAATGGCTAGCTAGTCGGGAAGTTAGTTAAAAATCGATTGCAAGATTTGTACTTGGCAAACAACCACCGGACAAACAAGAATACGAGCTAATAAAAACGTTGTAAATGCTGCAACCTCTGTCGATCTACTTTACGAAATATCGTATCAATTTACTGTTTTTCATCGATCGTGAAAATCACATGGCGATAAGTAGGTAGTAGGTATTCGATAAAGATCAAAGAATGTGAAATATTACCGAGTTAATTACTGCAGTTTTACCCTTCCATCAAACCGGTGCAGTGCCAACGTCCGATGGCTTCAATTAATTTAGCACTATAAGCGAACCCTTGGGGAATATTAAAAACGAATTTTTCTGTATCGAAGACAGCAAAGATTGCGTCGTATTGAATATTTCGTGACAAAAAATTAATCACCTCAGTAATGACCATATTTATGTGGCTTGATTTCTCGCTGACATTTCTCGCGAATTATCGGGAAAAAATATAACAAATGACATGGCAACATTGTGCACGTTCAGTGTGTTCGATAAATACTCACACATGCAATCTGTAAATACTAATGCAAGTAATAAAGTGTAATTAATACTTAATTATACGGTAGTAGAGATAAATCATTAAGTATCTACTAGATAATTCTTGGATAATCAATTTCATTTGACACAATATAAGTCTGTTATGTAGATACCCACAGTATTCAATAGACGTAGTGCTAAATTTATTGTCAATTATTACTTATATAATTAATTTAATAGTAGGTACTTTTATCGATACAATACAACACAAGTGTATTATATTTAATGCATAGGTATAATTAACCAACGACTGGAATCAGGTTCATCTGAGCAGAGCAGTCCTCGTAGTCCAACGCGGGTTCGATCCCGGTGAGGTTATTATATTTGTGTTTTTTTAAGTCTGAGTGTTCGTAATTGTTTTACTTCTATTACTAACCACACAACTGTCATGTGGTGTCATGGCCTGTTGTAGTGTCAAAAAGAATCTAGATAATATAATATATGAATGTATATAATATGCACGTACCTACCTATATAAAATTAATACTTCCGAGTTACGACCAAAAATGATGAATAAGTATTATAATTTTACCAAGACTTTTACTGCGACTATGATCCTCTAATTATTATTATATAACTGTTTGTTAATAATCATCCCTACATAATAATAATATATAACCTAACAAAGTTAATCATTTTATGAAGGTATTTTGAGTGTACCCATATTGTGGCAAATAAAAGGGAAGATATCGTCGAGTCGGCCCGAGCTTAAATCGGATCGATCAGCCATTGTAACTTGGTTCCTATACGTCTTAAGGCTATACCTCAGTTGAGGTTTGGTCTAAAAAGATCGTGGCTAGGCGATGCGCGGATTGTGCAAATGACGCGTGCCGAACGAAATATAATTTGTCATATAAATCCAACATGCGTCTACTTAATGTTCTGTTTATTGTTCTATTACTACCAATAATAATATATTCATACCCTCGTCGCCATCACGAAATAAATTGACGTGTTCACAGCTCGACGTTCGCTCTCCAATTGCCAGCGAGTCCAAAATTCGTCGCACCTATAGTTGAAAATTATTTGCCGTTTCACTGAAGTACCGTCTTAAAAGAAGTTTGCGGCAAGCAATAAGGTCTCTTTTCATCTTGGCTGGACCATAATATTTTGAACTCGGAATAGAAATCACGCATACTCCATTTCATGTCAACATTGTCAACCAATATATTGTGAGATGGCACTGACTGATAAAGGTGACTAACGTTCTTTATACCATAGTCATACTATATTTTATATACCGCATAATGGTAGTGGCCCACGATTACCGACTGATTCAACGTCTGGTCTTTAATATCTGGCAAATTGACATGTTGCAAGCGACAAACATCCATTTTTCGTCAAAAAAGCAATAATTTATTTGTTAATAGGTAGGGACAGCTTCCATACTGTGGCGGACCATATTATGATCTTCTTAGAGTCAGACATTTAAAAAAAATATGGTATTGGACGGAAAAGCTAGTTATTTATTATCTCAAGTATCGTACCATTATCATAAAAATCTTGCTATTTATCTGTAGCTACTGTAAACAAAACACTTATTACCTAATAGTAGCCACGTATCGGGAACAAAAAGTAAAATCTTTTAAAAATACCATTTAATTACTTTAAAGTTGATCATAAATATTATTCAATCATTTCAAATTATATGTAATTACGACAGTATCGACAAGTAGGTACCTACCTCCATCTTGGAGTTATTCTGACATGTAACATTGCAAGAGAAAAATCACAGGTAAGAAAGTAGGTAGAAGCATACAAATTATTAAACGTTTCATACCAATCGTCTTCAAAGATGATGCCGACATGACATATTATGGGAAAGGGCCTCCGGTAATCGTCGATTATTTTATTTAATAACCCGCAATTTATTTGCCGATAGGAAGGCTTTACTCAAGATTCAATAATAACGGAGAACAGCGTTTATTCCGTCTTTGGAATCCACTATACGCTTGCTCTATGTATGGAATGTCCTGCAATTTCATAGTAAACGCCGACAGGTGAATGATATTGATAGAAATATTCTGATCGACCAGTGCAAGTCGGCCATCAGGCGAGGGAGGTCGCTGCAATATCGCCAAAAAGTGTTGCGATTTTTTTATATTCAGCGTTTTGCTTTTACTAATTTGAATATACACACGCAACATTTTTATTGGTTCTCCGGATTTTTTATGGTTTGTTCATTTTAATTGGAAGTTTCAAACTTAAATATATCATGTTTATATGTTATAGGTATGCAGGATTCCAGGCCCATTGAGTCTATCAAATAGGCGTTAAGGAAACAAGCCATTACAATTATTAAAAAAAGACTTCATATATATTCAATAACTGAAGGTACAATATAGACCGAAACTAAGCGTTCACACATAATTGATTATTCCTGACAAGGGATTGCAATACCGGTATTTCAAAACCGATATTCAATTATTTATCGATACCGAAATACCGGTTTCACAAATCCAAAATATTGGTATTTTCGGTATTAGAAAGCATACACGTATATGTTTTAAAAATGAATTTAATGTTATTTTTCATTACTTTTATATTGTATATTAAATTTAGTACCTACTTATAAAAACGCAAACCAATAAAAGTTAAATAAGTATAATATTAAAACAAAATCACTAAAATATACGTATAGAATTCTCGCGATGAATACGTATAGAATTCGAAAAAGAAAATATTCGTGGCAAACATTTCCAATTATTCTGTAACTATTGGTCCAAAATTGGTAGTCAATCCTACATCCAACAAACGTTGAATTTAAGAAGGACTTTCCTCAGACTTTATAGTATTTGTAAAAATTAGCAGTTCTAAAATATTATGATCTATACCTATGTACCTACATATTTATAAAGGTCAACATAATAAATATAGTTCGGTACTTAAGGTTGCTATAAAATAGTGTTTTAAATATATTATACTAGTTATATTAATTATTGATAGGTACCTACTTACTTTTTTCTGTAATATGTTTTAACTAATACTGGTATTGGTATATTCATTCGGTATTGCAATCCATATTGCTGACTGATTCACATATCAATTATATATATTTTTTAAATCTAATATTATACGGAACAATAATATGTAAGTATGCCTATTAGCTAATTTGTTTGTGTATTTTTTTAATCTACTGGTAACCGATTTTTACAAAATAAAGTTCAGTTTGGTAGAGCTTTATACGATGTACCTACGTAGGTAGGTATTTACCTATGTTAATATAATATAGGTACATAGCATACCTATATAAAAACACTACATCAAAATATTAAGAAAATTAATACTATCGACCGGAGATGTTTGATAGAGTTTGATTTTAAATTCTAATTGATTTGAGTTTTTGTACTTTATACCATTTGAGTATATTTTACGATCCTGGTTAGTGCGCATAAAATGACTCAAATGGAATAATACAAAACTCAAACCAATTAGAATTTACATTGAAATATGATTCACGATAAACCCCGATTAATTAAAATAACCAATTCATATCCTTCCATTCCTTTGCAATATCAAGTACTTATCTATATCCTATAGTAAAAAAGTGGCTGCGTTAGGTACCTACCTCTTTCGAAGCAAAATATAATAATATACTGATCCACTGTGTTAAATATTCCACAAAAATATGCATTAGTTCTATCCTTAATCTACCGATCAATGCCAAATTTCACTACATATTATTTTTAAAATTGAGAAAACTATGGTAGTGTTTTTTTGATTTGAAAATGAATTATAAGTAAGTACGCAGGTGCTGTCAGAAAACTTACCCTGAAGTATGAACTGAGAGGGCACCCAAAATAGTAGAATGTAATATTTTTCAGTGACGTCCCGTGGGGGTTCGGCAGGCCATACGTTGGTGAGGACCAGTAAATTATAAAGGGCGCTAAATAAAAGAACGAATTCGAGCGTTACAACTTTTGAAAACAGTGGTAGACGATGCTGTCTCTTCGTTAGAAATTACCAACATTTTAGTTAAAAAAAAATCAAATGGGGGCCTCATGTAGCTAAAATCACCGCTGTTTGAGAATAGAAATGCTCTAATCCTATGACAAAAATAGCATTTCATTACTTATCTACCTTACAACTGATTTAACTGGCAACCTACTCCACTCTACCCACGCGTTCAAAATTTATATGTACTTGGAAAAATTAATCCAAAAAATCTCCAGCTACCGAGTGATGACTAATTCTATTGAAATCAATATCGATGGTGTTATTTACAAATTTGGTATTGGACACTTAGTGGCAATCACCATCAGAGAAGGCGGACAGGTAACATTATCGATTATGTTGATAAATAGTTAAAACTTACTTTTTACATTTGTAATATATTATTAATAATGGACAAAAAATAAATATTGAAGGCCTTAAGAATCTAAATATACAACGAAGGTATGCGTATACCACTTGTACCAGTGCGTACCCACCTAGACGTACAAAATTTTGTTACATGTACCTACCACATTATTTAATATTATAATTTTAGTATTAAATATCTGTTTAGATTTTTTTAAAATTATATTTAGCTTGTATAAATTGAACGTGTGAAATCAAAAATACATAAATATACTATTCATACCTATAGCAGTTATATTTATATTAATATAAGATATGTAGTTACGCGATGAACTGACTTGGCCTCGAACATTCTATCACATAGGTCCCATTAATTTTTTCTGCCATATTAATTTAATTGTGCCACTCACGCACTGCGAATGCTGTCAATACCAGTGTAGAGGTATTCTACCTGCCACGCAGAAAAAAACATTTTGCAACAGAATTGGTACGAGTATCAAAATATTATGACTAATATAATATTATATTGGTGGTGTTTAGTTTAATCACTTATCTGAAAGTGAATGATCAAAAGTACCCACGTATTCTTTTTTCATTATTTTATTTACCTCTCTATTACAGGTATGAAAAATCATATTTTGAGACGTCATATCCGTCCTGCGATAGAGTGACCTGAAAATCACAATGTTACGAGAAATATTGGTAGTAACATGAAAAAATAACACTTGCCGAAAAACTGTCAGTAATTATTATTAAATTATATGCACTAAGAAACCAAACGTACCTAAAATTTCAAACATGTTATGTATGACAATTAGATAACCTTTAGCGATAGTGCCCATAGAACGCGTCGAGCGGGCGAAGTCGGCGTATGAAGCGTTTATTCATAACCATAATCACACGTCTCTTGCCGCGCATTACCCTTCACCTATGTAATAAGCGGCCCAAGCAGCACAAAATAATTATTATTACAGCGTCTCTCATAACAAAGCAATAAAAATATTATATTATTTCGGGGCTTGTAATTAATATTGACGACGACATTATTCAACCAGCGAAATATAGGACACGGAATAAAATTAAACAATGACTTCTCTGTTATTAAATAATGACTTCTCGCCCGTCGAACGACGACGCTTCGAGCAGCGTGATTTTGGTAGCCGTGTTCAATGAATGGACTTCTTTGTATTTTCATTAAATCGTATCGCCGAGAAGCGAAAAACGGTGACTCATGCGGCAGGCGGGGCACAAGGCATCGTCAAGTCCAGTGTGCGCTGGCGTATTTGATTACGTTGTATTTTCGATGATTTACGCGCCACTTGCGCCACGAGCGCCGCACTCGCTGCGTCAATGGGCTTTATGCCTTAAATTACATAGAAAAATTTCAAACAGGAAAAATATCGTTCTTTTTAGAGCTTTCACCATCACACATTTATTGCATCGACCATAATATTTTAGATATTATGTTACACTTACTTAATCAATGATACGCAGACAAACGAGCATTTTGATAGCACTTTCTGTGTACCAAACGTTGAATGAATAAAACTAAATATATTTTGAAGAAATATGTCCGTATATATAAGTACATATGTCGCATTTTTCGATCATTTGATCGTATATATATTAGGTAGAGAAATTAAACAAAAATAATGATAAGAAACGACGATTAGTTAGGAATACTATTTGACGGATTTTCGTAAATTCGTAGTCTTCAATACAGTTTGAAAAAAGTCCTTTAAAGCTAATGAAATCGTCGCTTTATTCAGAAACGTAAATTAAAACCTCTATTACCTACTTATTAAGAAGAGTTTTAGTTGTATTAAATAGGGACACTATAAAGTAGGTAAAATAGTATACATTATACCCCATCCTTTAAAAAATAGAAAAAATCATATTCAGTAAATTAATAAGCTGCATCTGTTTTTAATGCTAAAGATTTAATTAAATTAACAGAATCAAAAATAAATGCGTAAAAGTATTTAGGGATTACAAAAAATATATTTTTTAATAATATAAGTAAATAATATCCTCCTTGAAAAAATTAATGTAATCAATAAAAGCTCACTGATATATTATTATGTATATGAAAAATAATATAAATCTTATTGTAGTGTTCTCACAAAGGCCACGCGTACGAAACATAAATCTTCGATTATTTCGAGCGATGCTTAGGCAAATTTATGTCAAAATAATGGCCAAGGTACAATGTTGGACCACGTTGGGTCGAAGGACCCTTTTAGACCAATGTCATCCATATAAATGAATGGTGATATTAGTGGAGAACAGTTGCGGGTGAGTGGGTCTATACAGTACGTACCTAACTATAATTTCGATCCATATTGATTGAGTCAATTAATGATTTATAATCATAAAATGATTCTAACAATATAGATAATTATTATGTATATTAGTGGACGAGTTTCTTTTTGTTTGTATTATAATATTATATTGCGTAATGTATAATATGGTATGAGTAATAATTATATGAATTCAATCTTAAAATGTACTAAACATTTTATTGACTGTTTTTGATGATTGTTACTTAGATATCACTAATAAGACGTAAGTACTCAATAATAATTTCATCGCTATACGATTTAATGAAAAATCAGATAAGTAAGTTTTATTTTTATTACATAAAGTCATTTAAGATATTCCTTTAAATAATATCTCATAATACATTGTTAATTTCTGAGATAGGTTGTAACAAAATATTCGCATATTTTCCAGGATATTGCATCCTTTATAGAATGACGACTACCTATATAAAAGCAGTATAAACTGAAATATTTTAGTTAATAAATTTCATGTAAGTACCTATGTATTTTGAATGTGAACTGATGATTATTTGAGACTATCATATTGAAAAGTAAATGAATCTCGGTCCAGTACGTCATTAAATATGTGGAATACTTGTTATTTTTGTACCTTAAATAATGCATTGTATTTTAAATAATACAATGTATTTCCACCAAGAATTGACTGTTAAGATCATAAAAGAAAAAAACCTATAAATACCTATCTCTCACCGTATAATAATAATAAAAAA
This sequence comes from Rhyacophila brunnea, assembly GCF_057557595.1. Classification (NCBI taxonomy): domain Eukaryota; kingdom Metazoa; phylum Arthropoda; class Insecta; order Trichoptera; family Rhyacophilidae; genus Rhyacophila; species Rhyacophila brunnea. The sequence continues at coordinate 17,046,436 of NW_028233170.1, forward strand.
TGTACATATTTAAGTTTAGTAAATAATCTTTTATAAATAATAATGACAATGTTTGGTAATTTGGAGGTGTTTCCAATCTGTGAGTTAAAAGTGAGGCCCGGTAGCAAATTGGGGGCTGTTAGCTGGCGCGTGCGCACAGCGGGAAGCGCAGATTCTCATTAGGGGGTCGCTCTGGGGGATCGCGGGCTATTGTACCCCGATTATAGAGCCGCATTTGGGAAAGGACGGATGTGAGAAATTTAAAATTATATCACACCAATGATACGCGGATATGAAGTTAGGTGCCTATTTACCTATTTGATAATATTAAATATTATGGTAAAAATATTATATCATGTCACTTGCCGAAACGAATGTTCACAATAAGAGCATCTATAATAATAAAATACTATAGGTGCTTTCAAATAATATATAACTATAATATATATATAACTTCACTGTTATGTCAAACCATCCGTGGAGGGATAACGGCAATGATATTCGAGTTCGCGAAGTGACAAACTATATTGTGAGTAGGTACTAGGTAGGTACCTACTATAATATTTTTTTATATAGGTAATAAATATGACGTACTTACATATTATTTGTAACGTAATTTAATGCAGATACAACTTAGGGACAATACTGAGATAGGCATAGAGAGAGAAGGGGTTCATTTCGACAGAATATCTATAAAACAATAATTTATTATCTAGATAAAATCTAGACGATGTCACTGACTTCCAAGTAGGTATATTACCCATATACAAACACTCCTAACTGTGAGTACATTGACCTGGCCTATATCTACTGTAATTATAGATGCTCACCTACAAGTTGCTGCGATCTGTCGCCAGTAAGGTTTTAGATTCTAGAAAATGGTCAAGTAGATGTATCTATATTCTATTTAACAAATGTTATTAACAAAATAAAGTAATTTTATTTTTTTTATCTATACATTCTACATTCTACTGTACGATATAAACCAGTTATGTCCAATCATTCTCTAGGAGCTACTTACCTAGATACAACCCCAATTTTCCATGACATTCATTTTACCCCCTAAAATATAAATACTATCTAAGTAAATACCTACCTAGTATTATATTATGTAAGTTAGATCATTGCGAAGCGTTATTTTATTATATATTATTCTCTTAATTAACACTAAACAAAATTGCGCAGCGGGCAACATTTTAGGTAATTACCTATAGTCAATTAACTTTAGGTGAGAAACGAATGAAAATACGTCTCTACTAGATTGTTAGAGAAAATGAGATTCTAATATATAATAATACTAGCTGACCCGGCAAACTTCGTACCGCCTCAGAATCAATAATCTTGAGTTAACTTATTAGCTGAATTAAATTCAGTTTGTTATCAAGTTAAAATGAATACTCAAAATGAATAAGTTCAATAAATGTGCAAAAATCAAATCAAAATGAAAAGTATTTCAATTATATTGAACTGTACACACTGTACATGACGATGACCACGTGGATTAAGCGCCGGTATATAGTGTCGAGGGTCCCATGTTCGAATCCTGGGTCTGGTAAGTTCACATATTGTAATTCAATATTAATTCAATGATGACTACCGAGCCAACCTTCAGTCGTTAATTGTGCGGTGGCAAGCCAGGCAGATCCAATGAGTTTAAAAATTCAGTTGGATAGTTGGTTGCTTCGTCTTCGTTTGTTACACAGTCGATAGATTTGAAGGAATGCAGTGGACCAACGATTTGATTTTGAATTGTAAAGTTTAAGTGATCCACATCTTTGTTCTTTACCCTCAAGAATGCTCGTTCACTCAACCAATTATCATGTTTGTGATTAGCAATGATGTTCGGTAACACTTTGTTGATGAGTTCGTCCTTAGTTGAGACGAAATTGGAAAAATTCAGCGGGAACGAAATCAATCCGCTCGATTCATCGACAGGAACACGGCCGTTACCGATAGTCAGCAATTTCTTGGAGAAATCTTCGGCAGATGGATCGTTTAGCAATGCAACTCGCATGTTTGTTGTCAGCTGAAGTGTCTTCACATATCACCACAGAGTCGATGATTTGAGGCAAGCATTTATTTCATCAGCAGCGGTCGATCTTGGAATGACTGGTAGTGTTTGGCGAAAATCGCGAAAGATAGTAGAATCATTGCGCCTCCAAAACTTCTTGAGTCATTGCGCAGACCTTTCATAGTTCGATTGAGTGCTTTCAATGCGCGTTTGTGCGCCATTGTGCATTCATCCCAGGTGATGATTTTACTTGCTAACAAAACTTTGGCCATTGCTGAGTATTTCGCAATGTTGCATGTCGGTTTTTCAGTCGGCAATTTCAACGTTGAATGAGGCGTTCGGCATCCTTCTAACAACGTGGCCGCTATCCCAGAAGAAGCAACTGCTACATCATTTTCGGATCTCGCACGAACAGTACCCAAAATCAATGACATGAGGAATGTCTTCCCAGTTCCATCGGGCGCGTCGAGGAAAAATAAGCCACCATTTCCATCATCAATTGCCTTCATTAACGTATCGTACACTTCCTTCTGTTGAGGGTTCAACAGTGCTACATTCGTTCGAACTGATTGGTTCAATGCATCTCGATCATATTCACGATCACGTTCCAATTCTCGATTGAAAGCGTCGTTCATTCCACGATGTGACGTTGGCATTCCTAACTTGACTAAAAAACTGCCGCACATGAGGTAACACATGTATTCGATAAAAAACAAAGCCTGGTTATGTATCTCCTCATTCATCTCGAGATCGGGATTCGCTGAACTGACACAAATTCGATGTAAAATGTCATCTGACATGTCATCCTTTTACTTGTTCCACAGTTCAGGTGTATTCGATGGGAAGCATGTCGAAATAATGATATTAAAAAATGTGCGTATCTGACTTGGAGATTCAGAAACAATTGCTTCAGCGATTGTCATATCCCAATGAGTATCGTTTTCAAGCAAATTGAGCTGTTGACATGAAGCACGAAATGTTGGGCACACTACACCATTGACAGTTAGACATTTGGACTATCATTCTTTCTTTTGTTTGTTTGTTTCTTCTTTATTGTTTCTGTCATGTATCAGAGATGGCGTTGTATACGGATTTAATTTTTTTGTGATTTTCTTTTATTTTCGAATGCGCGAGGTTTTCATCGTTCAAATTCATCGATGTCAGTCAAAAGCCTTTCCATACAAAATGTACGAGAAAATTAATTTTCTTCATAATTTATTTTTTCCGTGATTTATCCGATATTTTAATAGTTATTCTGCTATTCGGGGCGGAGACAAATCCAACAAATCAAAGATCATAAAAATCGGTTTAACCGTTCTTGAGTTATAAATGGTGTAACTAACCCGACTTTGTTTTATATATATAGATAATGTTAAAAATACAGATAATATAAATATTTTTTTAGGCATGTAAATCTACTTATTATATAATTATAGTTTCTCGACATCCATAATCATCAGGGCCACGATCCTCAGTCAAGCCAAGACAAGAAAAACTAATATTTCATTCACTTAGGTACATATTTAATGTTTTTTTTCCTTCGGGGGTACAAACCCGAGGATCCCCCCTTTGTGTACGCGCCTGTACTGTGAGTATTTGGGGACTATCATTCACAAATATATCATTCGTAAGACTATGAATATATCAGAATTATACAAATAAAAGTATATTCTTATCTTTTTTATAATTATGTTCATAATGAGGTTCCTATCTAATTAACTTAAAAGGTGAGACTGTAAATCCGGTTAATACTATATTACAGGTTACTACACGTATAATTTTGTTATCAGCTACAGTCAAAACGTCAATAAAATTACCGGAAATCTAAATTATCTTAATATATCTTAATTTAATTGAGAGAGAATTTAATATATTCAAAATAAATTGTAGAATGTCTCATTCGGCCCTGCCGGCAAAAAAATTGTAAATTGATGTTGAATCCACACGGTCTGTTTATTTGCATTTTTTTATTATTTATTTACCAATACAAGGTGTATATTTAGCTATAGTAGGAAAATATTTTAATTATATACCTCGGCAGGAACCTACATAAAACAATAATTAAATAAACTTAATGTATCGACATAATAATTTTACTATTTTTTCAAACAGGTGTAAATTATTGTAATATTTTCGACTCATAATATCTAGTTACACAATATTTCTGTTTCAATGGTAGGTACCTACCTATCATAAATGAAAAATAAGAAATTTAATTAAAATATAAGCATTATGTACCTTTCATTTCTGCATCAAGTATCAAAGGAAAACGGTCGAATGTACGCCATAATATCAGATAGGGAGATAAATATCTCAATTATACAAAAACGATTCATTAAAAGATTCGTGGTTACTGTAAGTAGCTCATAGTGATTTTTAAACATTCAAAGGGAAGCTTTATATTACATGTAATACCAAAAAATGATGTAGAAAAGCTAATAGAAAACCTGTGAAAAGTTTTATAACGATTGCCTTTCCATTTTCAAAAAGGATTCTGTGACCATCGTCGTAAAGCTAAACTATTATTTTATGCGTGAGTTTCAAAGCCTTATAATATTTTATATCGAAATTAAAACACTCAGAGCATTTGTACTGAACAATATAAATAATTATTATTAGGATACCTTCCTATCAAGTTCGTCAAATGTCATGGTTGATCGGATCAGATTACTTCCGCCATTTGTTTTTGTTCATATCCCAGGTTCGTGGAGAGCATTCAGTCATTTTTGAATTAATCGTTGTTTAGGCTTCCGCTGGCATTCTTTTACAAGTGCATTACAATTGATCACTGCTTCATGCTTAAATGATAAACACAAAATAATGAAATGACGGAATATTTTTTTATCTTTACCGTTCTCAATTTTATATAAAACTTGTTTATTTCTAATAAAATTTGAAACTTGCTACATAATTATGCACCCAGTTACTTAAAGGCAGACATGCTCAGCGTACGTTAAAATGGAGCTTATATGCTATTTTCAAAGCATGATCCTGGACATTCCTTAAACGTTGTAGATAATCTATTTACATAATTTTGAAGCCTTATTATCCTTTATATTTATTTTAAACATTTGATGACTGCATAAAGTATTTTTATTATATAAAATAGTATTCTTTTAAACCTCTCGCTCTAATGTTTTAGAATATAGTCATATTTCAGTACGTCCATGTGAAGTGGTGTTAAGATTGTTTATATTTATTAATTTTTAAAAACATTTATAAAACCATTAGTAAAATTTATGTTGACATTATTACAGTGAAATATTTACAATAAAAAATTATATTGATAATCTCTGTGATCCCAAATTTGACAAGAATTAGGCATTTTACTATTCAAAAAATGGCCAAGGTCAATCAGAACACTGTCTAAATAAATCAAATATAAATGAAATATTTTCTTTTCTTATACATTGGGTGTTCAGCGCTCTAGCGCTCTCAAGGGCGCAACGCCACTGCTATTTTATGTAATAAAAATACTTTATGTAGTCATCAAATGTTTAAAATAAATATGAAGGATAATAAGGCTTCAAAATTATGTAAATAGATGACGAAGACTCTATACTAAGCGACTATTTAAAGCCTACCTTCTTAAGAAAAAAAAAATGCGTATTGACGTAGGTACCTGTTTATTCAATAAAAATAATTTAATTTGCCAACGACATCTGTCGTATATGTAGGAAAGTAGGAATGTACCTATTATAAATAAATACGATATATATTACAGCACGTCTATTAAAAGTTAAAAAAAAACATGCCATAGTGCGCTATCTGTCTAAAATAAATGTGTAATTATTTGCCGGGAATAGTGGTGTTTTTTCTATACCTATAGACTTTATGCCACGTGACCTCAGGATGTCTGGAGCAGTGTATACAAAACGATAGGCTCTAATGCGTAAGCCTAAATTTTGCGTATAATATACTTATTATTAAAATAATTATTAATTAGTTATTTCAAAAAAATGGGATTCAGTTACATATGAATAATAAGTATAGATTGTTTTTAAAAATAGAAAATTATTTTTCTAATGATTTTTTATGTGTATAAATGTTTAGGAAAATACATAATATAAACTCATCGCTCAATTTTATGTCGTCAGTGAGTTATTTAGTGTCTTATTTCCCGTAAGTATACCTGATGTAATATTGATATTTATTGGTAGAACCTACAGCATCTACGTAAAACTACATATGCATAAATGCCAAATACATATATAAGTATTTATATATTATATTATTTAACAAGAGCTAGATAAAAATCAGTATATCGACAACACAACAAGTGGATTGATAAAATCAAATTTGACATTGATAGAAAATTGAATATTAAACATTTAACAGTGCATACAAATGAGCTTAATTAGTTCTTCTTCTGACATGCCATTATGAGATATTCAGATATTTTGTAAATGTCAAAAATTAAGCAACATCTAGATATTATATCAAAATATTGGTATTGTTGACAGACTTTTTGATAATACCTATGTAGTTAGAATATAATTATGCGAGTGACGGTTATGATGTTATATATTTTTATCAAAGCCTTATATTATGATTGGCTTGCAATGAGTTATAATAATATAATTAAGCTACATATGTAATTTAAAAAAAAATAGTACACACCGAGGTACTACTTCTAGCATTAAAATGGCAATGTTTATGTTATCTTTACACTTTATATATGCAATTAAAAGTGCGGTACTTTTTATATTTATTTTATGAAATTTGCTAATTTAATTTTAGTCGACCATGTAGCCTACTTAGAAGTGATCCGATTTTCAAAACATTAATTGGATTAAGTAGCTACTAAGTCTTATTCTGTAAGAATCATTTGGAAGAATTAATAAGGCAATTAACTCGACCGTAGTTTTTATTGTTTACACAGAATAAAATATGAACATTACCATTTTTCTAGATATAATGAAATACAATAACAATAAAACAGTTAGCCACGGTGTGATTTTATCATTGATATGGTAAATATACGAACATTTTTATGGAAACGCATATTAATTATCCTAAATCTTGAACGAAAAAACAATAAAATTTGTTCAAAGCCGGCAATTATTACATCTATTCAAATAAGCAGAATTTTCTATTTGAAATAGAACGTGCTATGTTATAGCGGATAGTTGGTGCCTTTGCGCCTGACATAAGTTATGGAGTCGGTGCGTGAGAAATTTTAATTCTTTACAAAGCACCAGAATGGTAATTAAAATAATCTGATTGCGTTTCAGAAAACGAAAAGAATGAAAGAAAATAATAAATAATGCTCAAAATAAAATACGGAAAGCGGTTGTGTTGTGAGTCATGTTAGGAATGAGCGAAATACTTTTTAACGCTTCACATTTCCAAACGCAAAGATAACGTATTACGTGATTGTTCCACTTTGTATTTATTTGTACAAAGCTAATTTTGAAATCAACAATACGCTATGAGCTTTGAACACGCTACTCTTGTCATATTTTACCTTATCAAACATTTTATACGAAAACTACGTAAGAATACGTGCACACTGTTAGCAATAAGGATTTATAAAGAATAAAATTAACCTAAAAAAAGCAGTCGCAAATCAAAATGAATTTATCTATTAGGTATAAATATGTATGGATGGGCGAAAATTATTTATCTGACTCGTCTGACCTATTGCATTGTATGAAAATGATAATCTGATTAATTCAAGACACACCATCTTCGATCGTTTCAGTCATCGATGTCCCCTAAGTGTAGACAAATAATCAGGCGCTGATAGTACTCTAAGTGCGTACCTACAAGAACTGGGCCTCGCGATGACATGGTCACCCCAAATTTAATTAAATTTAATAGTTAGCAAAAAAACGTAATCCTTGCCATCGATTATTGAAAAAAATTTAAAATGCTGTGCATACATACGCCAGTACGGGACTATTTATTCTTATTGCAAAGAATAAACGCAATAAGTAAATCACTACAGTAAAAAATATCATTTATTAATGGCTCTAAAATTATTATCCTCTCTCTTTAATGCCTAAAAATGGATTTGATTTTGAAATTGTTTCTAAAAGCGTTTATATAGATAATCTAGAATAGGTAGGTAGGTATAGGTCAAGTTTAGGAAGGATATGTAGGACTTATGCAAGTACCTATATATTAATATACTTATATCTATATATATATATATATAACCATGGGCACGTACACATAGTAACTCAGGTTTAATTAAAAACTACTAGATGCATTATGTAGGCAGGTAAGTACATGATAATATTCTTTATTACCTACTATGCTACTCAACTATAAATACAAGTCTGCTAGTTGAAAAATACTAACTTTTTAGTATATTATCCCCTCTTCTTTGGATGTTTACAATGGCGTACCGAACAAGAAGCGCCTGTCGAAGTTGTGCACCGCGCATCTGATGAAGAACTGCTGAAAACCTGTATCGTTATAGGTACTTATCTAATAAATATAAATATTGTCTTATTCACAGAGATTATATGTTTTATTATTATGTATAAGTAGGTATTAATAGTATTGAAAATATATTGAGGTACAAGAAAACAAATAGTTTAAAATGCGACTATACATAAATAAAAGCTGCCCATAAAACGCTTTCAGCAAAAGATTTTTTCAAAGCGAAAATTTACTTCAATTGAAACAATTTTGTTAATTAAAAAAGTTTTGTATAAAAGCTGTTGAAAAACGACTATAATAGCTTAGCTATACCAATTTCAGTTAAACTTAACAACGTTAAACAAGCTTTGGATGCAGTTTATTCACCTGACATCTATCGAGAAAAGTAAATAACTCCAAAGCAAATAATGAATTTTCTTTTTTGTAAATTTTCCAACCAGCTGAATGAAGACGACCCAGTGAAGTATTAATAATAAAATTACGTTATATTTATTAAATTATTTTCTGTATTGTGGAAATAATAATTATTGCTGTAACATATTTGTAGTCAAAATAATATTATGATTCTACATTGTATGTAAGGATCATTATTTTTTTTATTAAATAAAATGAATATCAATAAACAGGATTGTTTATTACATTGCTATAATAAATATGTTAATAAGACAAAACGTAAAACTTGATTTCACTGTAAATTGTCATTATTTGTGTATATGTATTTTTATAAAATTGTGTGGATATAACAGTTTTAAATACCTACTTACCCATATAATATCGTATTAAATAAAATTTTATAAAACATATTTAAACTAAATGATGACTAAATGATAAAAACAGGTGTATGTAAGTAAAAACACATATCTACATATTATTTATGAAATAATTGGAATAATATATTTCATAGTTTATTGTATGTCTGCTAATTGTGTGAGTTTCTGTGGTTATGATTTTAATTTTGTTGTTTTTTATAAATCATAAATAGTTAGCGAATGGTCAATTAAGAGCATAAATATGACGGTGACTGACTATTAAATCACAATATCTTATACTCGACTGGCAAAGGATGAACATTCGTAAGAAATGATCATGGGAAAATCTAAAACTGTCAACTTTAATATTATTATTTTCTTGCTCGTTCGGACATAAAGAATACGGCAATCGCAAAAGACGAAGCCAAACAAACAGGTGCGCATTCAGATTTATTTTTGCCAAACAATAAAAATATTATTTATATAAAATTTATACGATAAAAAATAAAGGAACTTGAGAATATGACGTTAATTGCCAGAGCATACCTATTATAATTTTATATGTTTTTTTTTTAAATTTTAATACATAGTTAGATATCCAGTCAAATTTACTGCTTGTAGACACATTAATATTATTGTGTTTTTTAACATAGACTTATTTAGCACATTAAATATATTATAAAAATCGCTCAAAATAATAATACTTTTACATACCTACTAACAGAGGAAAAATTTCAAGTACCCACCAAGATATTTATTTAAAATCTAATTATATTTTAGCTAATTATGTACTTACTATTACAAAGCTATTCAAACTGTCCTATACCTATACATACAAAAACTGATAATTATAAAACGTAGGTAATTAGAGTTAGTGCACGATGAAAAAATAAGATACCTACTTATATATTTTGTCCGTATGGAATTATCAAAAAATATTTATATGGATCAAAATGCAGTATTTAAAACAAAATCAACAATTTTCATTAAGTATGTCAACTAGTATTGAGTATTTTTTCCTTTTCGGTTAATAATTAGTAGATATTATATAATATAAAGCTCATTTGTTGCGCTTTCATTAAAATGTAATTTTTCGCCAAATCCTTGATCTGGTCCTGTAATCGTAGTACAGCGAACTTGCGGGAACTTGTAAATAATAAGGTAATCTGACGGAGAGATTAACTAAACAATGGAAGCTCGCCGAGTAGGAAGGAATCAAATCATATACGCCGTACCATAAAAGCTTTAGCGACATATTACGATTGTGCATACAAAATCACATTATCAAAAGAATTAGTTTCATTTACAAGTAAGTAATCATTTAAATATTGTTTTTAACTAAATTATTGAACCTGATACTCTTTCATAGTAGGTACATATATCATAATATTAATTCCGATAAATCTTAGTTGGTATTAGATTTTAAATTGTTTGTTGTTGAAAGCTTCACAAGGCGCTTAGGGCATATTGGTTTATAACGCATATTATGATATTATCATCGCGGTTAGAGAAATGTAAGAGGTAGGTACGTAGGTATGTATCTATGAGGTTTATCTCACAATCCGTATTGTCATTTTATTGCAACATTATTTTCAGTATGCAATTTCCTTCAATCAGATTATTGGCAACATCGGGCACTGTAGAGATATTTCGAGATGATTTAATATAGATTTGATTATACAGACATATTTTTGTTTTGTTTTAACGGGTATAATACAATAATTCTATTGTTACTGTATATCTATAGAAACGTGTTCTTTTTATACAGCGCTAGGCCTAAATCTAAATAAAACTCTGCTTTTATCTTGTTAGGTAGGTACCTATATAGATTGAATTGTACATATTTTATAGATATTTTTTTCAGATAAACTGGAGTCGATATATTTTGTTTCAAAATAAACAACATTTACAATATAACCATAATAAATAAATAATTAGTTTTTTTTTTAAATTAAACCATTTTCTTATCCAAACACCCATGTAGGCCAAGTTAGTACAGTGCCCGCCTGTAAAACCATAGGTTGGGGGTAAAATCCAGTAACGGATAAATATGTATATAAATGTGTATGTTTTTTCAATACATGGTTGATCCTGTGCAAGCATCCAATTGGTTGGGCGAATTACTAACAACCATTCCTTGTAAAGAGTATGTTAATATAACTTCTACTTTGTGGAGTACCATATGCTTCGCTTATGAGTAAAAATGGTTGTTATTTTTTTAAGTAATTTTTTCTGACCCTTGCTGTTATAATAATGCCGAAGTATTTTGCTGTAAATATTTTATTACATTGTTTTATTCTGTAGGTATCTAAAGATTTGATGCGAAAATGATCTTTACTAAATTCTATCAAATCCAAAAATAAAAATTAAGTTTAGTATTAGATATTATGTAAGTATTTAAACTTTACATAATAGGTACCTTTATGAAAATAATATGAATTATATTTGTTTTCCATTTGTTCTACAATCCGATGTGAATCTTGGCAATCGAAGAGGTTTCTTAACAAGTTATGGATATTAGTCACTTGCTCAACCTATACCTACTTTGAATTAAAAAATAATATGTGAATTTGTCAGACCCGGGATTTGAACCCGAGATCCACAACTACACAAGCCGACAAGTTACCACTCAGCTATCGCGGGTTTACTTGCAGATATGGATAATTTATGATGATTAAATTCCTGTACTTTCTTTGCAAGTAGGTATTATTATGTTTAATATACATACATATTGTTGACCCGTTCCATGGATTATCTACCATGGCTCGTCTAATCCGTTGACTTTCTTTATCGACTAGAGAATCACATATTGCCTGTATAAGTCTAAAAAGCTATCGTCCACCTGATCAAACCTGACCACATCACTTCGGCATATGACTAGCAACCCTCGATAACGCTACTAGTACCAATTCTAGATTCTATGTGAACTAAGTTACCTTCTTATGCAGAATAATTCTCGTCGTGATTTCGCTCGCGGATATTTTCCTTATTTGGCCACTCAGAATTGTTTTATAGGTATAAGAGAATTTATTGAGATTATTGGTGATTGATGTTATTAAAAGTAAATAAATCTCACTCAAATATACGCGTATTACAAACATTCAAATAATTTATGGACAAGTAGTCATTCGTTTTTATGTTGGTATTTATTGAATATTTGTGAAATATGTGAGAAAATTTAGATAATGTAATAATATAAAATTTATGGTGTTTTTAACATCATTCTTTCAAAAAGTAACATAAACACATTTTAAATCTTTAGTTAGCTAGATATTTTTATTTATATGTGTAGGTACAGATGATTTTTTTTTAAAGTATCTTAGTAGATGTATGCAAATATTTTATTTTATTTATCATGATAAATACGTTAAGGATTTCACACGGCTCATGAAGTAGGTACCTACATGATTCATACAATAGGACTTGACGTTAATAAAATATTGTTCTCGAGGAGGTGGTTTCCATGACTAGGAAGAGTGGAAGATTCGGATAACGGATTGGGTATTTCGTGTAAGTGATAGGGAAAACGAAGATAACTATAATTATTTGGATTAGATTTTTATTGAAGTGTAGAAATTATTTTAACGTATTTTTCACAACTTTTACATTATCGTCTGCCATATTGTCATGTTCTTTGTGTCTGATCATAAATGACTACACAGTGTCACATTAAAAGTTGAATTTCAGTGGATATGCTTTGCATAAAAAAGAGAGGTTTCAATTAACATTTTTGTGTTTTTAAATGTTTGGATGGTTTTATTTTATCATTCTAATTTATAAAAATATGTTTTAAAATTAAGGAATCGGATTAATTCTAATGCATTGATCAATTTATCGGCTAATTCATTAAAAAAAATTAAAAACATGACTCAGAAATTAAATTATGCAATATAATCAAGTCGATGAAATCTGAAGAGTGGCATATGATATTTTTTAATTGAAAAAAATCTATTCTTGTTTACTAGTAATTATTAATACTAACTAAATTACCTACTCTAATTTGACTAATTATACTTAAATACATGTACTTTATAGCTAGAACATTTTAATGGCTAACCTTTTTCCACAAATATGTCAAAATTAGCGAAAAAATATTCGCGTGCCCGATAAATAAAATACAAAATATAGGTACACCATGGTTTATTCTAAATTTACCAAAAAAGATTAAGTGACATATAATTTCTAAATTTACACACTTACCTAATACAAAAAATAATAATTATTGATAATAAAAAAAGTCAAAGATAATTAGATACTTAAGTACCTACATGCTTTAAAAGAGAGTCATACACACGATGCAGTTAACATATTACGAGTGCGATGTGAAATAATTCATCAATGAAAATGATTGTTCAAAGTTCGATGTTTATCTAAAATGGTCAAAATAGCGGTTTGATTTTTTTTCATTGAATGTATCGTGTGATAAGTTCTATTAACATGCAATAATATTACTTTTACATTTACAGACGTATTGCTAAGGGTGTATTAATAATTACATATTAATAGTAGTAGGTACCTAAGTGTTGGCATGCAAAATATATTTTTTTAAATAGGTTTATTTTTATTCATTAAGTATAAAAAAATGACTAAACTTTACCACACAAAGTTCGAGCTTTACCCGCGAGTTACACAAACAGTGCTACAGTATTATAATTTCGCCATTCCTGTTTTAGAATCTAAACAATTTTCAAATCGGTTCATATATATTTTCAGATTGAGTTAAATACATAATCATATTCAATTCAAAGTAGGTCTCAAGCAATAGAGCCGACCAATAAAATATAATTCAATGCACTTACATGCATTTATTGCTATATAGATAGGCAAGTAGCTATGCAATGCGTAACTACCGACTTACGAGTGCATTTGCAATAAACAGGTATCTCCACTTGTTAAAACTGTTACATACTTACAGAGGTGTGTAGAATCTTACTCGCTTTTCTAAATATGCTTTTTTATTGTAACAAAGCAAATCACTATTGTCATTCTAATACATGCATTGGATCTTTATAATGTGGATGTATGTTATGTTATCAGACTTTTTAACCCATTAGATCTATAAGCTACATTCAAGGATTATTATATCAATTATGTTCTTAAAACTAAACGTGAATTTTCCCATTTATGACATTTCACACACATATATAAAGATGAACTTTTATTTCTTGAGCTTTCAACTGTTTGAATGTTTGAATACAAAAGAAAAACCAGCACAAATATTACATGCGTAACGTATTATGGAATAGTTATTTTATGTTACGCAGGATGTAAAATATATCGCTTAAGAAATCAATGATTAACGAAATAAAAAGGATAATCCAAAGTGGTAGGCTTTAGTGATTCGATAATACGGTAATGTCGTTTAACGGAAATATGCGACTGCGTGGGATACCTAAGAAGGTCTTCATTTAGTCGTGATTTGACATCCGTTGATTATGATATAACAAGGAATCAAAAATGCTTACGAATGCTTGTGGATTAAAAACAAATTCGCCTAATAAATCTTTATTATATTTCTAAATAAAGTTTTTATAATTTATTTAAAATACACAAAATGCTTACTTGACCAAGATTTATAACATAAAGTAAATATTAGGTTACTATCATTATTGTATTATACTACCCAACATCATGGCTTATTTTAATGCAAATCAGATTAATATGGTTATTAATTTTCTCACAACGTTCCTTTTATAAACATTTTATAAGTAGGATCTAGGTTCATAAGTAATATGAATGTTTGGAGGTATGATGAGTTGGTGTTAGATATAGGGTCGTTGTTGCATGGTTGTTGAGATGAGGGTTTATTGGTTGATACAAGAATACACTGAATACAATTATAAGGATGATGATGTGAGATTATAATCGCGAGGTAATGATGTACTGATGAGATCGATATGATCAAGAGATTAAATTATAAGAATGCACTGAAAGACTTGATTCGAGTGGAATAACGAATGTACTATGTCAAGTGAAGAACTCGTGACAATAGTAGCACGTCTCGTGACGGGCTCGATGAGTTGAGTGTGTTCATGGATTGTGCTTCTTATTTATATTAATGCTGAACATATATTACCATACATATTGTCGTAATTCTCAATCAAAAACAAACACTAATAGTCTAGTTATGATTAAGGAAACGTTGACAATTATTATTGCTATAATGTCTTCTTTTAATAACAAAACCTGCATATTAAGTGTGTCATTCATTTAATACTGAGTGGTATGATTACTACATTGTATATTATTAAAATTTCTTTAACAATTTTCTCATAGTATAGATTTATGATATTGCCTGATTTGTAACATAATTACCAAAGTAAGTAAGACGCCCATGCATTTACCTTGAATTGAACTTCAAAACGGCGAATAAAATTCACCGCCTCCACCGCCATTGTTCGATAAATTGTGGCGCTAAATAATAAAAAAAGACAAGAATATGACTCAAGATTTATGCGCACTCTTCATTTATTCTCTGGCGGATACATTTACATTTTCTGAATGAGGCCTATCGAATAGAATTTCTGCCAATTATACCTGACATACGCTTCTGTTCTCCCATTCGAAGATCGAGTTGGCTGCCCACGCGGTCCGCTCATACCACACTGCCGATTGTCTCTCGATATAATTAATTACGAATTATTGACATTATCTTAATGATTTACCATCTGATCCTTCAAAGTGAGAGTGAGAAAGAATATACAAAATCCTCAAGAAGATACGAGGCAGCATTATGCATATTGATTCTCTATATGCTAATAAGACCTAAGAGCTATTTGGTATGCAGATAGATCGAAGAACGATTAAAAAGAATTTGTTATGTATTTTAATCTATGTCGTAATTTTATAAAAAGTAACTTAAAAATTTAATTTAAATAACATCTTTCAGTGTTGTAATAAAAATCTTAGTTTATTAATTTTATCTTGCATAATTGTTTACCTTTCGATGGAGGTAGGTGGTGTTATCTACCGGGGTAATTTGATTTTCCAGTCACACCTCCAATAGACTCGATTAATTTGACAATAAGAATTAATTATTTCCTTAATTTTATTACATTGAGCGTATTGTACTTTGTTATGATTTGATAGGTAAGACACACAGTCATGATCTATTTAAAATACCTATACATAGGTATTACATAGTAAAAATGGAAATTGATTTTAATATCTAGCTTTCGCTGTCTCTTTAATGTGAAAAGATACATTTCAGCATTTTTTGCACAAGTTCACATTTATGGGCAATCTATTCGACTACGCTATAGCTTAACCCAAGCCTTGGTCTCCTAAACCGTTTTCCGGCGCGATCTTGCATCACTTTTTACCACTTCCTACTGACTGAACTCCTTTCTTTACGAGGATTATTTTATGGCACGCACTAGACATGACCTGCCCAGTTCAGGCTTGGGAGTTCTCTGTGGAGAACTCTGGTACCTAGTAGGTACTTACAATTCATGATTTTATGCAATTCTCCACACTTCATGTCTTAATCTTCCTCTAAAAGGTGTCAACCTGTTCTGTTTATATTAAAGTAACTGTGAATCTAACAATCATAATAAGTAAATAAAAAAGTATGTCTGACAAAGCTTAGTGTGCACGATTTATTTTGGATCTCCAAAGTATTCCTCCACCCTTTATCACTGCTACCTACGGTAACCTACGTAAGTCTCCGATGAATAACCTCTTTCTGAAAAATATAAACGTGATAGACCATTCCTCTAAAATGTATCTTCGAAGAACTCTTAGTTCTCGGGCTGTACAGCCTGAAGAAAAACAATAATTTAAATAGGCTAATAGCAAATAGTCGGTGCAAAAGAGGGAGGTCGCTTAAACGATAGTCTGATCAAGTGAAGGATGCTATAGGCTTCTCAACATGCTAGCTAGACATATAACATTTTCATTTATTAGTATTCAAACCCATTGGGATCATGACTGCCTCACGAAACGGGGATTTTAATCTCGTAGATACATAACTAGAACATTTAGAAGGAGTTACGGTGCTCAACAGTGAGGAAAACAGAAACGAAAAACCTAAGTCACTAGTAATGCCGATTAATAGTTTGTGATAAAAATAAAATTATCTAATGTTCATTTAATTGTGTAAATACTCAGTTGATACTCGATTTTAATTGTATGCCAACAATACGATGTTATACTACGCAATATATTTATATTGGTGAGTAAAAAAACTCGTGAGAAAAGCGATCGCCGAGACAATTGCGTGACTTAACGGAATAGCCAGGACGCATGATAGCGCGAAGGAGTAAGTAAAGTTGTAGAAGAAAAATGATTTTGAGGCGCCTGCTCTGGCGAAAGCTAAGCCGGGTCGGAGTTCGTCAAAGCTTTTAGTCTACGGGACTTTTGAAATTCTACACTGTTCGCGGGAAAGCTCCTTACCCAGCGGTACAGTGGCGTATCATAAGTCTCAGTGGTTTTCCATAGTACTTTATCATTAAATGAATAAAAGGCAATGCTCGAAAACTTTCCAGCATGGATTTTTGTATAATTTCATTACGTAGTTATTTATTTATATACCCACTTATAATTTTAATAAATAAATATATAATGTAAGCATATCTTTTTTTATTTGTCACTAGTCAATGCACCACATATTACACTGTGTACCTATATATGGATATAAATATATGTTACACTAATAAAGAAAAAAAATGTTGTCTAAGAATATTATTTGTTTACCTATTTAACACTTTTGGGTAGGTAGTTACACAATAAATTATAGAAATGCATTTTTTCCATTTAATAATTCTAGTAAATCCCCGATGTAGCCACAACGTCCACAACCACTACTCACGCATCTATTCTATACACAAGACTGCTATCGGCAGCTATAGAGGGTAGGTTTGTATCGAAATATTAGCAATTTTTGTAAAAATTACAGTAAGTTAGTTGTAATTGTTACAATAAGTCCAATGTTTTAACAGCACCTCTCTTGGCTGTGAAAAATTTTAGAGCGAGATAGACAGTTTTGACTGTTTAGTTTAGACGGCTAACTAATTCTAACAATTATAATACTTTGATACAAACATATGAAAAACTACCCTCGATAGCTGCCGATAGCAGTCTTGTGTATAGAATAGATGCGCAGATGCAATAATTTTATTAACATAGTTTATTTACCAAAAATAGTCTGCAGTTATTAGCTAAACCTTCAACTGATTCAGTAGAAAAATAGCACACATTGAAAAATATATCCTGAGAATTTCCCACACCGAAGATTTTATCGACCCACAGATTTAGAGGCGTATTTTCTCTGTTTGATTTTTGAAGTTATACTTCTTTAGGCGCGATTGGAAAATCAGATCAGAGTGTATTTTTGATGTGTGACATGTAACACATAATTTATTTTTTCACACAAAAAAACACACTCGATTGGATTCAAACCAACGATTGTTCGGTTATCAGCCGAACGCACAACCATTACGTCACAGAATAATACTGCAATCGTGACGATTATACAGTATAATATTATAGTCTAGAATTGCTCCGTTACTAGGCAGCGAATTTATTATTGTCGGCCATTTGCAATTCTTTACGTAAACAAACTATTAAACGTCCTAGTGGCAGTTGTTAATTTAAAAATAAAAACAACGATAAATATTTAGGTATATAGTTTAGTAATATAAGTTAAAGTGTATAGAAATAAACCAACGGAGTTCCAATAAGCGGTCCTTTTTCTTGAGTGTGTAATTTAACAAGATAATTAAGAGCTAGTCGAAGAATCTAGTTTTATCACAAGTTTTGTTTTTGTTTTGTTACACCAAAGAAGTATTACTGCTAACGCGCGTACATAAGTACCTACACACACCGATTTTTTTAAAATTGTTGTAATGATTATTTGGATTAGTTAATTATGCTATACTTGATTATTTCTTATACCTACATCGCCTAATATTAATAAAAATGATTTAAAACTTACACGCGTAAGAAAGCTTTTCCGCTATATTTACCTACTAATATTACTAATAAATATTTGAAGATAGCTAATTTAATATTGTAGTATAAAAATTGCAGGGCCATCCGTCATTTGGAGTCCCTGCGCTTGGGCCACATTTACCCAAGGACGTCACTGTTTTGCCGCGATGTTTACACAAGTTTCAGTCGAACCGCGTGTTTGTTGTTCCAATAATTGTGTATTTAGCGTGTTGTTTGACAAAATTAATGCACTTTTATGCTTCTTACTTCAAACGGTATTTTTAAGGAAAACATTTTCGCGCCTACCTTTCGCTATTTGCATTGCCAACTGGGGAAGCATACCTACAATATAAAAGCTATATACCTAAAAACATTGGTATGCTACTCAGTAGATCTACTCTATACACAAGGCGGTATCGACGGCTAAGTGATAAATATTATTTATTATCACTTTATCATACTTATGTATTGAGGCGGTTAATTGTACAATAAGTTAACTGTCAAAACTATCTACTTCACTCTAAAAGTTAACATAGCCAAGAAAGGAGCTTGCACAGTTTAAACTTATTGTAACAATTAACCACCTCAGTACATAAATACGATAAACTACCGTCGATAGCCGTAGATAGAATAGTTTCGCAGGAATATTAAAATGATCAATAAATAAATACCTACATTCTTATTAATATTATAACCTCTCCATAACTCTTTTATGTAAAAAATATTGAGATCATTATCAATACTAAGTAAGTATATGTTAATATTTAGTAGTAGGTAACTAATATAAACGTATATTTCTACATCAAATTAATATTATAAATTTTCTAATATCTGCGTTATTTAATTAATATTGAATCCTCTGTGACGTTTTTTCAATATTTTATGATTAAAATAACACATTGTGTAAATTTTCATCTACCTTTACTTATTACTGTCATATAAATAAAATCAGTATTTTTTACGAAACATACGCTTTACGAATTGCCGTTATATAATTTTAATATAACCATTTTGATTAAGAAATAATGAACAAAAACAAAGTTTTATTTTTTTAATCCATGCAATACTTAAAAAAACAAAATGAAATATGAAGTCTTTCAAGTAATTTTAAATCTAATTAATTCTTGTTTTTCGGTACGAGAGCTCAATGATGATAATTACTAACATATAAAATATTGATGACACATTTGGGTAAATTGACTTGAAACATAAGATATGCAGGTAGGTAGGTACTTATTTACACAAATATATAGATGTGACATTCTGCGAATGAGAGAGTATGTATTCCAACAAGAGATAATGTTAATAATCACCGGGTTAATAGGTTTACAGTGATATATATTTTTTGTTTAAGTGTCAGTTGTTACCGCTGTGCCATCTTCTTTTCAATTATTATTGACAGTTAATTAATTGTCTTTATATCTACGAATATTTAACATCAAACAATGCCATTAACATTTTGATTTAAGTAGGTGAATATAGCATAAACAATAATTTGTCCTGATGGAACTGTAGGTATAATGTTAATATAATACGAAATGCTATTTTCAAAACCTGATAAGTCTACAATTCGTCACATATCACAAACGGTTATGTTCAACGGTAGTTTTTTTTTGCATTGTTTTGGGTTTTGAAATTAAAGTAAGTATCTAATACGCTCATTTTTATTACTCGATGAATCCTGAATTAAACTAAATAGATAAACAAAATAAAATTGCGTACATCGGTATTGGTTTATATTGGCCTAACGTAACTATCACTTTTTGAAAGTGGTTAAGTTTTTAAAGATTTTTGAAGTTATACTTCTTTTGGGGCATTTGATAGAGAGTGATATTGAGAACTGTACGAAAGTAAGCGACAGTATAAAGTTAGCTGCAAATGAGTCAGCTCATAAACGCAAGATTGATGGTAGAATTGTTCAGTTGCCTAGGCAACGAATTTATTATTGTCGGCGATTTGCAATTCCTTATGTAAACAAATGATTAAACGCCAGAGTGACAGTTGTTACTTTAAAAATAAAAACAACGAGAAATAATTAAATTAAGTAATATATACCAAACTTAAAGTGTATAGAAATAGACCAACGCCGCTCCAATAAGCGGCCATTTTTCTTGAGTGTGTAATTTAACAAGATAATTAAGAGCTAGTCGAAGAATCAAGGTTATCAGAAGTTCTGTTTTTGTTTTGTTATGCCAAAGAAGTATAACTTCTAACGCGCGTACATAAGTACACATACTGATTTTTTTTCGTATGCTTTTGACGGGAATATGTAAGCTGGTAGTAGTATTTTTTGTTAGATGACCATAATATTATGTGAACTTATCAGTTTTTGAAAAAATACGTTCATGGAAATATAACTTATTCAATTTGTTGGAATGTTAACTAAACAATCATAAAATGAAAATATTATGTGAAGTCTAACAATGCAATATTAACTAATTTTATAATTGCATATATTCGTAACAATATGTGTTGCTAATGATAGGTCATCAAGGTAAAATAGCAATCCAATAACAAATACGTTACTAAGCCGAACAAAATCATTTGATTTAACCTATTATAAGTCTGATCTAGTCTATTATTAAAGCGTTAACAGGCGGCCGATCGAACGTCGCGTATTGTTACTATTCCTGTCTTTTCGTTACTCACCGCAACTCAGCAGACTTACTTTCCTATCACAGACCACACCTTTACAGATAAATCAAAGGGCTCGAACCGCCTGAAAAGGGTTACTGTTCAATAAGTATTCAATTTCGTATTGAAGGGTATATTATATATTTGGGTCTAGGACGATTCGACGCCGGGACATCTGGGCGCCACGCAATCAAATGATATTCGAAAATAAATAGACGTTCGTGAATTATAGGTACTATCAAAATATGTATTTAATATTATTGTTTATATTTAAAATATATAATTATTTAAATATGTACACGTAAATAGTGATTTAATTGTGCATATGTTTAAGTTCTAACTTGAAGGGAGTTCTTTTATTTTTATATAAAGCCTCAGGCGTGATAATTTTCAATCCGCAATAAAAAAAAAAATTATGTTAGTTGTATGTAGTAAGAGCAAGAATATTAAAATTACTAAGTAGTAGATAGAAACTGTATACAATTAAACGTCTACTTTCTGTATAAAACGTATATTTATTTCATTCGACAGTGCGGCGTCGAATTATTGTCCCATTACCATATCGATGGTTTAATATAAATACGGAGAGCCAGTGAGTTATGTGGTGTTAACGTTAAATTAAGATTAAGTATATCGATAGTAACGCGAGAGAATAACAAATTGAAACAATATGAGATGCAAGACGATATTAAGAATTAAAAATTGTTATTAACTGAGAAAATTTAAAAAAATTATCTACATTATTTAAAAAAAAACGTCTTTCCTTCGTTTAAATTTTACAAAGAAGGTACCTATGCGTTTAGGTACGTATAGTGGGTATTTGAAAGGTCCTACATCGCATTTTTTATAGTTTAAAATTATTGAATATTAAGAATAAAATAAAGTAGGTACCTATGTTATTTTGTCCCAGCTTTCTCTCTATACCTATTACAGTATACAATACATGGTTTGCTTGTTTATATAATACGTTTGGATTAGTTTTGCAACCAATGCCAATGCTTGGTTCCTTGTTAGAGTATTATGATATTAAAACATTCCACATACCTGTACTTGATATAATATACTTAATAATTTATGTAGATACTTATTATTATCTATATTATTATTGTTATATTATTATTATTATTATGATCAGTTTAGGTAAAATACAATGACTTCTTCAACGTTAAACTAAGTTACGATTCCAACTTAAATTAATGTTGAAAAGGCTAATTTTTAATCATTTTGGGTAATTAATAAGTAAATAGATAGGTAAATAGTAAGTACACCTCCTTAAATTTAGTTCATAAAATAATGTTTTGTATTTAAAAGATAAATCCACCAAAATGCGAGCTGAAATGTGTAGAATTGAAGTCTAACTTTTTTTTAACATGTCCGATCCTAATAAGACTATATGGGCCTCCACATAGTGAATATTTGTATTAACAGATTTTTGTTTTTACGATGTTAGCCATTTGTTCAACGTATTAGGTCCATCCTCTGGTCAAACACAAATTGAAAAACAGTATTATGTACTTGCCAGACCCAGGATTTAAGCGTGGGAACCACGACGTTATAGGCTGAAGCTTAAGCCCTTCGGACATCCCGTAGCATACTAGTCAAAACATGCATCAATGATTTGTTCTCGTAGAAGAGATCTCGTAGAAAATAAATCACGTCAAAATAAAATTATACATTTCATATGATTAAAGTATTGTCCATTTCCAACCTATCGAATCGTTTTAGTGGGTCTCTGTTTTAGAGGCTAAATATTTACAATATTTATTAGGCAGTATTAGATATATTTAGAGAGGCATTGCACAGGTGTAATATTTATAATAAAATAAGATAACATATTAAGCTGGGCATATATATTATTCTACTATTTTTTTTAATCCAAAAGGAACGTGCACCATACAAGTTCGTTTAGTGTAAGCCCTAATTTGGCCGCAGTTCAAAGATTTTAGGAACGATATTATATTCGTATTGAGTGATACTTCGCTTGGTTACTGACTTGTCAATTGAATCGATCGTGTACACTGAACTCTTCGTCAAATCATTACGACTTTAGATCACTGTGACTAAAATAATTAATGTTGAGAAACATAACCATATCATTTTATAAGTACCTACTATTAGTTTACACTAGTGTCATGCATTTATTTATACGTTATGATATACATTATAATATTTGCTGAATTCAAGTATTGACATCTTAATACAATACTTAATATTTCTATATGTGACAAATGTATTTCCATTTTTCAATAATAACATCTGATTATTAGATGGCATTTCCATGATACAGGTAGTTTAATGTAAGTATACAGAAAATTTAAATAATAATACTTAATCAAAACCAACTTAGAAGAAGGGCACTTATTATCGAAATTGGATTAAATTTACGTGCGACATCTAAATTATATCTAATATTTTGCCATCAATGGGTATAATAATACTACCCATCTCACTTTATCAAAATGCTTTTTGTGGAAAATTAAATAATTCGATTATTCGCATTTTATACTTACTATAGGTAGGTATCTACCTACCTACCTACATGTATACAGAGAAAATTGAAATTATATTTGTTGTAAATGTTTTTGAGTTTTATAAAACGTTGTTACATGAGATGATTAAGTGGTAGTGGTACGTTAATCTTGCGCACCCAATAACGCCATCTAATGGTTGCGTATTTTATGTATGTATTCACCTATCAACCCCGCGCAGGTATACCGCGCCGACTGTATCATACAGTTAGTACCTATCCTATAAGGGGATCAAATCATGACTACGCGCTGTAAGTTGTGAAATATTAAAAGAGGAGGTATGTAGGTGTCTAATATCAGTGTCGAAGGTTGGAGGTAAGCATCAAATAGTGCACACTAAACTTTATCAGTCATACTTATTTGTTTTCGTTGAATTAAGAATACATAATTTATGTCGGATCTTAACAGCCTACGTCCACATTTCGCCACTGCCTAATATTATTTAACAGTCAGAATATCATGGCCGGATTTACCTAAGTAATTAATTACCTAGGTAATTAATTCTGCAATAGTTGATTAATTTATATTAAAATTATTAAATTCTTAAGACGTATCTATTATAAATTTGAAAGCTATTTCAGCTTTCATATCGTCTTTATGACAAGACTAGGTTATGTTTGCATAATTTTATAGAATATAATAAAGTAACTAGGTACATATTATTATATGCAATGTCAGTTTTCTCCATAAACTTAAATATTAGGTATAAATAATATAATTATACAAAACTTGGTTTATAAAATTTGCATTAATATACCATATTAAGTGCCTCCCTATTATTAATTAAAGTGTATTCGGCAGTTCATGATCATGTAATAAAAATTTACTTAAGAATATAAATACCTATCTACCCTTAATTTATTTTTCTTATTAAATTTTACGCTAGCTCGACTAATGCAGAAATAGTTAATCACAAGAAAGGTGATAATTTTAAAGTCTTTCGATAAATTTTTCGCAAGGTGAATGAATAGACAGGCCTTCCAAAATTAACAAATCGATAAGACGGGACCTTGAGCTTGAGAGATTCGGTCAAATGATAGCGCGGAAAGACGACACTCTCTCGTATTCGCCCACTTCTAGACACTCTTGAATAGTGCGATCAAAAGGTAGCTTTTGGCGACAATCCCAAAGGTATTATCAATTAGTATAAATTAACCTATTTCGGCTTTTTTTACAATCAGCGTTTGAATGCTTTAGATAAAAGGAGTTAAATGCTTAAGACGGTAATTCTAGTAATTAAGTTTAGTTTTTAAATTCAATATATTGAATTGTTTTTATATTCCTTCCAAAATACCACAGGGAATATACAATAAATATTTTAGTTATTTATTAATTTAGAACCTAGATTATGTGAATAGATAATTAAATGATAAAAAGTAATAATGTTATTAAATAATAAAATTATTATTAATCATCTACTTACAAAATGTGCATTCTGACGATTGAAAAGAGTTTTACGTGGCCTTATTTTTATTAAGGATATAACGTACCATATATATCCCTAGCTAATAGCAACCTATAAGTGTTTTCTATATTAATCTTAATTTTGTGTGCGAAATGAAAAAATACTACATTTCATAAGAGCTAGAAGAATATGAGCTTTAGTCAATTTGATTCTGTTACTTCTACGCTTCTGCGTAAAATTTACAAAATCATTCGAATTATCTCTTATGTATATACCTATGCATTTTTATTAAATTGGCATAGTTACCCCATTGGAAAATGGCCCACTAAATTAGTAAGCAGTTAAGTAAGTCGGTACCTTAAGTTAGTTTTTAACTACGATATAACCATGTATATTATACGTATACAATTTTAATAAGTTTTTACATTATTTTATAAATTCATTTTTAAGTTTATAGATATATCGGCTTCTAAACCATCATCAAACTTAGGTACCTACTATTCATTAAAAATAGTTTGACAACCGTAATAACTAAGACGTAGGACAAAAACAGTTTTTGTAAAATTTAAAGTAGTTTTTAAGCTACTGTAAAATTAAATTGTACTAATTAAATGAAAATACAATTAATAAATACGTTAATTACTTATATTTTATATTGTTTTTTGTATATATTAGGTAGTTTTCAGTTGCGTTAAGACGTTTAGGTACCTATCTTTTAGTATGAAATATGCTTTATATACAACATGAAATATTTTACAATAATTCTTTATTATTTATAAATAATACTTTCTCCGAAAAAAATGTATATAGTTGTAGGTATTACATTATAGGGCACCGGCGGCTTCCGACCGGCTGTGTAAAAGACATCGGTTCGCCGCTTATCGAGTTCCCGTCGGCTGCGTTACAATTCCCCATTCGACATTTTGCTCGAGCGCCACAATATTTGCCTCGCGGAGCATCCCTTTACCGATCTCGCTGTTTCAATTTGACAGCGTGAATCTATGAAACAAATGGTCTCTAGCAATATAATATTGATCATTCCAAATTCGAAAATTAAAATACTTACAACAACCCTTTCTTCGAACGCCTCAATATTTGCCGTATGTAATAGGTTACTACTTGAATGTTGGTTATTAATTTAATACAATTTGTCTATTAAATCAATATGTAAGTATATATGACTTCAGTATATGGCACGATTATAAATAAAACAAAGAAGTAACGCAAAGTATTTAAAAAATCGTGGATTTAGATACACAGTTTAAGTACCTAGGTAAGTAAGTACTAGGGAGATACATACTGAAGTTTATTTTATCTGTTTTCATCTCTTAATAATATATTCAGACAGAGGAGACAACACTTCTCTTATACTGGTAATACAAGATAAAGATGGCAATATAAGTACATGTTTGGTAAAACAGTTACTAATATTGTATTGTATCCATGAATTATACTATCCAATACAGTTATTAGTTTTGTTAAACAGATCACAAATATTTAATAACTACTTAGCCACTTTCAAATTTTAGATAAGCAGCATGAATCGGGGCATAACATAATATGAACTAATACAACATTTTCAGACCAATCATAGTATTGATCCATTCATAATGATAAACGTATACGTACATAACCGTGAACATACTTAATTAGTAATTACAATCAGATAGGTATTTCGGCGTGAAAAGTTAGTACCACAGTGGAATTGCTAAAATAAACCAAGAAATTGCTGTGGCCGATTTTGTTTAAATCGCGCCTGTTGTATTGCCTCGTCTCGCACTGCGTCTCTCCTACTATGTTGTATTTCCTGCCCAAAATATTAATCCTAAAGCAGAACGTTTAAATCGTCATTTCGATTTACGAAAATATGTACCTAAGTAGGTAATGTATCAGGATGATATTCTATAGAATGTACCTATTGGCTACCTAAAGAATGTACATTGGCTGATTAACAATATCTATACTAAGTAACATAAGACTTGTTTATTTGATAATGAGAATTGACGTAAAACCATATTGCATGGTTATAAATGATGATGAAAAATAATTCATTTTTATAGAAGGGCACATACTTAAAAATGCTGAGCACCCTCATAAATAAACACCCCAATTAAAAGCATCTTTGGATCGGGCAAAAATATTCAAATATTTGTTTTATCACTTTATTGCATTATAAAATGTTGGATACTGCAAAGAATTTTAATATTTTGCCGCATGAGATGCAGGATGGTGTGCTTTGAAAACTGCAACAAGGATGCCATGGATGGATCATTGTTTATGAAGATATTTTTATGATGGAAACGAGAGGAGAAGTTTACGGCGTGGTCATCATCCGCAGGACATCTAAGCGGAAGGATCAGATCGTTACTCGGTCGTTTTATGCCTCAGCACCAGATTTATTGCTTGATTATCCTTTGTGTGATGCAGAGTGCTATTTTTTATCGCTGTATAACGAGCTCGGATTGAAAACTCTTTCGAGATGTATTATGAACACGATGCGTCCGTCAATTTATCGTGGCGAGTTTTCCGTTTGACTTTTACTCAACTTACAAGCGTCTTATGTATCTTTGATGGTCGTATCAAACTGACGTACTAATCAGGGGTACCTTAAACTGAAGCTGAATGGATTGTAGCTCGAGGGCGTCAGATGTTGTCGGGTACCAATATTGTATATTATTTAATAATACCTACATATCTTTAATTAAATCAACGTTAACTGACGTACGTATAAACTTTTTTAATATTTTTGTAGTGAATTTAATAATTCACTCTAAAAGGAAATATTTACGGTTTATACCTATAGCATATTAGGACACCACATTTTTTAACTTAAAAACCTTCGTAATTGGTATCTATGAATGCATTTTTGTCAAGTTGTTCCCGGTAACAGACAACGAGCGAAGGTCGTCATGATAGTTTTCTCAAAAAAGACGATTGCACAGGAAGAAGATTAATAATGTATCCAATAAGCAAATTCGAAAAAATAATTCATTCGTTATAATTTCTTCAAATACACATGTCATTTAATCATTATTTTTAATGTTATTTTGAAGTTCCCTGTACTACCTATATCATTCTATAGGTAGTTAACTACGTCAGCATAAATCATACATATCAAGTAGAAGTAAAATAAGTCACCTCTTTGTATTTAAGCGGTATGAATAAAGGGGTCAAATCAGGCGGTTTCAACGGTGTACAATGATAAAATGAATTCATAAAAAAATCGGTGCTATGCATGTGGATGGGTTAAAAATAAGCACTCACTGTTTTACTTATAATTATTTATGGATATTTTCAGCAATAAGTAAAAAACGGCAATTAAATTAAATGATTAGGTATGTATTTATTCCAAATTGCGTCAAATACCTATGTATTTAGTGAGATTTGGTAAGTAAATATGTGGGTACCTTTCTTACTAAAGGGTAGTTTTTTTTTTTAATAATTTTCTTTTATTTATTAAACTTATTTTGTTAATATATTATACCTATACTTACCAATCTGTCTACTTTATATTTTTTGATAGATATATGTTATTGGCAAATATATGTTAATACCTCCCACATAGTATTAAATTCAGAGATATGTATAAACAAATCAAATGATTTGCGATATGCATATTTTATCAAACATCAGATTCCTAAGTGAGTATTTTGATCCTTATAATAAACATTTTTATATTGTGAGTTAATCAAATAATATAATTACAGCAGTAATCAAAAACCCACGTCAGTAATAATAAAAATATATATCTTGACTTAACAGAAAAAAATAAATAAAAAGTCCATATTTTCGTAGCAATAAAAATATTTTATGTTCTCGTTTTAACGGCCCATTTATGGCTGATAAAAACCTTAAAAACAATGAAAGAACTCCTTTCCCATGGAACCACGAAGATCTTCCTCGGAACTACCTTAGAATGGGTTAACTTCACATTGTCATTTTACACCCCCCATATAAATCACTACCTCATTTTGAAATACTTACCTGTATAGTTTCTCTGAAGGTAAATTTACTAATGGTGTTTAAGATAAGATTTTTATTTTGTTTCTATAGGTTTAATACACAATGCATTCTCACAGCACGGTATCGGTTGCTCTATTTTAAAAATGCATACAATTATTGCATAGAATAAATCCTTTTGTTGTTTGCATGTCTCACTATGATTAGTGCAATAAATAGTCGGGCTATTATTATTATCATATTTTGTACAAAAAAATCGATTTCTAAAATAGTTTACTTAGGTAGGTACATATAGGTACTGTACCTACAAAGTTACCTACTAAGATCCCACGTGGTAATTTATGAATGTGTAACAATATCATCTTACCTAGGTGTTAGTACCTACACCATAGTACCTATGCATGTAGGCACATGAGTTAACCATACATTTTCAATTATCGTAAAGTTTTCTTTAAAATTCAACATTATAAAAAGTATTTTATTCGTTTTAAATGTCAGCGTAGTTTGGTGTCTAGGGGGGGAGGAGGTTATAAGTCTGGGGGTGGGGATAGGGGGGTGGGGGGGTAGATGAGGTTGAGCTTAATGACCTCCACCCCTAGTATTAACATAATAATTTAGTTATATAAATTTATATTAATATCATATTTAGACATCTTATTTGAACAACGTGTTAACAAGAGTAGATAGGTATAGGTATCTGCTCGTATACTTCACTGATTGGCAGTAGGTAGGTTGATAATACGTAAGTACCAATCTAGGTATATACATAGGTAGGTATGTACCTACCAAGAAATCGAATTTGTATTTTAATTTTAATTTGAACGTGTTTTTTTTGTTATTCTTTGGATAATTATGATGGTTAGTGCGTAGGTATTAGGTAGGTACCAACCTATCGAGGCACGTGTCTGCTTCTCAGTTAACACTGGGTAGGTATATTAGTTGAGTAGATATCCTTTCCTGACTTATATTTCTGGTTTTCCTTTATGTGTGTATGTGACGTACTTTTAGCGTAAAAATATTGTAGGTAGGTACATAGTAATTAATTATCCAGGGTGGAAGTGTATAGTAGGAATATATAGTATTTCTCTATTTCGTGAAGTATTCATCAAAGCTTACCGGTAATCATGGAATTATTCGGTAGCGGCTCGTCATCGAGGAGTCGAAGAGGTCGTGCCTGCTTCCTCCGTGACATCCCCCCTATCCCCCCGCCGTTCCCCCCGCTGTCTTGGGACCGCGCCATGCCGTAGAGATCGTGAGAGACCAGCTCCTGGCTCCGTAGCACCAGGTCCTCCACGTCAGACACCAAGTCGCTCCGGTGGAACCGGCCAAGACCGTTGGTGGAAGACATTCATTATATTTATCGGTCACATGTGGTCAAAACTTCCAGTTTATTTATTGTCTAGCTTAGTGAATTATTTGTCCTAAATTTTACACTCTAAATTTTAAATTGATTGTCTTAGCTATGGTTAAAGTTTGTTTAATGTTATGTTTTTAACTGTTGTAAAAGCACTCTAGAGGAATGTTTGATTCACTTACTATGGGTCTAATTAAAGTTTGACAGGTCTAATTTATTGTCTTTTTTAAAAACTAGATTAAAATAGTATGGTTATGTGTTAATTAAAGAGTGTTTTTAATAGATATTTAAATGATTATTTATGATTGTATTCACGAAATTGATGATTGTCAAAAAATATTGATGGTTAAAAAATTGTGATGCATGAAAACATCATATTCAGCGGATAAGATTTGGCTTTGAGATGTGTCAATCGAGCCGGCGTTAACGACAGCGCGAAAATCGGAACCGGAAGGAGGTGATCCGGAAGCGAGCGGCGCCGTTACGAATTCCGGCGTAGGACTGTCGCACGGGCGCCGAGTTTCAGTTCCGAGTCGCAGTGCTCTCGCGGCAGCTCTGAAGATGCTCAGCTTCGCCGCGGAATGGGCAGGCGGCGAGTGACGTCCGCGCCTGCGCGCCGCCCCCGCCCCGCTCACTAACTATTGGCGCGCCCTATTCATAATCATAATATTCGGTTATGACAGCCGCCCTCTTCAACGTGCCGCCTCGCACTTGCACTATCCTCCGGTGAGCGGCGCTAACCCGATCGCGCACACCTGACCACTCTACCAACATGCAATAAAGTCTCTTCAGAAATATTATTTCTCTTATCAATCTATTGTCTTACAGTTTCAAATAAACAATCACACAGTCTTGATAATAATATATTCAATCACACACAACACACACGTTGGTTTTAAAGCATTATAAAAGAAAATAGCAAAATTTTCGCGACACACTCAAAACTTTCTTAAGAGTCTCACACTCACTCTGTCTGTCTATATTTTATTTACTTGAAAATTTGTTGACATTATTGTTTTATAGCCCGGAAAAATACTATAGTTAAAAGAAAATTGGTTAGGTTTGTTATGTTATGCATTCGTATTGTCATACGACCCGTTTGACAGCTGCTGTCAGTCGGCCGCAAGTTTCGACACGGGTGTTCAAAATGTAT
This sequence comes from Rhyacophila brunnea, assembly GCF_057557595.1. Taxonomy (NCBI): domain Eukaryota; kingdom Metazoa; phylum Arthropoda; class Insecta; order Trichoptera; family Rhyacophilidae; genus Rhyacophila; species Rhyacophila brunnea. The sequence goes on from NW_028233170.1 coordinate 17,078,529, forward strand.
GCCGTTTTCGGCAGTTTCTCGATTTGGGGACTTTTCGCAAATCAGGGGGCTATTTTATCGGTTTTATCGTGTGTTTTCGGGTGGTTTTGTGCAGCGACGCAGCGGTGTTGACGGGCCCGCGATCGGTGGAGCACTGCGGCGGCGACGGCGGGGGACCGGGCCGCCGAGTGGGCCCTCTCCTACTCCACTTTGGCACCGCCTGACGATAAATTAACGGAGGCCCGGTAGCGAGGCGATTCGCGGTCTGAGGTAAAAATACGAAATGAAAATAAATAATTCATGCCGTTTTGTGTGTGTGTGTGTCTACTTGGTTATTTTGTGCATGTTTGGCTATCGTTTGTAATGATTTGCAAGTTTTCGATTTGAGTGTTCAAAATGTCATAGAACATTGGCATTCAAAGGAAAATAAAACCCTCAACGATCGGAACTAAATGGAAATGAAATCTTTATAGGTTAGGTTAGGTATTTAGGTACCTTATTAGACAAATATTAAAAGCATGTATTTATGTATAAAAATGCTTTGTAGGTTATCAACGCTCACACAAACAATAAGGGTTGTTATTTTCAAGTAAACATTATTTAGGTTTGCATTGAAAAAATAACATTTTACAACATAACTAGGTAAATTTTTACAAAATCACTAACATTTTTATGCGAATGAAAATAAAATAAATTAAGTAGGTAAGTACTAGGTATACTTACATAAGTAGGTACATATAGATCTTATTCTAGTTAATTTAATGCTGATATTAGTTGACAATAGATACCCAATCAAAATGGACGAAACCGGTACTGTTTTTAATTATTCCCACTAAAATTTAAATAGGCAACTCGGTAAGAAAAAAGTAAAAATTTATTAGCAACATAAATACTTAATTACCATCTTAAATAAAAGCACACTGATGTAAATAGTCTGTAATGCCTTGCGTGTGATTTTTAGGTGATTATAGCTAATTTAAAATGGAAAATATAGTATTTCTTATATTAATGGAGAACTAAGTAACATGTACCTACGTACATCTAAGACATCTAATAATCGTGATTGTGTATTTTTATATAACTACGAGTAGGTATGAAGGTACATCGCAAGAGTCATTGGCATTTTTAAGTTTTACCTAAAAATAATTGCATAATAATAAATATAATGTTGTATTCATTGCGTTCGACATGTTTTACTTTTGTTTAATCCAGCATTAAAGCTCGATGTCTCCAACATTGATAACAATAAAAATTCCCGATAGTGAACACTGACGGAACAGCTGATAATTCGTAAGCTGTGCCAAGCAAAGCTGAATCGCTCTCCGTAACCCATTATCTGGTGGGGATATTTCTATATCGGAGTGGGGGTAGTTGCCGCCCGCTTAACTTCGCGAGGGGAAGCGAGGTGAGGTAAGAAAGAGTGAGAACAAGGCTGAGACGGAGGGGGATAAATGTTATGATTGCTAAGTGCATTTTATTACCGGCCCGTGAACAATAATGCAAACATGCACTTCTTAGCGATACCATGAAGATTCCAGTTAGGTACCTAAGGTAACGTTGGTTAGATACTATTCGGTATGTTTACATATTATTATTGTGTATGGTCGGTTTAGAGATATTATGTTGATATGTACATATTATTTATCATTCAACTATAAGTACCTACATAGGTAGACTGAATTGAAAAAAAAATGGAATGTAACAGCATGAGTTATAACTTTTGTTAGTATACAACTATTGGGTCTACGCCGTCTACGGGCTACGCCAAAGTTTGGTGGGGCACCAAATAAAAATTATGTCTAACAATATACTTTGCATTCTTGACTAAAGTAATAAAATTATTTAGATATATGCAGGTTATTTACCTACCTATCCATTCAAAAATAATATCGATTGCTATTTTTCACTGAATTTTCCGTGATAGGGCCAAAACACATCCACAGAACAGACTACTTAATATTTTTATGGTAAGTAGAAATTCAACAGCCAGTTGATATAGAATAAGTCTTTGACGGAAATTTTGGCTTATGATTTAATAAGGAGCAAGCAAAAATCCAAAAAATACTCATTAGATCCTCAAATATTATCAATGACGATGAATGAGCAATGCCGTCTTGTATTGTCGTAGGTCCCAGGTTAGAATCTTGAGTCTATCAATACACATATTATTTTTTAATGTGTGAGTATGGAACTACTAATAGGTTGAGCAAGTGGCTAATATCCATAAACTATGGATACCCATATGATCTTCTTAGGATCATACGTGGTCAAAAAGAAAAAAGTTAACAAGTTGGTAGTAGTAGTAAGTAGGTAGGTACAACAAGTTTTCAAGCTCAAAAGTCTGGTCTAGCTCTTGGTCACTTCTCGAAAAAGTTTTTAACTGAGTTTTTAAGAAAAATGGTTTTTAGTTAAAAGCCAAATGTGGTAGTTAGGTACCTACCGTTCTGGATCTATGCATTAATTATGCATATTAATGCCATAAACTAGTTTTACGTCGAGAGGTAACTATTTCGAACATAGATGTATTAAAAGTAGAGATAGGCAACGATTCGGCTTCCTCGTAGAACTGAATGAAGCATGCCGACAACAGCCGATAACTCACGAAAAATGGCGACGCGATAAAAAAAATGCAGGGCATCACGGAGGATTTACTTTTGTCATTATAACGTACCCATTTAATATAATGTTAACATGGAAATTTTGCCGCAAATTGATTACCAACCTGTTTCACCATACTTTTTCGCCATACTTGCCGGCTTCACCATACTTTCATATACCATGCCGCCCCTAGATTTCGTACGATACACCATTGTCAAGACTAAACTGGATTTCCATCAAGTGAATGCTATGTCTTCAACCTTCTTAATACCTTCATAATAATTAGAAGGGACCATTTAAAAATACCTGCTTAAAAATCTACGTAAAATATTATTCATGAAGACATAATTTATAACAGATTTGAGGTTCAATAACTTAAAAAAATAATATGTACCTATTTGCCTACGTGGCAACAAAGAACTAAAGATTGGAAAAGTGGAAGGAACTTGGGGAAGCTTTCATTCTGCAATGGATCGACCTTGCCTGATGATGACGAATTTGAACTCCTTCTTATTGTGCCATCCCCTAGCGGAGGTCGGCTACCATCAAGGCGATCTTAGATTTGTCGTCTGCTACCCGGAACAGTTCAGTGGAACTGCACTCGTACCAATCAAGGAGGTTCTTAAGCCACGAAATGCGGCGCCGTCCTGTGCTACGCTTACCATTGATCTTTCCTTCAATGACAAGTTGGGGAATGCTGTACTTTTGTCCTCTCAGAATGTGGCTGAGGTACCTATTGTAGTTTTCTGGTTTTGATACTACGCAGAACTTCTCGGTCCTTCCCGATTCGATTGAGAACTTCAATATTTGTCACCCGGTCAGTCCAAGGAATTGTGAGGATGCGTCTATATAGCCACATCTCGTAAGCTTCAAGTCAGTTAGACCTATTCAAAAAAAATGTTTTAATTTTATAACTTACTGTCAGATATTTTGTAATACAAAGGCATTTAATTATAAAGATAATTAAAAAAAATATTTAGGTGTCTCAAAAGTATCAACTAATAGTATCTATATACCTGCAATAAATGATCATAGAAATAGATGATTTATGCCAGATCATAAACGGAAAACGTTTCTATGAAAAACGTTTGCAAAAGATATGAAAAGGCCACCCTATTATCCACACAAATCAAAAGGGGTTGCAAAAATATACGAACAGGGTAGATAGGTACATCTCACTTGACAATAATAATTTGTATGTCAGAGCGCATCCTATTTGTTAAAAGGATCTAAGCAAACATGACCCACTTTGCAACTATGATAAATGATTTATGTTCAACCCTTTTTAATTTTAGAGATACAAATTATGTATTCGAACCATTGTCTGTGTAACTTAATGTTTTTTACGGGGAAATATTCTTTTATGCTGCAATTCTTTACAACAGTATTTCTTACCTTTTCATTATATTTGTATTAAATTTTTCATTCAATTGAGGGTGGTCTTTGAAAGAAATACAGGTAACTTTTATTATTCAATTTCATACTTAGGTATTGTGAGAAAACTAAACAATTGTTTAATTCACATTTTAACATAAAATATAGTAGTTAATTTGACGTATATGTATGTTCCTAAGGTATATAATATCATCCACTGTTGGATGGAAGCCTCCCCTAGCTCTTTCCACTTATCTCACTTCCTATTCTTTCTCACGTAATCCACCAAATTTTATCAGTTCCTCGATCTAGTGGGGTTTAGTGCGTCCATGGGGTCATTGTATTTCCGTATATTATATTATTATCTTACCTACAAAATTACAAGATAATTAGAAAGATGCACACACAGAAATACAGTATGTTAATAAACTTTAATAATGTCTATATGTTTAGATGGTAGATAAATATAGGGCTTGTATGTAAGGTGGGTTAATAAATATGCCTACCTTATAAATCACTTTAATGAAAATATCATTATGGGTAGTAGTAATTATTATGTAAAGTCTACCGGACATGTAAAAAGCTCCCCAAAGCTCAGATTAGAGCTTTGGCCTCGTGATTTAGAGGAGGACTTTCGTGTAAAACAAATTCGATTCACGTCCGCTACCTCCTTTCCTCTCTCCCTGTCATATAAGCTGCGTCAACATTGTCAGACAAAAAAGAGATTAAGCTTGGGCATTTTAATAAAAAGAGAATGACGCGAGTCCCTGAGAAATGATAACAAATGCGCTGCTTGTACGACTAACGGGATGGCAAAACCCCCTTCGGATATGGCATGACCATTGGCGTGTCAAGAGTAGGTGAGAATTTGAATTTTATTCGAAAAAATGAGGTTGAGTAAATTTTACACCGAAAAATTTCTTCTTTTTCTTCTTCCTGACTCTTCATTTTGTGTTTGTTAGCCTTCAATACCATCTGGCATCAAATTCAGCTCTGTAAAAATCCGCTTAGCTCCAATTTTTGAGGTCCACTTTTATTTACTACCGACACACTTTTTAGCAGGTACCTACATTCTTTACCTCAGAGTTATTGTGTTGTTAATGAATGTTGTAAATGAGTTAATTACAGATCTTGTAATTACATGAAGTATCATATTTTTCAGTCTTTTCAATGCAGTAACAAAAAAATCCCAAAAAACTGAAAGTCCATAGACATCAATCAGGCAGCTGAAAAATCTTAAATTCCGTTTCCACAAAAGTGTTATTATTGGGCATACGAAACAACGGCTCTTATAAATCTACATATATTAACAACAGTGGTCCACTATTTTTAAAACCAACTCAATATGATATAAAGGTCCTCTTTTCAATTTTTACTAGGATACTTATAGTTAGTTGTGACTAGGTCCCATTTGCCTTTAAGGGAGCCGTGGATTAATACTTTGGACGCGGAAGACGCACACGGCGCGTAATGACCAGGCGGCCGATCGATGTAATTAACGTGCATTTTAAAGGGGGCAATTAAAATCTCATTATCTATTCAGCAGCGAATGCGTTAATGAATTCATGTCTACATATCGAGAAGCCAAAAAATGTAGGTACCTACCTAATTATTTAATTTTTCTAATTTATTAATAATAACTCTTTGTAAATATTTAAAACTCAATTTTCTAATAAACTACACTCTATTGTCACTACACTCAGTGCATTAGCGTTTTTAATTCATTGCAATAAAAAAAAACTTTCTCTCAGCAAATATTTATAACTTGAGGGTTCTTCATACAATGGTTAATATAGGTATTCCTGGAAAAAATGTTATACAAGTTAAGCCTGTTTGATAAACTGAAATTTATTTTATTTGTACTCTTTTATCATAATGCTTTTTTTCATAAAACATAACATACATTTTACTTAGTAAACGTAATCCGTAGAAAAATTATTAATGCAGATACCTAACTGGAAGAAAATATAGCTATTTTGTTATGTAATAATATATTAATATAGCAGGTACGGTAACATATTGCATTGGTATATATTATAAGTAGGTATTAGGACAGTTCTTAAAAATTATTTTATGAACAATAAGAACATTCTTAAGAAAACCCTCTTAGACATTTAAAGTAATGTAATAATTATAATTAAGATACTGAGTGGGCACGCCCCTGAGTTTACATAATCGTACGTGTAATTGTAATTGTTTATATTATAAATGTGTGCGTATAAGGCTCTTTTGCATGCGCCATAATGCGAAGGTATGTAAAATGCTTCTGCTATATTTATTTGGACAGTTTTTTCATGTGACGTCTTGTCAGAGTTGACATAAATTTTCAAATAAATAAAATGTCAGATGCTCGCTTTCTCATTTGCATGTCTCCTTATGCTTTGTCTCTTCAAGCAGATCTGGTGTAGGTACTTACAGCTCCCAGGGGATTTATTCAAATTTGCAAGAATGATATTAAAATGCTATATTTCACATTAAAGGGATTTTCTCTTGGAATTATTACTGCGGAAAATAAAACTGTGTATTCTTGATGGTGCCTTATATCTACCAACATAAATATAAATAAGTATATATTTTTTTATCCAATATTATGTACATAGATATAATACATACATATATACATACACAGATACCAACTTTATATACATAGATAAAAATAAATATACATTCAATTAAAAGGTTTGAAAAGAAACCTGTATACTTAACCCCTTATTAAGTTTTAAATAATTCATTGTATTATTTATTACCCTTGACCCAAACAAAGTATTATATTTTATTATTTTATAATATCTAGCTACTTTCTTCCCAGGTTCGAATCCTGGGTCTGGCAAATACACTATTGTTTTTTTTATTTGTATTTGAGTTTGTGTATGGACCTATTAGGTTGAGCTAGTGGCTAACATCCATCTCTCGTAAAACCAAAATTCTGTTTATTCAAACCACCACTCTGTAGAGGCCCATACCATTTTCTTAGGATCGGACATGGTCAAAAAAATAAAAGTTAACAGAATAGGTACCTACCTATGTAAGTAGGTAAAAAAAGTGTTCAAGCTCATAAGTTCGGTAAAAAACATCTAAAATTGAGTTTTAGTGTTAATACAAACCACTACCTACTCTATAGAGGCCCATATGATCTTATTAGGATCAGACATGGTCAAAAAAAAGCTTACTTCACTAATTATTTAAACTGTGTTTGGATTTAACGTTAAATTTAATGTGAGGATTATGTAAATGTTTAATTAGTGATAAGTCAAGATTTGGTGGCAAATCTTTCATTGATTGACAATACCGTAAGAACACAAAAACTGTTCTGAAGATCTATTAATAACTAACACATTTTTAATAGGTTGGTACACAGTATGAGTTTATATTTTTGACACGTGTTTCGTCTACACATCGAAAATTATGAAGCAGTCATGAGTAGATAAGAATATGTCTGTCAAAAGGAACAAAGCCACCCACGTGAAAAATCCGAAAAAACCTCCCTTCTATCTTTAATATGTTTTTATTAAATTGGGATGGAAAACATATCTTTTTGGAGAAATAAAATTGAATATGTTTCTAGTAAAACTATATCACATTGGCGTAGATTCACAATTGGTGCATTCTAGTTAAATAAAAATATTTATTCACATAATATAAAAACCGCTCAGCTGAGAGGATTTTGCTATATAATAGAGCGAACTATGAATTTTTAAACATGTACTTACCTACTTAGCATACAAATAATACAAGATAAAAAGAACTTTTTATATACAACGTTTTTAAATTTTCTGTTGAATCATATAAACTTGACTTGACTAGCTTAAACGATCAAAAAAATTTTTACTTGATACTTGTAATACTGAAATGTCATATTGATTTCCATAGTATCGCACGTATATATTAATATTAATAATTTAGTTGCTAGGAACCACTTCAACCAATAATAGTTTTACTTTTTACGGACTTCTTCCGAAATAACTTTTCATACAAAACAGAATTAACTGAAAATTAAAGCAATTCTAGTTAAAGATGGCTAATGCATGCAATGCAAAAAATGCATTGGCATCGTGTTCTGATGTATTCTAAAATAAATTCATAGTAGTTAGGTAAAATTGTATTAAATTCATCATGAACTTATACTTTGGTTTTGGCGTTTGATTTTTGACGGATAAGTGTGTCTACGACCATTCGCAAACTTTCCGAGAACATTGATAAAAAGCCACGAATGCATGTGCAATGGCTTTGGGATTGAATTTCTGAAGGTGTTTCGAATTAATTCAACCTCACGCCGAGTGGGCGATCGTCCTGTTTTTTGAGCAGAGGAATCGCGTTCGACAAAGCTCAAACCACCGCATCAAACATTGTAATAAACATTTTTCAACGATTTCGCCATATTTTTTGTCGAGCCCATGATACGGAAAAATTCGATCGGTGCGAATATTACACGAACGATTCTTAGTAGCGACAAAATTCCAATGAAATCCTATACCTATAATAATATCCTATAGTTTTTTTTGATAGGATAAATGGAGTAAAATAAAATTTAAAACACTAGTTTTAATCGGTTACGTCCATAGATAAAGCTCCGAGATTATGCAGGCGTAGATTGACGCTCTCGCCATAAAAAATATTCATATTCATTAAGTACTTACTTATTTTGGCATTTCTCGTTGACTATCTTAAATGGGAAAATTTTCAATAACGTGTTGATATAATTATAATCTCCTGCTAGTGATTTTTAGTGCATACAAAATATGCCCCTTTTTTCACATAACCTACTTTTGGGTGTCTTGTACCACCTTTCACCAGTACACAACCTGTCGACCCCTACGAAACGTCACTGCTTTTGATAATAAGTACATATATAAAAAAACTAAAACAGTTATCGACTTTATCTAATTTGTACTATTTTTTGTTTCATTTATTTCAGTTGCTAATCTGGATTCTAAACATACAGGGCATACCATTACACAATTACAATTACATTACAAAATCTAAATATTAAATTAAGCACATTAGCCGAATAAGTAAAATACATTAACGTGTATTTTTGCAATATGCGCACTTATTACAATGTACCTATACATATTATATTATAAGCAGATCCCAGTGCTCGAAATGAAAAAAATTACTAACCGGAGTGCTCAAAAATTTTCCAAAAATATTGACGGTAAGTATGCAATTTTATGTAAGTATATTACATAAAAGTAAGTGTGTTGGATTTTTGTGTTAAGTTCTATTTTTTTCAATCTCAGACGGTCAAATGGAATAACAATTTTTAAATATGTGGCATTCAAGATTAGGGCATAGATATAAGTGTCAGTCCCTCATGTGAAACTGTATATAAACTAAAAATAATACTTACCTGATCTAAATTGTTAGTGAATTTAAATACATTTCAATAATTCAGAAAACGCTGTGCAATATTTAATTTTTACACGAGACGTACCTAGCGATAATTTTGATCATGTCACGAACTGGATGTAGGTTCCACTGCACTCCGATCCATTTCGAGCCCTGGCATTGTCTATGAACACATTCGTTTACGAGGGCCCTTTTATTCTTCAGATACTTACTGTGTCCATTAGTAATGTCTGCTTCGTCCTCCTCAGTTTTTGAATTACATCGTCAAAAAAAATAAACGGTCTGGAAAAGCTTATGATACCTCCCCGGACCGAATGCTTGTTTTTTTAATTCATGGGTTATGTTCGAATCCCGCGATTGAATTGAATTTTTACAATGTTCTATCAGACGTGTATTTGAAACTATATCTATTTAACTACGGATATATAAAATGGCAATACTGAATTATAGTATTTTATTAGGTAATTAAAAAAATATTAGTAGTTATCTATTACGTTTTGATTGAAATCGAATAATTATTTGGTGTCCATTAAATCGATCTTATAAACAGATAAGTGAGCAAAATTGTCCTCATCATTTGATACACGTTGACATGTCATTCCGGGCGGTCCATGTTTGTCCGATTTGAATTTTGTTCGAACAGTCGTCTACTCGTGTTTTGGCACATCTCCGCCTCAAGTGGCTAGAAAAAAATCGATATAGTCCTCTCTGTACTTACATGGGTGCGGTGCGATATCTCGTTTCAGTCGGTGGTCGAATCGCGCTACGAGCAATTCGTCCACGGAAAAATCAGTCAGAAAATGCTAGAAAATTAAAAAGTAATGTTAGTCATGTAATGTATGTATGTTTGAAATTTGTTTATTAACATAATTTTGATGTTATTGGCAAGTAACGAATAACTATCCGAGAAAAAAAATCGTTTTTTTTTTTAACGGTACATGTTGAAACACGCGCGTTAACATGATCTTACTCCCTTCATTTATCGTTTTCCAATTTATGGCTACGGCCGTATGTTGTAGTTTAACCACTGGGAAATGAGAATAGAAATGGCGTTTTTAAAAAAAAATACTACCTTATTCTTAGGTCAATAATTATTATAAAACAATCATTATTAGTATGATATTATCACTATTGAATAGTAAAAGATATAGCTTATAATCAGTATCTTTAGAATATATTCAAATTTGTTAATCGTGCCTATTTTTTTGTATAATAAAATGCCTAATTCTTGTCAACTTTAGGATCACAGAGATTATAAAATATTTAAATACTGAAATATGACTATATTTTAAAACATTAGATCGAGAGGTATAAAAGAATACCATTTTATGTAATAAAAATACTTTATGCAGTCATCAAATGTTTAAAATAAATATAAAGGATAATAAGACTTCAAAATTATATAAATAGATTATCTACAACATTTAAGGAATATCCAGGGTTATGCTCTGAAAATACCATAATAGCTCCATGTTGACCTAAGTTGGGCATGTGGGCCGTTAACCAGTAGTAAAATTTTCCAGGTACGAATTGTTTGGTGAATAGTACAAATCAATTTATTCCCTATAAGAGTGCAGTGCAAATACAGTGGGTGCCTATTTGGGTTAGCAAGACAACGCAAAAATGAAGATGGACAGGTTTCTTGTGACTCGGAGGTCAGTGCTTCGCCAAGAAGATGCGTACGCCAGGGCTTTGTCAAGTCTGCAACTAATAGTTGGTACTTATGTAAACTTGCTGTTTTCGTTTATAATCGGAGTATATAGGAATGATATTCACATTATAGTAGAATATCAATAAAAATAAGATTATCAGATTGTTTACGAGGAATGGTTATCGAAAATTCGACTAACCTGTCAGGTCCTTGCCTTGGGTCAAACACACATTGTAACAACAACATATACTTTTTGTCAGACACACACGCACATAGACCAATTAGAGATGTGAGTTCTACCAACTGCGCTACTGTGGGAAATGGTAAGCCTAGTACTAAATAGTTAAACAGATATGTACCTATCGTATATACATATCTACCTAAGTGAAAATATTGGTTAACTTGTTTGAGTATAATAATAGACTATCCATATTATAGCACTCGTGGATAGATTCGCAAACTTATTAAATACAAACTCTTACATTATTAATCGTAATGACTTTGCAAAACAATAAATACTAGTAAATTGACGGCTTTCTTACGCTACAAATATAGCTAACGTAGGTATATTAATAGGTATGGATTGGAAAGTCTCCTTAAGAAATTTGAAAAGATTGAGTATACCTATAAGCATTTTATTTACTACACTGATTTTTTCTTTTATCCATTTTTGCATAGGTAATTCAGCAATCACAAAGTGGAATTATTAAAATATATGAAAAAAATAATTTTGTTAATTATTGTCCATTTTCCGTGAAAACTTGTAAATTATTTATAATTATAATGACAGAATAGCCTGAGTAAAAATAACCCATTAATTTGCTACAACATATCATTACTATGAGGCTATAACAGTATTACTTTATTTGTTTATAGTAGTCTGAGCACCCATACCAATTTCAATAAAAATATAATAGTCTTATCCTCAAAACTTTGTTTATTAGTCGATGTCTAAAAATTTATTGTTATTGGGATAAATTCAATACATTTATTGTTTGCAGTTCGAATAAGGTTTTAAAGTTTTATTTAATTTGAATGAAAGCTTTTCGCAACTTTTCAGTAAGTACATAATAGCTTTTTTTATTAAAAGTAATCCATAGAAAGATGGGAAATAAAATTTAAAATAGGAACAAGCGATAAAAGAGGGAGAGGAAGTACACCCACACTCGAATCTATCAAATGGATGTGACTGGATCTTTATTGGTGTCGGCAATACGCTCAGTTGAACACATTCACTGCTGACCAGATAATTACTAATTAATTACCACATTTAAATATCATGCTAATTATATCTATGGCCAACTAATGGTTATGCACTGAAAGACTTAACCAGGTATAACTGGACTAGAATTGTGTCCAGAATTTGAACTGGTCATGAAAACTTTGACTTTCGCTAATTACCACAATCTCCGAGGAGACCGATTACGTCAATGATTAGGTACATATTTAGATATTTAAAAGAAAAGCAAACGCTGTTCAATGTAGGGAGTTACTTTTTTATATCCATGAAGCTGTCCTTTCCAATGAATTTCAATGAATAAATTGACCATTTGAATTGAAGAAAATAAGGTAAGATGGGAACTTTACAATATTAATTCTAACGATAGGTCTTATGAAATGATTGAAGTCACAACCCTGTCGTGGTTGGCATGTCAGTTTTTGGAGTAATTTTCACAAAGGCCTGTCGTGCGCAGGACATGTTCGCTTTGCTCGTCAAAATGGCTCGCGTATCAGTTAGAGAAGTAGCCCGCCCGCACTCGTACAGTCGTATGATATTGTTTATGTCACGGTTTTTGCAGCCGCGTGCCTCGGCCGTGTCTGGCGTGGACCGCGCTATTGTCGCAGAATCTTAAAAACAGAAGGACGCAAGATCGTCTGGACACAAAGGCAATGATAAGTGCCTACATAGGTGCAGAGATATTATTAAGCCATGACTATTTAAAAAATATTGAAGATTGAATCATATATTATTCGATTTCTGTAAGTATACAGGTACAGCAAAGTATATCGGTTTGCAATCACTTAGTCCGATTGAAAAATGACTATTTAAAGAGTAAGAAGGCTCGCACATCATAACTCGCCGCATGCGTCTTATGACGAATTCGTCGATGTGACGTCATCGTAAACCAAAAAACAAACGTTATCAAATGGAGCTTCGCAGATTGGCCGATGCAACTGCAACGCTGCGATGCTCCTGCATGCGACGAGTTGCGTTTGCTCTAGCCTGCATGTCGATATCGACGAATGTCGACTCCGCATATGCGCACAGCCGCACAATCGGCTATTTCTGTCTCTGTCTCTGTCTATGCTGTCATTGCTCTCATAAAATGGCAGACGAAAGACTTAATATAATTAACTTAACTAAATAAAAGACATAATAATCGCTGTTTCCGCGTCTGATGACATATTTGCGCAATGGCGTCGTCTAGCTAGAGTATATTTTGATGTTTCGGGAGATTACGCGCGAATGTCGATGTCGCTAAAGATGTGCGAGGTTATATCATGCAACACTGACCGGCGGGTCTAGAAAGTTTTGATTTATGGCCGTCAGGCACACAAAGCGAGTTGTGATGTGCGAGCCGGCTAAAGTTACCCTTACAACGAGCATATCCGATGCGTCTATTGTGGGATGGATTTTGGTTGATCACACCATAGGGCTATTATGAACATATTAAGACAAATCGAGGAAAGGTTGTCTTCAGCCTGGAGTTAACTAATTGTGGAGTTGTTGGTACGTTTGGTTAACTACGGTACTCTTAGAATCCGCCTCCAACACCACATTTTAAACTCATACCTTTCCCGTCCCAAATTTCATAAGCACGCATGGTACTTATACAAAATAGAAAGACAAAGTTCTTACTTGACGAATTTCAGTCGTTTTGATTTATTTGGTTGCAGTTGGTGCAATATATCAGTCAAGTGTTTATATCGTGAAATGATTTTATTAGCACGAAGTTTTCTTCAAATATAAATATTAACACCTTGGTAATTATTACCAAACAATTTTCAGTATATATTAATTTAACCCAAACAATCTTAGTGTATATGTAATTGAACACTTAGTCGTATTTTCCAAATCTTAATACATCACTTGCACATATATTAATAATTTTCCATACATCAAAATACTCATTGTGAGAGGCGTATTTGACCGATGTAGGTAATTAATTAATACATTTCACAAATATCTCGTCCTACACTTATATTGAAGTGTGCACGTTCAGGTTTTTGATGAAAATACCTCAGGATTCTTCAGTCGTCACGCCAAAAGATAAGGAATTTTCTGACGTTTTTTGGCAGATTTATTTTTATAGTCCTGATATTATTGTTTCACTTTAAACTCACAGCCCATCTCACTATAAAAACCAGTCGACAATTATGTAGGTATATAGGGCCTTACAAAATTTAAAATGAAATCCGTAATAGTAAATGGACTCTTTTATAAATTCTTTGAATACGTTAGACTTCTCACCACTGTTATACTACATTTAGATAGTGCTTCTATTCTTTACTTATCAAGTTATTTTATATATTGTGAAAGTCCTTGACTGATAATTTTGAATATCCATTATATTCTGAATTAAAATAAAATACATGTATATTTACATGATTCAGTAAACTATCATAGATTTAATAAAGTGTAGGTATGATATATTATCTTTAATAGTGTAAATTTTATCATAGATAACTAGCAACAAATTATAAAAACTCTATAGAATCCATACGATGGATGGCAAAAGTATCACGTATCCATTTCCAACGCTTGTAAAATCTAGTTTCCATTTAAAATGAGGATATTGTTGGATCAAATTTAAATATTAAATTTACTGCATAAAATTTTTCATTTTCAGTCCTGGAATATAGGTTCTCAGTTTTGAAAAATATTAATCTCCATCAAGTAGGATAAGCATGAGTAATCTATCTACATAATAATGTTATAAATTTAATCGGCGTTTAGGTATGTGGTAGATTTTAATTATAATGGCTTTAAAACAAAGTTTTTTGTTAATTTTAAAATATTTGAATTTTTAATATTGACATAATAATATATCTCGAGGTTATCCTAGTTCCTAGTACCTACTGGTGTCATTCTAAGTCTACACAAATAACTCAAAAATCGTAGATTTAACAAAACAAAACTTTCATAATTTGAATATAAGTACTTTAGATAGATATTATAACCACTAGAAAATACATATTTTTTTTAAATACGACACCCAGCAGGAAATAAGCCTGCACCCTTGGGATTCGCGACAGTGTGCAATGATCACAAAGCTATACGCGTTTTATCTATTTGCGGCGAAGTTAACTATTAGTTTTTACTATTAATACTATCGACTGAAGGTACTTGATGGAATTTGAATTTAAATTCTAATGGATTTAAGGTGTGTACTATTCCATAACTTAAATACATAAGAATTAGTTTTTACAATACTATCTGAAGCGCTTTCCAAATTGCGTTGCTTATTGGCAATTGGTTTTTGTATTGAATTACCTAATTACTTACCTACTAACCGGTGTCAGGAACACTCTAAATTTTTGTTATAACGTACTTGCACGTGCTAATAATTTAATAAACTATTTTTTTATTCAACAAATAATTCACATGCTTTAAGAATGTAATATTCGTTGTATATAAAAAATAGTTTACTAAAAATTATTAAAAGCTGTTCTAAGACCGATGTCTAAAAGTAGTAGGTATAATAGTATAAATGAATCATAAACGAAAGTAAAACTTTTATTTCTCGACTCTTTTTTCGAAAATCTCACAAAGTAAAGGTATTCGTAAAATATAGCAAAAACAATAATATGAATCATGCCTGTTGAATACACATTCTAAGTAGCTTTTCCCACCTGGCATGTGAAAACAAATATAAAAAAGTCCACGGGTAACCGCCTCGGGCAGATACCAATATCAAATGGTAGTAAATTGTATCGTGGAGACAGATCGTCTGGCCTGTGCGCTCTTCTCAGAGAACACGTGTTGAAGTGGTGAATAATCAGTCTGAGTTACAACACGATAATATTCAATTCAACTATTGGACTATACATTGTTTTAAAACGAATCGTATTATAGGGATAATAAAAACATACATAGTACTGTGTTTTAAAATTTCATGAGTTAGGTTCCTACCTTATCCAGTGACCAAAGCGACAATCGAATATTGTAGGTAGCCTATCATTAATAAATTGATTATAGCTGATAGTTTATAATAATCTTCACAGACAACTTAATAATGACGAATATACTCTTCTCATCCCTCCAGTTTTGGCCATATAGCCTGTAGAAAGGCTGACAACCTGAAAAGAAGCATATGATTTTGCCAGGTTGAAGGTTGGAGCGGACGAGGAAGAAATCTTTCGAGATAGACGGACTAAACCAAGAGTGCCACGCGGTTATCACTGGCATACTATGCTATGTGTACCTGCTACGTACTGTTGAATATTGAGAAAGGTAGATCTAAGTCATGAAGTACAAAATACCTACGTGAAAATTAAACCCCTACCAAGAAACGAAAAAAATATAAATTATTTAGGTGAAAGGAATATTATTTATATTTTTATTGTGATTTGGCTGTCAAACAGTCTTCTCAAGAGGTGGACCCTCATCTCTTGGCATTCTGCGTCACACTCATGGCACTCAGGAATTGGTGCAACCATCAAAGGCATCCAAAGTTTGCTTTAATATTCTGACGTGAAATGTCTAAAAGAAAAGATAGGGCGGACAACACGAATGGACACTAATGATTCTGATAATAATTTTGACCAATAGGCCACGCTTATTCGATGAACACTTTCAGATGCGACATGTTGCAATAGCTCGTAGGTAAGCCGTATTTATAGATGCGGGTTAGATCTTGAGTGTCGGGGTATGGAGAATGCACACGAAAAAATGCGGGGAACCGCAATTGAAACGACGAGAAGCTATAAGTAGTACGTGGGATAAATGCGATTTTTTGACCCCGCCCCCTCTCACTGCCGTATAAAATCAATAAAAAAATATTATGGATATTTTTTAGAAATGGATCCTCATACCATATATTTATGTATACGCGCTTGGTAAGATAGTATTTTTTAAGAAATAATTTCAATTTTCTTTACTTCTGACAAAGACAATACAGATAGGTAAGCTTAGTGAATATTTGTATTAAAATCAATGATCCCTGTAATTATAATACTTTTTAAAAGGTATATTATGTGAAATATGCACCTATATAGTATGATGACTAAAAATCCACCAAGATACAAAATTATTCGTGAAAAACTTATGTTTTTTCGATTTTCGCCTGATATAAAAATTCTTCCATGTGACTAAAATGCAGTAATATGGTGTTAAAAACGATCAGAAATCCTCATATAACAGCTGTTTATGGATTCGCGATGTCTTTTCCATTAATTTCCCATTACAATACAATACATTTGATATCCTTTCAAGTCGGCTCATCAAAAGGTTTCGATATCTGTGGTGTTGCCATCTGAAAAAGTTGATACCTAATAGCATTCCAGGGTATCAATCTTGCCCATTTTTGAATGCTGGCAACCAATTTTTGAAATTTCAAGCTTCTTCATTGTTAATAAACCTACACAGGGAAAGTTACTTGCATGACAAAATTATTATAAGGAACATGTTAGTAGTAGGGGAGCAAGGGGGAATTGGAGCCTACTAAGGAAATTGTTGAAAAAAGTAACAAAATGTTCTAATCGTTTATTATTAAGACTTGAAATGAGTCCTTTGGTTACATAGTAATAATATTACTGCAAATTCAACTCAAAAATTCTATAACTAAGGTACAAAAAAAAACGTTTTCCCAAAAAACACATCTGGCTCCAATTACCCCACATGTAGGGTAATGGGAGCCAAAAATTTACCAAATATATAATGGGAGCTTCATATTTTAATATGCTTACAAACACTTATACACATTATTACAGACATAGGTCCAATAAAATGTTAAATATTTACTAATATAATTCAACAAAAATGTGCTCTAGTACTAAAAATATCAAAAGAATCAATACGTCATGTTATGGAACTAAGCAAAAAACACAAATATAATCTTTCTGGTTTCGGAGGGCATTTTCCAACGAAGTCACCGTCCAACCAGCCTTGAAAGTCGTCAGCTTTCTATTCCTGGGCATATGGAACAATTAAAATCTTGTCTACTAGTAAAAGAGGTGTGAAATTTATATAGGGGTAATGGGAGCCACCTAGGCTCCAATTACCCGAATGTCAACCACTTTGAAGGTTGATAAATAACGTAACCAAACCATTTTAAACCTTGATTCTGAAACTACTAAACAAAAATACATGTATCTGGCTATACAATGGACACAAAATATGATGAAATAAGTAAAATTTTAAGTACTTTCGTTGATGTTTATGTATTGTAAACTGATATAAGCACCTAGCCCAAAACACACTTCCACTCGCCACGCGCGTCTACGTGCCACTAAGCAGCCGACAGTGATCGACGGGCTTAGCCGACGATTGACGAAGATGTATTGGTTATTTCCGAGTCATTTTAGTGTTAGATGGTACCTGTTTTGCAGTCGCTCCCATTACCCGCAAGCTCCCATTACCCCTTGCTCCCCTACCTAGTATTCACTAATACATATTGATGCAATTCCAAAAAATCATTTTCATTACCGTAATAGTAAATAACTGTATAGTGTCATGAATTTATTATAATATACGCACTCAGTGCAACAGTGCAATTTTAAATAGGTAATCCATAACTCTATTTAAAGCAGAGATTCTTAACCCCTTTGAGCCGTAAGCTAAGTTATGAAAGGTTTATGGTCACAAAACAGATAATAAATAGAATTCCGATAGGCAATATTCAATAGTTTGATGCAGGGTTTTGAATGTGTGAGTGTCCTACGAAAATGAAACACGCATTTTGCACGTGCAATAGTGTGTGTAATTCACCAATATTAAATGAGCATCAATGCATAAACCGAGAGCAGTTGTCAGTATTCGACGTATGACGTATTCTTGACACTAAGCTGACACATTGGGCGCTAGAGACGCGCCCAGCGCGTAACGATTAGTGGCCATTCGATATTCGGCCTGTTTATGATATTTTTAACAAATTTTGTAATGTATCGTATGCTATTTATTATCTCAAAAATCTTATTATTGTTGTAAAAAATCTGCGAATCATTCAATGTGCTAAGTAATCCAAAATAGACTATTCTTAAGCTCGTGATTGAAATTATCAATTAATATGTATGGTGATTTAACTATGTCTTATGTACCTATAAGTTGAAGGCTTTGTCAGATGATGGCCATTCATAATTTTCATTCATAAATTATTATAATATTTTATTTAACATTATCAAAGACCATGATGTTTTAGTGTTTGAAGCGTGTTAATTTTAATTTGTTCACTTTATAGCAAATTGTAGATAGGTTCTTACATATAATTCTGTACTCAATCAAAAAGTTAGGTAGGTAAATTATAAAATCTATTAATTTATAATAGGTATAGTAAATAAATTAATTCATTTTCACGACAGTAGATATCAGGTACTTAGTTAATTTTCTATGTTAGAAGTAAAACTAATTTCATTACTCGAGAAAATAATTCGAGCCTTCAAGTTACCTATGCCAGCTGAAAATAAATAGGACTTGCGACGCGGGAACAAACACAAACGGGGAATCCGCGAATAGTGACACTTGTGAGTTTGAAAGTCGGACATTTGTTCTGGCCGTGTTGAGACAAGGTGCCGACAACACGTAGGAAACCTTTCTATATGTATGTCGTGAACAATGTAAATTCGACAAAAATAAAACATTGCCAATGAAAATAGAAAACGGTTATGTAAAAATGTTATTACAAGTAGACGGGCTATTTATTATCAGTACTTTATTAATTATTTCTATTACTATAGATTTGTATGAAATATATGCATTATTGCAATCTAAAAATACGCAAATTAATTCCTGTTCAATAAAAAAATGCATTACGGGAAGTAAAATAAATTATATTAAATATAAATACAAATCAGGGTACAAGTCGGTTGTGTGGAATACAGCGGCAAACACAATTTGAAAAAAAGCCGATATACTGGATTATTTATTGGGTTAACCTAACCAAACCTAACCTAACCTAATCTAAACTAACCCAAACTAACAAATAATCCAGTATATCGGGTATTTTCAAAATGTGTTTGCCGCTGTATTCCACATAACCGACTTGTACCCAAAACAGTTGTAGTCATTACTAAAAAATGTAAATATTCTGTGGGTATATAAGATAGGTACCGTATGGAGATTGGAGACAGAACAAAAAACAGTGGTAGAATTTTTTTTTGAACGATTCGATAGTGTTTATAAGAAAAAACATTAAGCTTTATAGTGCCGTTATCACATTAATTAAATTCATGACATTGTAAAGTGGAAACAAAATTATTAAATATACCATTTAATAAAAGTCGAAAGGTGATCAGATTAAAATTCGTCGTTTAAAATTGTTGTTTAATTGCAATAATGCTGGTCCTCTACTTCGATGTTAGACATTTTTTAAAAGCAGTTTTTAGTAGATTATTCAATATAGTTCCTGTATGTCGGTTTGCAAATAATGTTACTCATTCCAAAGATTTGTACAATACATAGGTACATTATATTTGTATTTTGATGAAATTTAATTTATCAGAAAATGGTATTTTGTTTGAATATATTTCGAATATTTAATACCCATAAGGATTTTCTCCTCCAGATGAGATGGGCGGATAACTTCAAGGAGGGTGCAGAGATCGGCAGCTAGGGATAGAGATTCCTGGATGACGGTAAGTAAAGTGCTTTTTTCTGTATGATATGTGACATTTGAAATGACACTACTCACCAAATACTAAAACAAAATAACTTATCTAAACATAGATACCGTACGGTAAAAGAATCCACCGACTATTTTAGAGGGAACAGTCATAAGAAAAATCTATTGCCCAAGTCAGGCCGACGAAGTGTGGCATAGGTGCAATAATGAATTCAATAGGTTGTACAATGTACCAAAATGTGTACCATAAATGACTAGACAAGTGAAGCGTATGGCTGATGGCAAGCCGTGCATGTGAGTGTTTTGCGAAAGCCTTAAGGCCAGCCGCCCATTACGAAAGCTAGACACAACCTCAAATTCTAGGATTTAGCAGTGCAGGGGATGCAGAGATAATGCACGTGCCGCATCGCGCCGTCCAGTCACAGTTGCTTTGATTATGCCACGTGATTCAATCCGTTTTTTAAATGTTCACCTACAGTGCTTCATCCTGAGATTTCTGGTTGTGTGTAGCTATCGTAATGGTTGGTGGATCTTAAGTGTCAATAAGAGTTGGAAATTCAAAGCTTTGGTGTTTAAGCTGATACTGGGTGCATTGGTATTTAGGTGTGTTGTTTGGTATCAGACGACTGTTGAGCTGGGAATACTTCATAACAAGACACTTTCATACGAATAATAAGTAAGGTGATAAAAATTCACAAAAAATACATAAATCCATATTAATACAAGCCACATGGTGCTTTGAAGTAACCTTCAAATGTGAATTGCTGATGTGTATTTTTTTGCCATCAAAATAATTCGCAGATCTATTTTTCTTCCCGGTCTCACCTCGAGCGGCTTCGATATGAATTATTTAAGTCTCTTATAGCGAGGTCGTACTTTAAACTTATCATTGTATGATTGCGGCATCCCTGGATAGAATAACATATAATTCACAGACCCAGCTCAGTAAAAACATGACAATTGTATAAATTTTTCATTCAATTTTTTTTTAGCAATTAGAGAGGTGAATGAGTTTTGAATTTACGTAGGTACATTAAAACTATGTGTAGTTAGGCAGGTGGAGTATATGCTTCATAACTTTGCAATTTTTACTACACTGATACGCCTATTTGCCTAATTACCTCGCATAAAACTAGATCAAATCATATTTACTTGTATTAATATGTGTATTAATATGACACCTACGGTGGCCGCGCGGCTTCAGCGTTGGACTATAACGCCGTGGGTCCCAGGTTCGAATCCTGGGTCTGGCAAGTACACATATTGTTTATCAATTTATGTGTGAGTCAGGGTATGGACCTAATAGGTTGAGCAAGTGGGTGACATCCATTTCTCGTAAAAAAACAAAATCTGTTAATATGTAAAAAAATATTTCAGAATAAATATTTCAGCATTGTCATAGTCGTCGAGTTGGAGTGCAAAGTAATGAAGTGTATATTCTAGGTACCTACTAGTATCCAGCTACTTCCTTCAAAATTCCCGTTCCCATTCCCATTTTCATTTTCATATTATTTAACGGTTCTATTGTAATATCTCTACTAGAAATTTAATTATCAAATTTCATTTAAAATTTTAAAATACGGTCAAATCGGCTTGGCTTGTTGACAAAAAGATACGATATTTTCATTTCTCTTCATAATAACTTGTTTTTACTAGAAACAAAACAAACACGACATCTTTCTGATCACCTTCATACTTATAGCCCTGTTCAAATTCGGGCATTATTTCATTTGCTAGAATCTAGTATCTATATTCTAGATAAAGGCATCGCAGTGCATACGTAGCCTGCGCATTGTCTGCCTCAAACCAGTTTGATAATGGCCATTTTCCGTAATGAAAGTGCTATCTCACGTAGTTTCATCACCGTTTGACTTATTTTAAACATCACCAGTGACCAGGGCTCGAAATTGACCGGAACGCACCGGAGCGCCGTTCCGGTTCATAAAATCCACAAAATTATCGCTTCGTCGTAAAATTATCGAGCGCTCCGGTTCTTAAAATTTTCCATTTCGAGCGCTGCCAGTGACGAAAAAATAAATGTCTGTACTATAGTTTTTTTCAATTGTTACATCCTTGTATTAAAAGTATCATTATAAAAGTATGACCACACTGCTTCCCGTGAAAGATTGAAAACTATTTAACGTACAAGTTTAGATAGTTGACGTGGTGCGTACCTAACGCGTTTTCAACTTAAACATGCCTAAAACTCCTCGGTGTTAGAACCAGAATTAAAAAGTTGACGCGAATCAGAAAATGAAGTGATCAAAATATGAAGACATGGGTACTGATATCTTTTGAATTCCCACTTTTCTCCAGGCTTGCATTCTCACTGAACTTAACAAAATTATAAAATGCTTTTTGAGTCCTTATTTCAGTCCTGTCTATCCCGACTGTCTCAATCGTCATTGTTTCAACTCATATTTTGGAAAACTATTTCTCTTCTCTTCTTCTTTGTTAGTGCACATCAATGTTAT
The DNA here is from genome assembly GCF_057557595.1 of Rhyacophila brunnea. NCBI lineage: Eukaryota > Metazoa > Arthropoda > Insecta > Trichoptera > Rhyacophilidae > Rhyacophila > Rhyacophila brunnea. The sequence continues at coordinate 17,101,733 of NW_028233170.1, forward strand.
CAGAGAGGGATGGGCAAACTTTTATTCCCACACTTTTCCGCTCAATAATAACACCGAATATAAAAGAAGGAAAGAATACTCAGCGAGTCGGAGTTTTGCAAATCCGGTTTGTTTTTTGAAGGAATGTTTGCCGGGCGATATTTTTCAATTTTTATTTAGCCTCTTCGCCGATCTTTTTATTTATATTTATAGTCGCAGTTTTTTGCCGATGAAAATATGTGACGAGAGTTGCGCTTCGCCGTGAGATCTTGGACACCTTTTCAAATGCGAAATGTTCACATGGAGCCATAGCAAAAGGAAAAAAGTGATTTTTGCCACCGCAAAGATTCAGCGACACCATTGTTTTAGAAATAGGTTACATTATTTTTTGTTTTATTATCTTTTCTATAATGACATCAGGAAATTATCGGGATCATTTTGTAGCTGTTTAAAGATTTTTTACAATTATTGTATTTGTATAGCTGTCCGCCGATATAACCACAGAACGTCACGTTCTTGATACCCTCTATGCCCTGCGCAAGCATCCACCGCTGGCTGGTTCCTAAATTTTCTACGGTGAAAAAGTGGAGAGATCTGTAGCAGGATTACTCGCGAGTCGCGACAGCTAATATCGTAGGTACTTATTAGCAGAGAAAGTTCATCAGTACCTTGGAAAATTCCCTATCAAAATTGTTGAAGCAAATTCCAGTTTTTCATATGTTCCATTTTTCTATGCAAAAACCCTTCAAACTCATCCTAGCTATCATAGCCAACTTAATTTGTATGAAAATCAGTAGAAAAGTGGTCTCTTTTGCCTCCCTTTTACATGTTTATTCTCAACTTGTACATAATAACGTGTCTTTTAATGACTTTGGTATCCCGCAATCAAAATCTTATAATGTTAAAAATTAATATTTTTCAGGGACTACATTATTTTGAGGTATATGTTAACTGTAGCTACAAATAATAAAATTGGAGTGTCCACTGTCCGTATGTGTCAGTTTATTTGATTATGGCTCAAAAACAACTCAACCACATTTTGGTAAATACAAACTAAAGTTTTAGTATATTTGCATTGCGATCCTCACTATCTAAAAAATACCGCATTTGCAACAATATAATGTCAGGTGCGGGTAGAGAAGCTTGCTTAGAAATCGAACAATTACTAACACGAATTAGTATATTCCTTGAATTTGTACTTACGTATTTGTTGTTTTTCTTTTCCCATTACACGCTCTAAAGTCATGTGCAATTATTGCTAGTTTATAATAAGTTGATAACTGCTTTTTCTTTAGAAAACTTTTGACCTGTAAATTCTCCCTATACACCAGTAAATGAAACTAAAGTAGTTATTTTTTGTAAAGATAACCATGAAAATCTAGTTAAGTAGATACCTACTTGTTGTTATTTAAATATTTTGAATTTAAGAAACGAAAGAGTTAACAAAACTTACTAAGATTAAGGTAGCTATAATGTCAAAAATACTAAATGTCATTTATTATAAATTTACCCAATATTAGTATTAGAGTAATGTACAAGATTGTCCGAATAATAATGTTCAATTCTGAGTTATATATACCAACTTCTTTTTAAACGAAAAACTACCTACCCATATATTGATACTAACAATTTTCTTTATTATTATTATTTATCCATGTCCGCTCCTTGTGTAGGGTGCATAATATTCGGAACCTTCAAGAATATCTGTTTCTTGCCGTTTTTCTTACAGACAATAATTATGTACCAGCATCCAGCAACTTTGACGTAGGTATAGGTACATTCTGTAGATGACATTTAGCGACCTTCCGTTATGTTGGGATCCAGTGGGTCTATTCTATACTTATCGAACACTAAATTGATAAATAGTATCAAACTTAGGGTAGGTTTGTATCAAAATATTAGCACTTATTGTAACAATTACACGAAGCCGGTTTTTATTGTTGCAATAAGTGCGATATTTTAACAGCAGCAAGATAAGTGCTGTTAAAATATAGCACTTATTGCAACAATAAAAACCGGCTTCGTGTAATTGTTACAATAAGTGCTAATATTTTGATACAAACCTACCCTAAGTGTGATAATATTTTTCACTTTATCACTTTAGCGGTCGATAAGCATAGAATAGACCCACAGGTAGTTTAAATACGAGACATTCGTATCACGTTCTAGGTCGCATCTTCACTTTCGATGTGACGAGAGACTGCAGGGTCCGATCTTGTAACCCCTTGTTACTTTCAAAATCATACTACAGCACTATCAGAATGCATGCGTGCAACAGTTGACATTTTCCGAGTGCTGCCATGCATTCTAGACATTTCGTATTGAGTTGAATGTTGCTTCATTTGATTGATTGCAGTTTGATTTATACCTATGTGTAAGTTGCCGATTCATTTTATTTTTTCACATAAATTAATAAAAATGAGGAAGATTGGAAAAAAACAATGCTTTGCACTATTAACAAAGTAATTCCGCCATGATCTCATACGTTTTACGGCAGTTTCATATTTGGCTGACTAATTAAATTTATGAAGTGGAAAGGCCATATGTTCCTACACCATGATTTGCTTTAGATACTATTTTAAATCTCGCTAACCCATTCATTAAGTTTTTACTATCAGAAATAGCAATCTCATATTAAATTCACATTATTATTTATATTACAGTATTATTTACTCCATTAAGCTTAAACGTATTTCCAAGATTGAACGTATACAATATTAACAATAAATGTCTTAAATAGTATAAATTATACTAGATTTATTTTTGACCAATTTTATCAATTTTATTTGTAAATATAAAATTTTTATATTAACAATGGAAAAAAATGCCAATCGAAAATTGGAATCCCGAAATCCCGGGATCAGAATTTTGGCTCGGGATTGGATTCCCTATTTATAAGTTATGAATACTTCTTATAAATTTGTATATTTGTGATATCTCACAGTAGAAGAGTGTTGTTCTTCGCTTATTCCATGAGTTACTAGTAAAAATAAAATTGTGTATGGTTATGTTTTTTAAAATTCTGAATGTATTCGATAAATTCACAAATTTTAAAACTACCTATCAATATTCACATGCTTTGTTCTTGTCATCGTTTTTAATAATATAGATACTTAGGTAGGTACATAATGTGTTCATTTTAACAGACCGGTTTCAAATAATATTTGTACATAGTATGGACCCACTTAAATGGATTACTTTCTCACAAAAAAACTTTATGAGAATATACATATTACCGTTATTACAAAAAATATGGTTTACCATTTATATTGTTGTGTAAGATTTCATGAGAGTATATTTTGTGGAGTGTAAACGATATGAACTGAAGACTTTTGATAGTGATAAATTTAAATTGACATGTATTATGTTCATTGCTACAACACAAGGCGAGTAAAGGCAGCAAATCAAAAAGACACCATGGACATTATTCAGAGACAGAACTTCTCAGATAAAGCAGTCGGAAAATATTCAGCTTTGCCACGGGGAGAGCTTTTTGAATAAAATAATATGGCGAAAAATGTATCGGAAAAGATATAAATTTTCGAAAAGAGCACTGTCAATCAATCAGCTGTGAGCATTTTTTTCATTAATTGACGTTTAAACAATGAATAGATATAAATCTTGTTACGGTTGTTAGTGAGTTGCCCAATACAACAAATGCTGCTTAAAAACACAGGTCTATATAAAATATTATCGTTTCGCATTTGATTCATCGCATAAAGCAGTAGTCAATAACCATCAATGCATGAACGTAAGCGATCTGAGACGAATGGGTTTTCATTTATCGTAGTAGATTTTTCGGTTTCCACCGTGTGTCCTTTTCCCTTCTTCACTCGACGTTTCGGGATCATTGCAGAGGCCATTATCAAAAGATGATATGTTTTATGATGAAAATGTAGTGTAGGTATATGAATGTAAACGTTGCTCGTATTTCGCACGATTGGTAAAGGAGGCCATTGAAATCCATAGAAACCCTGTAAATATTAATAGGGATGATGGATTACGGTTAAAAACGTCACGGCTTCCGGCACTATTAGCAAAATCCAATATTCGAGCCGGTATCTCTGGTCGTGATGATTGACTGATTACTCTGAGCAACGTTTGCTCTTAGCTTATCGGATTCCTTTTGACGTTCTTAGAGCAACGTTTACATTCATATACCTGCACTACATTTTCAACATAACACATATCATCTCTTGATAATGGCCTCTGCAACGGGAAGGAAGAATGACACACGGTGGAAACGCAAAAATCTACTACGATAAAAAACAACCGTGAAAGCCTCAAACATTATATAGGTTTCCATTTTATTTACAAAAACTTCTTTCTTCTCAGGGTAAACCTTCGTCTTAAGCAGGCTTCTAGACGTAAGTACACCTTCAGGCCACCGAAGTCGTGGTTTTTTCGAACTACATTTTCCTTGATGTTTACTCAATATTAAACTTTTTCTCAGTGCATGAACATCCATATTATGTGTGTCGTGGTTGACTTAATGCAAGCATTGTGTTTAGGAAAATCTGACGACATCAGGTTCATCGAAGTGATTTCAGAGCTCACCATGGCAGAAAATAAGCTATCTAATGTGTTGGTACTATTTATTATCAATCAAATATAGATATGACGTTAAAGTTATTCCGTACAATACATACATACAATACACAGAAAAGCTTGGAAGCACATAATATACTTATAAATAGGTACCTAGTATCTGTAGAACGAAATTATAATATTTAAAATTTAAACCAATCCTGACGCCTTCAATAAATTACATTTAGGTACTAATTTTATTTCCTCGATTTAATTACAAATATGGTAGCCACTAATACGGAATTTAAAAACATTTTCAGTTACATAGACAATAGAAAGAAACTTGGGTCGGTGTCACAGAACAGATAATAAATAGAATACCGATAGGTAATATTCAATAGCCGCATGGTGAAGCAGGCTTTGGAATGTGTGAGTGTCCTACGAAAATGAAGCACGCATTATGCACGTGCAATAGTGTGTGTAATACACCAACATTAAATGAGCGTAAATGCATAAACCGAGAACAGTTTTTAGTATTCGACGTAAAACGTATTCTTAACACGTGTGTAATTTTAACCCGGATTCTTCCTTACTCGAGTCGGTTACCTGCTATCGCCTTACCCGTTGTGTATTTCAGTTCCCATTTTTTCTGAGTTCCCTGGTCGGTTTCTTAATGGTTAGAGTACCTAGCCTGGTAAGCGAAGAGGTGTGTTCAAATCCAACTAGGCCCAAGATTTTTTCGATGATTTTTCTAATACGTTTGTACGTTTATGTAGGTTTTCTAAGTAATGTAAGTATTTTTAATACAGATAGGTACATTCTTAAGTTCTGTATGTAGGTTTTTTAGCTTTGAATACAAAAATAACTTAAATTATTTTTTTTTCATGAAAAATGACCTTTACCCTACGATATCATGTAAAAATGTCCATTCACTATAATGTGGTACATTTTGTTTGGTACCTACTTAAAATAATCAAACATGATAGTATCTTCATATCGACATTTCTAAGACAAAATGGCGTTAGTGATAATTGTTAACTGTAGGTACGTAGCAGTTTGAAAAAGAAGATCGTTGATATAGTTTTTTTTTCACTAACTACCGGGCCAAAAATATTTGTAACTTTGACACGGAATAACCCTTGCTGAAGAAATTTCGGATTGCTTCTTACATTCTTAGTAATCCAACATCAGAGATAACTATGTTTTGCTATTGAGTGTTGATCGTGTAACGTCCTAATGTCCAATCGTCGACTGAACCGTGCGCAAAAAAATATGAAATATTCTATTTTGGCCACGTCGAATGATATTTGACGATCGGGGCAGACTATCGACGTCAGAGTTTGCTTTTGTAATTTGAGCTTAAGATACAATCTGGGAGATACGGTAACTAGGTAGATGGGTAAATATAATCACACATAATAATCCTGATACAGATGAGCGGATTATAAAGTGCCTTCTACATTATTAATTGAAATATTTATATATAAATATTATAACTGTTGAACTCATGTACCTACCTACTCATGTGATTCTTCAAATAAATAATATAATAATATTAATATGATAATTATTTAAGCCTTTCCTTTTGCAGAATACTTTGATAATTACTAATTATTAATCTGGAAGATTTCTCAGAATTTGAATGAATCTATCACTGTTATGAATAAAATATTGCATCAATGCTTCCCTACCTCTGCTATAAAGCATAATTGGCAATCCCACATGTTTTTATTCAAAACGGATGGAATGCCTTCGAGTTATTTGAATGCAGCTCCCTGTCCTAGCGAACTACGCATCGCAGGATTTTGTGTCTGACCTCGGGAATAATTTCCGAGAAAACATCAGATAGCATAAAACAAACGTCATCTATAATTCAAAATATGCAAATTGAATTATGGTTTCGAATCGCTGACTCCAGAAATACATTCTCAGAAATGATCGAAGAATACCGTGAGAAATAAATGATTAAGAGGCTTTAAGAACCGGAAAACAAAGCAATGTGTAGGGATAATAAATTTTAAATGTTGCATTAAATAGCTAATAAAAATCTGTAATCATAAATTTTGCTGCAAACATCATCAGGTCATTAAAAAATCTACAGAAAGGTCTATGAGATACTTTCAAATTTATTCTTTTATGGCTGAATTTTTGCTACTAACATCAAATACTATTTACAACAAGATTTTTTTTAAGGAGTTTATCGGCACTGGGACAACTGGACGCCAGGACAAGTGGGCGCCGCACTGTCGAATAAAATAACGTCCATTAATAAAAAGACGTTTTTTAAGATTTGATACAGAAAGTAGATGAGGAAGTTAACTTTCTATCTACTATTTAGCAGTTTTAATTGATTTTTCTCTTTACATAATGTTTTTTTTTTATTGCAGATTGAGTAATAATAAGCCTGATGCTTCATATATAAATAAAATAACTCTCTTTTCATTGGAACTTAAACATAATTATGCACAATTAAATCATTATTTACGTGTGCATATTTAAATTTTCAGCAAGTATTAAATACTATAATAATATATAAAACTATATAATTTACATATAATTCACGAACATCTATTTGTTTTCGAATTTCATTCGATTGCGCCCAGTTGTCTCGGCGCCGAATCGTTCTAGACACAATTTGTCAAATTTTGTCATTGAAATGTATAATTTATAAATAATTATCAATACCTACCTATTATTATAATATGTTCATAATAAGTATTAATTAATAAACTAAAGGTGGTTCATCCAATTGATAGAAATCAGAAACAACTTCAGGTCTCTACTCTCGTTTCTCACCAAGTAAAAAAATGCGAATTATTTTCACCTAACACTTTCTAGTAACAAAACATAATACCAATGACATTCAATCGATTATAATCAAATTTATGAAGTGATCATTTGTATGAAGATAGATTTAGTGATTCATTATAATACGTTATTTGAACGCTGTCATTTTACTGAATATGGAAATCAGTTTTACTTCTTATGACAAGCAATTTATGAAAATAATACCTATATACTATTTTAAATAATCTACTGAATGAAGGCTGCTCGAAATTTTTTTCCATTATTTTCGCCCCAAGGTTTTGTATTGCCACGTAATAGTAAATGTTTGGCCGTTTTCAGTACCACTGGGTAATTGCATTATTGTTTATCGATTATCTTGTCTTCGAGTGATATTGGAATTTATTTTTGGCAGTACTTACACAGTACACAATGTGCAGAGTCTGCATATTGTGTACTGTGTAAGTACTGCCAAAAGCAGACTCCTGTAAGATCCTTCATCCGGTGGTCTCTTTATATACACCTCTATATACAACGCTCAATATACACCCACCATCTTACGTTGCGCTACTTTCCTACTTTCCCCCCATAATATATAAATTATAAACATACCACATAAGTATGGGATTTGATATTTTTTGCCCAAAACGCGACATTATGGGAAGTGCGGAGAACGAGAGAAGAGATAATGATAAGAGACGCAATAAGCTTGATGTAAGTATATTCAACAATAATTACCTACCGTAAAATACTCACATAATGCCTGCATAATTTTATGGTTACATGTAAATTGTAAGTAAAACATTTCACCGTGGCACAGTTCGCCACGTGAGCTTTCTTATCGGAAAGAGATGACTGTATACTATACGGTCTCCAATTTTATTAGATTCAATATGAACTTTAATTCGATTTTAATAGCTGATTTTGGCAAAATTCATGAATTAAGAATGAAAATCTGACCTAACCTAACCTAACCTAATATACCTAGTATATCAGCTATTTTCAAAAATTGTTTGTTGCTGGCTTCCTGTAAAGCGTAAAACGACAAGAACCGTGTTTTATTTAGACATGGAATTTATGTCAGTACTATACGACCCAAATAGGTTGTGCGGTCTTTAATATACGGCCATATATTTTCGATACAACATTTCACGGTTAAGTGTGATACGGCGAACTGCATACGTACAAGTTTCCGGACACGTGATTTTATTACTGAGCACTAGAAGAAATCGCATGTGCTCATATTCAACTTTAAATGGCTCCACCACAGAACAGATAATAAATAGAATACCGATAGGCAATATTCAATACGCCGCATGGTGAAGCAGGCTTTTGAATGTGTGCGTGTCCTACGAAAATGAAGCACGCATTATGCACGTGCAATAGTGTGTGTAATACACCAACATTAAATGAGCGTAAATGCATAAACCGAGAGTAGTTTTTAGTATTCGACGTAAAACGTATTCTTAACACGTGTGTAAGTTTAACCCGGATTCTTCCTTACTCGAGTCGGTTTCCTGCTATCGCCTTACCCGTTGTGTATTTCAGTTCCCATTATTACTGAGTTCCCTGGGCTCCACTATTAATTCAGGTTCACTATAGATAAATTTCAATAGGATTTTTAATCCTAAATTATTCATTTACCCATCTTTATTTTTTATGTCTTCTATTTTTATGTATTTATATCAGTTTAATTCAGTAGTTCTTCTATATTAAAAGATAACGATTTTTAACTAAAATTTGATAATATTTATTCATGGAAATATCTGAATATCGTAAGTAATGAATACATATGTATAGTACGAGTACAATATAATTCTACACTATTTTGTAGACTCTAGCTAGAGTGTGCAGTGTGCTCTCTATATCAGGCTTTACTTGTCTATTATTTGTCTTCCAGCACAGAAGTCGATTTGCTGGATACAAATCATCAACATTCTGTTCAAGTCGAATGTCGGCATCATTATTTTCATAATGTGTACGTAACTACTAAGTAGGTACCTACTTCAATTCAGCATCACAGGTGCGTCGTGCGCACAAGTCATAGGCACCTGCTATTTATTATATCAATACCAGAGACGGAGACAACATAAAAAATATTATAATAACTATGTACCTATTAGGTACCTAGTCACAAAAATTCTAAAATGAATGTTGAATACTTTCATACTCATAGTATAGTATAGTATAGTTTTCATACTCTAGCTAGGTACTAATTTGGAACTCATTAGAAACATGCATATCAGAAAAAATATATTGGCAGTCAGACGAAGTGATAGAGTTCATTAAAAGCCTCAAATGGAGATGGCCTGGACACATTGCTAGAAGATGAGACAATTGTTGGACGAATTTAGGCATCCAGTGGTATCCAAGAGGTACAAAACGTCCGCAAGGTAGACCTAGAGGCCGCTGAATCGATGAAATGATAAAGTTCTGCGGAAGTACGTGGCAACGCAACGCACAGGACCGAGAGAAGTGGAAGCAGCTTGATGAGGCTTCCATCCAGCAGTGGATAGATAATGATGATATTGGCAGTTAAAAACGACAAGCCTATCCTAAGCAATAAGGCGTTTCACATGGTTGGAACATATGGCCAGAGTATGCGACACTCCGTACTCTTGTGGTAAATTTCTAACGGTTTCGTCGCCGTGAACGATCCTCACTCATCCTGCAATGATGCTACAAAATCGATTGATGCGCTGCAGGTCTCATCCGGTGGGAGACGCGAGACGTCGCGATGGATCGAAGGAAGTGGTGCGACCTTTTGCTTGCCATATGCTCCAGTATAGAGGCGTGACAGGATAAATTAGTATCTAATTATCATAAAAATTAATTAATTAATTATTATAAAAATTATCATCTGATTCCGGCTAATCTTCTTTACCACTTAATTAACTATTGTGCTATTTATTAATGACGCCGTAGGTATTTACTAATGTGTATCGAATCAATCGTTTATATTGTAGACGTACCTACCTAAATAGGTACATACATACTAGAAATTTACACTAATTATGTATCTATCGTCCGCCAATGCGTTTTATTACTAACACATTCAAAAGGATTGTATCAAATCGAGGAGATGCGTACAAGTAGAGTGGCATTGGCGGCTCGTGAAAGGCGATGTAGTATTTTTTTATGAGCTGGTTTCGCATTAAACATTTTCTTTCTTGACCAAATTGAATAACACTAACAGTAGTAATGTTACACTTATCAGATAGTTAAAGATATCTAAACATTAAAAATAATAAGGTAAACAACGGTGTAGGTTCGTAAATGGCCTATAACACAACTACCTTATGTGGGACTATGGATTTGAAGTTCAGACGCGCGCCATTGACAGAGTGATATTTTTTACGAACGTGCTTAGCATTAAATATTTTCTTTCTTGGCAAAATTTAATTACACTAACGGTAGTAATATTACACCTAGCAGATAGTTACGAAGTTAAGGATATCTAAATGTCAAAGATAATAAGTTAAACAACAATATACATATGAAGCGCCTAGTTTCAAAGGCCCCTAAAACGATTTTAGGTAGTTCTGAGAAAAATGATAAAAACTATTTTAGGTAGTTTCGAGAAAAATGAGAAAAAATCATATTTGTTAAATCTGTGAACTTTGTGTATTTATTTTTTAATTAGTTACATTCTAAAGAGTATTTTGGCTTTCCATTTTAGGGGTATATGAAAAGCACACCCAACCATTTTAGCGGGTTTTGAAATTTACCCCAATTTTTGATCATACGTATTGACAGTTTTTTGCGTTTTTTAAAGTTCAATCTTTGGCCATCGTATAGGTAACAAAAATATCCATCTAAATACATATCTAACACAAAAATTTTCAAAAACCGTTTTAGGGGTTTTTGAAACTAGGCGCTTCATATTATATAAGGTGCACACCCAGAAAAATGAATCTTGAAGGCGTCGAGAGGGGGTGGCGTTTACAAAATCATGCAGGTGCCAGTCACTTCCATATTTACCTTTTGACCCTAGTCGCTTCAGTCACAGAATATCGCACTTTTTAAGGTACATTACCTATACCCAAACATTTCGCACGTTGATTCAAGAAATACACATCTGGCGGCATACAGGTATATTGACCTACTAGCGATTGCGAGCTGTCACATCCAAAAGTGGCTATCAATTATCGTTAGTTTTCGTTTGTACTGTCAGCGCTGTCTTGTCTTTTCGACATTTCGTATCGGAATATTATGAAGGGGATTCGAACGCGAACCCCCTCCATATGCGAGCACCTGACATATTATATTTAGATCGGTGTGCTTCATGCTTTATAATTTATATATTTTTTTATAAGTATTTAATATTTTTTTTTATAATTTTGTACCTTTTACTTTACTTTACTTTTCATACTGTTTTTGTGATACTGCATGTATTTATTTCTTCTTTACACTGTTTCTTTGTTTTTAAATGTCATGTTGTGAACATTATAAAGTTGTAATTTGTAATGTTCATGGTATGTAAAAAAAAATGAATTTGAAAAAGAACTGCATATGGGGCCCATGGATTTAAAGTTCGGATTAAGTATGATCACTCTATATGGAAGAAGATTGTTGGCATGGCCAGTAATTTCTGTTACCACCATCCTCAGTAATGAGGCGAAGGATATAAAGAGAGATTCTACACTATTCTCCAGGTCGTTGATGGATCATAACACACATAACCAATCTTCAATGCAACGGTAAACCAGATTTAAAAAATAGAGATTTAAAGAATTGTGCCGGAGATAATACTTTTTTCATAGAAGGTTTATTTCGAGGTCATTTAATGAATAATTTCCCTTTCACTTTTTTCATTATCTACCAAAAAAATGCGATCTGGGAACACTGCGCTGATGTCTGGTAGAGATTTAGGATCTATATTCGCATGGAGGGACGAAATTGTATTAATTAAGGTGAATTTCACAAAATATGAAGACTTATTTTTTAATATAATAATTTGTCAGAAATAAATTAAAAAATCTTATTAAAATATTTATTTCTATATATAGGAATATTTACACCCCCTGGCAGGCCACTATTAATATTGCATTCAATTAAATAAAAAGCTTATTTAATTGGTCTTCTAGTAACCACTATTGACGGAAAAATAAATATGTCATGTACTTAGCTTAGTGCAGAAAGGAATTCTTAATTTAAGTATGAGAGTTTTCCTTAGAAGAGTTTGTCGGCACTTAGTTTTCTCATTGCACGTGGCTAGTAGCTACCCTTATGAGACGAAATCAGAAAATGCCGACGGACGTCCGGAAAAGGAAGTAGTACACGCGGTAAAGACTTCGGTTATAGAGTTATTAGGCAAAGCCTTGCTGAGGTCAGTAAGTGACCATATTTATTATGCGGCATAACAATTATTTATCTAAGAGATTTCATGCATTACAAAAGCTCGCGTCATATTTGAAAGCTCTTTATTGACATTATTCACATTTTTTTGTGAAATTAAACTAGATAGTATTTGATAGTCTATGTCTCATAGATAATAGCCATTTTATGAATTATTTATTAAAAGTTGTTGTAATGTACCTAACTCTGAAATACCTACTGTATTTATAATGATAAATAATCTTATCTTTTAAGACTACAAAAGACCACGAGGTCCAAGAACAGTATCGAAATATACATATCACAGAAAATACGAGGCTTGCAAAAATCACAATAAAGGTATTGTGATCCCGTGTTCAAAAATTAAACAAATGCAGTTGGCCGCATCACAGTTCATCGTGAGCTGTTGTATCTGAAATCGATGGACGTATTTAACTCATTTAGTGCTAACACCGCGACTGGCGCGTTTGGAGTCGTTGGCCATTAGACATAATTACCATGTTATTTAAATGTGGTAATTAAAAGGTTAGTAGTGATTGTGTTAAGCATTGACATCTAATTCATTTCTAAATAAAATACTGAAAAAAAATACGTAAAAGAACCACCGAAATACAAGGGAAAGACAGAAGATAATAGATAGATACCTAAGTAAATTAGAGATATCTACAATATTAGAGATATTTGATAGGTAAGTACTATTTAGTATCAAATTAATGTTCTTATTGATTGCATAATAACTGTCTGTAATGTTCCACTAATAACGCGTAATTTTTGATCTCAGTGCTATACGGCCACTTATTTATGGTACGATAGCACACGGTAAAATTTAATACGTACAATATACATGTACCTAACCGTGTGACCCCGCCGGATATCAAACCAGGAAACTCCGATTTGACTAGCCAGTACCTACTTAACGCGTTGGATTACGATGACGACCATTTATTAGAGAACATTTATAGTGACATTTCACATTATTAATTGAAATACCATTTTCGTGGACTCGAATTACATCTGACATTAATATACAAATAATAATATATAATTCCATAGAATATTTATTTTACTTTCATAGTCAATAACTATTTCGGTCTTAACACTATTATCACGAGTAGGGATTCCAATCCTGGGATCCCGAGCTATTTTCGATACCTATGAATCCCGGAATTGATAAACATAATCCCGAAACTTTCGGAATTGACTTTTTTTATCAATTTTTATGGAAAATAAAATAAAAACGAAAATATAACAGAAAAAATACTTTTAATAACAAATAACTACATTAGAAATAAATTGAGTTTGAATGAAGTTTGATTTAAATGCCCATGTGTAAGTTGCCGATTCATTTTATTTTTTCACATAAATTAATAAAAATGAGAAAGATTGGAAAAAACAATGCTTCGCACTTTTAACAAAGTAATTCCACCATGATCTCATACGTTTTACGGCAGTTTCATATTTGGCTGAAATCTTGCTAACCCATTCATTAAGTCTTTACTATCAGAAATAGCAATCTCATATTAAATCCACTTTATTATTTATACCATTAAATTTATGTATTTCCAAGATTTAACGTACACAATATTAACAATAAATGTCTTAAATGGTATAAATTACACTAGATTTATTTTTGACCGATTTTATCAATGTTATTTGTAAATATAAAAATTTTATATTACCTATGGAAAAAATGCCAATCCGGGATTGTCAAATTGTAATCCCGAAATCCCGGGATCAGAATTTTTGCTCGGGATTGGATTCCCTAATCACGAGTCTAAACATAAATTCGTGTAAACTATTTTTTTCATGGATTAAACGACATTGATATTGACAATAATAATTTATAAAATATATCTATAGGTAATGTATATAGCTCAAAAGTGCTACATAATTAAATATGTAGGTGCATGGAATTTAAAAAAATATATGTTACTCACTTTTTAAAATTTAATTGATTGTATCGGTGAAAAAAATATTTTCTCATATATTTTAAAAACAATTTGCGTCAAACAAACTTTAACTTGACAATCAAAAACTAAAAAGAAAATTTAATAAAACACACGATTTTAATATTTCGTCGATTTAAGTTGAATTTGGATTTTAAAATTAAGTTATGCCAGAGATTTAAGTCATATACCGACGTGAAATAAGTACATAAATATAACGAAAAATTAATACATTCTATCGTAGTAAATTAAGGTTAACATTAAATTTTGAATACCTACATTTAAATTAAATAAATTTAATACATTATTAAGCACTTTCTTCCATGATATTTCATTGGGTACATTTGGGTTTCGGTCACCGGCACACAAATCAGATTAAGCCCAATCAATTTGAATTTATGAAGAAGGAAAGAAAAGACGAAAAGTGGGCAATGTGAACTAAGCGTCTGGTCCAATCTGCGGGTGAATTGGAAACCCATAAATTTGGAGGGACCTCCACACAAAGGGGACACTTATCAATTTCACGATTGTGGGTGCACTCCGTTCTTTTTATGCTTATATAAAATTTTAAATATATCGCGCGCATGCTATTTCTCATTGAATGCGCAGAATTTGCAAGGGCATTGATTTCGATGAGGACCGGACTCGAAAGATTCCTAACATAGCAGTAAATTTCAGCTCTTTTTAAAAATAAAATAAATTAAAAAATGTGTTAAAATGTTAAAATTATTTTATGTTGAATAAGTAAACGTTTAACAACTTTGATATTACTGATTTTTGAATTACTTTTATGTACTCTACTAGATTTGTGTACCTACATTTTAATTCATATTATTTCTAGATGAGTCTATGTTTTAAACCATCTTGAAACTAAGATTTTGTAATACCAATTTCTACATATACCTTTTGCATATTCGATACAAATTAATAACTAGCTAAATTATTTATCTATTATTTGGACTTACAGCTAGAATACACAGACTTCTAACTTATGTAAGTACCTATATATGTAAATAGTACGATTTTTCAATTAAATGTGATTCATAAAAATACAGTAAAATATTTAGTAAAAAATACTTATAAGTAGTTAGATACGTAGGTATACACATACTTATATAAATCCCATCTATTATCATATTAACTATATATTTGATCAATCAAAAACATTATTGGTTTTCGATGGTAACATCCGATTTGAAGGGAATGGGTTAACTGGGCGCCGCACTGTCGAGTGAAATAAATAGACGTTCGTTACGATTTTATACAGAAAGTAAATTCATTTTACTGTAAACATAGTGTTTTTATTGAAGATTGAGAATTATCATGCCTGGGGTTTTATATAAAAATAAAAGAACTCTATTCTTGTTGGAACGATTATTTACTGTGCATATTTAAATTCTCACCAAGTATTATATAATAATTAAATATGAAATAATTTAAATATAAATAATAAAATTAAATATTTATTTTAAAAGTCCCTATCTACCTATAATTCACGAACGTATATTTATTTTCGAATTTCATTCCTGTAGATCCGATTTGGGCTTCCCACAACGCAACATTAAAATGTTGATATTCGCAGGTATTTGTATCAAAAATAGCTAGATACTTTTACACGTGTCGCATTTAAATATGGTTAGTAAATTTAAATTTAATTTCTTAATATAATATACATGTTATATTTATTATAAGTACATACTTATAAGTAGTTCTTTCTTTTTTAACACACAATGGACTATGTGGCCCAATGACTGTAGTGTATTTGGTAATAGAAATAAAACAATCACAAACACCCAGGATTTGAGAAAATCACATAAAAATATTGTGACCTCAGCAAGATTGAACCCGGAGCCCCGGATGAAATGTTAGGGCCTTACGCACTGGACTACGAGGGCCGCTTAATAATCAGTAGGGTTAATTTTTATTGAAATTTATTAACTATACCTAATACTTTATTATTTATTTCTGGGTATCCTTTTGCATAAAGGACTCTTTAGAAAATATAAACTCTCAAGAATGCCACTTGTATTGTTAAAAATCTTCACATTTTCACGAAGTTATAAGATCCTCAATAATTAATACTTCCCTTAATTGTTTATCGCCCATTTTATCACACTATTGAGACGCCCATGGCCTGCCCACCCTACGCTATTCATATTATATATGGTAAATCAAAAATGATTTAAAATTGAATGAAAAATATTTACACTGTTTTAACAGTTCTAATTCAATCCTGGATTAAGTCAGTGATAGCGGCCAGTACACGGCCAATGTTTTGACTGAGCTATGGGGTATTTAATAATGAGCATCTTACATTTTATTCAGATTCTTTCACCGCAAAGAGTAATGATCGAAGAATATCGCCCGCCTTTTCACACACGGAATATGGGCAAGTGAGATAAAAAGAGATGGAAATACGTATCTCAGTGATGACTGGGCGCCTTTAATATTTGTTCCAGCGTTTAGAGACAATCTGGCCAAAATAATTTAGAGTAAGAGTCAAAAAGAGACTTAATTAATGAGCGTGTATATTTAACAGATGGAGGAAAAAAATAACAAGGCATCGTTAAAGGGAAGAACGAAAAAATCAGTAACTGATAACAAATGTACATAGTATATACTTCTACGAAGTAGGTACGATTATATTCATTTTCTAAATTGAGATAGGTACACGTTAATTTTAGGATGATCATAATATTAAAGCCGGATTTGATATAAATAAAAAAGTTATATCTACAGTTCCTTATTTTTTTATAAAATTCCATGATTATTAAAACAAATTTTGGCTGCATTAAAAAAATTATACTTACACTAAACTGTAACGGTGTAAAAAACTTTACAATTCCTAATTAGGTATATGATGCAATAATATTATACGATATCCTTTAACGAATTCACATTTGACTTATTTGTTTAAAATGTTTTTAGATACGAGGGTGGGTCAATAAGTCCTTAGAAAAGCCGACAGGTGGCGCGACTAGTACTGTAAGCGGTTTGTTTTCATGCAGCGGCACTACCGATTCAGTATGCTGCGAAGTTTCAATCAGATTGGTCGGGTTGTTGTTTTTTATTTTCGTACATTTAAAAAAAAAAATTTGCTTGTTTACAAAAATGGAGAAAATTGAGTTTAGAGCTGTTATTAAACATTTTAATATAAAAGGGTTAACAGCAAAGGAAATAAAAAATGAGTTGGATTTAGTTCACGGCATATCTGCTCCTTCACTTGCAACTATTTATAACTGGTTAAATGAATTTAAACGTGGTCGTACATCAACAAAGGATGAACCACGCTCAGGACGTCCTGTAGAGGTGACTACACCAGAAATGATCAATAAAATCCACGATATGGTGTTAAGTGACCGAAGATTAAAGTTGAGTGAGATAATTGAGGTTACAGGGATCTCAAGAGGTAGCGTCATTTCTATTTTACATGACAAATTGGGCATGAAAAAAGTTTCTGCAAGATGGGTGCCGCGTTTGCTCACAGTCGACAATAAACGCAATAGGGTGGTGGCCTCTAAAGCCCTGTTGTCGCTCATGCAACGCAATCCGGATGAATTTTTTCGTCGCTTTGTGACTGTAGATGAAACATGGATACACCACTATACTCCCGAGACGAAAGAACAGTCAAAGCAGTGGATTGCGAAAGGCGAACCATGTCCAAAGAAGGCGAAAACCGTAAAATCAGCTGGTAAGGTTATGGCTACTGTATTTCGGGATGCACGTGGAATTATTTTCGTTGACTATTTGGAAAAAGGAAAAACAATAACAGGGAATTATTATGCATCTTTATTGGACCAGCTAAAAAACGAAATTGAAGAAAAACGGCCTCATTTAAACAAGAAAAAAATCCTCTTTCATCAGGACAATGCCCGTGTTCACACATGTTTACGATCAATGGCTAAAATTGAAGAATTGAAGTTCGAATTGGTCGACCACCCACCGTATTCGCCAGATTTAGCCCCCAGTGACTTTTTCCTTTTCCCAAACTTAAAAAAATGGCTAAGTGGACAACGTTTTTTTCAAATGAAGAAGTCATCGATCGGACAAATGCTTATTTTGAGGACCTTCCGAAAACTTATTTTTCTGACGGTTTAAAAAAAATTGAGAAACGTCTAACCAAGTGTATTGAGCTCCAAGGAAATTATGTTGAGAAATAAAAAAAAAATACAAAAATAAAAACTGTTTTAATGCTTTTTTCTAAGGAATTATTGACCCACCCTCGTACCTACGTAGGTAGGGTTAAGAATTGCAATATCGGTAGGTATTTCAAAACCGGTATTCCAGTATTTTTCTATAACGAAATACCGATTTTAAAAATCAGACATACAGTATTGAAAGTGGAAACAAAATGTATTAATTAACACAAAATATAATAGGACTGTAATTTTTTTCGGGTTACGTGATGTCTGGCTTACTTCCGTGGCCCTTCATCTTCCTTTGTGACCAGCAATGACACATGCTATGGAATATTAATATTTCAAAGAGTTTTTTTACATAATATATTACATTTATTGCTAGGTATTTCGGTTTTTTTCAATTATTTTACGAATACCGATACATATTCAATAGGAAATATTGGTATTGGTATTTTTATTCAGTATTGCAATCCCTAGTTAGGGTACGTGTTGATTAATTAAAATACTTTAAAATATAAATGATCAATAAATTGTCTAAAATTGCAAGCTTTTATGAATAAATTTAATTTATATAGGTACCTATTATCTGTCTACCATGAAAATAATTTGTACAATTTTTGAATTTTGGAAAAGTTGCATACAAATATCAAAATTATCTCACCCGTAAAAAATTCATAGTTTCTTTCTTTCGAAATACCGAGGAAATTGACGCGACCTTGTCGTCAGCTGAATGCAGAACTATTCTAACTCACATTTTAAATATTTTGAGTGAGAGTTTTTTGAAACAGTCTATTTCAGTTATTTATTATTTATATAGACAAGTGTATGCACAATTTTTTTCATCAATAATCCCACTAAAATAATAATTATGATTTGTACATTTATACATTAAAATAATAAATAATTTCTGTAAATTGATTCAAAGAACTCTCTCCTAAAAAAATCAAATGTAAGTTAGAATAGTTCTGCATTCAGCTGACGTTGTGGTTTACCTATGCTCCGATACTGGAATTTAAAAGAGGGCAAAGCAGTGGTAGTATCCCTTTTTAGAATGGGTTTATATCACGGATTACTTTCAGCAAAAACTTGTGATGAAAGAAGATGAATCCATTCTCAGTGACCAGATAACAAGTGGTTTAAAAGTCTAGGGCTACCATGTGATCATTATGTGCCCATTGTATATTTTGTCCAGTACCTATTCATTTACTGGGCAACATATTTTCATCAGCTCGGCGAACTCTATCACAATATCATATAATCTTGTATTTTACCTTATCCTTTGATTGTTTGTGGCCTTACCGTGATATGCACATTTTCATATAATTTTGTGCTATTTTATGGCTTATACTTCTTTTACATTACAGATTCATATTATTTATGAACAGTTCAAAATATGTCTTTAAAACATACACAGTTGTTGCTAGAGTGCTCTGGGTTCGATTCTCAATGACGCCACAATAATTCTTTCACGTGATTTTTACAAGCCCGGGAATTTTGGTGGGGTTTGTGTGATTATTTTATCATTACTGTTGGATAACTGCTGTAGTATGAAATGTACAAAATAAAATAACGAAGATGTTATATTTATGAAAAAAATGTAAAATTATTTTTTTAATGAAGAAAAAATCGACTATGCAGTCGAGATAAAGATGTTCAATTACATTACCTCTTGTGCACTTAGAGGTTCTATCACAGTTTAACCATTGTATTTGAATTTGGAAAAGCATTTGCGCGTACGCCATAAAGCCAATGATAAGCTTGTTTTTATTTTCCAAATGAAATGTTTAATTTTTGGCGCGCTTTGTAGTCGTGATTTAATTGATATCAACGTCATTTTGCCTCCCCCTCTAATTAGGCGGACAAGCAGTGACGGAATTAGTCAGTCACGTCGTATACGCGGCAATATTTTACAGCAAACATCCATTCGTACACACCGGGCAATTGATTCCAGCGTAATTCTCTGCGACCACTATTTTCTCTGTCACATAAACAAAGGGTTCTGTATTGAAATGTCATGGCGAGGTTAACGAAGAATCGAACGTAGTATCAATGTAGATACATATATTTTTAAATTCTGTGATTATTTCAGAACAACTGAACTAATTTCTTGCATATCGTTGTAATCGTTGTGATATCTTGATAAATACCATATTTCTGTGAAAATTTTCATATAAATGTCACAGCCAGTGTTAAGTTTGGGAACTTGAAGATCCGGGGCACTGGCCCCTCGATTTTCCACGATAAAAATATAAAAAAAAACTATAAATTTCAACTACAAACGTAGGTACCTACCCAGTAAAAATATGAATGCGTGTCTTTCTTAAAATCACACCTGTACGTACGGGTAGGATATAATTAGTAGACATTCGTATTGAAAATAAGTATAAGTCAGAGAATCAAGCGAATGGCTAGAAAATAATTCTCACCAGAGCCTGTTAATATAACTTTATGCTGTAGTCAGACATCCCGTGGGGTAGGCAGGCAATGCGTTGTTTAGGGTCGGCTTTTGAGATCAGTGGAATTTTTCCATGAACCAGATGATGCGTTCGCTTTGTTAATAGGTACGTAGCTAAAACAATAACGGAAGCATACAAAATCTTGGCAACCTATTCCATTTCTTATCGTAATATCCAATGATGGTTTATCGCATAGGTAATTTTTCACAGGGGGCATCCAAACCTGACACCTGCTAGCACTCTCAGACATTTGCATACCTAAAACATTGCTGTTTGAAAGTATGTTTCGTGAAAATGCTGAAATCCTCAGTAGATGATACATCAGTACCTATGTAATATTTTAAAAGATTTTTGTTGAAATTGTCAGAACCTAAGAAATCTGCGTACAATTTGTGAATAAAAATGTAAGGGGGCGGCATTCAAAGTCTGCCTAAGGGCAGCACTTAGTCTAGGGACCTCACTGGAATACTGAAATGTCAAAATGACATTTCAGTATTCTATATTTTGTTTGTTTGTTTGTTTGTTTTTTATTTACTTCATATCAAGTAGGTACAAGTTTGAGCATATTGAGCATAATAATTCAACAGAAAATTTAAAAACGTTGTATATAAAAAGTTCTTTTTATCTTGTAATTTTAATATTACGAAAATCTTCAGGGGTCTATATTTTTAATATTACGTATTTACAGGTAGGTTAGTAACCCTCAAATATCATCATATCTAAGATATACCAAAGAGAGGTCCTTTGGTATATCTTAGATATGATGATATTTGAGGGTTACTAACCTACCTGTAAATACGTAATATTAAAAATATAGACCCCTGAAGATTTTCGTAATATTAAAATTACAAGATAAAAAGAACTTTTTATATAAAACGTTTTTAAATTTTCTGTTGAATTATTATGCTCAATATGCTCAAACTTGTACCTACTTGATATGAAGTAAATAAAAAACAAACAAACAAACAAAATATAGAATACTGAAATGTCATTTTGAAATTTCATTTTGATTTTCATAGTAACGCACGAATATATTAATAATTTAGTTGCTAGGACCACCACCTTAGCAACCAATAATAGTCTTTTACTTTTTACGGATTTTTCTGAAATAACTTTCCATACAAAACAGAATTAACTGAAAATTAATTCAATTCTGCTTAAAGATGGCTAAAAGTATTAAAAGAATGCATTGTCGTCATGTTCTGATATATTCTATAAGTTTCAAATGTCTAGATAGTCGGGAAATTAGTTAAAAATTGATTGCAAAATTTGTACCGGACAAATAAGAATACGAGCCAATAAAAACGTTGTAAAAATTATACATAAACTATAGAAATAAAAGTAAAGTATGATTTATTATATTATATTTGGACAATAACTACATAATATTTTATCTTGAGTGAGTTAAAGAGTTTTTTTTTATATATAAATAATGATGACGCAGAACTATCTTCAGAAAACTTACGTAGTTCCAAGGAAAATAGCAAGAAAATAATATGACAGAAAAAGGTATTAAACCGACACCATTTATGATCTAATCTTCAATTTATTCTAACGGTGCGCGATAGTCGTTCGCGCATATTAGTGCATTCGCGCACGCGCACGCGTAACACTATCTTGAGCCCGCCATCTCGCGTTCATTTCCGACAATTTGAAATCAGAAAAGCCACCCAAGTTTTTACGGACGCATCATCATTCCACATACCTGCAAGGATCCTCAAGTACGAACGTCAACAGAAATATGTACAACTCGAGATGAAAGTACGCGCGAGATATTGATTTCCATTTGGTTTTCATTTTGATTATAATTATTTTAACCAAGTTCACGTAACGTTAAATCACCGGTCATATCTTGTCTCTAATCTGAAATTATAGTTATCAATTCATAAATTCAAATTCAAAAATTTATCCCTCACATAAACTATGTTAGTTATTCTCCCAACCAATTAAGTCATTGGTTTCGATCAGACATATTATAATATTAAAAAAAAAACCGACAGGTGGTCTTGTTCAGACGTGGGCTTTGAATCCTGATACACAGATTTAGAGACGGAAACACCACTACTTTATCGTGAAACTTATATTTTCTCTGTAATTTTTAATTTTTCATACCTAATAATTATATTGTAACCTAAGCAATATTTTACGATACACAGTCAAGTAAAAGACAGTATTCGGTGATTGAAGTAATCACGAATGGCGCTTCACGTGGCTGGGACATGTATTCCAGATGCGACATTTCGTACCCTTTTGGCACAACCTCAATGGTTCCGTCGCCATGGCCAGGCCTCCCTCACTCTGCAGCGGTCCTACAAAGCGATGGTGGGAGATGCGACAGCTGGCGATGGACCGAGGGATGTAGCGCCAATTTGTACTTGCCCTATGACCAAATACTGGGACGTGACAGGATGAAAGAAGAAAGAAAAAGAAGAAAATACATGTAACTAACCGTGTATCTACGAATCTTTGTCGTATCACCCATAAATCAATGAGTCACGTAGTTCAACTATTCATTCACGAGACTGTCCTTAAGTTACAAATAATGTTTTCTTAATAGATGCCATTATCAAAGCACAGTTAAAAATATTACAAATCAGAATTAATATAAAACGTAGAAATTTAATTACCTACCATCTACGTGACATTGGTATAATATTACATCGTATTGACAAATGTTCATATTTGATACCACGTGGTACTGCGTCAAAACCTATTGGCTACTGTCCGAGAAAAATGTCAAAGCCAGACAGACATCATAATATTATAATACTCGTATATTCAAGCTATATGCCATTCTAATTCAGATCTATTAAAAATGTATTAAAAATATAACTATCTTAATCTTTAGGTAGGTAGATCTAACTTATTCTATGATTATAGTCATGCCTACTTTTGGATTCAATCGGTAAAGATTTCGTATAATATAATTTATTTATTTATTGATTTTTTATCATTGATAAGATAAAACTTTACAGGATGGTAGGGGTTGCTTAAGAGCGTACATAAGTGAAACGGAAAATAATTTTCAACAGTATGTAGGACGTAATTTCGGCCGCTTTGTCAGTCGTAGAGCGATAGTCGACCTGTTCGCACGTCAATTTGTTTTGTGATGGCGTTGGAGGAATACATTCTTAAATCGTGTGATGACTAAAAAACGTTCCGCATGTACTTGAAAAAGAAAACATTTCAATGAATATACTATTATTATTACGAATATAATAATAAACATAACATTAAAAGGACGCATGTTGAATTTTTATGACAAATTATATTTCGTTCATTTGCACAATCTGTACGTTACGCAGTCACGATCGTTTTAGACCGTGCCTCAGCTGAAGGATAGCCTTAATTTGTCGATTATAGTATTATTGATTGGCTATATACTTATATAAAAAATGCTTGCTGGATTAATTGTAAAATATTTTTTTTATGAAAAACGAGAGTACTAAATTTTACTTACGTATCATTAAGTATTATAACGCAAGTTAAAAATATTTTTTGTTCGTAAATTTATTACATAATAAGTATTATGTAGGTAGGTACTTATATAAGAAAATTCAAATACCCGATTAAGTATCTAAACGTTTTTCAATATGGTGAACATTAATTAAAAGGCATCTCTTTATTTATTATGAAATAATTGTAGTTGGTAGTGTATATTGGCACATCTCAAATGTTGTCATAAGGAGGTTTTATAAAAAGTTGAAGGGAGCACGCGCCCAGTGCAATAGTACCTAAGTATATTTACAGAATAACGAGAGGTGAATGGAAAATACGATAACTGCCATACAGTGCGGATTGTTGCAAAATATTTAAATATAAATAATGATGAAGCGCGGTCACGCTATAAAATAAATTAAATTTAGATGTTCCAATAGATTTACACCAGGATCTCTCTGACATAGAAAATCTTAACGTTAAAGTGATATTGGTGGATACAGCAGAACAGGCTAAAACATTAAGGCGATACTTCAGTGAAGCGGCAAATAATTTTCAACTATAGGGGCGACGAAATTTTGGGCTCGCTGGCATTCTGAGAGCGAACGTCGGGGTATGAATACGTCAATTTGTTTCGTGATGGCAGCGGGGATATTAATTCTTAAATCGTGTAAAGATGACTAAAAACGTTACCCATTTACTTTAAAAAGAAAAATGTCAATGAATATATTATTATTGTTACTAATAGAATAATAAACAGAGCATTAAGTGGACGGGTGTTGGATTTATATGACAAATTATATTTCGTTCGGCATGCGTCATTTGCACCCGCGACCCGCAATCCGCGCATCGCCTAGCCACGATCTTTTTAGACCATGCCTCAACTGAGGTATAGCCATAACGCATATTTTTTAAATATTCATCCTTATTGCAATGTAGGCAGAGTTCAACCACATTAATCTGCGTTTATCTGTCGATGAAAGAATATATTATGTAAGAGAAGAACCAGATGTAGGTATATCTACAGGTATGTTGCGCCCGTTAGTAAGTCAATCAATATTGCGATAAAAGATTTCAAATATACACATACTCAATCAACCAGGTAAATTCCTATATTAATGAAAATTAAGATTTAAGAAGGTGACATTCATACAATAATTCTCTTTTATGTAGATACATAACATATTATAATCTCGGTCGTAAAGCAGATGCTTATGTAAAATAATTTTATTTAATCTATTATGTTTACTATCGTAGTATATTCTTGGGTTTCCACCGTGTCTCCTTCTTCCTTCTTTACTCGACGTTTCGGGCTCGTTGCTGAGGCCATTATCAAGAGATGATATGTTTTATGATGAAAATGTAGTGTAGGTATGTGAATGTAAACGTTGTTCTAAGAATGTCAAAAGGAATCCGATTAGCTAAGAGCAAAACGTTGCTCAGAGTAATCTGTCAATCGTTACGACCAGGGATACCGGCTCGAATATTGGATTTTGCTGATAGGGCCGGAAGCCATGACGTTTTTAACCGTAATACACCATCCCTATTAATATTTTCAGGGTTTCTATGGATTTCAATGGCCTCCTTTACCAATGCGAAATATCCTTTTTTCCATCATTTATTTCATCATAAAACATATCATCTCTTGATAATGGCGTCTGCAACGAGCCCGAAACGTCAAGTAAAGAAGGAAGAAGGAGACACGGTGGAAACCCAAGAATATACTACGATAAAAAACAACCGTGAAAGCCTCAAACATTATATGTTTACTATGTTTTCATTTTATTCCATTCTGAACAGAGTATTTTGTAACCTACAGTTATTAATAGAAGTAGATATTAAATATATTAATTATCACTCACATCTGATAAATGGTCGTGCATATAAACTGCACCCTCTACAGAACGTTTAATGCCGTACACATTTACTTTATCCGATGTAATGCAGCGTCCATTATGAGCCATATTAAAATTTATTTTAATAATGTTTAAAGCTTACAATAACATATGAAATAATAAGTATAAACTATGCCTACCGTTTCACACTATGATTTGTACTATGTGCCTGAATATCGCGAAAAACGTTTCAAATTGAAAGGCATCTACGACAAAGATATATTTTTTAAATTCATTACTGAATATACAGAGGATTTAAAAATATCATTTTTACTAAAAATAGATAATTTTGAAAAACTTAAGAAACATACTCGTTCCTATTCATATGCCAGACCACAAAGAAATGTAACCAGCATTGTAATTAAATCTATTGTAGGTACAGTACCTAGCATAATAATTATTTAGTATTTTAGTAATAATCCTCTACCTACGTGTCAAAAGCTTAAAACAGGCCTGGATAAACTACGGCCCACCAAGTACTTATGTAGGGCTAGCGAGCTTATAAAAAATCGTTGAAAAATGTAAAATAATTCATTCTTCTCATTAAATTGTTGGCTATTGGAGAATCATTTATCTTTTTATGGTAAAATTCCATTTTCATGATAATAAATAATGTACAAAGGTCTAAACATAGTATTTTACTTGACGTCCGCCGTTCATTTAATATTCCTAATAAGGTCCTTCATCCAAAAAGTTACAGTACTGGCTAAAATGTTTAGAAAACTTACCGGAATAGTGAATGATGTTAGATCAAATCTCACCTAGTCGGAAATTTTCCTAGATTTTTTTCTAATGCTTATGTACCTATCTATGTCTCTGAAGTTTTAAAATTTATGTATTGTCAATTGGAATTAAATAATTTAGTTATTGAAAATCGATTTAAAACGCCAGATGACGTTATTTAGATCTAATTAATTCTCACCATTCCTTACATTTATATCATATTTTTTGAAAAAAGAAACAAAAAATATTGACGTTTCCCGCCCTTTTTCGAAAACAACGTCGGTATCGTCTATAGAAGCAAAATGCGGTGAATAAGTGAACCACACATATTTGTAGATTTGTAGATTTGTAGATGTTATTAGTAATTAATTAATTATTGAAAATCGATTTCAACCGCCAAATGACGTCATAAATCTTTCCATTATTCTCATCATTCTTCACCCTTCTTACAGTATGGTCGTTTGCTTTATCACCGCGAGTTAAGTCCAAGTGGCAGTCCTGCGAACAAATAAACGCTGGCCCATGTATGGAGAAGGTATTCAGACTTCAAATACTTGCAATTGTTTCTTGCATGTTCTCTTTACTTTATATCCTTTGCTTATTCAAGTTTAGTACCACACGACGGCTTCCACAAAAGATTTCTTCTGCAATAAGGTCGATGGGATTATAATTAAACTTGGTCTCAGTTTTATTTTAATTCCCGAGCCTTAAATTTATAATGAAACTCGACGTGATTGAATATTTCAGAGTAAGTTTGCAGATTCGTGTGTGTGTGTTTTTTTGTGAAACACTTATCCCCTAATTTTGTAAAACGAAAAAGTGAATATTATACATAATTCGGAAGCACCTCAGAAAATTATGTTCCGGCCACTATGATTCTTTAGATTCATCACTATCAACTCCTGACTCCTCAGTTTTGACAGAGTTTCAGTGAATGGGTATAGAGATCACTTTATTTCACCAAAGGTAAATGACAGCAGAACAAATCCAAGATTCTATTTATATTTCTTTAAGCACCAAGGTGCATGGTTATTACATCAGTCCCGTGCATCTTCGTTTCGGAAAGAGGCAGTGTGGCACTATAATCCTTTCATTCTGACGCGTTTATGGCGTCATGGAAAGCGGCCGTGCATAAATCGCGGATGCATACACATGATAGGTAGAGATGGTGGAACTCAAATCGTTGACTCAATAATAAAACATTTAAAGAGGCATTGTCAACTGGTAAATATTTACGTCTGAAGCAGACGAAACCAGTCATGATTAATATCAAACTAAGTGGATTTTTTTAACTACATACTGTGCTTTATTTTAGTTAAGACAACGTACTTCTACTAAGAATGGACAACAGTTAACACTATAAAAGTTTAAAAAAAGTGCCCCAGGAGCTGTAACTCTCAAAGATTTTAATTGGTGTGCACTAAGGTGTGGTGATTTCTATTCTGGTTTAATCTAATATGGTCAAGTCTCGATAGGAAGACATCTTTTTGCTTTTGGTAAAACGTTTGAAACTGATTTTTTCAGTCATACTCCAGAGCGCGAATATTATGAAACTATAATAGGGAACTGTCAAAAGTCATTATTAGGCAAAGTAAATTATATTGGCCAAATGAATTCCGCTCTATCATATGCATACGAGGCTTTCCATGTGGACATGACGTACGTAGCAGTAATTATAATGCCCTAAGTATGAGTGTCAAAGGGTAGAGGTGTGACTTCTTCGTGCCTTTGAGAATGTCGAGGAACTGAAGGAACATACCCAGGCATTGAAGTGAATGAAAGGGGTTGGTAAAATCGTAACTTTCTTTTGCAGTACTGGAGAGAAGGACTGAAAAGGCTCTTCACTCAGATAAAAAGGGGTGATATAACATCAGGTCATTGTCGAAGTTTCCGTAAAATTAAAAAAAAATCTTATGTATATTGAAACAAACATCTTAAATAATATAATATACCTACGTATCATGAAGTCTACATAATAGGTTTGTTTGATTTCCTACTTGGCCCCAACTGACATCTATATATAAAAATACAAAGTTTGTTTATTCAATTTGCATTTCCTGCAAATTCCAAATTTGAATGTTCACGATAGATCAAAAATAATCTTTACATAATATTTTGAATTCGATTTTAATTTTATATTATTTTGTTTGATTTGACATATTGTATGCCGATATTTTAATATTGAAGAATATAACAATCATTGTTTTGTTAATTAAAAAAATGTATATCGACCAATGACGCTACCTCGTGCGAAACCGGGTTATTCTGTTAGTATAATATATTTATATATTTAATCAATAATATTATATTTGTATACAGAATTAAATAATAACCCAAACGCATAAATATTTTTAATAGTAAATTCATGCAAATGAATAATTATTTATTTGTTTAAAATATCCGTAAATGCTGAATGGCAAATCTGTTGTCATAAGTAATTTAATAATTATTTTTTTCGTTTGTCTTATGAATTATTAAAAACACTATTTCTTGAATCGACATGTTTTATTTTGTTTAATATTTTATGGACCCTGTTAGCGATAGTGCCCATAGAACGCGTCGAGCGGGCGAAGTCGGCGTATGAAGCGTTTATTCATACCCATAATCACACGTCTCTTGCCGCGCATTACCCTTCACCTATGTAATAAGCGGCCCAAGCAGCACAAAATAATTATTATTACAGCGTCTCTCATAACAAAGCAATAAAAATATTATATTATTTCGGGGCTTGTAATTAATATTTACGACGACATTATTCAACCAGCGAAATATAGGACACGGAATAAAATTAAACAAAGAGTTCTCTGTTATTAAATAATGACTTCTCGCCCGTCGAACGACGACGCTTCCAGAGCGTGATTTCGCTCGCTGTGTTCAATGAATGGACTCCATTGTATGTTCTTTCATTCGTATCGCCGAGAAGTCAAAAACGATGATTCATGCGGCGGGCGCTCATAATGCGTCGTCAAATCTTTTTACGATTTTATTACGTATTTGATTACGTTGTATTTTCGTTGATTTACGCGCCACTTGTGAAATTTTGCGCGAGAGCTACACTTGCTGCGTTAAGTGGGTTTTACGCCTTAGTGTTATATAAATATTTATCAAGCAATGATTATAACTGGGGTTTACAATACCGGTAGGTAGGTACTTCAAAACCGGTATCCCACTACGGTTATATACCGAAATACAGATTTTAAAAGTTAGATAATACCGATGTATTCGGTATTGAAAGTGGAGACAAAATGTATTAATAATTAACGTAAAAGGTTTAACATGACTGTATTTTTTTGTCGGGTTACGTGATGTTTGGTTTACTTTCATTACCTTTCAATGCCCTTGGAGAACAGCAATGGCACGTGCTTTAAACTATTAATATTTTAAATAGACGTTTATACTTCATCATCGTCAGGGGCGCGACAACTCGGTGTGGGTCCTGGCCTCCTCCAACAGCTCCCTCCACCTGTCCTTATCCAGTGTGGCCGCTTTCCAATTCGGTACCTCCAGAATACGACAGTCACTGGCAGCTCCATCCAACCAGCGAATCTTTGGCCTGCCTCTTCTTCTACGTCCTATTGGATTGCTGGATATCACTCTCTTTGCCAGTTCATTGTCATTCATACGGTGCACATGACCTAGCCATCGCAGTCTCCCAATCTTAATTGATTGAACTGCGCTGCAATCTTCGTACAGCACGTAGAGCTCAGCATTAGATTTTCTCCTCCAATTGGTGCCGTCCTTGATCGGTCCATATTATATACGGCGGAGAATTTGTCTTTCAAAAATATTCATTTCGCAGAGTTAATGTCCAGGTTTCCGATGCGTAAGTGAGCACTGGCATTACAAGTGTCTTGTAAAGAATGCTTTTAGTTCGGCGAGATAGTATGCCGGACTTAAAATGTCTTTTATACTTTTTTATACTTATAAGTATATATATTATATTTATTGGCAGATTCGGTTTTTTTTCATATATTTCACGAATACCAGTATTTAATAGGAATTACCGAAATACCGGTATTAGTATTTTCATTCGGTATTTCAATCCCTAATTATAACATATATGAATAAGGTGACTAGAATTTTATAATAATAATTCATAATAGTTATTGGAAGTATATTTTTTTTCTTATTAATTGGTACCTTCCTACTGAATAAACATAATATCTACCTCACCAGCCATGGTTTAAAATGACATATTATTAGGGACGTCAAAAAAGTATTGATACTTTCTTTTGATGTGATACGATGATAATATTATGTCTTTCTATATGACGTCTCTAAATATTACTATATTGTTATTGAAATTATGTGTATTTTCACGAAAAGAATATGCAAGGTTACGCATGGATATACCTAATTATATTGTATAAAATGTTATTTAATGTATTAAAAGGTGAATATTGTTATTACTTAATAAAATCCCTATAGTTGTTTTTACATTAATATGTCCAAACTAGCGTCTAATATCTGTCCGACACCATAACTTGTTAGACAACTTCTCAGAAGCACCAGAAAGCCGCTTATTAATCTTTCTTCCGCCCATATGAGGCTTTAGTGTCTACTTTACAGTCTCGAAAGATAGATACAGCCTTCTAATAAGCTAAGGACACCGGCTGGAAGTCTCTAGCCAGTCCATAATAATTAGTAGCTATAGATGCCGCGGCTCACTCACATATAAAATAATAATATAATGGAGCTCGTAAAATAATGAATGAAAATATCGTCAACGCCACGGGGTGCCACTGGTATGGCGTATAATTTCCAGCTACTGATAGGTTTTCTATTTGTTTTATTGACAGATATTTGAATAAATATTTAATAGAATGTTGTTTGTCTTTATAAAAAAAAGCTTTGGATTTTGAATTATGCTAATTTACGTCCATACATTTTGCCTCATTAAAAGTTATCGCAGTTATTTAAAAATAATTAATTTTATTTATTGTAAAAATCTTATTATAATTTATTATCATCATCATCAGCTGTGGTTGATTCACCGCTAGATGAAGGCCTTCCATAACGCCCGCCACTTCTGCATTTCTTCGCTGCTACGACATCCATGAATACGACGCCGCCTTTCAGGTCAATTCTGTAATAACGTTGGATACCAGGGCCTTGCCAAGGGTAGTTTCCACCCGGGTCTAAACCTAAAATTGCTGCCTCTTCCAATACTTAATTATTGTATTCTCATATTATTACTATTTATGCGTAAACTAAATTCATTTTTCAATACTTTGTTTAATATAGGTAATGAACGAAAATTGCACCAATTCATTAAAATTTGATATTATACCTTTTCGATATTATACCTTAATGACATCGTTGATTTTAAGATTATAAATAATTACATTTTTTCAGATAAATTGTATGTAGGTATGATGCTGAACCATATTGAGACTTCAAGAGAATCTTTCTCAGTCAATTTGTTTACACTGTGATAACATTAATCCTGGATCGGAGATCTTGAACTTTACTCATAAATATAATTATTGTTATGTATACCTATATGTTTAAATATTATTTTGAAGAATATAACTGATTTATGGAATATAATACTGGGCAAACAGGGTGAGATAAAGATGGATATCTTTAGGACTGTTGAAGAAAATAGCATTAAATTTGAAGGTTGAGGTGTAGTGGGAACTCAACACGTCATGATAGAGAAAAGATTAAGTGGCATCTGAAAATGCTGAAACTATCGTGAATCGTCTATGTCTAGAAAAGGTTGTCAATGTACACATCCCCGAAGGGTAAGAGAAAATCTAGATGGCTACACTGTGCCAAAAGATATTATTTAAGTATATTCGACCAAAGATATTGGAAAGCGGCAGTATTTGATCGTCCAGGATGGAGAAAAATTATGGAGGAGACCAACACCTGCGATCTATCTATAC
Source organism: Rhyacophila brunnea (assembly GCF_057557595.1). Classification (NCBI taxonomy): domain Eukaryota; kingdom Metazoa; phylum Arthropoda; class Insecta; order Trichoptera; family Rhyacophilidae; genus Rhyacophila; species Rhyacophila brunnea. Next base: position 17,134,848 of record NW_028233170.1, read on the forward strand.
GATAGGCTAATCTTTCCTCCATTTATGTAGATACATACACATTTATGTCTTTTCGGTTATGTTAATTATTTTAGAGTAGTTGGTTGATTTTTTCGTAACGACAAAAAATCGTAGATACGGGTTTATTTATCTTTTTATATTGTAATTTGTAATACCTACATAATACACGTAATTGATTTACTGATGAAATTAAAGTCTGCTCAGAATATTTTATTATCGAAAGATCATAATAAAAAAAAACGGAATTGTCTTTATTTTGAAGTGTAATTATAATACCTAATATATTATGTATATAGTAATATTATAAGAAAAAATATTCTAATTTTATTGCAAGAACATACGTAAATATGTATGTACCTACAATATGCATTCATTTAAGATAACAGGTAGGTATTATTGATTAATAGAACTAGCGTTAATTTATACTTATCTCAAATATCTCATATTAATTAATAATAAAAAAAAACTTTGTTTCAAAACCATTATAATAATACTATGTAGGTACCTACCCACTTTACATTATATGCAAATATACCTACTTACTTTACATTTTGTATTATTTACTCATTTTAGTCGCATTTGAAATGACTGTAGTTCTTTCTTGTTATCAGATTCAAAGCGTTTTTCAGTATAAATTAAAAGTTGACGACAAAGGTGTTGTGGTGATGTTTATATACGACGTGCGTCATATTATTGATGAGCAAATTCGACAAACTGTGTATTTCTATTTTATTTTATATCGTGGGTATGTCTTTAAAAATGTTCAGTTTGTTCAGGAAGTAGGAAGGTTATTTTAAATTTACTTGAATTTGTATTGTATAGTATGCTATATGCCATGGTATGTATGATAGTAGGTAGGTACCAACATATATCAATGAAATTGTCGATATAATAATATAGTCTAATCTATTTTCTTGCTTTTATTTATTTCGTCAATAGTAAATACCCATATACTTAGTACCTACTTCAATATTTTGTAGGTAAACCGTTTTATTGCTATAGTCTACCAAGAATATCCTCGATTGTTGCATAATATAAAGAAAAATGTAATCAGCTATTCATAAAAAAATGCTATAAATATGGTAATAAATATTGAATTATTTGAATTCAAACTTCATTCTTTTCGGTGTCTATTGACCAAATAAATAACATAATGATTAAGTAGGTACGATCAAAAAGTTTTCAATCAGTAGATCTCTCAACTCTTTTTTTTATTTGTGAGACATCTCAAGTCTAAATTGAATATTTTAAGTTTTATTTTTATTTTGACCATATCCGATCCTAATAAGATAATTTATTACGAGTCTCCACAGAGTGGAGGTTTGTATTAACATATCTTTGTTTTTACGAGAAATGGATGTTAGCCACTTGCTCAACCTATTAGATCCATACTCTGATTCAAACACAAATTTAAAAACAACAATAATACCTATGTGTATTTTCCAGACGCAAGATTCCAACCTTGGACCCACGATGTTATAGGCCGACGCTTTTACTATAATATTATATTTAATGCCATTAATGTTAATGTACTTACAGGTTCATGATTCAAGATTTTCGAGATTATGTTATAAATAGACTTAAAGATGAATTTACACATAATAATTTTGGTAGTAGGTAAAACTTTCGGTAAAATTAGACTAGCAATCGATTTGTCAGAAAAGGAGGCCTCGAAACAGTTAAAACCAGTCATTCCTTTATTAAATATAATGAAAATCTTTAAAAGATGCGTATTTCTCACAAATTGAGTACGTATAAAATATTACCTAAATTATAACATAGTTCCTGCAACTAACTTCAAAAGGACCTATAACGTAATTACATGAAATCTGGTACACAGCAAATAATCTTTTTATGTGTATTTTCACTTTAATCTTTAATAATAATTGGACAGAAAATAGATACATTGATGTTTTTTATAAGTACGTTGGTAATCTAAATTTATGATTTTTATTTTTCATCATGGAGCGCCTCGAAATCAATCAGTGCCTCGGCCCTCCAAGATCAACAACTTGCTACTAATTTGATTCGATATTATGAAAATAAATATCTCTAGTATAGGTATAAACAGTCGTTTTTTTAAGTAGGTAAGTATATTAGTAGTATTGAGAAGAATATTTGTATAAAGTAAATTGGTTGGCCCAGGCTTTTTGGACCCGCATATTATATAATGAAGAAATGATATTTTTTTGTATAATTGAATACTTAGTTGATAATATTAAATATTTTGCAGTCACTCTGTTCAACAGGAAGACGCTCAAAGCACGCTTTTCGCAAATGGACGGCAAGCACTTAGTATATTTTTATATTTAATAAGAATCATATGTTTTTCTACGAGAAGCTGGCTACTCGCAAACGAATCAAATAAATGGTTTTATTTGCAAAAAGCGAACAAAAAGCTGAATCTCGACCGGCCATAACGGGCAACATGCTCAGTGATCGATGGTTTATAAGTATAATATGGTTATAACTACAGCATAAACATGTTGCCGTATTATTCTCGTTTTTTATTTGCCCTCACGGCAATGAACGCGATTGAAAAAAATGCAAATTTAATCATCCGGCGGTAGTTCCTTTAAAACTCATAAAAGAGTCTTTCGACATCGGGGCGCTTATATATTCCACGTGCATCAAAATGAAAATGATAATGAATTTTTCTTTTTGCCTACGCCATTTCCGATGACTTAAATGTGCACATTTCGATTTTTTGTTTGCTCACCTCCCTCGAATTTCTTACTATATTCATATATAGAATTTAATTTATTCTCATTGTGAAAAGTTTTCATTACAATTATTTTGGCGATTTACTGTATTACAATCGATTTTTTGCTTTGAAAAATGTTGTGACAATAAAAATATTCAACTCCCAACCGGGTTCCACGGGGGTTGCGCGAGCTATATCAAGGGGTTCGCGAAAATTCGCAAAAGGTACAACTTTAAATTAGTTTATAACACAAAGGTTTACGGAGTAAAGAATTTTTAAGTTTAAGATTTTTTTATACCAGTGGAACCCAGTAATCAGTAATGAATTTTACCGCCTACTACGCACTAGGTGTACATTTTTTTCTATTAAAACATTTAAAATTTGCACGATTTCGCTATAATTACAGTACAGTAATGATTTATTGATATACCTACTATGTAATGTTATGTGTATGTTTATCAGTCTGGCCATTAACTTTGGAGATAATATAGGTAGGTAGGTACCTAAAATCACTGAAAATCAACGAATTGCAAATAAACGGCGTTACTACACTGCAAACTTTGCGATTAGAAATATAATAAGTAGTAACAGACGGGATTTTTAGACTACATGACTTAGTTTTCCCTTTATCATCCTTAAACGTTTCTACACCCGTTATGCAGGCGTATACCATGACATAACTAACGATAGGTGCCCTCCAAAGTTGTGCTGACAGTGTCCCAAGAGAAACTTCATATCACCTTGATTAGCGTGCACTAGAGTGTGCGTAATTCCTTCTTTGCTATAGTAAATTTAGGTCGATTCTCGATGGGAAAAGACCTTCTCGCTTGCCGTAAAATGGCGCAAACTTATTGAAAGCTGAGAAATTTTCCCTCGTAGATACCAAATCATAATGGTCGGCAACTGAGGGTCGGACCGACTTGAGAAGCTCTTCTCTTTTAACCGACATAATATGGATACACATCCAGAGGATGTAATCGGCATCATGCAATTCGCCACATAAGCATGGCGGAGATTTTATTAAACAAAGCTATAATTGTTCAATTCTCAAATTTGGATTATAATATGTCTCGAACAGGTAGGACTTCTTCGAGATTCTAGAAAATATCAGAAAATATCCCAAGGGGAACCCCAAGCCACACAAAGAAGGTTGGGAAATACTGGACTAATATACATATAGAATCCTAGTTTGGATAAATATTTGACCTGCCCACAATTTCTGCGAAGGTACCTTGAATTCAGATAGCGACCAAAAAGGCAAACATTAAGAATATTACGTACTAAATAGAACCTACCCATGTCTCGACAACATGTCAAAACGTATGCATTATAATATATAACTGTAAGACTTTTTTTTGATAATATTTTAAGAATTTTCACGGAACCTCTAACACGACTTGCTGAACCATATGGTTCTGCGGAACACTGGATGGGAATCACTGCTCTCATCGGTTATTATAGGAATACAAATTATTAAATTATACCAAGTATAAACAATACAGATTAAACTCTCACATCATTATATAACCAAATCTGGTCGGCGGCTCTCGTGGTGCAGTGCGTAAGGCGCTTGCCTTCCACCCGAGAGTTCCTGGGTTCGATCCCGGTCAGGACACACAATATTTATGTGTTTTTCTCAATGCCTGGGTGTTTGTGATTGTTCAAAATTACTAACAATCACCTTGTACGAAAAAGCAAGGAAATGGTTGTTAATAATTCTAAAAAAAATAAACCAAATCTAGTCCTACTAGTAAATTCTCAGTGTTGTCTCATTAATTGCCACCATTCGATTAACAATAAAAATAATGTGATAATTGTGCTGAGATCTGCGAAAGTCCATAGCTTCATTTAATCAATTAGATTCTTTTATATATCGCATAAGTATCTTATTTTTTTTTTATATGGCAACCATATATGTGTCTCCGTCACGTCAATTTTTAATATCTCCGATCGACTTTTAATTGTCTATCAAGCTTAAGCGAGGATTACCAGTATTTTAGCTTCCTGAAAGTTAACCTCATTATCACACTCAATATTTCACAGTCCTGTTTTGACAGTGTAAACAGTAATGCGTTGATTATAAAACGAGATTGTTTTTTGTTCCTATGTTAGTAAGTACTTAAATTTTGATTGCTACAAAATCGGACGAGTACGAAAAAATAACGGTACATTTTAACAATGTCTACTTAAAATTAATACGCAACGCGGCTTTCAATTACGTATTCAAAATAATTAATTAAATTTTCCTACAATAATTTATCAGGCGAACATGCATAGAAACAACGCAACACCTCTCTCGAGTCTTAAATTTTACTCCCGTGATAATGGATAACCTGGCGTACAGCTATTGTTATGTAAATAAATATCAAGTCAGTGAAATTTATTTTGCTCGTATAACGTATGTTAATTGTTGTGAATAGTTCTTTCAAATTGATTGCATTCTAGCTACATGTACATCAACATAATTTAATTTTACTATCACACTAAAATTAAAAGGGGAAAAGTGGTATGAAGAGAACACTTTTTTCTATAAGTTGTGAAAAAGTAAATTGAATATAATAAATAATTTAGCTTCTATAATGTAAGTGTTTCAAAAGTTTTTATAAAGGTATTCACCAGTTAAGTTACCATGCATTTATAAATATGTTAATTTTGGCATTTAAAGAAAGAAGTTATGGGGATGGGAAATAAAAAAAAATGTAGCCTTTCATCATTAAAACCACTGTCCCTTATAATATTTTCGATACAAAAAGTAACATTGATTGTTGCACCAAAATACATATAAGACCTACTATATATTCACATAAAATATATAATACTATATGAATATAAAAGCCGATCGCCAAATAGTAGCTCAATTTAGAAAGCGCTTCAGTGAGTATGAACATAATGCTTACGGGCCCTTTTAATTAATTTTGTAATTAACGTGTTAATTTGCATTTGAAAAGTAATTAGCAAAAACATTTTGTGCGCCCCGTAAGCTATGGGTTAAAAATACCAATGGTTAAAATTTGTCGTAATTAAGTATGACTCCTTTAGCATAGTATACTATGTGCGTGGGCGCGATACCCAAGAGATGCAGGTACGATTTCTGCGGGGTGTCATATTTTTTTCAAAGGATTTTTTCTATTGGTTATAATATATTTTATCAGAAGTTCAATAATACTATACATTTAATTACATATAGGTACCTACCAGAAATTAAAAAAAATCAAAACAGTATTTTAACTTTCAAAAACATAAAACATGTGTAGTATTTTAAAACGTGCATCAACTCTACCAAACTGCACGTCAATTAATAACTGATGTCTTATAAAAAATATTTTGGGCTGAGAATTTGAAGAGTATTTATTTTATAGCGTGTGGCATCATTCAATACGTGTCCATTACATACCACTTTTCTCCTAGTTACTTGGAATTAAAATAAAACAAAATTATAATTATTACCATTAGTAATTGTGGAATTATTTATTTTTTATGAATAGGAAAACACCGAGAGATTCTGCATACTTACCATCAAAACTATAAAAGTACAGTAGGTAGATACAACCAATAGTACAATTATACATTATCGAGTAGGTAATAACGAGAGGAGAGATGAATATAGATATTACGTGACAGATCAAAAATTAAATATCGGTACTTGAAATCCAATGTAACTCGTCTAAAAGTAACACATTCGGGAAAGCATAATTTAAAATTTTCATCCGCTTAATGTCTATGAACTTTGGAAATTTCAGGTTTATATTATGAATGTGGTCATAATGTGAATTACCATCGAAATATATTATGATAATTTAAGTAGGTATAAAATATATAATAAACTATTTTTTTATTTAACGAATAATTCACAAGATCTAAGAATGTAACATTTAGAACCACTAGTTAAGTCCGTCGTTATTAGGCAGGTTACATATAGCTTAGTTGTCAGAGCACATGGAAATCCCAGGAGGCGCAAGTTCGAATCCTGCTGGATGTTGTGTTTTTAGTGGTTATATATTTCTCAGTATTTTCAAATTATATGTGTACCTACAGAATATATATTTCAATCATTAAAAAAACGGACTAAAATTACAGAAATAATAATTAGCGGTAATACAATATTCAGTTTGAATAATGGACAAACTATGGGAACTATTAAGATAATTGTCTGCTTACTTGTATTTCTTAAATTGTAATTTTTAATTAATAATGACAACATAACGATATGTAGGTACATGGCCATTGGGATAGTATTGTTGTTTAATTTAATAAAACGCAATTTTTTATAGTACTTATTCCATTTTTATTAAAAGTGGAATAAGTACTACAAAAAATTGCGTTTTATCAAATTAAACAACAATACAATACAGTTCCACCATGAATTGACAGTTAACAAAATAAAATAAATTGGGATAGTGCTTAACATTTTCATTTATATACTTATTAGTATTACAATTAAAATAAACTAGCATGGATATTTTGAAACTATAAATGCGAAAGAGATACTGATTATACTTAAATGTCCAGCACATGCTCAAAAACCAATTAGAACTTTAAAAAAATCCTGGTTTATTTGTCTCGTTCATTACTTTTAATAAGCTGACTTTTCCTAGAATCGGTGTCACAAAATGTTAACTTTTTCTTACATTTTATTGAATATGGGAGTGAGCAGGTATTTCAGAGAATGACCGATGGCAGCTGGATGAGCTTGCATGGCATGACAAAAGTTCCCATGAGATTTAGAAACCAAGAAATCAAGAAAAACAAACTGAACCAATAAAAGAAACACCTTGCAGTATAAAAAAATCAGTAGGCATAGAATTTATTTTATACGGGTTGGATAATTATATAGGTAGGTACCTACAAATCCAGCGGTGTTTACGAAAAACATGTTGAGACAAATAAACTTATGAAAAAAAGAAATAATGCTTAATATAATACTTACATCCGAGTTTTTCTATATAATTCTGAAAAAAATATAATAAATTATTACGAATGACGTGTGTTTACCAAAGAATGCTACATTCTGAAATCATGTGTAATATTTATTGCATAAAAAGATAGTAATATACCTATTAGAAATAGTAAATTCTGTAAAAAAAAATGTATTTACATACGATGTATGTAAATGTATGATATATTGGCACATATACATGCCAGATCGTTGTTATATATAAGTCATAATATGTTACTTTAGCTAAAAAAATGAAGTTATGTTTTTATAAATGGTCCGAAATAGCTGTTAGAATTGTTTCAAAGTACATATTGCATTCAATTTTTTATAGTGTGTAATTTTTTCGTGGTAAGTATGTATCTAAACTCTAAAGTAAGACTAACAGTCAGTGTGGTGACTTATACATAACAACGATCTGTAGGTACACGCAGGGCTCGAAATAGACCGGAACGCACCGGAGCGCCGTTCCTGTTCGTGACATTCTAAAAGATACCGTTCCGGCTCGTGGATTCTTTGAAAATTGCGTTCCGTCTCATGTTATTGAGATAATATTGCATGTAGATATGTAGTTTTCAAAGTTGTAAGAACTGATTCGTGGGAAAAAAATTCGCCTGCGGCGCTGACAAAATGTATATATTATTTTAGTCCTACAGGGTCTATAATATAGGCTGTTCGGACTTCAGATGTGTTTAAAAAAGGCCTAATGGGGCGGGGCTACAGGTCCAGGACCTTAAATTAGTAGGTCTCCGGAACCTGAAAAATAATTTGAAATCACAAAAGAACCTTGCAGCGAAGGAATACACAAATGTACGAGCTTCTAGAATTTTGAAGATAAGAGCCCAATTCTAAGAAAATTGACGAAAAATAAGTGATTTTGCAAAAATTAGTAGTGTACCCATTTTAAAAAAAACTACATTTTAATGTTGTATTGGGGGAGGGGGTTATGTGTATTAGCGCAGAGCCCCTTCAAATATAAATGAAACCCTGATTATTAGGCATATCGCCCTTATGATATCCGAAAAATATTTAACACAATTTGATATTTTTGAATGATTATTCAGCGCTCCGGTTCGTAAGATTTTCTATTTCGAGCACTGGGTACACGTTGTATATTAAGTACCCATACATCGTACAATCCATGAAATTGGGCCACTTTAGATGGCTGGGTCGCTTAGGATCGCTACTTACATAGGCTGAACAAGCCATAAAGATTTTGACATTCAGGAAGTCAGGAAGCAAACGAAAACTTGGTCGACATCGTACAAGATGAATCCAATAAACCTACGAATAATTCTCCTTTTTTATAATTCATATAACAGTCATTTTGAAACATTTGGCAGCTATATTCCTTATAGGTGGTTATAATACAATATTAGTATATTTATTCCATATTTTTGCTGACAATGTTTTTAAATAGCTCTTAGAAAATAGTAGGTACATACTACTGTCAGTCTTATTCTCTTTCCCCCTTATAGTAGATTACGGGAACTCATCGATTTTTTGTTGTTGTTGAATATATGGTTTCAATTTAATTAGTCGTGTAAGTAATTTTAGAAAATATAAAATTCATATCAATTACCTATAATTGAAATTTACCTAGGGGGTCCCACAGTTGGCTAGAGTAATGGAACTGAATAATAATTAACACCACCACTAGACAAAGAAGCGTTCAACTGGCCGCGTCATTAATCTATCACTGAAATATCGCGGCATTTGAACCATATATTTGTCACTAATCACGATACAACAAATCAACTTGTAATGTAGAAAGGGTTAATTAATTTCGGTCGGGGAGAAAATTTCCCCCATAGAAACTGTAGTGGTCGTGACTACAAATTTCTGTTAGATAAATGTGTAATCAGACAGAGTTATTGGTACAATATAGAGCTAGGTAATGGGTACAGTAAATTAAGTGATTTTGTGTATTAATTTACTTGGTGTATTTAATAGTGCAATATCTGTCATGTGTGCTTTCATTTTACCGATGTTAGATTAAATGTTTTTATCCACGTTTATTATAAAACGTTATTATAGATATTATATACCTATGTTATTTGATACCTATTCTCTTAACTTGATATTATTAATTGTAAGATTATTTGATAATTTCAAAAGCAGTTATGGAACATATTGAATTTTGTACTAGTTTTGTAATTTTCAATGTAATATTAATATGGATTAGTCCTACGTAGGTACATATATTTTTTTTTCGATAACGGTTTTGTTTCGCAGGGTTGATGATATACATTCTACTGGACGAAAATACTGGACGAAAATACTAGATCAATATTATCATGTGTTTTGGAAATACACGTGCTGTTGGATTTGACGTACGTAGAGTAGTAGATTTTACAATTAATGGGTATACGCTTGTGGACTTATAATTCACGAATATAACTGTCTGATGAACATTTTCAAAAATTAACTCCATTAATTCCCAATACGTTATCATTGTTCCCAGAATGGACGATTTTACCACATACTACAACCTTTAAGTGTAGTATTTTTATTGTTTATATGATACTAATGATCTATTATTAGGTTTTGACGATTTATATACGCTTATCGAAACACTTCAACTATTCATAATTTGTTTGTTATAATTTTTTATTGTGATCAAAAATATTTAGGGTCGATATGATCTAAATTTGAATAAAAAAAGATAGCATACTTTTGTTGCTGATGATGCAACAGTTGACATTAATTAAGGCTATATTCATACAAATGCAGAGCTTTCGCTGTTCACTTGCCACTGTGTATCATTTGACCTTTGTTACTATAGTCCCGTGTTCGACTCTCTGCCAAAGCTCCGAGCGCGTTGTAACTATCTGCATTTAACATTTATTCGTGCATTTCAATTACTCGGCTGTATGATTTTAATGTCAGATAAGATAACTTGGAAGTAAATTATTGCCAACCGGCCGGCTGATTATCCCGGGGAGTATATTTGTCCAAGAACAGTTTGCCAGTGGTAATTGAATGCGCAATGCTATCGTTAGATCATTATTTGATATCTTCGCTGAATCATTTGTATTTACTTTCTATAGTCATAAAAGCGTAATTTGTGCAACAACGCCAGTACTAAATTTAATAATACGGCGCTTCAATGTACCTACATATCAAGATAATACAATATTATATCAATTTGAAATATATTACTGTGGACCAAATTATTAAACTGAACGCTACAGACACCGAAGCACTTCACTTGAAATTGTGTCAACCAGTTCGTCATCACACAATACTGATTGGTATGAAAATTTAATTTTAACTAAGAAACGAAATCGATCGTGTGCTATTGCGGAAATCACCTGACTTGGACAATTTAACCAGTACAAGGTATTATATAGAAGAAGCAAGAAAATCATTAAAAAAAAAACCATCTAGCAGTCCAGTGCGCCTAAATGGATGAATCTATTTACAAAATGAAATTATTACCACACTAAATCAAACTAAACATCACTAGCTTGATGATGAGTACCTCCGCTACACGGAAGTACCTACATTGGAACATGTATATGTCTGATGGCAATTGAAGACACGTCATATTTACATTGCAATGTACTTCCATGTAGCGGAGGTACTCAGCATTTACCCACTAACCAAATATTTTTTTTTAAATTTGATTTTTTTACCCAGTCTCCCAAAAGGTTACCAACCACTGATGTAGATAGATAGTGTTTGTTACTTTTTAAAATTAAATTAAACCCTAACTCCAAGTCATATTAGATAATAGTGAAAAAATATTCATTTATTTATTAAATATCTAAAATTATGCCACTAAACCATACACAATTTTAGATAGGTATTTTATAAATAGAAGAATATTTTTTATCGTAAATTTGTTAAGTCTTCACTTATTAATGTATATTTTAACGTATATTTGTCTTACCAAGGTTTAAAATATTAATTAATAAGTTAAGAAATGCAGATTAGCAATAAAATATAAAATATTTGTCGGAAGTTGGAGTCGAACCCACGCAAAAAGAAATTAAATTCATGACTCCCAATAAAAGTAGTGTAGTATTTGCAGTGAAACAATCACAGAAACACTAGGGCTTTGAGAAAATGTATCCTCATCGGAAATCGAATCCAGAGCCCCTAGGTAAGACTTAAGTGCCTTATGTATTGGATTACGAGGGCCACGGGTACCTATGTAGGTACATAATAACGCCAACAATAATTAGTCTTGGAATATAATGCTCTCCAGTTATATTCTGAACTATTGGTAATAAATGATGATATATCTCAATGGAGTGATATTTCGAGCAAACAGTGGCCAGTGCAAGGCGCTGAAATGACCCACGACGTCCCACCCTTGGCGCCTCGCAACAGTGAAGCCCCATCGTTATCGACCGACATGCTCGTCTGTCGTCTTTTATATTAAAATGCAGTGCGATATTACTTTGCGTAGAGTCGCTATAGAGATTTTTTATTTTCATATGAAACTTTTCGATTAAGTAACATTTATATATTTTTGGATTCATTTTAAGAATTCATAATCAAAATAGACCGATATTATAATAATTAAGTACTTATATGTACATTATAATATATTATATAGAAACATGTATTTTTATTTATGATCAGCAAACGCTATAATTAAGTATCCGATAATAGCACTCAAAATGGAAAATTTTACGAAAATATTAAAATATGTTCGATTTATCTGTTATATACGTTTCGTATTAAACTTTAAAAAATATGTAATGTTTAAAAGTTACGAACCAGAAAGCAATTTATAAATTTCCCACAAAGCGGAGCTGTGTTCCAGTCCACTCCGTTCCATTACGAGCTCTGTTCTGTAATTTATACAAAATTAACAAATAAATGACTTCAAATTTGTCTTCAACTTGAGATATAAAATATTTAATTAATGATGTAGTAGGTATATATAAATAAAAATCATTCACGTGGAATTGGTTAATGAGAAACGTGCCTGTTTTCAAAATGTACAGAAAAAACACTCAACACAGATCATATTATTATATTATAATCATTTTACTTTTCAAACTCACTCACTTGTCGCCCAACATACCGAGGTGGGTCCTGGCCTACACAAGTCGACGTCTCTATTAATCCTCCGCAATCCTTCTCCAATCCAGAGTTCTGATCGTTCCTCCATGCTACCCAACCATCGTAACTAGGATATCTCAACATTGCTCAGGCCAGACTTTGGTTTCTTACGGCGAGCAAGAAGGTCTTCTCTCATCGAGAATTGACTGTAATTTACTACAATATAGCATAGCAGGAATCACGCACACTCTAGTGAACGCCAACTAAGGTCTTGGGAAGTTGCTCCTGGGACACTCTCAGTACAGCGTTGAATGTTCGTTACGCCACGGCACATGCATACGTAACGGGTGTGGAAACGCGGCTAGTTGGCCAAGTCCATTCGTTGAACATACCATATTTATCGAAAAAAAATATGATTTGGATCTTGTTTGGTTCCTTAAATTCGTAGTTGTAACGTGCATCATATACTTACTACTTAATTAAATAATTGTTTTTAAAGGTTTTTTCTGGTGGTTATAATATTTCTCTGATGTGTTTTCAAATAATGAATGTCCAATAGAAGAATGTTACATTCGTTGAATGAAAAAAATAGTTTTGTTAATAAATATAATAGATTAAAAAGGTAAATGGATTAAAATAATATTATATTGATATTCACAATAATAAAAATTAACATTAACCCATCGAGTATATTGATGATTAAAATAATTTATTAAATATATTATTGTTCTATTGTTTAATTAATTGTCCAATTCAGTCGATTGTACAAAATTTTTGTCCACATAATGGTAACATTTACGAATGAATAGAGTCATATAGATAGTATACTTATAATATTAAGATGTTTTTATTTTTAGGGGTAATTCGCAAAACAACTTCTCCTAATTTTGTAAAAACGAATGGTAATATACCTACCCTTCTTATAAAATACATATTAAGAGTTTTTTGTTAAAAGTTTTTGGTCAATGTGATGAACCAGGTTTACAGAAGAAACAGAAGAAACCTAATGCATATGTATATTCCATTCTACATTATCGTTGGGCGGATGTCGAGGGTGAAAAATACCAAAAAAATAATAAGAGAAATTAAAACACAAAATTGGCGCACTTTGGCTGTTGGCCACATCGCGCCGCATCCCTATAAATATCAACTTCCGTAACTTATCATTCGAATGAAGACCTCTTATAAACGAGGCTGAAATAGAAGAAGAACGTCCTGGTGCAAGAACTTCGGTGACAGATTTGAGCTCAGCCCTCCATTATTATTAAGAGCAGTAACAGTGGCGAAGACCCCATACTAGGCGATTATTTAATTAATTGCATATTGACTTATTTATATAATCACTTGATTATATTATATTCAAATAATAAAATTATTTATTTTGCCAACGAGGGATGCCGTATGTGTAGCAATGTATTACACAGATAATTACAAAACAATCTGTAAAGGTTTTAAAAAAATATACCACAGCGTGCCATCTGTCTTGACGTAAATAAAGGTCGGATTATGTTTCAAATAATTTTAATTTTTTTCATATGGACTTTACGTCACGTAGCCCCGCCCAGTCTATCGAATTGTATGAACTAATGTAAGCTCCGATCGCAGAGCCTAAAACTAAATAATTAATAATTAAGTAATTTAAAAAATAATTTCTATGGTGTTTAATCAAATATTTATAAATATAGACTGTTTTTAAAAATAAATCTAATGATTTTTGATGTGTATAAATGTTTTGAAAAAATACTTAAGTACTTAATTTAAACTGATCGCTTAATTTTATGTCTTCAGTGAATTTTTGGAAGTTTCATTAAATTAGTGTGTCATTGTCATTAGTGTGTACCTATTCATTAGTAGTAATATCGTATTATCTTCTTATTTCTCGTAAGTATACTTGACAAGTGTGCTCTTTTTATCAGATCTCCACAGCCTATCTCTTTTCAAAAGTCACCCTTCGCCACTGAGAGACGAGGAGAAAATGGACGAAGTCATTGCCGACGTCCCATAATGGATATGACATTAAAAGAAGAACAATATGAATATATGGCACACTCCGTCTTAGCGTATTATATGATAAGTATTGTCAATAATAATTTGAAGTTTCAATAGTAAAAATTTTAGACCTGTATAATCATATCATTATTATCGACAATGGCAAGGTGCGAATCCACCTTACGCACGTCTTCGAGTGTGAACTCAAAGATCGCAGTAGACAGCTAGTGGCTTTTAATAACATGTTCACCCACAGGTTAAGTGGGTAGCGACCTCCCCCTGGGCGAGAGGACGGTACAACTTCGATATCGGCCGGTTGTTAGCAGCAATCGAGAGTGAGACGGAACATGCAACAGCTTTATTTTATAAATATATTTATAAATACGACACTAAAAAGTAGAGAAATCGTTTAACACCACTAAACATTTTTTTATAGTATTCTTATTTACTAGAAAAAAATCCCAGATAGCAGTGCCACCTATCTAAATTCTTGCTGATTCGCACAATAATACATACTATTTTTTATATAAAGCAATATAGGTTAACAATATTCATACCTAAATGACACGTTATTTTAATAATAATATAAAACAGTACGTGGGTTAAGAAGCATGTTGGAGCGAAAGGCATATACATGCAGCGCGAATGAGAGAAATTTTATGTGGATGTTATATTTATGCGAACGCGCAACAAAGATGCAATATCTTTCGGATGAAAATTTACGTGCGTTAGTTATAGAAAGTTTATGCGTTACAGACATACAGATAAATTAATACAAATATAAATAATCTAATAGTGTTTACAATATACTTACATGGGTATTCACTGATTCAGCTATGCACTAATAATTACAACTGGCTCAAATTTACATGTTGCAATACTTATAATAGGTACTATGTTTTTGGACCCAGCATATGAAACAAATACATTTAAAAAATCGATAACTACCGATTATCCAGATCATCTTAAATATATATATGTATACATATTACGATACATCCACAATGTGATTCTACAATATACTAAGTTTCGTTTTTGAACGCTAAGAATCTTTTTTCTTTAACTTTTATTTTCCAAGTATCCCAATTCGTTGATAAAAAATTATCAGATAATCATAAAAAATAAGAGATTAAAAACTCATTCTAAATAGTTTCCTCATATTTACAGATCTGGACAGAAAAATATCGGCGTAAAGTGAAACGGCTGTATTCGCAACAATTTAGGATTCATTTATAAGTATATAACATTACATTTTAATCGTGAATAAAATAAAAATTTACATAACATTGCTACGGTAGATAAAATGTAAGATATAAGATATTCAATATAAATATAAGTAATATAAAAGGAACAGACAATAAGAAAACTGGAGATGTTGAGATGTAGGTAGCTGTATCGGCGCACCATGAATATATTTTGAACTGATCACATTACCAATGAGGAGCTTTTAAGACAAGCCAATAAGCTTAAAGCTACCATCAAGCGCAAAAAAGCTGCATACTTTGACCATATTTTCCGGAATGAAAAGTATCTGATTCATAATGTAGGGTATTAATAGGGCAGCAGAAGCGTAGATAGAAAGAGGTTCTCTAAGGCGTTGTGGATCTGATGTGACGACTAACCCAGGATATGGAGGTGTACTGCAAGTTAAGTATGTCGCCAATCTTCGATAGAAGACGGCAGCAAACGAAAAAGATTAAAATATGCTTTAATGTATATTAAAATTTATATATTATATTATAAAAATTTAAATTTTACGCTACTACAGTTTTATTTAAGAGTACCGCAGCTCTGAGGGCTGTGCGTTGAAACTAAGTAGCCTAATGTATCGGCAGCCAGCACTTGTTGTCCCTCCTTCGCCCTCCCTCGGCCCTCACATCATGAAGAGACCACCGACCAAGGTCTGCATCACCAGGACGATTTCTTCCGTAACATTCATAAGCTGTTAACGAGATCTTTTGATTCTCACGCCTTGGATAGAGCCACGAGTTCATTAAATTATTACATTTGTAAAAATAAATTTACCAAAATTACATATTCAAATTTATTTCACGTTTAGTCATTAAATTTGTTGTATATTCATGATATCGTATGGAAAATACACAAAAATAGCTATAGAGGTATTCATTCGTATTTAGGTACAAATTTGAATAAAACTTTTATATTATAATATTATAAACTCTTTTATTTAAATTATTTTTACGACCCGGATTTTGCCTTTCGGCATCTTCAAGCACTGTGCAAACGAAAAACCATTCAATCAGGAAAGTACAAAACTTAAATCAATTCGAATTGAATCAAGTACCTAAATACCCTCAGTCGATAGTATACCTATATCAATGTATAATATGTACCTACATATTACCAATTTAGTGTGAAAATATTATCTTCTGATTTTAAAATAACCTAATTTTATAAAATTGACTTATTTTTAAATCTTTGGTAGTATTTTGAAACCTAGATACTGTTGACATGATTCAGTATACGTATATTTAATCAAATAGCTTCGGATATTGATTTATTCCACTTACGTGAGAGATAGTTTAGGTGGATGTTGCTTTATAAGTTTATACGATAGGGTATACTAAGTAGCTTTTTTGTTCAATCGGTGTGCTTTCTTGTATTTTTTTACTAATATTACCCTTTATTTTTATTTAAATATTGTTAACACTAATTTTTTTATCTCATGTCGTGAACATTTTAAATTTGTTATTTTCCATGTTCATTATATTATGTAAAATAAATAAATTTGAATTTGAAAAAGTGTTTATAGTTTAAGAATGCAGCAAGTAGTTAATTTATTTCTGAGCAATTTAATTGAGTAATTATTATTAATATTTGATGGAAATAATAATATGTATGCAAATTAAATAAATATTTTTTAAGCTTTGATTTAAATTAGATAAGTTCACACGATATTGAAATCGGTTATTATATAAAACTGAAATCATATAAATATAGATAATAATTATCATTTTATGATGACAAATTTAAATATTAAAACATATAATGATTATTTATTGCGTCCGCATTAATATTTAAAAAATGTTTTGAATACGTTGATTTACAACGTATACGTAATACAGGATTTATGACAGTCACAGTTCATAAGTATAATATTTTTATTATAGAAACATCACTCGGACAGCCACATAATAAAGGATGTAAAATCCCACTTTATTAACTCGAATGCTGGAATTTTATTATGATATCATTATAATAAAATATTTATCACGGTCAATGTAGGTGTATGGAAAGAAAACACTTCGAATTTAATAGTTTTATTATAGCCTGATTTATCTAAATATTGAAACATATTTCACCAGAATATCTCATAGGGTTTCTATACTAAAATGTTACTAATTGACAGGTGATATTCTCTTCATATCTCGGCATGAAGTTGAGAATGGCTAGCTTATACTTTTTAAAATGGACAGTGGTGTCGGTATAATATTATAAAATATACTTTTATAACATAAAAATTTTCACAAAATTAAAAAATATACTATCTGTTAAAAACTCGTATTCTCATCCTTTATGCAATGAAAACGTTTGAATTTTAATTTAACAGTGTGTTGTCTGTACCATTGACTCTTATTTTATTATGAAAACGGCGAATCAATTTGTAATAATACAATTAATTTTCTAAACTTGCTAACAATTAAATCTGTAATATGAATAATTGAAATATATTTATTTCGTATAAGCTAACCACCTATCTACTTTTTATATTTTTGAATTTTAATAATTTTGTTATTTTTATTGATAGGATTAAATTAAATTTTACAACTTCTGCTTTTTCTTTGGTTTTTTTTATTATCCACGTATATCGAGTTGATTATATTATTCGAGGCTCTAAGTTTAGTATATAATCTTATTTTTAAATTAGCATCTTTGATAATAGCTGCAATTAAAAAAAAAACTTAAAATCATTTGTGAATTCTGTACTTATTTAATAGGTATCAGCTACATTTTTTGTATCGTTTATGCATTAGGTACCTACCTAGATTTTGTTATTCGATATTGAGGGTTATTTATAATTTGTGATATTAGTTTTTATACGCCTATGTGTTTAATCGAATAGTTAGTTAGGTAGTACTCTTTCTTAAAAACTCCCATAAATTGTCGGATGCGCGTTTGTCCACCGAGATGCAAGATCTAACACATTCAATCCACACAATCCATAAGGAGTAGAACGGTTAAGTCATTACTTGATAAAAGGATTAAAACAATACCTCCACAAATTATTGTTCACATATTCGTAAGAAATAAAATTTTATTACTGAAAACGGGGAATAAAGATAATTTATTATGCAGATGAAGTGATAAACTACTACTGTCTTTATGTTGATATTTGTATTTAAACATAGCAGCTGAGACATTACAGATCAGCAATGGTAGAGTGCCCAAAACCGTGGGAGCAGGATCAAAATCTGCGCCTGGCAAAAATCACATGTTGACTTTTAAATATATGTCTGACATACACCAACGACTCAATAGGTTTGGCAAATATCTAACAATCCTTCCTCATAAAATTTCACCTAATTGGAAGAAATCGAGACGAGAAAAAAAGAGACGATGGATCTGTCACGTTTCAATAATATTTGAAATATTGAATCTATTTGATTTTGATTAATTAAATAATATTATGTGATTTTCTACTAGAAAGGCAAGAAGGCAATATATTATTAAAAAAATAATATCTAACCAAACCTAACCACAGTTAAATAATTGACTGGATTATAGTCTCCAATATGTATTTATTAAAATTAGCTCAGTAGCACTTCAAGTGTGAATCCAGCCTAGACGATAATAATCTTTTATTGTACCATTAGTATTCATGTCAGCACCTCTGATGATTTTAATGTAAGTAAGTGTAATATAATTTTAAGTGTGTTTGCCAAAATGACAATTTACAACATTATACAAGAAAAATTAACAGTTTTATTGGTTTCGTTGTATTATTTATAATTATATATTTTGATAACGATCAGTGGCGGATTCGGTGAGTTAGATACCTGAGGTTCTGAGACTGAGTTTAAGGCCTCACATAGTAAAATATCAAATAAAAACCGCCAATTCCATCTACCAACGTATATAGTAAAAATATCAATGCATCTCTATCTTAGAACGCACATAATATCTTGGAACTGTGAATAGTTATTATTGAAGATTATAGCGATGACACATATTTATTTTTTTGCACTAGTAGGTATCTACGTTTTTTTTTTGAGTGATTATATTATTAGCCGCTTTAATGTTAATTTCAGGGGTTTTTTATAGTTTGAGTAATATTATTTATAATCAATTCATGGAAAATAAGATTTTGGTATGGTTTAAGGCGATACATCAGTGAAACGGCAAATAATTTTCAACTATAGGCGCGACGAAATTTTGGACTCGCTGCCATTCGGAGGGAGAACGTCGAGCTGGTAACATGTCAATTTTTTTCGTAACGGCGACGGGAGTATTAATTCTTAAATCGTGTAAAGATGACTAAAAACGTTACCCATTTACTTTAAAAAGAAAACATGTCAATGAATATATTATTATTGTTAATGATAGAATAATAAACAGAACATTAAATGGACGCAAGTGGGATTTATATGACAAATTATATTTCGTTTGGCATGCGTCATTTGCACCCGCGACCCGTAATCCGCGCATCGCCTAGCCACGATCTTTTTAGACCGTGCTTCAACTGAGGTATAGCCTTAATAATTGTATATATTAATGACTTGTTTGAACCGTTTCGAGACCCCATGTTAAATCTTCTGACGAATCGACTGTATTGAAAATCGAAAAAAGAAAATTGCCTTTGTTAACTACAAATAGTTACTTATAATTTTGACACAGAATAACCACTTTAGACGCACATTTGGAACATTGAATGTAATATTATGATACATTCTTGGCGCACTGTGGATTGTTATGAATTATTGATTGATATTGATGATGCAAAAATTAACACCTAATTTGGCTTTGTTCCTTGGAGTGTTAATAAATATCCCTTGAAAGTAAGAGTCCATACTTTCAGAAAAGGAGTGTCCCACTTTATATCTCGGTTGGAGGGGTTTCGGATTAATGACATCTCGTCGATTTATTGCCGTCCTAAATATGTTTTTTGGACGGTCGCTTTTTATACTTTGTTTATTTCCCTCCCCATCGAAATGACTGAAAATATAAATTGGTCAATTTATACGTCCTGTACAATCTCGACTATTATTTTTATAAGAGGCACGATTTTTGTGCGCTTACCCTTCCTGACACGAATGAGACGTCGTATTTTATGGCACTGTTATATTCTTTTTAATGTGTATTATCCAACTATCGATATGTTGATGTAACGTAAATTGATTTCCTTAAATACATTTTAAATAGCCGGGATAAAAAAAAAATATTGAAATACACTATATCCGAGCGTTGCGGTAGTTTTATCTTACTAAAGCGCATCTCGGTTTTGCTAGACAAGAGACAAAATATCAAAATTAAAGTAAATTCTTTTTTAATAAACCATTTCTTTTATTCAACGAATAATTCACAAGAATTTGAGAATGTGGCATTCCATATTATATTGTTCAGTAGACTTAATAGTTAAATATTTGACGAGAGCAGGACGTCAGTTAGTAATTAAGGTAATTAATATTCCTTAATTTAACACACAAAAACCGATAGTTGATAATAACGCAATTTGATAAGCATTTCTTGTATGACTTACTAGTTTAATTTATTGCAATCAGGTAGGAAGCTCGTAGTTATTATTGGTTAATGCATATTGGCGCGATACCAGATACGGATATACGGATTCAAACTCCGACGAGCATCGTATTTTTTTCAAATGTGATTTTTTCTAGTGGGTATCTGAGGTGTTTTCAAGTTATGTATGATACATTCTTTTTTGTTTACGCATTGAGTTGGCGGGGTAAGGACACACTTTCGTTAGATATAAATAATTCTATGCATAAATAATTGGCCACGCAATCTTATGCCTGGTCTACACCGGCAACAAGTCGCGCGACAACTCGTTAAATTTTACGATAATTATCATAATTGCTTAAGAAATTTTACGATAATTATCATGCTTATCGTAAAATTTAACGAGTTGTCGCGCGACTTGTTTTCGGTGTGGACCCGGCATTACGCACGGAAATTTTGACAAACTAGTTCAAAATACTATTAGCAACTCATTACAATTAACAATTACTGTATAATTACACAATAATAACCGTAAATTGATCACTCGGTTTCACAACAAATATGATTGGGTAAATATCGTTTGATAATATAGATTGTAGTGTCTTGCTTGGAATTTGTAATAGATAATTTGTGTTTATATAAAAATAAATATTTTTTCGAGTAGATTTTTTAAAATCTATTCTTGAATAATGCAACAAGATTTATTGAGTTTATTGTTATTAATTTGACTACAACTTCAAGGTTCAAATAGTATCCCATGTATCCAAAACTATGAACTGTAAATTTATTATATTGGGTATTAATGCAATACTTCAAATGATATTCCAGTACCGTATCTACTATCTATATTATAATAATGTAATGATACTTACAAACTTTTAAAAATAGGTAGCATGAATAATATTTATTATATGATGCTTTGTAGGTACTAGTACAAAAAATTATCTGTACGTACATATTAGGTATTATATAAAGAGTCAAAAATAAAGATTACATCTTCCCAAACATATTTAATAAACCAATGTATTGCCTACTATATTTATTTTTCAGATTGTAAATGTATAATTTTTATTAAAATATATGTAAAAGTAAATTTATATTAATTAGATATTGACGATGAGATAAAGATATCTTTAAACTACGTATATACATAATATATAAAATAAATTCTAATGGATTCAAGCTCTGTATTATTCCATTTAAGTCGTTTTTTGCGACCCGGGTTTCCCCTTTCGGCATCTTCAGGCGCCGTGTACACTCACCAAAGGTAAACACACACTGACAACGAACTCTCTTTACGACTTAAATGGAATAGTACAGAGCTTGAATCCATTAGAATTTAAATTCAAATTCCATCAAGTACCTTCAGTCGATAGTATTAATATAATAATATATATATAATATATTGAATTAACATATTATGCATTCACTCTTGTAAATGTCGGGTATTGAACGGAATAAGTATTAATCATTGATATGTAAATACTTATATAAATATTTATACAAAGTTAGTGTTTCCTAAACTTGCAACATGCTGGTACGCGTTTAGATAGACATAGATTTTGAGGATGTACCTATTTGACAAAAATAATGTAGATATTAAACATTTAAACCAGTGAGGACTCGAAATGGACCGGAGCGCACCGGAGCGCCGTTCCTGTTCGTGAAATCAATAAGACTATCGCTCCGTCTCGTGGACAAAATAGTTTGACCGTCTGAACTAGATAATCAATATAAATAGAAAATCAAACACACTTATTTTTATGAAATACATACAAAAATGCCGAGCGCTCCGGTTCGTAAACTTTTCCATTTCGAGCGCTGATTTAAACAAATAATTACTTAACTCGTTTTGTCTCTTCTACATAATATATGTACTGCGACAAAACCATAACATGTTTATACGAAAATAGTATTACTTCATTTCATTTCAAAACATTTTCGTATTGCCACGTCGAGTAGATACTTAAACCATAATTTGGGAAATACTGTAAGACAAGTATAAGATATAATATAACATTATGAATATTGATATCAGAGAACATAATATCGCGTGCATTTTTGTCACACATTACTATGAGTCTTGATAATATGGAGGCATATAGTAGGGGCGCAATAACGTCTAGCGCCAACTCTTATCACAATGCAAAACGTTTGGAGACATATCTCCTAACGTCTGTCACGCTTGGCGTTAACTAATACGCATGTAAAGAGTTCGCATTTGAATCCTGAATCGGGCAGAAGTGTTGGGGGGAAAGACATCTTTATATGGACACGGCAGCATTTTATTACTCGTATGATATGGTAAACAAGGCAGTTTGCTGTAATGCACTGTTATATTCAAGTGTCAATCAATCAATCGCTGTTCGATATACAGGTAAATTATTCCACTAGGTTATACGAGAATATTATCAACATGGCGTCATAACGCTGAAGGCATTCTAAAAATCTGTGGGTTTGTATGTAGGTAGGTACATATTATTTGAAAACACCAGTAAATAGTAAAATATACAATGATTGTGACAGCTCTGGTGGAAGCTTTGTGATCAAGATGAATAATGCATCATTACGTAAGTATTATTATATATATGGTATGTACAGTATCGATAATATTAATATAATCATGAAATGGTTTTCATTAATATTAAAATAAATATATTTAAATAAATGTTTGTGACTAAGATTTGCATATGCAAATTTCGGTACCAAAAATTGTGTTAACTATCGGTCTTTTTATAATATAATATTCACAATTATCCGTAGATACTCGTTTTTTTATCGTAAGTATATATAATAAAAACAATTTTAAAAATACGGAATGGGCAAGGAATGTAATTCATTAAAATGTTCATTAATGGTTTATAAAATCAAAATCATGTATAAAGCTTTCAATAATATTACTAGATGAAGTAAAGTGAATGCTTTGTATTTAATTATGAATATTATGTATTATTATTAGTATTATTACCTAACCGATTTTTTTTTTATTTTTTTTAAACGGTACATGTTCAAACACGCGCGTTAATATAATTTTACTCCCTACTTCAATTATAGTTTGTCAGTTTATGGCTACGGCCGTATGTTGTAGCTTAACCACTGGGGAATGACAAAAGAAATGGCGTATTTCAAAAAAACACTACCTTATTCTTAGGTCAATAATTATTATAAAGCAATCATTATTCATAAGATGTTTATCACACTTGAATGGTCAAAGACATAGCTTATAATAAGTATCTTTAGAATCATCTTCAAATGTGTTAATCTTGCCAATTTTTTGAATAATCAAATGCCTAATTCTTGTCAAATTTGGGATCACAGAGATTATCAATATAATTTTTTATCGTGAATATTTTACAGAAATTATCTCGTAATAAATTATACTAATGGTTTCATAAATGCGTTTAAAAATTAATAAATGTAAAAAATCTTAACACCACTGCACAGTTATGTACCGAAATATGACTATATTCTAAAACATTAGAGCGAGAAGTTTAAAAGAATACTATTTTATGTAACAAAAATACTTTATGCAGTCATCAAATGTTTAAAATAACTATAAAAGATAATAGGGCTTCAAAATTATATAAATAGATTATCTACAACGTTTAAGGAGTGTCCATGATCATGGTTTGAAAATACAATAAAAACTCAATTTTGACCTTCGACGAGCATGTCCCCCCTTAAGCTAATATTTCATTTGTTAGCTAAATCATGTTTAAGATAAATACATTTTGAATATCGAACAACAATTATTATTATTAACGTTATATAAATAGCGTTACAGCCTACAGCTTTTAAGTGTGAGTGCAGTGCTGTCATCTCTACTACAGAAATTCAAAGTTTGAAAAATTCAAATTAAACACTATAAAATAAAAAATAATGCGTTTTTATAAATATCTTTATCATCAAATGTAGTTCAATAGATTCTATCGCCCATAATGGCAGACGTAACGGTTCATTTGATAATATCGTGAGTCCCGGATTCGAATCCCAGGTCTGCAAATTCACATGTTATTTTTAAATATCTGTTTGGACTGGGAGGTATGTATCTAATTATTGGTTGAGCATGTGGTTATCGTCCATTTCTCGTAAAACAAAAAAATGTTATCAAACTTTCACTGTGTAAGGGGCCATACAATCCTCTTAGGATTGACATGGTGATGTATTTTTAATTTAATTTTTTTTTCATTTTTCAGAGAGTAAAAATATGTTTATTTTGAAATCCTTTTGTATTGATGTCGAATCGAACTTAGTCATTGTGATTATACAAAAACTACATCATACTACTACAGTAAAATGAGTATAAAAATAAAAAATATATCGTGATAAACATGGCATACTTTCATATGAAATCTATGACATATTCAATGCAAATGACATACGTGCAATTGCTGCTTAATGGGAATTTTAATGGACGAATTCTTTGAATAAGCTAACTTTCTGTAATACTTTACACACTATTTTATTGTGTTTACTGTTGTAACTAAGTAGTGTATTCAATACATGATGCGCCTAGAAATCTATAATAGGTATACTAATATTAGATTCAGAATATTTTACATTCCATACACTCCTACTAAACACAATGAATATGTAAAAGCAATGTTTATGATTATTTTATTTACAATTTAAGCTTAAATAACCGGGAAATAAACGAATCTTTCATTAAATACCTACAGTAGGTTCGACGTTTCGTTTTCATTATCAAAAATTATCAAAGTTATAGGAAAATAAGATCACTTTGATTCACCACAAATAACATTAAATTCAATAAATAATTTGAATTAGCATTGAATAATCTTTCTATTGATCCATTCATAATTAAAGCAGCAGCATGTGGATAGATTTTCACCATATGGCATCCTTAGAAAAGGGGAAATGAAAAAACTATCCCCACGGTTGGTGCCCTGGTTTTTAAAGTCTCATTTGAAGAGAAATAAGCTTAAGCTGATACTGAGGCTAATAACAGGACACACAATGGGTAAAATATTTGATGTCCTCATGGGAAGAAGCGATTCGCAGGTCTGCGATGAATGTGATGTTTTGGAGGAACTTGTACCTACATATAGCAGTACAATGCCCTAAATATGAACGACATATATTACAGCTGCGAATCACGGATATTTTTGAGAATGTCGACGAATTGAAAGGTGCCCTGGCGATGGGTAAGACGGAAAAGCTTTGCAAAATTGTAAAGTTCTTTAACAGAATTGGAGTGAGGACCTGATCGGCCGATCCCCTTCTAGAAAAGAAGAGGCTATATTATGACAGCGAGTCGCAGTCAAAGCCTCGGTAAAATCATAAAAATAGAGCTAAAGCAGCAATAGTGAAGTACATATTATAAAAAAAAATACTATAATTCAAATATGTCAAAAATATGAACCCACTCACCCATCATCTTTATCGTAACCCCTATTATTGAGTATCATCATAATTTTGGAATTGGTACTGTGACATTCTCGTTCAGCCTTATCCAGTGTGTTTTATTCTCTTCAATTCTTGTAGTGGATGCTATCGGTTGTCTAGTGAATTTCTTCACTTGGCCACTCAGCCTCATTGGTGTTCGCCCTCTGCTACTTTTACCAAGCAAATGATCTAGAACAGATAATATATTAGGTATAATCATATGGCGATAGTAAAAGAAATACCTACTAAAACATTATCATAGAAGTAGTTATATAACAGCACAGTGGGACTGGCAATAGTTTCTGTTTGGCCTGGTATATGGCTGAAACTTCTTCGGGGAAGGCATACATATTACATGACTCCATAATGTGCTTCTTGGTTTGAATCTCACCACGTTCTCAAAATAGGAACTCTTTCAAGTCTCACTTATGCCATCATAAAAGCAAAACTGGAATATGTACACCGGATTCAGTTCAGACACACGCTATAGCATAAAGCGAGTAAACTCGTCCAGAACAATCCATTATCGTTTAAAATATTAAAACGTTTAAAGCAAAGACGTTGAATATTCTTCCTTATATTTATCCTTATTTTATAAAAACAGATGCAAGTGTCAGTTAAACGTAGCTGCCAGTTTTGTATGGAAATAAGTAATTGAGTTATTTTATTATGTTTTGTGTGAAAACTAGTGGTCCTAGTGGACTATTTTTTCCATCATTTTAATCCGTCTAGGCTCTATAAGTCTACAAGAAGGTTTTTTTAACGTCATTATTAACGTATAGCGAAGTGAATATTTCAACAGTGTTTACTATATTATAAAATGCCTAAAATAGCCACAATACCTAAATAGCATTCGTAGGTACCAACATATTTTATACCAGTTATAATATTATCAATGAATGTCTTCCGAATCCAATAAAAGTGACGGGCTTGTTTCCGTATTTGATAGAAATCTGACACGAACCCAATTTCAAATAATATAATATCTGTTTGGAAGGGTAAATATGGGCGGAAAGACATTCACAATAAGCAATAATAATAGAAGTTATAAATATGAAAATATTTCCGCACCCCTCTTTTCAACAAGGGTGCAGAGTGAGGTCGCGTGCCTCTATCACAATAATAACACCCTCTTCAAAATTATTATTGTAACTGACGATAAATCATGAACATTGAGTAATATCTCATTTAAGATTTAAATTGTTTTTGATTAATATTTAAATATTATTTAAGACCTTCAAAGTTCTTCACAGGTTAAACGTGGAATCTTATTCAGGAACTGGAATACTAAGCCGCCTTGCTATTATTATTGTGAAAAATGAAGTTTTTTAGTCACTTTTTCTTCATTCCAAATTGTAATACAATGAAATAAATATGTACTATAAAATGGCATTTCAGTGAAATGTACCTACTAACATTGAAATATAAGTTAAAAAACTCGCATTTTATTCCACATATAACCATTCGCTGGATCGAATTTACAGATTTACATAATTTTGTATTTCAATCAATATGCGTGGGAGGCTCTCTTGGTGCAATGCGTAAGGCACCGGCCTTCCATCCAGGAACTCTGGGTTCCATTCCCGGTGAGGACATAATATATTTATGTGATTGTCGCAAAGCCTGGGTGTTTGGGATTGTTCAAAATAACTAACAACCACCTTGTACGAAAAAGCAAGGACATGGTTATTAATAATTAAAATAAAATATATGCGCGGTTAAATCATATCGGTTAGAGAGAGATTCCAATCATCGCAAGAAGGCCGTTTAGATATCGCTACACTTGAAGCTAAAATGCTCATCTTAGATACCATATTTTTTAGAATGGATTAAATTTAATTCAAATCATCATTTAATTATATAAAATTTAAAGTTTTATAATATTGCGCAGCAGTAATAAAGTAATTCTAATAAAAAAATGGACTGTTATCTAATTATCAGAACGATCTTTGAAACTATAAGATAGGTATTTTATTTTCTAAAATCTGTCGTATAGGTACTTAGTTTGCATTTATATTATACAGAAACTCTCATGTCATCGTTTTAATACATAGTTTATAATTTAGTTTATTTCATTTTACATTATTATTAAGACGTTTTAATTGATAATTTATGAATAAATCTTTTATTGTTTATATTTTATAACTTTTATTACTTTGTAAGTAATGCAAAGGTGTACCGTACCTACTATTTTGGAGATCTTAAATGGCGACAGAAAAAAAGAATTATGAATGGTACCTATATAATATGAGTATTGTGAATGAATTCAATAACAGTAGCATTTTATTAATTACGTAGCTATCGATTACCTCACACGAGTCACATTGGCTTAGTACAAACTTCATACAAAAGAGTGTCATACGAAGAGGGCTGTAACAGTGGGAAGTCTCACCGTTCACACCGGAAATGTGTTTTTATGACGCGCCGTGTCAAGTGAATTAGGTTCTTAATCGGTGACTTATTTCGTGTTTTCCCATTGACAGGTAAATCGTTTTTGCACGTGTCTCATAACATTAGTAATTGACAATTATATACGTCAAATATTGAGGGTGCAAAAATATTTATAACGCGTCATCGGTTTTTAAACAATAGGTATAACAAAATAATCGAAATTTTGTACTGCACATTTTTAACTTGACTACCATAGTGCATGTAGCAAATAGGTTCTCGATATTATGTTTTTTGATAGATGAAACGTACCTATACGGATATTAAGAAGTAAGTAAGTATTTATATAAACTAGTTGTCCTTCTAAGAGATGTCCTTTCAAGAGATGTTTAATAGCAGTTTACTCGAAAATTCGTCGATGCAATTTCTGGCAGGACATTGACTATAAGGATTTAATCATTAAAAGTTTCAGATTATTAGTAATATTGACAAAAAGTGAGCTTTTGGAAGAAGGTTGTATGAGGAACCTATAACATGTGTAGCACAATTAAATTACTAACGTGATACCAATGCCAAATGTGTTCTATAATCTGTGTAAATGTTATCAATATTGATACATCAGCTTTTCTGTGTCATCATCATTAGCCGGGGTCAATCCATTGCTGGATGAAGGCCTCCCCAAGCTTCTTCCAACTCTCTCGGTCTTGTGTCGTTCGTTGCCACGTATTTCCGCCGAACTTTACCAGTTCGTCAATCCAGCGGCTTTTAGGGCGATCCTGGCCGTTTCGTGCCCCTTGGGTACCACTGGATGACGGCATTTGTTCAGCGGCCGTCCTTTTGGCGAGCAATGTGCCCCGCCCATCTCAATTTCAGCTGTTTGGCAACGTCTATTACATCACGTACTCTTGTCTGCTTCCTAACACATTCGTTTCTCTTACGGTCCTTTCGCGTGATGCCCAACATACACCTCTCCTTGCCTCGCTGTGCAAATCTTAGCCTTTGGAAATCTCTCGTGTTGAGGGTCTACGTCTCGCAGCCATACGTGAGCACGGGTAGCACACATTGGTCAAACACCCTACGCTTAAGACACAATGGTAGGTCACTCTTGAAGATACTATTCAAACATACGAAAACACTCCATCCCAGCTTTTTTCTTCGAGCAATTTCATCGTGCATGCTTCCGTCTATGGACACCTGCTGTCCGAGATAGACGTAGCTGCTGACTTGCTCGAGTTGGGTGCCATTAATACAGATAATCGCAGGGTCCGAAAAACAGTTCCTCATCACTTTTGTCTTTGAGATGTTTATCTTTAGGCCGACCGTTTGACTGACATCCGCGAACTTGTGAACTTTTCTGTGTATAGGTAGGTATTTAACAAAAATAATATATTTTACAAAACTATTTAACGCTACCTAATTGTTTTTTAAGGAAGAATGGCAGGAGTATATTAAATGATTTATTTATTTTGTTTCATCCTAGATTTTTTCAAGTTTTTTTAAAAGTTTACTCAATTAATTTGTCTGGGTCCTAGGAACAATATTGTATATTATAGAATATAATATTATAATTATATGTTTGTACTATATTCTACGTAATTTTCTTTTCTATAAATAAAAACAAATAGTATTTAATTATAAGCCCACCAAATCTAAAATCTAATTGTTAATTTAATTAATTAGGATTCGGTTTATTTTTCAAATTAAACGTCCGTCATAACCGATGGACAATAAATTATCAATAATTTTATCGTAAAATATATAAAAAAAATCAATGATGTGTATAGGTAAATAAAAAAAAATATTTAAAAAATAATATAGATAGGTACCCACCCGCTAGTTATTTTTTTTGAAATTAATATATGTAATGTAAGTCGATATATATTAATTGGTCAACTTTAAATTAAAGCATATAGGTACCTACACCTACCTAACCGGCATCTACCTTATGTATTATATATGTATTGAAATTATTTATTGGTATAAAAATAACCAATATCAATAGAATAGAATAGTTTGTTCTCGATATTATGTTGACATTATTTTAAGTTATCAAGTTGTCAGGAAAACTTGAAGTATGGGCAGCAGTTAATTTTTAGCCTATTAAAAACTTTTCATTTCGAACATAATAATTAATTTTAAAGAAAAATAATTGAAAGTTTACCAGCAAAGTAAAGTAGTATGTACTATAGGTATCCTTTGGCATAGATTTACTGCGCAATATACTTAGTATTACACAATGATAAACGAGCTTTAAAAAAAAGCTTCACAGCGCGGCTCCAGCTTTTAACGTGTTAATATGAGCTCATGAGAGGCGGTAGCGCGAAAGCCTGCAGAGTTGACCGCAGTAGATAAAGAAAGGTCACGAATTCAAGCAAAAATGCCAGAATCCCAAACAAAAGAATTACTGTGCGAACAACCGGCAGATGAAACAGTATTCCCGCACTGCGAATATTCAATAATGTATTGTGTTTTCTATTATGGAGCTCTATGGTAATTTTCACAGCTACACTAACGCCAACGTGAAAACATTTTAGAAAACATTTAAGGTAGGTGAGTATTTTAAAAATTTCATCGATGTGTGAAGCATGTTACACGGTTTTATTTTAAATAAATATTTTCTATACTTCACACTGACAACACTTATGTTCAAAATATCACTATCATCCAGGAAAAGGGCTGGTGTACTGTCCTTCAAATTCTGCTATTTCTAGAACAAAACTTTCATGGCTTATTGCATACTTATAAATTTATTGCAAGACAGCAAAATACAATATTGATTTGTACTGCATTAAATTCTCAATGAACTATTTAAACAAATACATATACTATTTATTATGTTTTCCTGAATATCTGTATTTGTTAAAACTTGTCAAAAATGTCTTTAAATGGATAATTATTTATGAATTAAATAAGATTCATATAATTATACTACACGTCATAGGTACTATACTTATAATATTTAATTAAATTTAAAAATATTTTTTTCAATTGACGTTTAATTATTTTATGAATTTCCGATTTAATTTTTCTGCGATAGGTAGGTACCTACCCCTTAGAACAAGACAATACTTTTAAAACCTCTGATATGTTTGATTGGATTTTCAGATAGGTACGTGAGCTTTAAATAACAAATAAAAAAATTATAGTATATATGATTTATTATTTACAAGTATCTACCTACCTATGTGTATCGTACAGCATTTTTAAATGCTTAGGTAATACTAATTGATAACGTCTGGTATTTAGACTAATTTACACGTAATATAAAAAAGAAACATATCAATAATAATTGGCGTAGTATGTATCTTTTCAAAATAAGATTTATTGTGTTATGGAATAAGATACCTGTGACAATGTGCATACAAATGGGTTATCTGATAATAATATATTGAATTAATATTTTATGTAAGTAAAAACGTCTGTGAATCTGCAATCGTCAAGGTGAGCGACTCGCGATGTTATTTCTTTGTTTATAACGGACTGCTTTATCCCTCGCGACTTTATTGAAATAATGCCTGCCGAGCAGAGCAATAAGCACAATTTGAAATGATGTATCATAAGCTCTACTCAATATAGCCTACTACAGCTATAAAATTTCCAACAGAGTAGGTAGATAGTGATACGGCCTCAGATGGGACCACGAGCTGGCGTATATTTATTATCAGCATGTGGTATGTTGGTTCTAGAAAAAATACAACGCCTAACGGAGAGCGGTGTTTATTCAAAAAAATAATTGCACCGTAAAAATTACAAGCCTAAGTATTTTATCAGGTATATTATTAAGTACGAGTTTCTCTGGGAATAGGCTGGGTCCGAATAACGATATATTATTTTGGATTCAATTTGGAGCCAATCCCAGGGTACGATGTCAGATAAGGTCTGCCTTCTCGGAATTGAGCAGTCGCGCTCTAGGTAGGTAACTTTTACAACAATTCTGTTTTAATTCAATTTATATTGACAACACAATAATTACAATCATACTTCATTATATACCTATTTCGGTTGCTGTCTATATTGTATCTCTCACTATACCATTTAAGTGAAATGTCGAGTCAAAAAGGTCAGGGAGGCTTAAAACGACCAAGAAATGTATGAAGTTATCATACATCTAGGGATAAGTACGAGGATGGCTTTGACACAGTAGCGAAGGGTGGAAGTAGGCTGTTATGATCCGATTTGAATATTGCAAATTAAACTTTGTCAATCAAACTTGTTTGTTTTCATTGAACTAATACTACAATGTGAGGATAGTGTTTGTTTTTTTTAATCTAAGCGATAGTAGATGATGATAGTAAAAAAATATATGTTTATCAATAAAATATTTTAAATTATCCCATTAAACCATACATAATTTTAGATATATTATAGATAAAAGAATATTTTTTATAGATTATGGTTTGGTAAGCAGGGCTTAACGAATGTAATAAAACTAATCAACACTATTTTGTAATATTTTATCTATTTTTAATTCAACAAAAAAAGAAGTATGACTGAAATAATTTGCAATAGTTTTGTCGGATAGCCCATGTCCCATAGCATACATAAACTATTATAGTTGGCAGGGTTTAATTGAATTTTAAAAACTACCCAGCACCATCAACAAATTGTATTCTTCGGTCAAAGAAAACAAATAAATATGACTGGCAAAAGCTTAGTGTGCAGTATTTATATTGAATCTTAACAGCTTACCTTTATCCATCGCCTCTGCCGGAGTGACATGGGAGTTAGTCATTTCTGCCCTGCTGTAGCTACTGAGTGGATGCGTGGACCCTCATAGGTACAACGTTTGAAAAGCTTTAACCTTTTCAAATGTGGGTGTAGGTACATATGTATGTTCCATATTAGCTGAAAGAACAAAGCTATGAGAACGTCGTAGTACTAGAATGAAAAGTCCAAATTAACTAAGTTGACTAGCATAACTCGCCAATGTATAAGTACTTATATAAAAATACATACAATTAGATGTGTCAATCATCGTTGCTTTGAACAGTTAGGAAGTATTGTTATATTTTCGTATTTTTTAGCAAATATATTTTCAGGATTACTCCCTTTCTGATGATAAGGAAATCTTTCCTCCTGAACTTTTTTTCGTATTACTTCTCTTTCATTTAAACATTCACTTAAGTATAACTTTTTATAAAAATCGAAGCACTATTGTTTTGGTTCAATATGTTATAGGTACTGAATGTTGTATGTTCACCTTAGTTAGTGAAAGTCTATTTTATCTAGTTGGTAGAATTGAGTAGAATTGGTAGAGTTGGTAGTGGCCATGTATCTGCCAAAAATCCATTTTTTCCCCAATGTATATTAATTTGACCTCGAGCAAGGACCAAATAGGTTGTGCGAGTGGCTAACAATTGACTATAAAATTTTTACTTTCATATTAATATATTTTTAAAATCTGAAACAGTACATTTTAATTTATTAAAAGTATCGCATATTATGATAATAATAATAAAGATATTTAAGTGACAAATGTATTAAACTAAATTCGACTAAAAGATAAATTTACTCAATGGATTGTAGTTAACTATCAAGTAACTTCAGTTATGATCCAAAGCGCATTCGCTGATAAGTGCAGTTTAAATCGCGCCCGCGCAGATGACCAAGAGCAGTGCGCGGTACCTGCGCACGCAGACCGGCGCACACCTTATGTGGCTATGCTGACAAGTTTGTTCCGTGTCGGCCACTATTTACGCGGCCGCCGCTCGGCACACACCCCGTATAATGGAATATATTGCAGATATTGTATTTTATAATCAGGCCTTTTGTATGTAGACATCCTGTATACACAATGGCTGAAGCTTTATTGCTCTCGACCACTCTGCCGCGGCCCGGGCTCGACTTGTCGTGAGACACGTGATTCAAAAATTGAAATTAAAAATTGCATCTGCGAGGTTTTGCCGATCACAACATTATTTCAATAATCAATGCAGCTTATTGAAAAACGAAACGAAAACATAACAAATCAACAAAGCTATGTACTTTTTAAAAGCGACATTATTATCGAGAACTACTGTCAATAAAATTTAAAAAAAAAATGATTTTTTTTAATGCCATCTTTAATAATATAACTGTTTATGATACGCACTATGCTTAAAATAGTGTTAAATATATCACTGTTATAAGTCTTTTAAAATATGCTAGTGAAAATAACTTATAAGGTCAATAATACAATGGCATAAGAAAAAATTGGAAAGGTTTTTCTCCTATAGTAAAATTCACTTGTATGAAGTTCATGATTAGCAATTTGTGGCCAGTAGGTATATTTTATTTTTAATTTAAATTTCAACGAATAGGTATACATAGGTAATTTGAAAATACCTCAGATTTATTCGTATTAAAAAAAATCTTTTTTTGAAAAAATACGACGTCCGACGGGACTCGAACCCATAAGCACTGGATTCACGCAAGTGTGCACTACCAATTAAGCTACGGGCATCCTACTTAATTATGATGAAATTAACTATTAGTTTTAGATGAAATGCTTATCAAACTGCGACAATCTATCAATCAATATCAATACCTATAAAGAATGTTTATAGTTTACACTTTCAAATCTTATCATTGAATAAAAGAATTAGTATATGACATTTTCATCATTTTTAGTAGAATATTATTCTAATGTGCACACTCTTAATTTTATTTTTATTTAAATAATACAATAAATCGTCGTTGTTTTATCCACATTTTTTTAGGTAGGTACCTACCTAATTATTTTGTACTTTTTAATATTATAATGTGAGTTCATATTGTCTCATTAGTTTTATTAAGGTATTATTAATTATGATATTCGCTTGAAATATTGCTCTACAATAAAACAATACGTTTTTTACTGTGATCATAAAAATATATTCTTTGAGAGGAGTAATTGGTTTTCATATCAATAATGTTGAACAGAATAATAGGTATTAACCAACTATTGTAATGATGACCCAATTGAATCTGTAATAATATTGCTAATCGAAGAAAATTGATTAATTTCTAGGTCATTTGGTTTGTCATTTTTTACTATATTAATATAATGAGTATAAGATCCACACTGACAGTCACCGTAGAATTAACCATTTCTAATTATTTATACACTAGGAAATAACCGATTACATTGTGTGAGTAATTCATAAATAAAATGACGTGAGTATTTTTACGGATGATTTAAAGATAACAAATGTTATTGCACTTATTTCCGTTAATTATTTTTATGTCCGATACCTTTGTCAGGCGAGAACTTTTTACGATGGACAGATTCTATTAATTTCTATTTATATTGTTCGTTAAAATGCTCAGCAAGTATAATTTTCTGTCAAAGAGTCTATACTGTTGTAAAATAATAAATAAAGCCAAATTTTATAACACCTATAAAGCGATGGTCGTATACAAAAAAGAAGAATTAATTATATAATAGAAAATGAACAACATTATTACGGGACGTCATTTTGATTTATTGACATTTTAAATAAGTAAATTTGACGTTTTAATTTCGTGGAGAATAGTGTTATAAATATATTTCGAGTGAACACTTTAAACCAGATCTATAGAGTTTATGGAGTATAAGAAATCGAATATAGTTTTGTAACATCTTTTACTGAATATTATAATGATTGCATACAGAGACGTAACAAAGTGTTTTATCGCTCGGGGAAGTATCTAGCAAAAATACACCCTTACGTAATAAAAAAACTTTAACTTATAAATAATATTAATTTCAACTATATATTAAGTAACTAATAATACAACAGAAAAAATAAATAAAATAAAAGATCCCTGATTGTATTTTATAGAGATGAAAATATGACTCTTTGTACATAAAATATAATTGGAGAAGAAGAAGATAGGTGCATAAAATACATTTGACCAGCCAAAGGTGTTCAATACTTAAATAATTTCAATTTCAATTTTCAAGTTCAATACTTAAAAAAACATACTCAGTATTGCGTAAGATTTTTTTATAGATACTTTTCTTCTAGAAATCTAGCGATATACATATTTATATTTTTTTGAACATGTCCGATCCTAATATGATCATAATAAAGGCCTCCACAGGGTGGATATTTGTACTAACAGATGTTGTTTTTACGATAAATGGATGTTAGCCACTAATTGCTCAACCAATTATTTATTATTCTGACTCCAAGCACTGATTGAA
The DNA here is from genome assembly GCF_057557595.1 of Rhyacophila brunnea. Lineage (NCBI taxonomy): Eukaryota > Metazoa > Arthropoda > Insecta > Trichoptera > Rhyacophilidae > Rhyacophila > Rhyacophila brunnea. The sequence goes on from NW_028233170.1 coordinate 17,172,129, forward strand.
AATAATATGTGTATTTGCCAGACCGAGGATTCGAAACTGGGACCCACGAGATTATAAACTGACGATTGCTTCTCTGCCATCGTGGTAAAATATACGTCAGTATTATTAGTGGATTCACTGCTATATAATTATAAAGGCTTTTCTTAGTTTCCACACTTTTCATTGTTATAAAGCAACAGAAAACTTTATAATGAAATAAACTTTATTATCATTACTTGTTACTACTTACTTGCATGTAAATATTATTCAAAATGCAAATTATTTTCACCTATTTTCCTATCAAGGATATTGTTTCAACCTTTATAAAAATATCTGTTAAGATACCTCTATTGTCCATACTTTTATCTATAATATTAATTGTCCATAATATGTTATTTCTATACTCTTTGTCATGGGATGTAAATATATTGTACATACCTAATATTATTATACTTAATCTAAGGTGTAGCTATTTATATAATATGTAAAGTTTGTAAGTAAAAATAAAAGGTAAATAATAATAAAATGCAGAAATCGAAACCGTTTTCGATTATTGTTAATTTGACTTGGGGAAATATATTATTATAATATTATATAAAAATCTAAATAAATTTAGTACCTAAACAGTTTTATTAGGTTCAATAACAGGTCGATTTTTCTTTTGATGGATAGACTTATTTATTTATTAGTATTAGTATTATATGCGATTCGTTTTTGTTTCAAATGCACATTTTCTGCAAATACAAACGTGCAGAGAGCTCAGACAAAGTATAAAAATTGATTTTACATGTGTTAACACAGTAGCTGCACTTGTCTTACTTGTACAAGTTTCAGGCCTTTGTTGCTTGCGGCACGCAAACTGCCACTGCCAATTTCTTTAGTAAATCAAAAGGGCAAAATAGATTTTAGCCTCGACAACTATTAAAATTTGATTTATTGCGTTTATCGTCCCAATTATAAATTTCGTTGATATATTAGTATTCAGAACCAAGAAATATATTATATATACCTATATCTAAACTAAAAATCAATCAAATCACACTATATTTATATAAAATTGTATTTCGACATATTTGTATTTTATTGGCTTCTAATTACAAAATATCAAATTTGACTTCGAATAAATATTAAATTCTATAAAATACATGTCTAAACTCTCAGACTCTCTCTCTCTCTCTCTTGTCAATCAAATCAGACGATAATTATAGGGGTGGGGGGGGGGAATCGAAATTTTGGTCGCCATCTTGTTTTATCTGTCATCGAATTTAAATTTTAAAAATCGTGTGCATTCATTGCTTAAATTTTTAGTTGGTGTAAAATTATATAGATACTTATTACTTATTATTACTTATAGGAATTTGAAACATAATGCATTTGACATATTTATACAATGTCAATCGAATCAAACACATTCTTGCATATAATACTGACCTGATACTTTTAATTAGCATTTGGTATGCATGTGTATGCATATATGGGTATCGAGTCGGGTCTGAAAATAAAGTCAAATAAACAAACAATAGTTCATTCGAATAAATGAATTGGTAACTCATTATATGGCAACAACATATGAAATGGACCTAACCATTAAAGTCATTTTGATATCATTTCACTTGTAGCAATAACATTCTAACTGACATGGGCCGTGATGTCTGATATCAAGAACAGTGTGTTACTATCGTCCCACATCTGTCAATATCCACAATTTTAAAATGGATTGACAATATTCCCAAAAGCTCTAAAAAACTCTTTTCATAGACATTATTTTGTTTTATAAATCACTTTCGCTTTGGACTACCTAGTGCGAAGTCATTTGATTACAAAATGTCTTTTAAGTCGTTCCGGTTGAGTAAGACTGAAAATCCTTCCAAACAATAACTTCTATATGACCCCATACAGACGCTACAATATTTCTTATAAGACTTTCGGCAAATGCACTCGCTTCTGGCGGAGCTTTGTTCTACATTTTTATCCAGACCGTGATCTTCATGTGTGAAAAGCAAAGCAACTTTGGAGTGAGTAACAATGATCAATATTTGAAATACTTGTGTTGGATAAATTGTGCACTGTACTTGTAGTAATACATGACTGAATATATATATTTGAATAGTTTGGAAACACATAATATATTACAAAATAAATGTGAATACCGAATTGAAAAGCTCGAAAATGGTGGTTCTGACTATTTTTTTTTTTTTTTTATGAAATAAAATAAACAATTTAACCTGCCGTGGATGCATATGCTCAAATTGTTTTATTATTGTTTACTTCCCGTATTTCGAAATTTTATTTGTAAAAAATCCCATGAAATAATTAATCATGACACTGGCAATTATTAATATTTTTTTCGCACACACGTTGATTTAGTTAATGAGTATTAGTGGTTGTCTTTGCATAAATATGAAGCCGTGGGTCGCAGGAGTAAGCCCGCGGCTTGTCAAAAAAATATTATTTATTTGATTCAGTGCAAACATTCAATTTGTTGGGTGAATAGATAACAACTGTTATTCACTGTGGACTTTTTAATTCATATTTAATTACCACACTTAAATAACATGCTAATTATATCTAATGGCCACTTGATAGGAAACACACCAGTTGCGTTGGCCGCAGTGAATGGGTATACCCTACACGGCCTACACTCTTCAGTGCCCATATCATTTGGTTTAGAGCATGGTAGTTTTTTACACTCTCTTCAGCAGATCTCTACTGTTTTTGATAAAAAAATAAATCATTTCCATATTTCTTTTATATTCTTTCTTCTTCTTTCATCTTCATTTCTTGGTTATAATACAGTGCATAATAAGGAGTCCGCATACCAAGATTCAATGTTTTGCATTAAAACCATAAAAAATGATTATAGTATCATTAATTTGTGTAGTTACGTATATTATAGCTTTATAATAAATCTTCATATTCTTTGACTACATTAGATAAATAGGTGGAGCGTATTATCACCAAGTATTTACCTACATATAAGACTCTATATCGTAACCCAATTTCATCCCTTGTTTCCAGGTCATTACAAAACGTTGTAGTTCCGGCAAATACCAACACCGGATATTATATAGGTACCTACACAATATGTAATATCTAGCTGATTTATAAGTACTTGCAATATATTTGATTTTAGGGAAAAAATGTCACATTGTTAAACATTACCAAAAGCATTCGTATCACTCGATCAAGCTAGGTCAAGCGTTGAAATATATTAATAGATATATAAATATTTTTTATCTTGTAAAACCGAACGCCATTTGATTTGGTTTGGTTTGGCAGATTAAAATAATTATCACCATTTTTAATTCACATGTAATCAAACAATTTTACGAATGACTAGCGATAGCCCACGATAACGTCCGCGTGAAATATGGATACATGTACAAAATAATATATAATAATAAATAATCTGATTCGATTTGATTTTTTTTAAAGTCAATGAGACATACAAGGGTCATGTACGTCAATCCGTATTATACTTGACTAACAGCTCTAATGAGCACATGTGATCGACACCGGTTTGGTGTTGGCGCGCGCATTTTTACTCGCACCTCACTTCACCACTTTACCACTTCTATGAGACCACATTACCGACCCGTAATCAATTGTTGCAAGCGCATTAGTTTTATTATTATGAACCATACAAACAGACAATTGAATTTGTCTAATAAAATTATATTACTTTGTCCATAGATATCATGGAAATTGTTAAAATGTAGATCAAAAAGGAAATGTTTCGAGATCACACATAAGCACTTAATTTAATTATTAATAGATATAGTGTAGATTAAAATATGCTGTTTATAATTTAAGAAAAAAATATGGCAAATATATTCCGCGATGGACCAAAAGTATTGTAGTATCCAGAATCTAGCAAATTCACATGTTGCTTTTTCAATGTGAATTTAGACTTAGGTATGGGCCTAATATATCGAGCAAGTGGCCAACATTCATTTCGCGTAAAACAAAAATCTGTCACGAAATCCACTTCGGATTGTAGAGCCAATTAATTAATTGTATCTTTTCATAGATGGGCTCATAAATCAATTATTTATCGTAGAATGAACCATCGAATAAATATAAGTAAGTACACCTATAATTATTATGCTCTTGTAATCAATGATGAAACTATGTGCTATTATTTGTAATCGACAGATGATTTTAAATGAATTCGAAAACCTCTGCACCATAAAATAATAAAGGCTTTTCTTTGCAGACATTATCGATGACTATTTTGACCTCAGACATGCCGGTTCGCATCGTAGGCATACGCGGTTATGTCTGGCATTGAATAAAGAAGAGGCGTTATACTGATTATATTTTTGCATTCAGTGACGTCTCTAGATATAGTGCCAATTTTAATCAGAATAGTTTTGACCCTAATTTAATCTGATTAGATAATTAATAACTTATAGGTACAAGCTTACGGATATTATGTACCTACAGTTATTATGGTTAACGACGTAGAGCGTAGGCGGAATGACGTAGTCGCTTAGTTTCTCATTTTTTTTTCTTTTACCCTTAAAAAAATTCATCACCCCTCTCCCCTCAGGAAAATTTTATCAACTGATATCTTAATTTCAAAAGTACGAGTAAAACAATTTGGAGTATAATTTATCGCTATTACTAATGACTGCCTGATGTTGTGCTACAATGTTTCAATATTATTTGACTATAATATATTAATTATTGCCAACATGGTCTTCAACGTCTTCTATCGTCCTGGAGTGAGCACTCATCTTCAGATTTCTCCAGTGTTTACAGCGGGTGTGGTGGGAGGCTCTAACGCCCACTTTAGAAAACCATTACGTAGAAAAAAACTATGAATTTATTTACTTACTTTACTGTGTACAAAGTCGGCTCATTTCCTTTAGTGGGCGTCATATTCCACACTTCTTGCCATGTCAGATATGCAGCACGTAGATCGTTTTTGTGGCAACTCTGCTGGGTGGGGCAGAAAATGTTTGCAATTTATACGCGGTGTAAATGAGAACTCTGCCATTCTTGGTAGTATTGACCGGTGTGTCCTTGATAACTATCTTGTTGTTTGTTCTCCCAAAGTGCAAAACTAGCCTGCCATCGGTGTAGCCAATTGGGAGGGCAATATCTCCAATGTTTATCCAAATCACTTTCAATGTTGATAATATATTCCACATGATAGTATAGGTGGGTGTTGTTTTAAAAATTCTTAAAATTGGGTCCACTTAGCTCATTCGGTGTACTTCTATGTATGTTTTTAATAATTTTGTACCCAATTACTCTTTATACTGTGTTTATACTATTTCTTTGTTTTTTTTAAATGTCATGTTTAAACACAGAGTGAGCAAGTGACCAACACCCATTTTCTCGTAAAACAAAAAACATGTTAAGAAACCTCTCTTGCGGCGGCCCATATTCGTATAGGATTGTCGAAACAATTTAAAAAAATATGTAAAAATATATAAAATTGAATTTTTATTTGAATTTGAATCTGACTGTATCTATTGAAAAAAAAAGAGTTTTTCATACACTTTCCACTACTACAAAATTTGCTTTTAGGCACTGTATGTCTACCCTCACGTGACGTCACTGCTTGTAATCTGCATTCTGCAGTTGAGGTTAATGCTGAGAATGAAAATTTATAATCTGGTCGTCAAGTCGGCTCTTAATTAGGTGTCCAACAATGGCAGAGAAAGAGCAAATAAATTTAATACGACTCCCATAGATTTACGGCCGCAATCGATCGCCGGATGTTGTCCTATTATTGATTCATAAATCAGTATAAATTAATTTATTCCAAGCACTTTTTATGAAAATTATAAATTCGTTAACCAAAAACAGTGACTCGAATAAATTTTAGTATTACATTTTATGATCTATCTGCTCTCCAATAATTTTTATTAAATTAAAAAAAACATTATAATTAGAGTTTTTTTATTGCAAGATTCAATTTTTTTTTATTTTAGTACATCAAATTAAAACATATTTAGTGTTTTAATAAAGCCAGTAATAAATACATTTCGACTGTAGAAAGGAAACGGGGCGTAATCCACACGAAATCAAATTTTAGGCACAAAAACGTTTTTATTATGGTTTTCAGTCAAAGTTAAAATACAAAATAGACACAACCTTGAAGTAGGTACATGATAATTACTAATTTTAATTAAAACTAACAAAACTGACGCTTAATTAGTCATTTCATCACTTCCTTCATTTTTTTTAAAAATTACTAGCAAAATTTAAATAAGAATTAATCGGCATTTGCTGTTTACACCCTTTGGACATAACTAACGTTTATTTAGATGTGTAAGTACAACGTTATTATACAATAAAACCTATTTTGAAAAAAACTGAGTGTTACGCCCTTTTTTCTTTCTAGAGTCAATTTATTTTGCAGCAAAGACAAGCTTTAAAGACAATAATCACGATAATCAACAGTGAGAAATACGAAAATCTAAATTTTCACTCTTACTGAAGTTTGCGTACGTGACAATAAAGTAAAGTTAATTATATTTTTTTATGAAATGAGTAAGTATTGATTTAGCAGTGAAATTTCTAAATTATACGTTGCATTCTTTCAAAACAACTTTTAGACACACAAATTCGTTATGCACGAACCTAATTTGTGAAAAAATACATAATTCTATTTTGCACATAATATTCTTTATTATAAATAAGTATTTTGCATCTAAACACCTCAAATGAAGTAACTTACGGGAAGATTAGATATATTCTACCCCAGCTGACAACCAAGCGATCAAAAACGCGTCGCTATTTTGAATCTATCTTTTCCATCGTGTTACCTCTTCTTACGGAGGCTTTATAAAGTCATTGAATGATAGAGTAGCGTCCATTTGAATGCATTGAGAATGGCGAATGACGTTTAGGCCGTCAGATGGTTCTCTGTCATGACAAAACGACGCGTCACTCTCGATTCCAGGGAAATTTTATACCTTCGATTTTAATTAAAAATAATATTTACTTATTTACCTATTTTTTAATTCATGGTATGTGTATCCATCTATTCCAAAATCTGTGAAAAGCATAAAAAAAGAAATATTGAAAAACATAAAGTGTTAAATGTATAATTAAAATTAAAATGATATAAATAAATACTGATATATCTAATTTTATTTTGCTTACGTTGCAATAAGGGCGGGAAAAGACATTAACATTAAAACCAACAATTGACGCTTGAAAAACAAAATCGCCATTTGCCACAATATTGAATCGTGTATTTGAAAATAGACACCTCAATCCAATTTCATTTTATTTACATCGAAATGTTGTTTACTGTAAAACATGAAAATATCTACAAAGAACAGACATTACACAATTACAGAAAAAATTATTAATCACAAGTCAAGTGTCAAGATTTTTTTAAATATACCTAATTAAATTACTGTTAAATAATAATGTTTCAATAATAGCATTTCAAGATATTTATGAAACTGTCTTTTATTACTCACAGTTAACTGAGAACAGTATAGCCAATACTGCAGCCAAATACTATGTAATAAATAGGTCGCATCATGATAATAGTTACGATTGGTCTAAAGACAATGGAGCCAAAACTTGAACTGTAGATGATAGGTAATGAAAGTACCACCGTTTCCGACGATAGTGGTGTTTTGAATGAACTTGTGATTTGCAAAATAGTGGCAAGGTATGCAATTAACTCATAGTCCCATGGAGCTCGCCGCTCTATTCTGTACCAAAGGCTACTTGTTCAATAAGTGTGTGGTCAATGACGTAGGTACCTAGGCATAGTTTCGTCCTAAAGCAGACTTAGCATGCGTACCCATCTCATTTTTTGGTTTAAAATTGCATGCAAATTTGTTAAGTATCTAACTATCTACCTATTTATTTTGAGTTATCATCTTATAACGACGAGTGCAACAAAATTGTTTAAAAAATACATAGGTACTCGTACCTACATCCACTGATGATTATAGTATTTCCACGAAATCTACTCTCAAGCATCAGCGTTTTTAGGTACCAACGCAAAGTTCTGACGAGCTGACAGGTTTGGAGCCCCCCGGTAAACATTTTGCTTTTGCAATAAACCGTCATTGTCGGCCGATTTGGATACGTTCTGACGAAGCAACCCCATCGCTGCTTCTTGTAAACTTTCACAAGTTGTAGTATTCTCATTCTTTCGTACATTTGTCACTCTTTACAACGTGCTGCCACTAAGCAACACATGACTTGATTACTCCTACGGGTCATTACGTTGCGTGGTGCAAGTATCTACTATTGCATATCTATGAGACTCACATATCTCCTCTTTTCAATTTCGGGAATCGATCTTGGTGCAAAAGGACAATATGTGGAATTGGTTGAATAAAACTAAAACATTGTGATGAAAAACAAAACTTAATACATCCAATAATGTTGTGCATTTAAATTTATGCCCGATTAACGATTATTTTTTCAACAGTCAAAGACTTGTTAACAACAATTTCCATTAAAAAAACCTATCGACTGAGGGTACATACTTGATGGAATTTTATTTTAAATTCTAAACGAGATAATTTTTGTACTATTTCATTTGACTAATTGTTTAGGACCCGAGTTTCGCTCTTTGATATCATCAGACACTATGTAGCTAAAATGCCGAACACACAAAACCCGGGTAGCAAAATAATACTACACAACGTAATCAATTAGAAAAAATACGACTCCGTAATATGTCCATAAAATTACTGTAACATAATAAGGTATGTACAGTTATCGATAATCGGTACGGTTTAAATTTCCGGATTCTCAGTGAAAGACAGTTTAGTTAACCATAATCGATTTTCAATGTTAGCGGCAAAGGTATTCGTGTATTTATTAAAATTGCCCGCCCTTCACATGGCAAAGTGACATCTTCAAGGGATCGCGGGATATCGACTCTGTAACTGGAAGACCGGACTTGGTTTAAATGGCTGCCCTCATGAGTGAAGGTTTGACGTGTCAGCTGTAAGGCCTGAGGTGTCGCCGGCTCGTTGACACTCCGCGGGTGAAGCGAGAGGTGTCGCGCCATTATTTTCGATGGAGATACCATCGGACTCTGTCTATTTGAGGCCTTTTTTGGTCTTTAACTCGAATTTATGAGTGCTATTGGAAGTACGGTCGGACATTTAAATATTATAGGAGAAGGCTGCCGCTATTTAAATGGTAATTTTATATAAATATCGTTAATAAGGAATCAATTAACTCCGATGAAATATTTTTTTACCGATAATCTATTCGCCAATTAAAACATTTCTAAGTAGATAGGTGTCTAAGGAATATTCGGTTTTTATTTTATACATAATAAATTCACAACTTTATTTGAGGGCAGTGTGTGATAGATAACACAACTTTTAAATAAGTTATATGAGGTTGGTAATTAGAGAAATCATTTTAATTACATATAAATAGTTTTTAGGTACAATAACTTTTACAAAAATAATTACAAGATAAAAAGAACTTTTTATATACTTACCACGTTTTTAAATTTTCTGTTGAATCATATAAACTTGACAATTCAATGTATTAATAAATACTTTTTTGTACTTGATAGAAATACTGAATAAATATAGAATACTGAAATATCATATTGATTTCCATCATATAGGTATTAAATTAAAAGAGGGGCAAAGAATCGGCTTTCTCATACAGCTGAATGAAGCAGGCCAACAATAGCCGATAACTTACGAGAAATAGCGACGCGATAAAAAAAATTCAAGGCATCACAGAGGATTTACTTTGGTCATTGTAACGTACACATATAATATAATGTTAACGTTCAAATTTTGCCACAAATTGATTACCAGCCCGCCCCACCATACTTTTTCGCCATACTAGCCTGCTTCACCATATTTTCATATAACCTGCCGCCCCCTAGATTTCCATAGTAACGCACTTATATATCAATAATTTAGTTGCTAGGACCCCCTTAGCAACCAATAATAGTGTTTTACTTTTTACGTTTTTTTTTCCGAAATAACTTTCCATACAAAACAGAATTGACTGAAAATGAATTCAATTCTGCTTAGAGATGGCTAAAAGTATCAAAAGAATGCATTGTCATCGTGTTCTGATATATTCTAAAAGTTTCAAATGTCTAGCTAGTCGGGAAGTTAGTTAAAAATCTTCAATCGTCCAATACAAATCTTGGACAATCAAGAAAAAAATTGTACTGGACAAACAAGAATACGAGCTTATAAAAACATGGTAATGTTATCATGTTTCTTACGAGATTATAATTACATTTTAATACTAGGTACATACTGATTGATTGACATATATATTATATAAAGCGGTATCAAATTAGTAATATATATTTTAAAAACATCAAAGCAGCCATTTTTTATCTGATTCCCATCAAAATTTGCATTTGTTTTCAGTACAGTTTTTTCGGGAAATACGTAAAATTCATTGTCAAAATAATCGACGAGAGCTTACTACTCGTATTCGTAATTGATTTGGAAAATTCTAGCCAAACGAATGTTTATAATGTTAAGAATCCAACCCGCCAAAAATGTAAACGTTCTGCTGAAAATATCGATGATGTGAATTAAAGTGTGGATAAAAATCCAGAACAATCAATTACACGTCGTTCTCAAGAGCTTGGACTTTCTTAACGCAAGAACTTAAAACGAATGATTTTGGCAATGCAGTTACTGTCAATGGAGAACGCTACAGAAACATGATTACTGACTTTTTGAAACTTATTGAGAGAAAAGTACAGTGTATATTATAAATGTATCTTATTTTTTTTTTTTGTGATTTTACCGAGGCTGTGACTGCGACTTGCTGTCATATCGCCTCTTCTCTTCTATGAGGGGATCCGTCGATCAGGTCCTCACTCCTATTAATTCTGTTAAATAACTTTACAATTTTGCCTAGCACTTCTGTCTTACCCACCGCATGTATCTTATTTGATAACCGTTTACATAAAGTACAAAACAAAGAAGTTTTACCACTTTTTATAATGATTTAAACCCAATAAATCTCTTTCAATAACATAGTATCTGTGTACCAGCAAAAGTATTTTACTAACCAATGACCATAACCTAATATTAAATGATTATTTTTATGTTTTGATTTACCTATAAAAATGAAAAAAGTATTTTCAAGTAATTCAGCGATTACTTAGAGATAATTCGTGATATTTGATGACACTTTATATAATGTGATGAATACCAAGTGATAAATTTATTTTAAACACGAACTTGCTAAAATTAATACGATATAATTACTAGACATAATGCCGCTCTCGTGGTGCAGTGGGTAAGGCGCTGGCCTTCTACCCGAGAGTTCTGAGTTCGATTCCCGGTCCGGACAAAAACATTTATGTGTTTTTCTCAAAGCCTGGGTGTTTGTGATTGTTGAAAATTACTAAAAACCAGCTTGTACGAAAAAGCAAGGACATGATTATTAATAATTAAAAAAAAAAAAACTAGAAATATAGTAGGTAAATTAGTGGTTTATTATTCAGCTGTCAGTAATTATAACATAAGAATGGCGAACTCCTAAGTAGTATAAAATTTTTGGTATGTAAGCGTAACTAAAATTAGTATAAAAAATATCTAGCTACTCGTACTGTGGAAAATTATTGAGCATTTCTTTGCATTACTATCGACTGTTAAATATTGATCATTTTATACATACATAATATGTACTTATATATTGTAATTTGTTGTAATCGTTGAGTGACATCCAAAAGGTAGTCTTTACTGCTGTTGGACAACCCTTAATTTAAAAATAATAAATTAGAATCACCGATTAATAGTATCACATTTTTCTTCCGTGAGCTTGTTACAGGATTTAAAAAAATATTATATATTTTAATAGTTAGATATACATATTTAATTTCTTTTAAATGATACACCCAATAGGTATATTTTTTGGAAATAATCTCTTATTTCATAAAAGAAATATGTACGGTAGCTTCTACCCGCTGTACCGAAAATCAAGCTCATATCACAAGTAGAAATCTGTCTCGTTGTTCCAGGCCTGTCGCATAACGCATTGCAAAAGTGCAATTTCCATACACGAATATCATCGCTGGACAATAGGCAGGCCTGCCAACATTCCCTGAGCGTCAGACTACATCTGAAATCGGGAGACGGTCAAAACGGACCGATGTTGGCAATGGCGTTCTTTAAGGTACATAATAAGGGATATTATACTACACGACGATATATACATACTGAGGATATTTTTATACTTTGGAAAAACAGCTGTTAAATGACGTGGAGTTATCATATAGATAAATCGGTTGATTATCACTGAGATTAGCATTCCTGAAGGTTGACACAATTCGTTATTAGAAAAGTTCACAAAATCTCATATAATTTTATTGAATTTCAGAGAAGTTGTGGATCACTAGATGAATGGACCAAGTTAATAAAAATCTTTTAGTGGAAGTCATACGATCTACCAAATACCGGAAAATGTGATATTAGATGAAGAGATTGGGCTAAAATCATAAGTCAAGAGAGTAAACTGCATTCACAAAATGAAATCGTTCTTTTGTAATGACAATCATACTTTCAAGCTACGACAATGAATCGGCAAAGTATGCTTGTCTATTAATTGAACTAACATTTAAACTTTACTATAATATTTAATATACATATTGATTGATCAAAAGGGTTGATTCTTTAAGTAAATTAAGTAGATTAGTTTTACGAACCGGAGCGCTCGATAATTTTCCGAAAATAGTAACAAAGATATTTAATCTGATATAGATATATTTTATAAAAATAAGTGTGTTAGATTTTTTTTCTATATCACCTATCTAGCTCAGACTATCAAATTAATTGTTCCATGAAACGGAGCGATAATTTTGCCGATTTCAGGAACTAGAACGGCGCTCCGGTACGCTCTGATCTATTTCGAGCCCTGATAGGATTGAAGCTTTAAAAATGTGGGTCTACAGAAAAATGATTCGATGAACTGAGACAGGCACTAATTCAAAAATTGTAAATAGATTGAATATGTGCAGAAGTTTTTTCATATATTAAATAGGTACCGTAAAATAACAAATTCTGGGCACAAATTGCAATATTACGAAAAAGTGTCATTAATTTAAAAAAAAAAAAATACATAATAAACAAAATAAGTAAAAAGGTTTCAGAAATACTTAGGTACCAACCAACATCGAGATAAGTTTTCAAAGATCATCGTACATAATCAGTTTGTTTAAACATTGTTTGGATTTGAAAGTATGTTAAAATATAGTTAATACGTATTGTCTTTATATTAAAGTTTATCAAGGATACACATATTATTTTCCCTACAGCACATAGACTGTGTTGAAATATTATGTGCGTATGTAAGTATTTTTAATATTTACCCTTATTTCATTTTAATTCGAACGGCCATGTTGAGGAAAGATTTGCATTCGCCGGTTTTTGGATTCTTCTCATCGTCGAGAAGTGACAGGGCAGCGAGATGTTTGGCTGGCAAAGCGTAACGCAACGCCAAACTGCGCCCTATCTGATGCATTTCGAATTCAAGTAAATAACTCCTTATTATAATTATTTTGAATACAGTATTTATTTAAATTGCTATACAACGCTACTGATTTAAAAAAAAATGTAGACTCACTCAATGTCAGTAGCAAAGATTTCTTATTGGATGGTGGTGGGGAGAACGACACAAATTATTATTATATACAATCTTATATAGGTATATGATACAAATAATTATGTAATATTACTATTAATAAATAAATACACTACATACCTACTAATGCACACACATAAAATCGTATATTAAAAAAAATGCAACTGACAAAAATGGCATACACACTTAGACTATAGATACATCTAGACGCCACCCGTTGCATTGCTAAATGAAGCCGCGTGCCTTGCGTTTGGTTTGTGGGCGAGCGAACGCGTTCGTCTACAAATGTTCGAGACCATAGACCATTTCGCTAGTGCTCGCCCAAAGTGCTCGCACTAGACGCTCAGAATTAAAATACAATTTTCTATTCTTTTACGTTATATAGTATTTTTAAGCGGTCAAAATGCAACCATTAGGTAAAGATATCCATAATTTAAGTTATTTTAAAGAAACACTTGGTCACTGATATTAAAATATATAATAAAATACAAATAAATTATCACGAACATGTATCAACTTACCTATGAAACGTAATACCATCTTCTTGCTTATCAGCACGGCTACCACATTTTAAGACAACACACAGAACCATCTTTTCTACTTAATTAACTAAAAATATTTACCATTGACTTTATGTTTAACACAAAAAATATCAATTTTAGCAACTCGAGCTCGCAAGTTATCGACGCTATGTGAAACGTTTCGCCCCGATTTGATGGCGATATTTTTGGAAACTAGCTCACAGATATGTAGACCTTTTATCTTACTCTAGCGCGTGTCGCAGAGATTGTAAGGGTGCCGAATACTTTCTCACTCGCACTTATGCATCGTTTTTGTTCAGGCCAATATAACAATTAATGTACCAATGGTAAACGCACTGGTAAAAGTGACGCATTCAGGATAAGCAATAGGGTTTGGATATTATGCAGTTTATTACCAGCTTGGAAATTTTTGATACTTTTCTATTTCACCATTGCACGTAGAGTTGGCTTTCGGGAATTTCCCGACGGGAATTCTCGGTAAATTTTCGAGATTTTCATTCCCGAATCTCGAGAATTCAAATTTTTAACATTTCGGGAAATCCCGGATCTCGAGAATCTATCCTCGGGATTCGGGATTTCTTTATTATCAAATATTAATTGAGAAAAAAACGATTTTCTATATGGAAAAAGTGGACAGAAAACAAGAAACGTTCAAAAACTGATCGAGGCATTTAACACAATTAAGCCAACGTCGACTCAAAATGAGCGCAATTTTTTCAACATCAGGAAATTTTGTGTGTCAAAAACGTACGCGATTGTCAGACGCAGCGATTGAAAGTCTGTGTTTTTTGAAATCCTATTTTAATAAGTAATGTTTTGATTTATTTTTGTTTTCCTACTTCTATTTTGTTTGTCTTCTTACATAAATAATTTTTTTTTTTGGAATTTATCTGTTTTTACACTGATTTTAGGATTTTTACAGGTTTTCTATGATACGATTACGGGTGGGTTATACCTACTAATTATTATAGTGAAAAAAGTAACCATGAACATGCGTAGATACGACGTCACTATGGTATGTTTAAAATATTAATTGTAATTTTCATAATTTTTCATCAATGTCTTGATAGTAATGTATTAATAAGGTGACCCATTCTGCTTGTGATTTTTTGTAGGTAGGTACAGGAAGTACCTATTATGTATGTGTGTAGGTATGTCATTGGAAAGTTCAAATGAATTTCATTCGATTTGTCAGTATTGCTAGTACGTATAATAACATCGATTGCTTAAACTAGACCCTCGGTGACAAATAATAACAATGATAGCAAATTGTTAATAAACTCGTATCGTTTGAGTGTTGTTTCAGTAATTGGCTATTTAAATTTATGGCACTTGATGCAACAGGAAACTTCCTTTATAAACTGACAGATTAGCACATGCGGGATTTAAATTGTCATGTAAGAGAATTGCGAATTTCAACTTAAGAGTATCTACATATTATATGATTTTCTACAAACTACCCATATCATCACATTACGTTTTTTGAGTTGTTATTGTTCAATACTGAGCTATCGATATTATCCATAGCATTTGTGTAAGATTTTTTGTTGTTGAATGAATTGACATCTTCTACCTATATGCCGCTTTTTCAATTTAATGAATTGTAAGATGTGCGGGTCCTCGTGCAAAGTGTATGACTCGTAATTATATCACTGTATCCATCGCTACTATATCATTGATAGATCCGAAGATACTGCGCAGCAGGCCCCCCTCAAATAATCACAACATTCATTTTAAATGTTTGGTCATGCACCAGATTTCTGAGCCAATAATTGGTCTAATTATTAGTGTTTTGCATGTAGGTATAAGGTGAATTGTGGTATACAGGTAAATACCATTTGAATTTAGATAATAAACACGTGTCAAAAAGCTATATAAAATAACTCAGTTTTCACATTTATAAATCACTTTCAACTGTATGAGAGGACATGGGCAGACTAAATTAAATGTATCTGGCATGGTGTCATTTTATTATTCACACGCTTCGTCCATTTATTTTTAACACATCAATGGTTGCACGTCTGCAACGGTGCAATAATTTCTCGAAGTATTCCAAATACATACTAACGACGTCCACAATAGAATAAAAATACCTGCGTAAAAATAAATCTAGTTTTTCTTATTCTCACAGTTCTTACATCGACTCGAGACATTCATCATGATGTCTCACTTTATATTTAGACCACGACGAGAGGAAATTCTCTTTGCATAAAAACGATCGTAAACATGCAAAACAATTCAAAAGAATTTGAGTACCGCAATATTTTAAGAAGCTTATAAATTATTTCGCTCGTTATGAATACTTAAGGGGGGACATGCTCGTCGAAGGTCAAAATTGAGTTTTTATTGTATTTTCAAACCATGATCCTGGACACTCCTTAAACGTTGTAGATGATCTATTTATATAATTTTGAAGCCTTATTATCCTTTATAGTTATTTTAAACATTTGATGACTGCATGAAGTATTTTTGTTACATAAAATAGTATTCTTTTAAACCTCTCGCTCTAATGTTTTAGAATATAGTCATATTTCGGTACATAACTGTGCAGTGGTGTTAAGATTTTTTACATTTATTAATTTTTAAATGCATTTATAAAACCATTAGTATAATTAATTACGAGATAATTTTTGTAAAATATTCACGATAAAAAATTATTTTGACAATCTCTGTGATCCCAAATTTGACAAGAATTAGGCATTTTATTATTCAAAAAATCGGCAAGATTAACACATTTGAAGATGATTCTAAAGATACTTATTATAAGCTATGTCTTTGACCATTCAAGTGTGATAAAAATCTTATGAATAATGATTGCTTTATAATAATTATTGACCTAAGAATAAGGTAGTGTTTTTTTGAAATACGCCATTTCTTTTGTCATTCCCTAGTGGTTAAGCTACAACATACGGCCGTAGCCATAAAATGACAAACTATAATTAAAGTAGGGAGTAAAATTATGTTAACGCGCGTGTTTGAACATGTACCTAACCGAATTTTTTTTAATTTTTTTTTAAACGGTACATGTTCAAACACGCGCGTTAATATCATTTTACTCCCTACTTCAATTTTAGTTTGTCAATTTATGGCTACGGCCGTATGTTGTAGCTTAACCACTGGGGAATGACAAAAGAAATGGCGTATTTCAAAAAAACACTACCTTATTCTTAGGTCAATAATTATTATAAAGCAATCATTATTCATAAGATTTTTATCACACTTGAATGGTCAAAGACATAGCTTATAATAAATATCTTTAGAATCATCTTCAAATGTGTTAATCTTGCCGATTTTTTGAATAATAAAATGCCTAATTCTTGTCAAATTTGGGATCACAGAGATTATCAATATAATTTTTTATCGTGAATATTTTACAAAAATTATCTCGTAATAAATTATGCTAATGGTTTTATAAATGCGTTTAAAAATTAATAAATGTAAAAAATCTTAACACCACTGCACAGTTATGTACCGAAATATGACTATATTCTAAAACATTAGAGCGAGAGGTTTAAAAGAATACTATTTTATGTAACAAAAATACTTCATGCAGTCATCAAATGTTTAAAATAACTATAAAGGATAATAAGGCTTCAAAATTATATAAATAGATCATCTACAACGTTTAAGGAGTGTCCAGGATCATGGTTTGAAAATACAATAAAAACTCAATTTTGACCTTCGACGAGCATGTCCCCCCTTAACAAGTTTTTCCTTTTGTAATTTCATTACATTTTAATGCTTACACGTTTCCGCCAAAATATTTTATGTATATTGATAACTACTTATGTGTTATGTTAAATAATTCAAAAGCTATAATATATATCAAATATCAATTAAAAATATTCGAGATAGAGTAAGCCAGTGGTATTTAAACAAGGCGCCGCAAAAGCAGGAGCCCCATTGACTGGTTTGAAAAATTGAATAATTCCTGCCAATCTTAACACAACGCGCTAATTACAATCAAAGATGCCATTATTTCACTAGTCAGTGTGTGACCTTCAACACGTCATTTTACGATTTTTTTTTAAAGCACTTATCGTACTTGCAACTAAGATAATAAAGATAAGTACATATGGAGTGAGGAGGCGATGTTGGATCTGCTTCAGCCATGTGCTGCGGACGCCTGAAGATAACTTCAACCTGGCTTATCTGTTTTTCAAGTCAACTGGATTCTGGTGCCATAGAAAGGCAATAAATACTATCTACAAAGTGTATACGGGGAGTTACAGGATGTTGGCATCACTGGCGAACGATAGACATTCTTGGAAGCGCCCATATGTCCAAATGCTCCATTTGAAAGGCGAACATAGTTTAAAAAAGAAGAAGATATGTGATCAGATCAGATAAGATCAGAAAGAAATGAAGGTAGTTCCAATGATATCTCGTACGGCTATGAGGTGATGTATTATTTAACGGTGAAAATTTACTGAAGGATTTTGAATAATACAATAATTATGTCAAGTAGATTTCGCTAAGTCAACAAATCTTCACACGCTGTGCTGATGGATTGTCTACTACATCAGAATTAAAAAAAACTTTACTTGTATCCTTTTAACGTTTAGAATGCCTAGCGAAATACGATTGTACAAGTTGGTACTTCATGACTTTTCCAAGATATTATATTACGTGTGTGATTGTGTTTAGTTTAATTTCAAGATTAGAGAAATTGCAGTAGGCTCACTTATCGTACTAGGTAATATAATATATTTTAGTGCGCCGTGAAAAATATTTAGACACGAAAAGTTCCGCAAAACGAAAAGTTTGAAAAAGCGATAATAAAATAAATGGTTTTGGACTCAACTCATGATTCAGTTAAACATATCAATATTAATTTATTCTGCTCGGTTTTCTCTCTCGCTTTATTGATACAATAATCTTCCAAGTAACGTGCCTAAAACTAAATATGACCTATATAACGTTTTAGATTTAGACAAAAAGCTCTTTCTAATATCAAACGCTGATTAATTTTACAACTTAATCAAAGTTTAGAAGTATGTGTGCTCAGTAGGTTTGTAAAAAATATACTTACAAGAAACTAATAATAAATAAGTACTTAAAAATACAATAATTTCTTACAATTTTTCAATTTCTACTCTACTCCGTAATATTAAAATACATACATATTTATGAAGCTATCTTATTCTACAGATTTTTTTCAATTTCACAAAAAAAGCTAGTAATTACCTATTTTAATATTTTTTATTAAAACATACAATCCAATGTCAGTATTCTGTCAAGTATTTATTATATTTGGTATCTAATGTCAATAAAATCTTCTAATAATTGAATTTATATTCCCTAAATATATTCCATACAATTAGTAAATATATATTTTTTTAATTTTAATTAGTATTTATGTATTTTTTCTATAAATATAATTAAAAATAAACATGCTGAATTTGAAACGCGCCAAATTAAAAAAAAACATAGACAAACCTACCTACCAGCTAATTTCATACTTCGCCAATTATGAGATGATGAGCTCTTAGAGAGACAGAACGTTTATTTTCTTAATAATAATAACAAAAAATAATAAGTATACAAAGGAGCACAATAATTAAGAACCCTCTCGTTATAAAATATTCATTTCCAAGAACCGGAAATCTCTAATGAATAACATCATTACCATATCATATTCAGATCAGTGGCGTACTAAATACATTACATGCCACGATACATTTTACAACGTTTTTATTAGCTCGTATTCTTGTTTGTCCGGTAGTTGTTTGTCCAGTAGAAATCTTGCAATCGATTTTTAGCTAACTTCCCGATAAGCTAGACATTTTGAAACTTTTAGAATATATCAGAACACGATGCCAATGCATTCTTTTAATAATTTTAGCCATCTTTAAGCAGAATTGAATTCATTTTTAGTTAATTCTATTTTGTATGGAAAGTTATTTCATAAAAATCCGTAAAAAGTAAAATACTATTATTGGTTGCTAAGCGGGTGGTCCTAGCAACTAAGTTATTAATATATACGTGCGTTACTATGGAAATCAAAATGAAATGTCAAAATGACATTTCAGTATTCTATATTTGTTTGTTTATTTGTTTTTTATTTACTTCATAATATCAAGTACAAGTTTGAGCATATTGAGCATAATAATTCAACAGAAAATTTAAAAACGTTGTATATAAAAAGTTTTTTTATCTTGTAATTATTAGTGATAACAACAATGTAAAATTATGACAGATATGTAGCTAATTATTATTTTATGATATTATATTTATTTATCATTTCATTTTCCCCACATACAAATATTGTTTTTACGACACGTGTTTCGCTCACATGGTGAGCTTTATCAAGTATTTTAAATTAGCTCATCAAGTGTCAAAAACACGTGTCTTAAAAACAATATTTAAAGTGATCTTTAAACTATCGACATTTTTGAATGTATACTGAGCAACGTCACGTGGTATGTATTGGTAAACGCCATTAATTTATTATCTATATATTTATGTATTGAACACAACATCCATATTAATAAAATAATTTACATAGGCTATTAAAATATATTAATATATAATAATTGCCAAGTAATATATTAAAATAATATTACATACGTACTTTCTTATTTATTGTGCATCCAATGTGAAATTGAATTAGGTATCTACCTACCTGTAAAATGTATGCCCATGATGGTCGAGCGGATACCGCATCTAATTATAATGTCCGTAATACGGATGTAGTTTTTCAATGTATGTTTATGGACCTAATTCGTTGAGCAAGTGGCTAACATCCATTTCACGTAAAAACAAAAATCTGTCAATACAACCTCCAGCCTGTGGAGGGCCACGTGATCTTTGTCACGGTTAAAATTCTACACATATTAATAAAAATCAATATATTTTTAATATAAAATCGAATTTTACAGTAAGTATAAGTACTAGTGGGAAGCAAATAATTCAACTATGCATCTAATATTTATATCAAAATTAGTTAGTTATGATGGACTTTAAGAGGATAGGATATAAAAAGCGGTTGAAATCAATTATGTTGAGTTTGATTTTATCAATACTAAATATATAATAATAATTAATCATACATAAACTCCATAATGTAGAAAAGTTTAGGTATACGGTCTAAATTATATGAATATTTTCTACTTTATAAGATTGCAAATTACCCTACACGAAAATGAAAAATTATAATAAAGAATTATTTACCATTACTATCTCTGTTCCAAAAAGAAACAAAGTTATGTGTTTCCATGGTGTGGTATTATCATAATTTGCACGAGGATTGGATTTTAGACATTGGTTCATGTAATGGATCGCCGAAGGATTCAAAGTTTCAACCCATCTAACAAAAGGTGAGTTGTCGATTGCCTCTACTTTGGCTGAAAATAAATGTTTGTTTACATGGTTAATAGTTAGTTTTATAAAACATATCGTTGTATTATCAATGGATAACATCACAAAAAATCATTCATATAAGAATCCAGTGCATGCCACTGGCTGCTAAGATAGCATCCTCGCAAAATCCGCCTGAAGGACTTATTCAAAAATGAAAAATAATAACGTGAAAAATTTAAAAGCTTCCAAGATGTAAATTATAAATGGCAGAGAGTAAGTAATAGGATATTATAATCCAAATATCGGGATGTTATGACACGCGCGAAGGGGCCCCCACGGCGAATAGCCTTGCTACTCTTAAAAGGTTTCTAAGGGAATTAATATGTATAATTTGATATGACTGTTTTACAGAAAAGTCGAACAGAATCGAACTAGGCTTAACGAAAATACATCAAATCAAAATTCGTAAACATATTAATAATTAAAAAATAAACAAAGATTATTTGTGCGAAACAGTCGAAATGTGAATGAGTGCATGGCATGAGCTTGAATGCAAATTTGAATCCTTCATCTGATAACATGGTTTTTAATGAGTTTAATCCACCAAACGTGGTATCTTGGATTTTGTACTACCTACATTTATATTTTTGAAAAAAGTATTATTACACATTATAATTAATATGGATATAGGTACTATTTTTTTTTTTTTAAATATTTTATATAATTTTATAGCGCATGTTGTTTTTAGATACCTTTAGAATAAGTCGATTCAGTGAGATTTACTATTAAATTGAGTGAGAGTTCATTTCTTTTAAAAACAATATAAAAAAACCTTTAAAGATAGTCAATAAAAACTTTTATATGCGGGTGAGTTATAATATTATTTCCTCCAATCCATTGGATCCGTAGTATATTCACTGATAAATAAAAAAACAATGTTTCCACAAATCTTAATCACCAGACGGGAATAAATTCGTAATACATACCTACATCGATATTCAATACACGTATATTATGCGCAACAAACCAAATGAAATTATAAAAAAACTTAAATAATAATAAAAGTATTATGTGACTATGGGGGCCAGATAACAACACGGCAACACGATAAGCTTGTTAATATGATTTCCCTGCATCACCCGCTACATGTGCTAAAATTTGCTAAATTTTATAATTCGAAGTGATCAATAATATTTCAATGATATTAACATAGTTACGTAATTTTAGTTATCTTTATTATATTAAAATAAGTGTATTAGATGTTTTTGTTATAGTCTTTAAACTTGTGCCATGCAAATGTTGTTAGCGCCGCAGTTTATGACGCCTCGCAAATATTATTTCGATTTCGACCAATTTCGCATAAACTTATTTAATTACTTATTTAATTACTTATTCAATAATTGATAAACCAGAGTACAATATTTTATTTTTCCACGAGAATGAGCAATAATCTCGCTGATTTAACGAAACGGAATCGCTCCAGTCAGCGCTCGAAATGGAAAATTTTACGAACCAGAGCGCTCGATAATTTTACGAAAATATCAACTATGTTATACTCTACTACATTAATTGTAAATGTGATTTATAAAAATAAGTGTGTTATTTTTTTATTATATGAAATATCTAGCTCAGACGGTCAAATTAATATTTCCACAAGACGGAGCGATAATTTTGTGGATTTTATGAACCGGAACGGCGCTCCGATGCGTTCCGGTCCATTTTGAGCCCTGGCTCCAGTCCATTTCAAGCTCGGCTTACGGGCGAATACCGTGTAAGAAACAAGTAAGTTAAATTTAAAAAAAGTTAGTTGTTGACCAAAACTGTATATCAGAATTCATTTGTGCTTCAGTATAAATGTAGAAAACGTTACCTCTCCTATAGATAGATACTGGAAAGTATAATATGATACATTTGGAATAATAATATAAAAAAAGTAATTTCTTAGAAAAATTGGGTAAGTTCGGAACATAAAATAATGATGTTGGATTATTGAACAGTTAGCCCTGACGTACACACAAAATTGTCTCGGCTACAACATAGCCATAAATCAAAACGGCCGGCATTGTTGCAAGTCTCTTAAACGCACAAGTACGTGATAGAGAGATACCGAGACAGTAACACTACGCGGATGATAGTAACATATGCGCATGCGCCGATGCAACGTTTTGATATTCTACTTGCGGCTCATGCCGAATAAGATTTGTTACATGCGACAATCAGATATTTTTTCTACTAAAAATATTGCACCTATGCTATATGCGGTAGTAAATTAATTTACATGTGTTTTCTGAATGACAAAAAAAAATTGACAAATTCAACGTGTGGCAGTCGAGACGACTTTGTATGTGCGATCGGGTTAAAGTGTGTACGTGCTAGATACTTGCATAACATAATTAACATACCTAGATTTATGTATATGCAGATATCTCCCGAATCATTTACGGTTCACAGTCTGGCATACAGATGTACTGGTTTGCGTCCCTGAGCAGAGGGAGGAGTGTTATTAAATAATTATCCAGTCTGTGATTCCGAACGAAGAAGGGTTAAAATCAGACTTAGCGCGCATAATCTGCCATTAAATTGTCATAGAAGAGGATCAAATATTGTACGCCGTCGCAATTTCCCCTTCCAATCTGATAAGATGATTACACTTAATAATATTACGTTTTAATCAAAGCTTTTATATTTTAATTTGCTGTCTATATTTTTTGTGAAGCTTTTAAATGCTCTTTGTGTCTGACCGTTTATATATGAAAAGTGTGCATTCGTTCGCGTTATTATTCTTATCTATGTATTTACCATATTATTTAAAATATATATATTGATGTGCCTGCTAACTAACAATTTAAAATTAATAAATAGGTTCTTCATGGTCATCATATTTGGCATGTAAAAAACCTACACGCTGGTCAAGGCTCACTATTGTCAGGCTGTGACATGAAACTGTAGGTACCTCAGCTTTGATTTTAGTGTTAGTTTTTGTTCTTACATAGAATGCAATATGTAAAATGATGATGAAACATGTTTCATATTGAAGTGAATTGTAAGCATTTGAACAAAATAAACGATTGAAAATCTTCACCTATGTATATCCGAATGAAATGCAGCTAGTATACAATGCAGTTGGATGATTTGAAGAACTATGAATACCTAATGCGATCAAAATATGTTGGCTTTCTATAAATGTTAAAATCATGGTTAGTTTTTTTCTATATTAATATTTAAATCGAGAAAATTAATTTTCTTACAACAACGGAAATTTAATATTGTCATCTATAGAATTTAAAAAGTTATGAAATTAGTTGTCTGTACAAAGTCAGTACTATCTATACCATTAATACATCATTTACATATCGAAACCAATTAATATACCTAATATGATATTTTTAGTTTCAGTTTTGTTTTAAAATATAATAGTATCTAAAAACTCCATATAGAACTCTGCTAGTGAAAGACAGATTCCCATTGCGAAGCCTAAATTTGGTTATAATATTATATTTATATATTATTATAATAATTCTGCTCTATACGTAATATGTCTAAAATATTCCTCAGTTCAGAGATACGATTTATACGCCTATTGAATTTATTATTAGTAATTAGGTAGGGGTTTTTTTACAAACACGTCTTCAAGCATTCATAATTTGTGTGTTATATTTTTTATTGTGGTCCTTGACTTAATAGGTAAGTGGTAAAGTTTTTACTTACTCTATTGTATTAATTTATTGTATAAGTTAGAATTAACTGTATCCATTATCAGTGTGTATATACTATTGGTGAGAGCGCATGTGCCTGAAGGTGCCGAAAGGCAAAACCTGGATCGCAAAAAACGACCCAAATGAAATAGTAAAAAACTTATAACATTATAAACTAAATATTATTTTAATATTTTTATTTATATACTTACTTAAAATATTCCATTATATTAAAATATCTACGACATTTAAAAGATTGCAGTTGATGTAAGTATTTATGAACAGTAAAAATTATTTTTAAAATAGTGACAACGTTGTGTAGGTTTATAATATAATGTTATAAATACAATGAATTATTCAAGCACTTTTTCTTAGATCATAATATCAATTTCAACTAGCTATATATTATATTGTACATACGTAAGTACCTAGGTAGTAAAAAATAAACAAGAGATACATGTTTTCTAAGCTTTCGAAAGAAAGATCTCTGAGATGGATTACCATCTGATATTTTCAATTAGCGCACGCCTCATTTAACTCCCGATTAATTTTCCACCCCTATTGAGTTGTCAGGGTAGAATTAGAAGAGAGTGAAAAGCAAATTATTAACATACACGTATTCATATTTACTTCCCTATTAACAAACAATTTTACAGAGTTATCTCGTTTTTACAAAATTAGTTTTTTTAGTGATTTCAGTAAACAATACAATTATATATGTGTAGCTACTAGAAACATACACAACGTCACCTAAATAGGTGTTATTTTATCATTTAATTTGAATTTAAGCTAAAGTAAAACGAGGTGAATTAATATATGAACGTTTTCAGATTTCATATTCAATTTAAATCTTATGTTGGATGGCTGAAAAGCTAGATTCGCTTGCCAAAAGTTGTGTTTTTAATTCAGCAGTATGGTTAAGTGAATGGGAACTCTCATTATTCACTCATTAATCGATATTTTCCCAAAATTATGGTTTGTTCCTATTTACCAGCATTCTCGTAACGCGGTGAATAGGGACACGAAATAAATAGAAAGGAAAAACTGCAAATTAAAATTAAAAAAACATGATTACATAAATAAAGAAATATTTATTTTTAAATAATATCAATAATATACATTATACAAAAACTAAAATTTAAAAAACATACTTACATTTTTTTTGTTTATTTAAATGGTATTAGTAGTAGTAATAATAATACTTTATCATTGTTTTTTTTTTGTTCTTATGCATCCCTGTGTATCTTTATTAGCCCCAATCGACCCCGCTCAAATTATTTCCCTATGAATTGACTTGTACGCAAGCATAAAAATACGGTATTTCATTCATCAAAAGTCAGGGGAGAATGAGACTGAGTAAGACTCGTGCTGTAACTCGTGTTCACGAAAATTTTAATTCACCCTTCTATAAGGGCAGTTGCTTTTACTTATCCTTTTCGAATAATGACTTCTGCTTCAATTAGAATATAAATGGTTGCCGAAAATTCTGATTTCATTGTTCAACTTTTAGACCGATATTTCAACGATAATGATTTTCTAAGAAATCTTATTTTTAACATTCATGAAAATTTCAACAATAATCATTAGAAAAATAAGTATAGCAAATAGGTATATTTTTTAAATAAACAAGCTTATGTTAATAATTATTGAACTTGCGTCCACGTGGCAAAACTCTATTATAATGGTTATAAAAATAAAGTTTCTTTTTATAATTATTATATGTTATTGAAATTTATATAATATTATGTTAACAGCTTTTTTGGTTTATAAACCTGTCTTTAAAACAATCCTAAGTAACAAAAAAACAATTTGTTTGAATCAAATTTGTAAGTGGTACAATTTTGACCTATAATTATGTTTTAGGCTAATATATTATAAACGTACCTACCTATAAAAAATTTTAGCCTATCATAAAAACTTACGGCAGCCAAGGTGGCGTGTTTCGTAGAATAGCCTTTTCTAAACATTGTGTTGTGGGTTAGATCCCGCGGCTGGTAATACCTACATGTCATTTTTCAATGGATTGGACGAATGACTTACAACCATTCCTGGCAATAAACAGTCTCTCATCCCTGCAAAGCCGCTTAGGAGTTAACCTTGTAACTTATTATATTAGTTTCTTACTTTAATACGCAATGATCATTCGTACATAGACCTGTGTATACCGATTGAATTAGCGCTGATTAGAAGAACGCAATATTAGTATGTACCTAATCATGTCACTTAATAGTTTTAATTGTACATTTATAATTCTAATAGAGATAATGATTAGAATTGATCCCTTCCGATTCAATAATACATTATCAATAGTCCAGTTAATATTGTCCTATTAAAGCAGACGAAATCGATTGTAATCGTTATTCAATTTTGTGGAATATGTACATATTACATATTTTTAAATTATATACGTACATTGTGGTACGTACCACAAGACAGTACCTAATGTATTTTAATTATTAAAATATATTTAAAAAGTGGCAAGGCATATTTATAATATTACTATAAGATGCTCCGTATTTTGAGTTTTGTTGTACTCGCATAGTCAAGATTGTGCCAGTTTTCTCTACCAGACGGTTAAAATGATATAAAGGTTCCATAAAAAGGGCATCTAAAAGTTTCTTTTGATTTAGTTTAAATGAAAAGTGTATCTCGGTTTCTTTCTTTATAAATCATATTGCTAGCTCATAAAGTAAGCTTTCTAGTAGCTGTATCGTCTCATCCCTTCCTCTTTTGTTTACGAATCTTCCCCTTTTTACAGACGCTTAGACGAAGTCTTTTAATGGTTCAATTTCACAGTTTTACCTTCGGTTCATTAGTGAATGTTTCCATTAATTATTCCAGAGGTGTATGTAAATTTATCAAACTGATAATTTTTATAAAATTTAAGGGGTACACATATAAGATGAATATTATTTTCATTTTGTTTTAAAAATAATTAAGTACCTTTATATTCTAAATATATTATTATTTGAACTATCATTTCAATTTAAATAGTAGACCTTCATTATCTTGATTGATCTTCAGTATTGCAAGAAATATTAGGTCAATTCAACAATATTCAAGTTATTGCTATTGATCTCGTTTTTATTATGAACATTATCAGCATTCATCAAACCGTAATCAGAAGTTATCGTTAGATAATATTAAGGGGGGACATGCTCGTCGAAGGTCAAAATTGAGTTTTTATTGTATTTTCAAACCATGATCCTGGACACTCCTTAAACGTTGTAGATAATCTATTTATATAATTTTGAAGCCTTATTATCCTTTATAGTTATTTTAAACATTTTATGACTGCATAAAGTATTTTTGTTACATAAAATAGTATTCTTTTAAACCTCTCGCTCTAATGTTTTAGAATATAGTCATATTTCGGTACATAACTGTGCAGTGGTGTTAAGATTTTTTACATTTATTAATTTTTAAACGCATTTATAAAACCATTAGTATAATTTATTATGAGATAATTTTTGTAAAATATTCACGATAAAAAATTATATTGATAATCTCTGTGATCCCAAATTTGACAAGAATTAGGCATTTTATTATTCAAAAAATCGGCAAGATTAACACATTTGAAGATGATTCTAAAGATACTTATTATAAGCTATGTCTTTGACCATTCAAGTGTAATAAACATTTTATGAATAATGATTGTTTTATAATAATTATTGACCTAAGAATAAAGTAGTGTTTTTTTGAAATACGCCATTTCTTTTGTCATTCCCCAGTGGTTAAGCTACAACATACGGCCGTAGCCATAAATTGACAAACTATAATTGAAGTAGAGAGTAAAATGATATTGACGCGCGTGTTTGAACATGTACCGTTTAAAAAAAAAAAAAAAAAAATTCGGTTAGGTACATGTTCAAACACGCGCGTTAACATAATTTTACTCCCTTCTTTAATAATAGTTTGTCAATTTATGGCTACGGCCGTATGTTGTAGCTTAATCACTAGGGAATGACAAAAGAAATGGCGTATTTCAAAAAAACACTACCTTATTCTTAGGTCAATAATTATTATAAAGCAATCTTTATTCATAAGATGTTTATCACACTTGAATGGTCAAAGACATAGCTTATAATAAATATCTTTAGAATCATCTTCAAATGTGTTAATCTTGCCGATTTTTTGAATAATAAAATGCCTAATTCTTGTCAAATTTGGGATCACAGAGATTATCAATATAATTTTTTATCGTGAATATTTTACAAAAATTATCTCGTAATAAATTATACTAATGGTTTTATAAATGCGTTTAAAAATTAATAAATGTAAAAAATCCTAACACCACTGCACAGTTATGTACCGAAATATGACTATATTCTAAAACATTAGAGCGAGAGGTTTAAAAGAATACTATTTTATGTAACAAAAATACTTTATGCAGTCATAAAATGTTTAAAATAACTATAAAGGATAATAAGGCTTCAAAATTATATAAATAGATTATCTACAACGTTTAAGGAGTGTCCAGGATCATGGTTTGAAAATACAATAAAAACTCAATTTTGACCTACGACGAGCACGTGGGCCGTTAAAGATGATTTTGTAGTCCGAATTATCTGTTTACATCAATTTCTCTGAAATCATAATAAAAAATATTGATTCCACCACATTATTCTAAATACACAATTCAATTAAAGAAAATATGTTAACTTCACGGATCAAAGTTGTATTGTATCTAGGTACCTATATCACTCTTTGTCTTGATTAGGTTTTATTTCATCGATTAACATTTTCTTGGGGATTAAATTAATGACAATATATCATTTTTAATTAATGCCTTTTTTCAATTTATAAAATATGTATTATATAACTAATAAATTCGTATAGATATTTAGGTACTACGTCATGTTTCTACACTGTTTTCATTTTTACAAAACATGCTTAGTAGTTTAATAGAAAATAGATATCACTATTTTTAAGGATGTAGGTAAATACTTCTGTTAATTATATATTAAAATTCTCATAATAAAATCAAATCAAATAAAATTTTACTACGCTACTGTGAAACTTTGCGCAAACTTTCTTCCTTCCAGACATATTATCCTTTTCTAAGAGAGGGAGAAAGGGAACGGCATTTTGTTCTGACATAAAAGTCAATACAAATTAAATATTTTATCTTTTTTGATAGATTACGAAATGTACATTATGTAGTGTTCAATTGTGTTTGATTAATATTAATGTATTTTGTTAGGTCGATAATTTAACTTTTTATCTTCTGTCGCGTTTATCTAAGAGATTCTGCTATTTTTTATATCCAATGCTTTGCTTGGTATGTACTATGATAGCGTGATTGACGTTTAAGCCCAGCCGCATATACAAACTCGTCCGACTGCAACACGTCGAGTTCGTCAATGTGATTTTGTTGTCATTCACACCACTTCACTTGTGTATTGTGCCGTCACCACACATAGCATCGGTGCGATATTCTTGTTGCATGCAACAAATTTTATTCGAAATAGGGATGCTGCTTTTTCATTTTTTAGCTAGAAGTCACTGTCCCGGCACGGTCTTGCCTGTGCATGTAGAATACAGTTGCAACATTATCGGCAGTTTTCATATATGACCATATCTAAGTCGAGACGATTTTGTATGTGCGGCAGGGCTTTCATGACACCTATAGCACAGCTGAACCCAATAAGCATTCAGACTCTTTTATTGAAACAACATTCTACAAGGCCACTAGTCACTACTTCTGATGAAATAGTAGAAAACCCATATGATCATACTTATTTGTTTGTCAGTGTATTTTATATCCGTGATGAATAAAAAAAATGGTTATTATGTCTAAAAACATATTTTTTGTCTTACTCAAATGTTTTCAAACAATTATTGTTATATCATAATATAGTGATTATTTGTTGACGGGTAGATGTATCATGGTCTGGAGCTGGACTAGGCATAACCTTTACCGACAATTAGATGATAAACTAACTTATATATATTTTTTGTGTTGTTGTTTTTATTTAATAAAACGCATTTTTTTGTCGTACTTATTCCATCTTTAGTCAATAGATTAAGACCGGTTTCGTCCGCCTCAGAGGGACATTTTCAACTTTTGAAAATGTCCCTCTGAGGCGGACGAAACCGGTCCTAATCTATTGATTTAAAGTGGAATAAGTACTACAAAAAAAATGCGTTTTATTAAATAAAAACAACAATACAATGCAGTGCCACCATGAATTGACAGTTAACAAAATAAAAGTTATATTTTTTGAATTATAATTGTTTTTCTCAGAATAGCATAACCGAATCACTTTATTTACCATTGAACAGTAGTCAATCTATTAAATATTGTTAGGCAAATAACATGAATAGTTCGATTTTACTTAGATCGGTTTGAGTAGGTACCTATCTGCCAAAAGTATTTTTAATAAGAATTTTTCAAAGCAAACAAAAAAATCTACTTAATGAAAATCAATATAATATACTATCTCAATCGATTTATTGACTTACTGATGACGTAACTTTGACAGAAAATGAATACAGAAATCAAAGCAAAAACTGATCAATTCCCAATGGGCACAAATGCTTCGTTATTCCTTATTCAATCACACCCTCGTCCATTGTATTCAGTTTTATTATTACTTGGATTATTATTTTTGACAATAAACTATCAAACACAGCGATGTATATTCTAGTAATAAATAAAAATAAATGCTTACTTAAGTAACAGAAAAAATGTATAACAACGTTCTAATATAAAAAAATATATTTTTTTATACTTACCTATTTAATAACTATTGTTTTAATTTTTTTTCCTTAAAATGGTTTTAGCTTTTAGACATTTTCAAGTAATGACATTTTAGTATGAGTTGATAATGTCAAAACCGTTCGTTTATTGAAAATAAAAACGTAGAACAGATAGGCACTAAAAACAAAATTACTTAATTTAAATATGTAATAATATAATAAAGTATATTCAAATTTTATTTATGTATGGTCGGTCCCAATGTTGAAGCTTGATTTGATATAAATAAAAAGGATTTCAAGTTATACACATTTATATTTTTTATAAAAATCGATGTTTTTTAAAATAGCTATAAAAAATATTAAAACTATGAATTAGTCAAAAATCTTCTTAAACTTAAAATAAAAAATATTTTTCTTTTAAATGTTTTCAGATACATATTTATTAATTATTATAGTTAACATTGTAAATTATCAAAAAAAAATATCAAATTGAAAGCTTCGTGTTTTTCCTCTAGGTGCCTCTTTAAAAACGGCTCATTAAAGACTTCACCTTAAGCGTTGGACTATAACGCCATGGGTCCCAAGTTCAAATCCTGGGTCTGGCAAGTACACATGTTGTTTTTCAATGTGTGTCTGTCAGGGTATGGACCTAATAGGTTGAGCAAGTGGCTGACATCAATTTCTCGTAAAAAACAAAATCTGTTAATACAAACCTCTAGGGACTCTGTGGAGGCCCATATGATCCTATTAGAATCGGATACGATCTAAAGAAAGAATGATTATTTTATTCTGTTTTTATGTAGTTATTAATTGTAGTAACAGTTGTATTATTTAGATACCTATGTATAATAAGAATATTGAAATTGGTTAAATGCATGCAAAAGAAAATATTTTTCTCTGCGTTATCGCCACCATGATAGGTTATTTTTTTTTCTTATTTTCATGCAGCCAATTTTAAAAACCGTAGTAATTTACAAATGGATCAGTGGAATAGGCCATCTAAAAAATCTTTGTCCTGGGCACGAAATGTCACCTTCTGAACGTTTAAATAAATTTATACTTTGTTTATTTCTCAGCTATATACTAATAACAGTAACTTAGAGTGAATGAATTTATTATGTAGATGTAATATGAAATTATATGATATAAAATTGAAATTGTTCGTTAAATTCACAGAACAGATAATATTATATGTAACTCAGATAGGCTATATCTAAATAAACTACACTTTGAAGCAAGGTTTTGAATGTGTGAGTGTCACACAGACAGACATTATGCAACATTAAAATACACTAATATTGAATGAGCGATAGTACATAAACCGAGAGCAGTTATCAGAATGAAGGACAAGCTTAGAATGACGTATTGTTAATTCGTGTTTAAGTTTATCCCACATTCTTCCATAAATAGATCGGTTGCCTATTACTCCACACCCGATAGTTATTTCAATTCTCATTATTTCTGGGTTCCTTGATTAAATTAATGTATGTTGATATCTATATTTATAATTTATTTGGTTGTAATATTTGATATGATAATACATAAAATCTCGGCATGAAGCTTTCATAGTTCCCTGTCCACCTTCAATCTCTTCGGCTACCATCATCCCCTGGCTAATGCCCAGCCTGTCCCTGGAGATAGCGTTAATCGGAAGTGTGTTTCATATTGACAGGATAATAAAACTCTCAAAGACACAAGTATTATTTTGACTCAACTATAGGGTGTGAGACGGCTAATGAAGAGATCAAACTTCTACTGATTCTTTTTGATTTACCCAGATTCCTAAACATACATTCCTGTTTTTTGTTCCTACTTAATACAAGTTTTGTGTCGTAAGTAAAATAATAATAATAAAGCAGTTTCTAAGTTGTGTTATCTACCATTTTATTTATCAATCAATTTATTAATTCATATTATATGATATAACACAACAGCGCAACGTGCTATGGAAAGGTGCATGTGTGGGCATAACGCGTAAAGATCATAAAATAAACCAATGGGTAAAGAAGCTGACAATAGTACGCGATGTGCTAGAGGTCGCTAAGCAGATGAAATGGCAATGGATCGGACATATTGCTCGGCGAGTGGACAACCGCTGGACAAATATCGTCATACAGTGGTAACCAAAACGGCACTGAAAGGACGCCCTAAAACCCGCTGGATATACGAGTTCATAAACTTCGGTCGATGTACGTAGCAGCAAAGAACTGGGGACCTAGAAGAGTGGAAAGATCCATGGGACACATTCATCCAGCAGTGGATCGACCCCGGCTGATGATGACGGTGATGAATATAACACAGTCAGTGACCGACTGATTTTGAGGCTTCATACAATATTTAAAAAAAGCACAAATATCAACTACCACCCTACCAAGTAAAAATATCAATAAATCTCTTTCCTAGAATCACATCCTGTAACAAAAATAATTATTATTGAAGATGACAGTAATGCCAGTTAAGTATATAAAGATATTAGTGTTTATTTTGTTGAGTATATTATATAGGTATACTGATTAGTTCTTTTATGTCGTGTATAACATTTTATAGTCGATAGGTATGTGAAAAATACGATGAATAGATTGCGTCACCTTCAGCTTTCAACCATTCTTATGAGTGAAAATGTCGATAGCTGACTGTTTAAGTATATTTATGAATCTTGAAGTACCTTATTACTTATTTATTATTACTAACACCACAAAACAAAAAAAAAACAAATTAATTTAAGAAATTTTGCAGTATGTAGCCAACTACAAGTGTTCTGGCCGTCTGTTTATTTTGTCGTCCTAATAAAATCAATAAATCGATTCACGAAGGCAGGTCGTACTCGCACTGATACATTTTGTATACGAATGGCAAAAACAGCTGGTTGCTTTGATGCTGCTTTCGGTTTTAATGTAGTATGTTATATGGGGAAACCACCCCTAAGGTCAACCCTCCCCTTGTCGGGTACAGTCATCCATGATGTTTCAACCACCTTTTGATACAAGAGCGTAGGCGAAGATTTCCGCTCTGTTAAAACTGTACACCAATCTGTAATTCAGCGGTGACCGACTGCATTCGAATTATTTTATATCGAGTAAATTAAATAAATAAACACTTTTATGTGTAAGACTATATTAATATTAAACTCGCCTTAATGGTGTGACAGTTGGAAGTCCTTGGTAAAATGACATTTAGTATTTAATGCATATAAATATATAGCAATCGTGACCGGTTTCATTCATTTAGGTTAGATATTATATACTGTCAACTTGATTTCATCTTAATTCATGTTATTTATCCATGTTTTATTACTTATATGGCAGTATTTTTATGAAACTTTTAATTATCATTTATATAAGAATAATTCGTAATTATTTTTCGTAACTAGTTTATTGATAATGTCAAGATCCTTGAAAATCCTCAAGAATATTTAAAAAAATCGTTTTAACATTCATTGTATTACGATAAATATTTTTTTTTTGTTAATTTTGTTTCTGTTTTTCAAGGACGAGTATATTTAAGCCGTGGCACTGAATTGTGAATTACGATGGTAGTGCTAGTTATTGATTATCTTCGAATGCAATCCTGTAACCTGTATTTTGTTCAAAGTATTCCCATTTATCTCTATATGCAACATTTTCTACAAACAGTTTACTATGTTGCATTAGAAGTATGAGCAGTAATTACCACTGCTATCGATATTTACAGTTTTGTGTCATGGCTTCACTAATAGTGGGCTTTTGTCTAACGCATTTTGAACGGTTAATGTCAACAAATCATAAACACTTCAAAAAATGAGAATCTCAAAATTTCATAAAAATATCCTTGAAACTAGAGAATCAAGTTTTATCATAACTTTTTCGAGAAATAACCATTCGCTATGATGGACACTGTATTACATTGTTTTGTGATCATCTTGAATATATCAAGTAAATCAACTAATGTTATAATGTAACCGATGTACAAAAAAAAATATTATTAAATGGTTATGGAACATTAATATTATTAATATTATGATTTAGTTTCCGACCAATGGTAAGGCACTTGAGGGAGGGCTACAGTACCTGGCCATCTATGATGTTTTGGGGAGACTATTGAGAGATTTATGTGAATGGCCCTCTGTGAAATACTTCCCAAATTCGACGAATTGACAGCTCACTTTTGTTGTCAGAAGTTTTATTACATGTGCACCCACACGAGCCATGACACCGCAGATGCTACTCTCCTTCTTCCACCACTGCCCATATTTTTATATCAAATCAATAGTTTCATATTATAGCGGACAGTGTTATTGATATTATTTTTTTATGGCAGTCATAAATTCTTGCGAGCTTTGATATCTTAATGTCGATTGGCTCCGATTTTACTTTCACTACAATGCAGAAGAACGATAAGTCATATTCTATCATCAGAAGACATTAGAAGCTCAATTTGAAATATTTTATTGGTAAATAAATCGGTATCTTACCGGTAGTCTTAAAATTTACAACACAACGTCAATTCTATATCATCAAACACGAAATTCTTAAAACAATAAATATATAAATATTAGAAGCGCTTTTTAGTGGACTGTAGGAAAGAGATTATTTGGATGTTAGGGGAGGGCGGTTACACTGGGATTCAATCCAGGCACTAACCTTTGATGTGGATATAGCGGGCGCGCTGGGCTGGTACCGTGTTCCCGCACTCTCACGGTTACACTGTACCTTTGACGGATGCGTGAATAATGAGCTTATGATTATTAATAACGGTGATTGATGCGGCATTGCGTCGCTGTAGGATTGGTTTGTCGAATAGACTAAATTTCAAATATTCAAGAGACGAAAAACAAATTTCATTATCCTATATTAAAATAAATGGAGGTATTTAAATTGTTGTTTTTACAGCATATGCATGCTGTATTCATTACAAAGCAATTTAAAGAAATAGATGGTTCCGGTCCATTTAGATACAAAAAATCATTCTGCATTGAAAGGTCGATTTTGACACAAACGGATATTCGACAAACCAATCCTATAGCGACGATTGGGCAAACCGTATCTCGTAATTGAATTACTTCTTTGATGACGCTAGGGCAGTCAAACTATTGCTAGTCTTGCTTAGCTTTGATGGTCTAAAAATATACCTGTAATTTATTTATTAATATGCCTGATACTACAGTGCCTAGATAACGACAATAATTATGAGACGTAGGTAGTGAATTTGTATGGGATTAGTGCTATCATAATACAATAGGCCCAAACAAATATATTTGAATTGCATTTTCCCAAAAATTTTCTATTTATTTACTTATAAATTATTGTTATATCAAATCCATTGGTGTTAATTAACTATTATTTTAGACATATAACTAAATTAAATTAGGTTTTATCATAAGTTTACGTATGTGCAAGGCGATATTATTATATTGAAGGATGTCAAGTGTATGAACCAACTGTGGCTTTGTGGTAATGGAAATAGTATCTAGGCATAGTTAATTTTTTCAGACCCATTCTCAGGCTAGACAGGTTGTTCAATCGCAAAACTTTAATTAGAATTTGGTCTCCACACGTGGTCTGTGAAAAATATAATATACGAACTAGAAGAAAGTAACCTAACCTAACTTTTTTAGCTACGGTACCTTCATATTATGTAATCCCACTATGGCCGCGCGGATTAAGCGTCGGCCTATAGCGTCGTGGGTCACAGGTTCGAATCCTGGGTCTGGCAAGTATACATATTGTTTTTCAATTTGTGTATGAGTCAAGTATGGACCTAATAGGTTGAGCAAGTGGCTGACATCCATTTCTCGTAAAAACAAAAATCTGTTAATACAAACCTCCACTCTGCGGAGACCCATATGATCCTATTAGGATAGGACATGGTCGAAAGAAGAAGAATATAAGTACTATCGATGCTACAACAACTATCTACGCAATGCACAACTGACAGTAAGAAGGGCGGAAAGTAGCGATAGATCGAGTCAATTAATGGCACGCTCTGTACTTACCTACGTCTCATATTATTGCACTGGGGTAGAGTGTGACACGGTAAAATGTCACAAGTCATCCTGTTAAGATCGTTTAGATGAGTGTTTCCCAACCTTTTTATACCTGCGGACCGGGCCGCTAGCAAATACATAATAACAATTATTTAAATAGTGTTTTGTTTATTTCTTTTTAAAATCATATATTATAACAGACATACCAATCTGATTACGAAAACGAAAAATATATACATGAAAATTGTATTATAAATGTAAATAATCACAAACTGATCAGTAAATAAATAATTGTGATAAAAAGTCAATTGGAATTATGAGAAATTAGTTTCTAAAAAAATATGCGAAATCTGCTGTTACATTATTATTTTATAGGATGAGGAGCGTCAAATACTACATTAACCAGTTGCTCTGTTTTGTTTTTATTACTGACATGGCTACAAAAGTTTTCTCATATGAACAGGTGGTTGAAAATGAAGATAATAATTTACGAACCGGCAGAAAATATCTGCGAGCCGGCACCGGTCCACAAACCGGTGGTTGGAAAACCCTTGTGTAGAATATAGGTACATAACAACATATGCTAATCAATGTTATACTAAATATAATAAATAATAAAAAAAAAAGTAAGTACGAAATTTTGATGAACCTAATATGTCTGATCTCCAATAATATAAATTATTACGTATATTGCGGTTAATAAGACGTATGAACTGATATGAAGCGCCTAGTTTCAAAAGCCCCTAAAATGGTTTTTGAAATTTTTTGAGTTAGATATGTAGTTAGATAGATATTTTTGTGAGTTATATGATGGCCTAAAATTGAACTTTAAAAAACGCAAAAATTCGTCAATCAAAAATTAGGGTAAATTTCAAAACTCGCTAAAATGGTTGGGTGTGCTTTTCAAATACCACTAAAATTGAAAGCCAAAATAGAATGTAACGAATTAAAAAATAAATACATAAAGTTCACAGATTTAATAGATATGATTTTTTCTCATTTTTCTCAAAACTACCTAAAACCGTTTTTCTCATTTTTCTCAGAACTACCTAAAATCGTTTTAGGGGCTTTTGAAACTAGGCGCTTCATATTTAAATACATATCCTTATTTTTTTCCTGTCAAAAAATGCAATTTTTTTTTAAATCTATCGTATAAATTTATATTTTAAATTTCCACCCCGATTCGGACACCGCTTTCCGCCATTTACTACGTGTTTAGTTCCCCAGGTTTCCTTGCGCTGCATGTCCCAGGGCGATTTGCATTGACACATTGCTGTATTGAATATTTTATATATGATGGATATTTCGTGTCAGAGATGCATTACTCGACATGGACTTATATGATGTACTTAGTAAAACCTTTTATCGATAGCAAATACGGCACTCAGAGATGAAACTATTATATCACAAATTTGATTAAAATATTTTCCAATACTAAGGTATCAGGTATATTTTTCAAATGAAAAACTCATTTTATTAAACATACATAATTTCGAAAACACTTTTGAGAAAATATATTATAAGCAATAGAAAAAATCTTTTTTGAAAAAGTAAGACCAGGAATCGAACCTGCATCTCTCGGGTTTTGCGCCCATGCACATAGACCACTATGCTAAACTGCCATACTTAATTGCGACAAACTTTAACTAATGGCTCTTAATACTCTCTGAAGCGCTTTCCAAATTGAGCTACTATTGGCGATCGGCTTTTGTATTTTAAATCAAAGTAGGTACTTATTACTTTAATTACTAACCGACGTCATGAATCACTCCAAGATTTTTTTGTTGTAACTAACATGAACTTGCTAGTAATTTTTAAATAACTATTTTTTTTATTTAACGAATAATTCACAAGATTTAAGAATGTAACATTCGAATTATTGAACATATATAATTTTGAAAACACTTTTATTTATTTTCATTTTATTAAATCCACATAATCATTTTTGCTGTCAAGCTAATCATATGGGTTTCCATAGGGTGAAGGCTATACAGATAGATATGCCTATACTTGATACGGATAGATGAATAAAAATAATAATTTACTGCAATATAGTTTCAAACGATTATATTTGTTGGTTTGGGGATAGGTTCAGGAATAAAGAAGCAGAGACAGATCATAACAAGTGTAGGAGTTAACTGAGGGTAATCTTCATTATATCGTGAGAGAATGAAGTAGAAACGTAAATTATGGAAGCACTTACAATGGTCGCGGATATTTCAGAAGACAAAATATTATAAATTTATTAATATAGCATTATTTTCAACGAAATAGTACCAATATATATTTTTTAAATATACTTAATTATTTGAAATATAACACTATTTTTATTGAACAATTTTGAATACATAATATTATATATAATTATTATGCGTTGCTTTAATTTTAATTATTATTAAGTAATACAAAAATAAATGAAGTGGGCTAACTTCTGGGTGTGGTTGTAATAAGGTACAATTTTGAGATAAAAATTTGAGATAAACTTAGACACATGGAAAAAATATATGTTATTTTCAATATGTACGTCTTTATTATATTATGCTGTAAAGATTGTCACGTAATCGAGAAGTGCATTCAATATTGGTAATATTTGAGGATATTCGTGTATTTTGTGGCTCGACCGTCACTAGGTTATAGGCAAATACTTACTTCAAAGTCTTGGTATTTATGGTGATTGGCTTTCGTATTCTATCTCATTAATCTTTTTTGTGATAAATTCATACAATGCCTCTTAACCAACAGTTGATAGATGACACAATTAAAGTAACCAAAATTTAAGATGCATATTAATAAAATATATGTAGGTAAGTATATAAAAAAAACATTTAATTTTAAAACTATTTGGACACTACTATTTTTTGCTAAGTTATTACAATACTACATAATATTAATAATCATTGCCACTGTAGTTGTATAAGATTAATTATATAATACGGTAAAAGCGTTAATTTTAGAATAATTATATTTTCTTACGTCGTGATGTATTATTATGTTATATACCTAGATACACTTATATCGTAGATAAATTTTGTTTTTTGATAGTCGGGCCTCGCAAAAACCTTTTAGAGAACCAAATATCAATAGAGCCGCCGCAAAACATTCGACATCAATCATTTTTGCCTCAAATTTCACTTGAGAGTTTTCCCAACCGTTTCAATCACTAAAGCATATCCATCCACCTTTCATTTCTCTATCGCGAAAAACAACACCGCGCCACACCAGGCGACCGCCGGATACAAAATCATGCGAAAAGTAGGACGTCATAACTTACTTATAAATTAAATAAATCAAGTAATTATTATGCATTTAATATAAAAAAAATATATTTGCGTATAAATTATAATTGAAACATATTTCCACATTTGAATATTTATGGTAAGCGAGGATTTAATAAGAAGACGTAAGTGCTTGGATTTAATGTCTTAATTGCAATAAATTCAAGCAAAATAAAATAAGACGCTTTTTCTATAAGTCATTGGGTTTTTTTTTAAACATTTTTTCATATGCTTTTGGCTGGTTTTGTTAGTTATAGATAATTACCTATTAAATGAAATTACGTATTTTTTTTAGATTAGAATCGGTTGAAAACTTATCGGTTTTTGTAAATAGATACCTCATACACAAGTACCATTTTGGTGATTGATTGATTTGATTTGCCCGATGGTACCTTTGATAATTTAATTATGAAACGCTATCTATTGATAAGTATGTACATTATGGAACTCGTCTACCACTGGCAGCTTTATAAAAAAATAAATGTAAAAACCTAATAAGACACTAGTTAGTAATCCTATGAAAGAAAGAAGGTTAATAAAATGTAGGTATTAGTGGTATATCATTTTTATATTGGTATTATTCGAATAATCACTCATTTCTCTTTCGCATAGTGTGCCTTATTCTGTTTTTTCTATAAATATGTTGATTTGATACAACACATCTTTCAATATCTACTTAAAAAGTTCTAGGTAGGTTTTTAATGTATATTAAATGGATAAAGTTTTTATAAAATTTTATAACTAATTATTATGCATAGTCACTGTATCTCTCCACGTGAAAACACTTACAAAAATAATTTCCAACATAGAAGAACACATTATTTCTATTTTACAAAATAGCTATAACGTTTTTCAGCTTATCTAAAAATAAATTTTCCTTTTTACAGTTTATTAAAATTGCAGTTACGACAGCATACATGGTGGTAACTTTTGATTTATTTCACGAAGAGGTTCCCTTTTTGAAAGAGAGACGCCTTTATACGGGGCTTAGAGATTTCAAAACTTTTTAAAACTGTCATCTCTCTGTTCAGTACATTCAAAAGCTTTTCTTACGAAGCTTAAGACTTCCCTTATACAACGCATGCATATAAAGAAAGAAAATGTGAAACGTATAAAATTGTTTTTATTTTCTTTTTATGACTATTTTTAGTTTTTCAGGATATCGGCACGAACAATAGATTTTACTTCTTTATCCAGATGCTATATACGCATTGGTTTTCTATGATTATAAAACTACTTCTTTTTTAACTAAATAATATCATTTAAATATAAATGAATATAGTTTTATAATGACAAATACATAAGTACTAATTCTTTATTTTGGAGATAATTATTGCATTCTGTAAAACATGTACCTACCGATAAGCTTAAACTCTAGTGTAAAACTATTTAACTTTAACCATTCTTACAAAGTTTTACATTATACTCAAAAAGTAGGTATGCAAAATTTCAAAATAAATTAACCTTTTAGTTGTATTACGATTTATTAAGTTAGATTTTACGAGTAGAAGTGCACATTAAAATTACGAATTAAATTGAATTGAATAATTAATTATTTTTATAAAATTCCTCAAGAGTTAGTCGACAATTATTATTTCTGTTTTTTATATATATATTTACACCATTGTTAATAATAGATTTTATCATTCATTGATGTATAAAAAAGGTAATGTAGAAATATCTAATAGGTAGCGTAATCTAAACTAAAATGTAGTATTATAATCTATAGTAATTATTTCACTGTTTTAAATTAATAAAAATGTATGTATTTACAATTTAATACACGACACAAAACATAAATTAAAAATATCCAAAGTGCTCAAAAGTTTCATAAATATAATATGATGAATAGATACCCTCAACAAAAGTATTGTTACTAAAGTTAAAAATAAAAAAGTTACTGAAGCTTGACGAACTTTATGCAGCCGAGCTTTGAGAAGCTTTATCAAGTACGCTCAATCATTTTCGGACCATGAGAGCTACACACAAAAGTGTAAAAGGATTTCGGCCAGTCTATTCCCCCGTGAGCATATTCGCTTGCCTGTCGATATTCATATTTCAAGTGATGTTCATCTGATTGAAGGATGAGGCGTCCGCAGGGGACGTCTACGTAGAAACCGATGGTGGAACTTACTTTTCCACGCTCGGTTATAATAAACTTGTGACAGAATAATAAATTTGAGCCGAGATATTACGCGTAGAGAAATATATTTTTTCTGTTTCATGAGAGATATTTTCACTTACGATAAAAACTGAAATACATGACAACTTACTTTAATAATACTGAATACATGGATAACTACTTATGGAATTCTTTTCTAGATTTACAGTAAACCTTTTTAGTTGAAGTTGCCTATTTTTATGTGACATAATTAAACAACTTAAATCCGATGGTCGAGTAGTAACGTATACGCTTGGTAAATAAAAATGTGAGTGTCAGGTTCGAATCCCAAATTCACTTGTTGTTTTTCAATATTTATTTGGACTCCTTGGTAGGTTGAGAAAATGGTTAAGGTTGATTTCTCGAAAAAAGCATATGTTACGAAACATTTTCGTGAAGCAGCCAAGATCCGCGTCGGATTATATAGCTCATTAAAATACCTGTAAGAAATACGAATTTTAAAGTATAAAAAGATTTTACATCGATACTATCGATTACATAATATCATATTGCATAAAGAAATATCAATATATCACATTAGCAATCTACAACTCTTGTTATTATTGAACTGTGTGTTCAGGGAATTCAGAAATAATGGGAACTGAAATACACAACGGTTAAGGCGA
The DNA here is from genome assembly GCF_057557595.1 of Rhyacophila brunnea. NCBI lineage: Eukaryota > Metazoa > Arthropoda > Insecta > Trichoptera > Rhyacophilidae > Rhyacophila > Rhyacophila brunnea. Next base: position 17,215,957 of record NW_028233170.1, read on the forward strand.
TAGCAGGTAACCGACTCGAGTAAGGAAGAATCCGGGTTAAACTTACACACGTGTTAAGAATACGTTTTAGGTCGAATACTAAAAACTGCTCTCGGTTTATGCATTTACGCTCATTTAATGTTGGTGTATTACACACACTATTGCACGTGCATAATGCGTGCTTCATTTTCGTAGGACACTCACACATTCAAAAGCCTGCTTCACCATGCGGCGTATTGAATATTGCCTATCGGTATTCTATTTATCTTCTTTCTGTGTGTGTGTTCTTATTAACTATCTATGTACATGAATTGTACGAAATTTAAATGTGGTCACGATCCTCAGCCATGAATGCACGACCAAGAAGAAGATATACATGGTAAATCGACATTATCTTTTTTTCCTAAAATGTAGAATATACTTACACGATTGTGATGCTGTTGTTAAAGTAATGGATACAGTCAATTAAATCACTTCGGATTGCACAATATTGTACTTTCGTAACATGAATTTAATTGGGCATTAGGTTACGTTAGGTATTTCATTAAATTTTAAATATGTAAGTATATTTTTTTCGTATATACTTTATGTTAAAATATTATAGTCTGTGATATTAATTACAATAATTTCTTTTATTTTGTTAACTGTCAATTCATGGTGGAACTGCATTGTATTGTTGTTTTTATTTAATAAAACGCAATTTTAAAATAAAACAAAATAAAACAAAAGTGGAATAAGTATTACAAAAAATTGCGTTTTATTAAATAAAAACAACAATTACAATAATACCAATATATAATAATTTGTAACCAATCATTATAATTTTTATAATTTATATCTTTCTAATGTATTTATTACTTACCTCTCAATATAATTGAATTTAACTCAACTACCTATTAGGTATTACTGTTTACATAAATATAATATAATTAATATAGGGACTATTAACAACAAATTCATCAATGAAAATTGCTGTTAAAACGTCAGCATTATCGACTCGGGCTAACATTAGTTTATTATTGTATCACCGCAAATATAATTCACAAAATTTTCCTTGGACTACATTGTAATTAAAATCAAGTGTTCATTATAAATTTTAAAATAATTAAAATGTAATTATTAGTAAAATAATAAAATAATAAAGATAATATTTTAAGGATGCTTTTGTTATAACTAAATCGTATTTGTATTCAGTACGGTTTAAATAAAATGTGTCTAGTCTCACAGTAGGTATCTACATAAATTTTTCTTCAGACAGGATTTCATAGGAATCGATACGCAATTAAGTATTTTTTTCAGTAACACTGTGAGAAAGCAGACGAATCGTTAATTACCAAGATTAAATCACAGGCGCCACCTTGATTGTGAGAAACTTTTACCCTTTCAGTAGCTTTTATCTAACGAGTAATTATTCGATCAGTCTCTCCCAGTACACTTTCTTCTCGTTAACTTTTGCGATATTATGTCTACGTGACGTCTGTAGAGAACCGATTCCACGTATGGTGATACTATAGCCACTAACCAACGAACCGAAACCTGGATTCTTAAAAAACTCAAATTTATAAAATCTCTTCGTCATATAATAGGTTGTTTCCTGCGATCAAATTTGTTGACCTATTTTTAATTCCAATTTCCCTAAAATTATTGAAATATTCTTTAATTATTAGATATTATTGACAATGATAATAGTATGAAAACTTAATACATATATTTAATACTTATACCTACATGAATAGTTAATTTAATGGTTTCTCTGTTAGTGTTTAAGGGGGGACATGCTTAGCGTAGGTCAAAATGGAACTTTTATTGCATTTTCAAACCATGATCCTGGACATTTCTTAAATGTTGTAGATAATCTATTTATATAATTTTGAAGCCTTGATATCCTTTATATTTATTTTAAACATTTTATGACTGCAAAAAGTATTTTTATTACATAAAATAGTGTTCTTTTAAACCTCTCGCTCTAATGTTTTATAATATAGTCATATTTCAGTACATGAATGTGCAGCGGTGTTAAGACTTTTTACATTTATTATTTTTTAAACGCATTTATAAAACCATTAGTATAATTTATGATGAGATAATTTTTGTAAAATATTTACGATAAAAAATTATATTGATAATCTCTGTGATCCCAAATTTGACAAGAACTACGCATTTTATTATTCAAAAAATGGGCAAGATTGACACATTTGAAGATAAAATTCTAACGATACTAATTATAAGCTATGTTTTTGATCATTCAAGTGTAATAAACATTCTACGATAAAATAAATATAAAGAATAATAAGGCTTCAAAATTATATAAATAGATTATCTATAACGTTTAAGGTATGTCCAGGATCATGCTTTAAAAATAGAAAAAAAGTTCCATTTTGACCCACGCTGAGCACGTCCGCCCTTAAATTATTAATGCATGCCCAGTGAGTACCTATTCCAAATAATTTGTATTCATTATAGAAATAGAACAGGCAAGCTAGGTTGAGGTTCTCTTCTGGCATCCGCAGCACGTGGCCGAGAGCCAAGTCCAACGTCGACTCTTCACTCTCAGCTTGATAAAAGGCTGCTTGGTGCGTTTTCTTATCTCCTCGTTGCTCCTAGTCACACCACCGCACACCCAGTATCCGTCGCAAACATCTGTTTTCGAATCTCAGTATACGATTGCTCTGAGCCTTCGTAAGGTGCCATGATACATGCTACCGTAAAGCAGCACCGTCATAATACAAGCGTCGAATAGGCGGCATTTGGTTTTGACCGAGTAGAATCGTGAGTCCCAGACACTCCGCATCGAGTTGAATGTTGGAAGTTGAACGAAGTAACAAGACTGGCGAGTGACAGGGATTCTTGGAGGTGGATTCGCGTGGTGTTCATATGTTCCAACTAAGGGGCGGATATGGCCGAAGAAGAAGATAGAAATAGCTACACACTCTTCATGTTCACTCCATCGAATAATAATTGATCCATCAACCGCCGTCAATTATTATTGTAAATGCCTGAAAAATGTGCATTTCTCTTTGGTTGGTGTTTGCGTATATAATCGGTAATCCATTTAATGTTGCTTTTTCCGAAACCATATAATGATAATATATTTCTGCTTAAAAAAAATATTGTTTTTTATTTAATTTCATTATTTGACAGCTTTCTGTTGTTTTAGAGTGTTTTGCCGCCAACTCCAATGCGTACACCATCCTATGCCTGCAATCCGTTAGTTATAAGTGACTATTGTGAAACAAAGTAACCTTGGACTTGCGCGGGAGTACTTTTTTTCTTCTAGTGTGCATAAATTCGTCGTGGTTTGGTTAGGCAGGGTTTAATTGATTTTTAAAAACTAAACCAATACCATCTGTAAATTGTAGTCATGGTTCAATAAAAACAAATACTTATGCCTGACAAAGTTTAGTGTTCACTATTTATGGCGGATCTTAACAGCCTACCTTCACCCTTCGCCACTGATGCACACACCTCTTATTGCATGTTGTACCAGCCTAATCTCATGATGGTTACTCTAGCAATCTAGTATGTAATATATAAAGGGTGTATATATACATACTATGTAATATGTATGTGTATATACCAAATGGACATTGGGTGGTCGACTGGAAACGCATTGAGCCTGTGAATAGTCCATTGATAACCGATAACAAAATACAGCCATATATGGCGCCTGGTAAGGAGTCATACTAAAAATACACAAATGCGTTTAATTTATAATCATTAAGGACAATGCAGTATAATTAGACATTGATCGTTGTCATGTACGAGTACATGATGAGAATTATGAGTCTTTTTCAACGGAAGTTCGGATCATATGTCTACGCAACTGAATCAGTTACTTAATGAATTAGTGAGAAGAATTCATTTTTTAATTGGCCTTGCAATCCGGTGTGGATCTTGGCTGCTTCAAGAAGAGGTTTCGTAACATTTTTTTTTACGAAAAATGGATATTAGCTATTTGCTCAACCCATTAGAAGAATACGATGTGGGGTTACTACCAAAAGTTAGTAAGTGTCGAAACATGTGTTGCAGTAATTGCAATTTTAAGTTTAACGTGCCCTTTAAAATCAAGCATAATGCTAATTTCCTCGTGTTTATATGCATGTTTTATATATCGAATCACCTTGATTTTTTTTGTAGTAGGTATACATATTTATATATAGACTTTTGGCAGCCACCCTACGAATGTAACAAGTTCTTAGTGTTTTATCAGTATGTCATGATAATTATAACATTTAAATTAAATAAATCGTAATAATAAACGGTAGAAAATTGCATTCAATAATAATCATAAAACTGTGATTATTTTCCCAATGAAGCCCATATTAGATTGATATTAAATTTTAGATTCATGATAAAATGGTTTCTTAAAATTAAAAAAATACTTATGATTAATCAAAAAAACTGATTTTTCAATAAGAATATCAGCTGAAAAAAATCTCGTAAAAACTTGTAATATAATAGAAATATTATAACTATGTGTTCTACTATAAACTTAGGGTACTGTACCTACCAGTTAATTCAATTAGTAATATTTAGGTATACTTAAGGGGGGACATGCTCAGCGTAGGTCAAAATGGAACTTTTATTGCATTTTCAAACCATGATCCTGGACATTCTTTAAACGTTGTAGATAATCTATTTATATAATTTTGAAGCCTTGTTATCCTTTATATATATTTTTAACATCTGATGACTGCAAAAAGTATTTTTTTTACATAAAATAGTGTTCTTTTAAACCTCTTGCTCTAATGTTTTAGAATATAGTCATATTTCAGTACATGGATGTGCAGCGGTGTTAAGATTTTTTACATTTAATAATTTTCAAACGCATTTATAAAACCATTAATATAATGTATGACGAGATGATTTTTGTAAAATATTTACGATAAAAAATTATATTGATAATCTTTGTGATCCTAAATTTGACAAGAATTAGGCATTTTATTATTCAAAAATGGGCAAGATTAACACATTTGAAGATAATTCTAAAAATAATAATTATAAGCTATGTTTTTAACCATTGAAGTGTGATAAAAATTCTACGAATAGTAATTGTTTCATAATAATTATTGACCTAAGTATAAGGTAGTGTTTTTTTGAAATACGCCACTTCTTTTGTCATTCCCCAGTGGTATAGCTACAACATACGGCCGTATCCATAAATTGACAAACTAAAATTGAAGTAAGGAGTAAGATCATGTTAACGCGCGTGTTTGTTATATATGAAAATGGCTTATTTATATAAAATGTACCTATATGATTTTTACTGAGAACCTAATGCTACCACACAGGAAAGAATTATATCTTAGCTTAGAAACGTTTAATCTCGTGATTATCTTAATCCTCATAAATAGTTAGTTTCTTGAAAGAAAAAATAATAATACTGGTATAAGAAATGAAAATATAATTAATATTAAATTCTACAGGAAACCTGTAGAATTTAATATTAATTATATTTTCATTTCTTGTAAAATGGAATTCTACCAAGTAAATGCTAACTCAATTAAATACTGGTATAGTCCTGCATGATAATAATTGCAATCTCACAATCATCGCCGTCGCGTCTTTTGTCACAGTCTCGCTGAGTTTTTTGGTATTCAAAACGCGAATTTTCATCGGCCTTCGCACGCCTAGGACGCGAACCCGGCGACCGTAACGGTACCCGATGCGATCCTCAATCACCCACGGAATACCTGATGACGCCTGTGACCCGCCATCGTCAACAATATATGCATCGGAAATTATTGTGCGATAAAGGTTCAGTGGTGTGCCAGTGGAGGACTCGTTGGAGTGCTGTCGACACCTTTTCTGATCAACGAGAAACCTTTAGGAAATGCATGCATTAACTGATCAAAATAATAGTGCCTATTACACATATAGGGAAAATGTTTCTTTTTGACTTTTAGTTAAGTTGAACCAGTCAAACAATATGACTATCTATTCTTTAGAGCAATATAAAGATATCGCAATTTTATATATACTTATAAACATATATTATAGATAATCAATTTAAATATAGGTACATATATGCAATAGTGTAAAAGCGTTAAAAGAACTCTTTGGACATCAGCTGCAATGTGGAGTTAAGTTTACAATTCTGAAAACATCATTAATAATTACGACATAATTTTCACGGTAAAATTATATTTCATGACAATGTTACGTTACCAAACAAAAGTACTGGCAGTACCAGCTATCAACATTATTGTCGATGTGTTTACTGTGTTCAACGCACAGACAGAGAGGACATAATATATGTGTGTCTGTGTTGTGCTGTGTTGCGCTGCGTTACAGACGTGGTAGAACTCCATTATAATGGCTCTAAATCAATTAAAAATTTATGTTAATTCTACAATAATTGAGTTATTTATATTGACAGATAACGTATCTTACAAAAACTATTAAGAATTATTTCGAGTACTTTTATTGTAGGTATATGATCATTACCTAATACATAGGTATATGTTTATCAGGTAACAGATTTTAATAATATATACTTAATTCCCATACCCACTCCACGGTGGCCGCGCCTGGGTCTGGCAAGTACACATATTGTTTTTCATTTTGTGTATGAGAGTATGGACCTAATAGGTTGAGCAAGTGGCTGACATTCATTTCTCGTAAAAACAAAAAAATCTGTCAATACAAACCTCCACTCTGTGGAGGCCCATATGATCCCATTAGGATCGGACATGGTCGAAAGAAAAAAAAATACTTAACTTATGTAAGTGAAGACTCACTAGGACTAGATGGTTACTTTTGATACTTTTGTTCAATTTTTTTTTACAGAATCACAAACTTTTATATTCTAAAATAAAATAATATATTCTTTCATCCCTTACAAAATAATGAAAATTCGACATAATTCTGAATCTATAGGTAAGTTTATAACTTGTCATTGTTTTAATTTGATATACCTACGCCAATGTAAAATTGCATATGTGCCGCAATACGTTTGTGAATATTGATCGACGAGACGAGGAATGATCAATCGGTCGAGCAACGGCGCATCCGTTAATATTGCGCGAAGAAAAAATCGCTTATTGTGTTTCAAGGTGACGGCACCGTGTTTGTACGCGATCATCTCGGAATGCAAAACTGCATGATTTGATTGTATCAAAATTGAATGAATTTCAAATTTAATTATGCATAATATTCTACAATGACTATTTTTTGCCGACATCCGCTTCCTGATGGACCATACGTACTACGGTATTTTTTCAAGTACTGGTAATGTCGTTTTTACTAAACTTTGTGGCTGTATAAAACACCAATTTTCAACCAACACACCGTAAAAAAAATTGTCTGCCGCAAGTGTTCTTCTAATGTGCCGCCAAATTTACTTAAGATGTACTTAAAACGATCATAATGTTTTAATATGATGCATGTTACATTATTAAATCTTGTGAATTATTCGTTAAATAAAGAATGAATTAATAAAATTATTAGCAAGTGCAAGTACCTACGCTATAACTAAAATTTGGAGTGATCCTCACATCGGTAAGTAATTACTAGTAATCGATACCTTTATTTAAAATACAAAAGCCGACTGCCATAATTAAAGCAATTTTTGAAACTCTTCAAAATGTTAAAGCTACTACTTAATTTCATTGGCGAATACAGTGAATTCGGGTTCGTATCCAGCTGAGCGTCGTATTTTTTATATCTCTCGGGTGATTTCAAAGTAGGTATGTAAGTATATTCTATAAAGAATGTTACATTCTCAAATCTTGTGAATTATTCGTTGAATAAAAGAATAGTTTATTAAACCATTAAACGTTCTACACAGATGACAACGAATTAATATAAAAAATACACATTAAAGTTTTGATCCACAGTTACATTTAATTATCTGCTATTTTTCAACTTTAAATCAAATATAATATTGATGCCAATATATATGTCCACAAAGAATTAGCAGCTACACAATTGAATTAATTAATTAAATAGTTTTACATACTATCTATCTACTATTTAATCAATATTTAGCTTACTATAGGTATATATCGGAAAATTAGATATTGTGGTGTAATGGTTACTATGTGCATGCCTAAACTGTAGAAACTGGACTTTATAGAAAAATACACACTGTCCCTAGAGCTAGGTAGTTGTGGGTACTTGTGATAGATAAATTTAATGTAAGTGGAAACGTTTCCTAGTAGGTTATAGTATCAATGACGCGTAGAGATTATTAACAGAATGAACCGAAAAAATTGATCGCCTCATTAATTATGTAGATGTATGTAGGTACCATTTTTATTCACTTAAGTGATATTTTATAACTGATTGTAATAAATCGAATTCATGAAAAAATCACGCGTTACTCACAAGAAATATTATAAAACTATTTTATCACACAATAGTTTTAATACAAAAAAATAAAATTCGATTATATTTATAAATATTGAACAGTAAATGAGTATTTTAGCGTATTTTTCTTTAAAATAGGTAACGCTTGTAGCGAATAAAAACTTTTCGAAATTTAGAAAAACAATCACCGTTTATTTAATTAGCGCTCGTCTGCATATTTTGTTTTTTTATTAAAAAAACATCATTTTGGATAATTCTCCTTTTATTCTTACAGCATCTCGAAGTTTGCAAAACCTTTTGCTAATTAATCCATTAGCCTTTTATTTGCTTTTTATCTTTTAATTAGAATCAATATTACACATTTTTAATGAAAACAAAAACATTATCGCAACTTTTTTCAAATAACAATTTTCTTAAATTAAGTCTAAAGGGATTCTTGTGTCATAAATAACCCTTTATGAAGTAAATATATTTTTTAAATTTACTAATTAAATACACCAAAGGACAGGATAATAAGTACATTTTTATTTTATGTTAGCAGTTTATCTTATTAATATTGGAAATTATTATAATTTATAATAAATAAAATAAAAGTATTTAAAATATTTTATCTCGTGATTATTATTGACAATTACTTCAAATTCATAGGATTCTACAGGGAAACAAATATATTCACTGTAACATGACACTATCATTCAGAAGTTGAAATTCAAATAATTGTTCGACTAAATCAAACACTATCCGAGCACAAAAATCAAGGGCTTATCACTTAAGTTTTATATTATGCTTTAAAAGTCCAATTAATCTAATTTACATTAATTACTCTAATTTAGATTATTAGTCAGAAAATAAAGTATTATTTTTGAGGTATATTAAACTATCCCACCGTTTTTTATAGCGACACCTCCTACGTATACTATTGTAACTAACGAAATGGCGTTTTTCACTTTTTTTCATTTTTCGTATCCATAGTATGTATTACATATGATGCCATTTACAGAATTTCAAAATTCGTATTATAAGTGCGATTTTCAAGCATTGCATATTATTGTATCTCAAATTTCTTGAATTTTTTCCGACGTAAAGTATGGTAATGTATTTAGCAACACTATACGTGGGAAACGCACGGAGAACTTGCCGCGCGGGTGTATTGTTACTGCTAATTACGATACTTCACTTCGGACGGGAGGTGACACACCGCTATCACTGTGAACTTTCGGTTATATTGTATTTTTTGTATGGTTTGGTAAATATTAAATACCATAATGAAGAGATCTAGACAATGTCAATAAATATTGCGCAATATGCCCGCCCCTACAGGACTTTAGTGTCAAGAATACAAAAAATGATAGAAAATCTATGCGTGCACAAAAATGTGTGATTAGGCCAGATGGGACAATTAATAATACAGCGTATAATATTATAGAAACGGATAATAATAGTAAAACAACAATGGACGAAATAAATTCAACCCAGGGAAACTGTGACTTTAGGATTCAAAGTAAGTTAATATTTTTCATCTTTTTCTCGTACGACAACAAAAAGTATCGTAAGTTATACTTACCATTGTCTACGTCGTTTCTTTGCTTGTAACTATTATTGTATGTAATATTTACTATATTTTACGTCGGAAAAAACTGAAAAAAAATATTGTATCTATCACTTATGGTAATTTACGTCGTGCTTATTTTAGTAAAATAAATTGTATGTAGTACTTACCATATTCTACGGCGACATACAATTTTAGTTACAATATTATACGCATGATAACTTTTATAAATTCATGTTTATTTAGTTGTTTTGCTTTTTACACAGTCACAACTGCCTCCAGGTGCTGATTAAAATATGATAATAGAACTTTTAGACATTATTTGTGACGATGATGAGACTAGTGCCAGCGTTGCTGATACAAACAGACTACATTCTCTCGAAAAGATTAACTGTAAAAATAATTGGATATGTTATAAAATATAGAGCTATTTTTGTGAAAAATCACCTCAAGAGGTACTGTAGAGAGAGATTTATAATGCTTTATAATCATGTTGTTTAAAAAAAAACCTCAATTTTAATGGTTAAGGTTACGGGTGATCGAAATAAAAGTGGTAATATTTTGCTAAATTAGCGATAAATGAAAAGCAACGCAGAGTTTTTACTGAAACTCAGTTGTGGCGAAGTTTTACCATTAAATATCATCTGACGAAATATCGAAATGAAAATAACATGGAGCTGGTTAAAGTCTGCAAAAAAAGTTTCTAGCTATATTCTCTATTTGTGATCAATTCGTATTCACAGCTTTGGGCAAGGTGGATAATAAAACTGGCGTTTTAACACCTGATCAACGAAGTCGACACAAAAATTACAATGTTGTATTAACTGATGATATGAATACCAGTTTTTCCGACCATGTTAAGTCCATCCAACCGGTCGAATCAGGTTATGTTCGACAGCGATCAAGCAAACTTTACTTAGATGGCGACCTGGATTTTACCCCTTTGCTTAAACTATAAATAATGAATGGTATAAATACATAACATACACACAAAAAGCTCAAACAGAAAGGCAGTCTCAATTATTCAAAAACAATGAAAATTTTAAATTGTGTTGTATCACTATGTCCCTAAAAAAGACTAGTATGACCAATGTCATATTTTCAAAAACTTACAAGTACGAGTAGCATCCACGGAATAACTCCCAGTTTATGGCAAGAACCTTTCTCATCAGTTAAAATTATTTGATAAACATGATGTTCAATCATCACACGGAAAAATTGTATCTGTGAATTTTGACTTCCAAAAAGTTTTGAATACCCTTCACGGGAATTTGAGTATATTTTATTATAAACGTAAATTATCAGTTTTCAATTTCACAGTTTTTCAATTCACATATAAGGTGGCTACATAATACATATGGCAGGAGGCTGAAGGCAAACGAGGTGCAAATGAGGCCTCGAGTTGTCATCGATGTCTAGATAGGCCAGAACAGAAATCGCATTGTTTATGACTTTAACATGACTGTATGTGGTCCATAAATACAATGTTATTATAAAGCACAAATTTTTGGAAAGGGGACATACGGAAAATGAAGAGGACTACGTTCAAGCCCTGATTGAAAGATGTTCGAAAAACAAACAAATGTTTGCACCTCCAGAAGGGTACTGTCTAGTTGGGTGAGCAAAACAAGAGGGAAAACCAGAGGATGTGGTAGAGATCAATCACGTAGATATGTTTGATTTCAGAGCTCTATTAAAATATCATATTATATGGACTAATACAAATTAATATAAATCACAATGATCCGTTTAAGATTAATTACAGTGCGACTTGTCCAGCACTGTCTTCTCGACCATGGTCGTGAAAAGTAACACCTAGCACACGCAACAGCACAGCAAAATTCATTTTCAGTAAAGGTTCTTTATTCACAAATATTGCCAATTCCAAAAGCTAAGACAGATGATTTACTGGATATGTGCAATAGTGGAATCATTCCTGAGCGTTATCTTGAGTTTTTTCAGTAATTTTATACCTGTTAATACCTACCACTGAAATTCCACCAGCAGTTTCTGAGGAAGATTGATTTTATTATTTGTGAATACGAACACCTATAGCAAATTGTGTTTTTGTAGGATGAAAACAAAATCAGCTTAATAATTAATATGTCAGTGTAAAAAATATATTTTTGGTTGTATGTTAAAATTTTGCATGCTTCTTTTTTCGCATCATATAATTGAAAATTAGTTCCAAACTAAAAATATAGTTGCAAAATGATTTTTTTTCCAATTTCACGTATATTCTAACCTGAAGTCTTTCACCTTACCAGCCTTACACCTTTCCACCTAATCACCCATTGTTATTACCATGTCTGATTTTACTTTGATATTTGATAAATTATTGTACCAATTATTCGTAAGAACGTTGGTTTGAAGTGATTGTAATTTTTCTTTTAATTTTATTTTAATATTTTCATACTTCCTTGATATGGATTTTTGATTGAAATTGTTTTTTCTCTATTTTTTCTGTATGTTTAATTTTTATCACGTCATGAAAGTCTTAAATTTATTTTATGTTTTATGAAATGACAATAAAAGCAATTTTATATAGAGAATATTTTTTCCAACCTACCTGATGACCCATACCATAACTTTTAATTATTGTTATTACCGAATTATAATTTTAAATACGCAAAAAATCCTAAGTGAAGAATTGTATCTAGCATATATATTATATTTCACCAACACCATGACGACGTAAATTATAATAAGTATCACATACAATTAAATGCATGTAAGAGGTTCCGCCGTAAACTATTGTATGTGCTTTATACAATATTTCGAACAAATTCTTTTCCGCAGTGTAGTGTTGTAACTGCATTTTCTGATAAACCACAAAAAATATTAAATATCCTTTAATGCAAAACAAATCTATTTACGATTGACAATAAACATCCCAAATTTGGTGCGAAACATTCAAAAGGTCGACTTACACCAAGCTTTTGTGTCTTTAAACCGCTCTCCTGTAAAGTTGCGATTTTGAAGTTACAATACTTTACGTAGGAGGTGTCGATAGTAACAAGTTTAATATCACATTGAATCTAAGTAAAAATAAAATAACATGTTAGATAATCAATATTAAAATTTAGTCTTGCGAAGGTTCAAGATAGGATTTGTATCAGATGAGATTTATATCGTGAAGAAAACCTTTTAGAATAAGTATGCTTTATTTTTTATGGTCATACGTTTTTGGATAGCAACATATTATTACTGAGCATCAATTTGTTAACATTTTTGTAAAACTCTGTTCAATGGATAACTAACTCATCCATCAAAAGTATATTGAGATATTCAAATTTTGGTAGTAGTGTAGAGTAGTAGTAGAGTTGCCGTCATTCCCATTAAATTATAAGTACCTACTCGTACATACATCACTATCCTAATTTTATTTTCACTACTAAATAGCAAGCCCCACACCACACTAAATTTTCTCAAATTGGGAGCAGTAAGTACCAGGCAGCATCTTTACTTATATTTAAATTTATTATAATATTAAATTTATCATTCTCTTTCAAATAATTTTCTTTTACTGACATGCTCATGTTTTGTTTTTTATTATATTTTATCTGACTGTAATATTTGATTGATATTGTTATATGTCTTCTGTTTTACTGGAGTGTTTTATATTTTTTTTCTTTCATAATATTATGTGTATGCACCGTTTATAAATAAATAATAAAATAACAACCATCTACTACAAAATCATCAGTGATATCACAACTCATCGGAAAGAACAAAATACAGAGGTTTGTCGAAATGGAAAATGCGCGACGCGAAATAATACAAAAAGAGTGCACAGTACAATAAAAAAAAACAAATAAAAATACGTTTATTCAATTTCACGGGTGATTGCACATTTGAATAATATAAACTGAAACTGATAGAGTTCCTTTAATATAACGCGCTTACCTGGATATCGCAAATTTGCTTCGATCCGTACGGGAAAACGATTGTTTTGGGGAATATATTTATGCATTTTAAGAAGAAACGCAATAAAAATAAATCATTTAGGCATTTACTTTCAAGTTTAATGGTTTTTTGATTCCCTATCATTTTTTGAACTTACTTTTCATGACGTGAAACGAGTTAAATAACATTTGGGAGTATATTTATCCAGAACACAGTATTATGACATTACATGCGCCACAGTACCTACGCAGTAAAAGTAAAATAACAAAGAAGTCCAACATTATAAGTAGAGGCAATAAGAGATAAGGAAATAAACAATAAAAACAAAATAAAAAGAACTTTTTATATACAACGTTTTTAAATTTTCTGTTTAATTATTATGCTCAATATGCTCTTGATATGAAGTAAGTAAAAAACAAACAAACAAACAAATATAGAATACTGAAATATTATTTTGATTTCCATAGTAACTCACGTATATATTAATAATTTAGTTGCTAGGACCACCCCCTTAGCAACCAATAATAGTCTTTTACTTTTTACGGGTTTTTCTGAAATAACTCTCCATACAAAACAGAATTAGCTGAAAATGAATTCAATTCTGCTTAAAGATGGCTAAAAGTGTTAAAAGAATGCATTGGCATAGAGTTCTGATATATTCTAAACGTTTCAAGTGTCTAGCTAGTCGGAAAGTTAGTTAAAAATCGATTGCAAGATTTGTACTGGACAAACAACCACCGGCAACAAGCAAGAATACGAGCTAATAAAACGTTGTTAAAAATACGAGTTGTTAATAAATGTAACATTAATAATATACTTAGTAGATAATACATACTAATTATAAGCTTAACGTTATTTTATGATATAAAATAAGGTAACTACACGATATAAATCATCATGAAACATCGCGTTTCTACTGCGATGGGGTATCTTGAAAATTGCAGAGTTACAAAAGTCATTGGTGGACAAATAAAAAATAATATATTCCATGGAAGAACATACATAATTTGAAAATACCTCAGATATATACATACCAACGGGACTTGAACCCGTATCGACTGGATTCGCGCAAATGTGCTTTACCAATTAAACCACAGGTGTCATATCTAATTACGACGAAGTCAATTGGTACCTATAGTAGTTTTTTATATTTTTAAATGTTCATCAAATTGCGTTAATTTTTGGCTATCGGCTTTTTTAAAAATTAAGGTATCAGTTAACTGCCCTCAGTAATATTAACCGACTACTAACTAAAATTTGGAATTATCCGGGAGTCTGAAAAGGAGGAATCAAATAACCAGGGTGAAGATTATGTAAAAAGAGATACAGCATACATGAGGCTTGGGTAATGGAAAGAGCTTGTGGCGGATAAATTAAATTATTATTTTTATTTATTTTTATTATGTTTGTTACTTTATACACATCGTACCTAATGTAGATATCTAATATTTGTAAATCGCTAAGGAATTTTGTTATTATGCGGTAGCTGATATAACTAACTAATTGGTGTATTTTTCGTAGTTTAGTTGTATTTCGAACGTGGAGCCAAACTATATTTCGTGCAGCGTTTGAAAGTTGTCAGACAATTTCGAATGAAGAAACTTGGATCTTTTCAAAGTTGGATAATCAAATTGTGTCAATTGAAACTTTGCGGCAACAATTTGGTGTGGCTGCCATCATTGCCGGAGCGTATGCAAGCGAATCGTCTGCTTCGGTACCTTTCGCCTCGTGTACGCTCCAGCGCCATAACACGGGAATACCTCAATAAATTGATAAACTTTATGCTCAAAACAAAATCAATTAAACTTGTGAAATATCGCCGGGTATGTACAGATGGCGCAGTCGACGCCGGGACGCGCCATGTCACTTCCGCGCGACGCCTCCACTCCAACGACTTCAGGTTCGACATTCCCAAAATGTTTAAACGTAATTGCCATATAAGTCAAATTAGTCACTTCTGTTGTGCTCGGGTAAAACAACACAAGACATTTTTTGTCGTAAATGTTCATTAAACACAATTTTATAGCATTTCTTCGCTTTACCTTTCTATAGTCAGTAAACGTACGTAGGTACCTACATATCGTCGTATTTTTTGGCTGTTAAAATCGATGCTAAATCTGCATAAATAAAATTATCTATTAAGTATAAAATGGTTTAAACTTTTTATTTTTATTATATTCAAAATTAATAAATAAAATAAAATATATATTCGAATATCATTTTAACTAGGTAGATGTATTTTTTTTAAATGCAGGTACATACTATACTATTCAGAACATTTAAAGAGGCTTATTTCCTTTGAAAATAATATTTTTGAGTTATCCAACACAACAAATATACCTACAACTACATAGGAACAACTAAAGTGTTGGATTAAAACCAGAAAGAATTATATCTTTGAGATTTGATTGAAATAAAGAACGAATTACGAGTCGTTGAATTGGACAACACAGAAACATTAATATTTCTTATCAATATCAAGTACATTTTTTTTAAATAATAAATAAAATGGTGGTCTGTATAAATTGACGTCTTGCTTTGATTACTTACTGTACTTTATAACCAATTTAACAACCTTGCATTATTAACATGAATGTATGCTTTTGATACAACAAAATAATCGTTATGAAAAGTAATTAATTAACAAACATGTAGAAGTTTTCTATTTCCCAATTAGCCTTATCATTGATTTAAAATAAAAATAAATTAATTAGTTAAATAGGAATTTAATTCTGGAAAGTTTACTGTTAATTAACTTTGGAAAAAGTATTAAATTAATGCAATATTTTTTTCCGACAAAAGTAACTAGGTATGAAATTCTAATATCTTAAATTATAATAATATTTCTAATAACAACAAATACCTATATACAATTTCACTTGACATTAGCGGGGAGTAAATCAAACCCCTTTGCTCGTGTCACAAAGTTCCCTCGAATGCCACCCCTTTGATGTACCAAGTCATTTAACTACATAAATAAGTGGTATGTTTTTGTTCATTAGGTTTCGTTCGTGGAAACCAATTTAAATTTCTACGTTATTCGCGTCCGACTGCGACGTGGTCTGAATGGCAGCATGAAACTTTTGGATCTGACGGAAGTGTTATTTATTACCGATATATGCTTTTAAAAAAAACCAAGAATGTTAATCAATCATTAGATTGCTATATAGGTACAATACAAATTAAGGTATATTCTACTTGGTTATAAATGGCTTAGAATATAATATGACTTCATACATATACATTTATTTTATATTTTCCTATATAAATACACGATTACCATATAATAAATATCAGAAAGCTCGTCTTTTGTTCCACGGTTCATTGATTCAAATCATGGTATTTGACGATTAACATACTTTACTCTAACCGATATGACATATCTTTTATATGATAAATGGGTTTATTAATAACTTTCAATCTATTATATAAAATCTATTACTACTTGTCTTATGACATTAAACACGGTTTTAAAGTGGCATTTAAAGTTAATAATAATAAAATTGAGGTATAAATTTAACTAACCAAAAAACCGATTCTCAGTTTCTTCAGAATCTCATTTGAAACTCATATAACATGGCGTCTTGACTATTACTAGCATGCCTACATATCTGTAATAATGAAGACAGGTTAAGTTTACTAAAACAGCTTTAAATTAATAAATAATTAGATAGACATCCAACATATAATATTATGTCGTATTATTTGGTTTGGCGGAGGATAGGTATTGCATGCAGATGAAAGACGGTATTAGGTAGTTAGTTGTTCATGATGATAGAGGAAGCGAGAATTTATTTACTGTTTCAAATGATTACAATGGTACCTACAATCGATATAACGGTAATTCGGTGCGATATGTCGTTAACTTCTTCTTCTTCTTCCACGGCGCTACATCCCAGGGCGAGATTTGGCCTCCTCCACAACCGCTCTCCACTCACTCCGGTCTCTTTCCACACTTCTCCAGTTACCGGGTCTTCCTATATGAAGCCAGTCCACTTCTACGGCGTCAGCCCATCTCCTTCTTGGACGGCCTCTGGGTCTCTTCCGTTGGGGTAGCCACTTCGTTATGATCCTTGGCGCTCTAACTTCAGGCATACTCTCTACATGTCCCGCCCATCATAGTCTTTGGGACTTACAGTATCTTATGATTGTTTGCTGTTCAATCAGCTCTTCCAACTAGTGGTTTATTTTTATTCTGTAGTTCCCATTTTCCAACGTGGGCCCAAAGATTTTGCGGAGTATTTTGCGCTCACATCCATCTCATGATGTGTCTTTAACAGAAACTTATAATTGAGTGAGATGTCCAATCGATTCATTGATTTTGACTCCCTATTTATTGGGCCCACTATGAAATAAAATGTTGAAATTATTATGAAATCATATTAATTCGTAATGTAATCAAATTTTTAATCCACTGTCTCATAACATTACGAAATCATATTATATATAGGTACTGACTAGGGATTCCAATCCCGGGATCCCGGGATTCCGAGCTATTTTCGATGCCTATGAATCCCGGGATTGATAAACATAATCCCGAAACTTTCGGGATTGATTTTTTTTATCAATTTTTATGGAAAATAAAATAAAAACGAAAATATGACAGAAAAAATACTTTTAATAACAAATAACTACGTTAGAAATAAACTGAGTTTGAATGAAGTTTAATTTATACCCATGGCCGATTCATTTTATTTTTTTCACATAAATTAATAAAAATCAGAAAGATTGGAAAAAAACAATGCTTCGCACTATTAACAAAGTAATTCCACCATGATCTCATACGTTTTACGGCAGTTTCATATTTGGCTGACTAATTAGATTTATGAAGAAGGCCATGATTTGATTTACTGTTTTTAATATCGCTAACCCATTCATTAATTCTTTACTATCGGAAACAGCAATCTCATATTAAATTAACATTATTATAATATATTACAATATTATTTACTCCATTAAACTTATGTATTTCCAAGATTGAACGTATGCAGTATTAACAATAAATGTCTTAAATAGTATAAATTATACTAAATTTATTTTTGACCGATTTTATCAAAAATGCCAATCCCGGGACCAGTCCCGGTATCCCGGGATTGTCAAAATGTAATCCCGAAATCCCGGGCTTAGAATTTTGGCTCAGGATTGGATTCACTAGTACTGACTGATTGTATGTGAAAATGAATATTTAATAAATAATATCGATCTGGGATCTGGGTTACACGAATCCGATGATAGCCACACACATGTATATAATATGTAATGACAGTTTCACATTCCAGCTTTATTCAATTTTGCTTGAACCTATTTTGTACCTACTGTACTGTAATGTACCTATTTTCAAGTGGGTTAAATTAATTTGCTTATACCTAATTTTATTTTAATTTTGTAATTTACTAGTGTTAATGCAAGAAGAAAAATCATGTAGAAAGTGATGTGTGCATGCAAATGATATTAATAACTTGTTTGAAAATAAAGTTAATTAGCTTAGTACGGTTTCCAAGTTACAGGGTATTATTCTCGAATAATCCTAGTGGAAAAAATGAGAAAAAAATCTTTGGTTTACATAGGTTTGCATATTACGTAGTTGATTATTATTTATGGGTGTCTATTGTTCTAAAAGGTTCTAAAATTTTGGCTAAATAAATATTGTCACATTGAAAATCTTTTCCGTTGTCTAATGATTGTATTTTCAATTCATTTTATCCTCCCGCTAAAAAGCTCTTGCCAAACAAGAAACCGAAAAACGACATCAAAAAAATATATGAAAAAATTAGCGAATGAAAAAAATACAAATCGATGCTGTAAAAATACGAAAGGATTTTGTTTTTAGCAGAGGCACCCCTCACTATATAACGAATGCGATTCAACCCCTTCCTTCTGTCCTCACTACAAGAATATGTGAATCAGAGGCTTTCAACGAGTGAACAGTTTGTGTATTATGAAAAAAATCTACTCAATTGATTAAAGGTAATATTACTATGGAAAAGAAAAATATAGGTCTCTTTAATTATTATAGGAACATAAAAGCAGTGACTCACCTGCTGCAAAGTGTAATAATTAGTAATAACACGAAGAATATAACTGAATATTCACAATAAGTAAATTGTATAACAATAGCAGTCATAGATGGTTATGCTTTTTTTGTTGGTATCAACCTCGTTTTTCGGATGACGTCTTTAAACTAAATGTTATAAAAGTAAATAAGAGGTAATTTTAGAATCCATCAGGTGTACTACGACATGAAAACTGTAAATTTTAAAATGTATGTTAAATAATATTATACTTTTTCTTATGGATCAGCTGCATTTACAATGATTGTAATAACACAAATGATGATACATTTGAATATAAAGAATAGATGGGTATAAGCCGATGTGAGAAATTTTCTAGTCAATCGGTTAAAAATGAAATTATATAAATATATACGTGTGTACTTATGTATATACTAACCATATGAACAAGGAACATTAAAAAAATTACGAAACGAAAATCATATTAAACGCCTCGGAGAGTGATAAAAATGTAATAAGCACAAAATAAAAAGACACCTGGTTTTATTACATATTATGATTTGATTGAAAATTTTTAAATGTATGTAATATCATTTTTATTCTTTATTAAAATTTATGGATATCATATTAATTGAAGTAGGTATACATAATGCTTGGTTCTTGATATGGAATAAAGCCTTTAAATATTTTTGGTACATATTTAGAACTCAATCAATACAATCACCCCCTGCATATAAGAGAGTAATAATTAGAATGAAGGTAGAATGAAGGTAGAATGAAGGTAGAATGAAAGGTTAGAATGGTATATGAGCTGATCATAAAATGAATGAATAAACTACTACATGTAATTATAAGGGTTAAAAAATATATAAGATTAAATGAATATCCCTGTAGTGTCACAAAATACCCTTCGGTGGCGCAAAAAGACCATGGCGCGACGGCTTACGGTGACTACTCAGAATATAACGGCATACCCCTTTAATTCAAATCCGTTAATTCGGCGGCAGGACACTGTATGGACATTAACGGATTTTATCTCGTTACTATAACGACGCCGGTCGCTTTGGCCGTTCGGAGGAGCGCTGTCTTTTCTTTGTGGAGGGTGGTAGATGGTAAACGCCTCTCGGGTATCTGAAAGGGTTGAAAGGATGGCCATTTTCAATATTTCTTAAATAAAAAGCAGCTTCAAAGTCTTATTTACTATCATATGTATTGGCGCAGGTTTTATGTTTCTATTAATAATAATATCTAGGCATAGTAAGAATCTACTAACTAATGTTGTAATCAATTTATTGAATTGCAGCGAATGGATTTTGAGATAGTAATATTCTAAATCAACGTAGAATATGGATATCGTATCAAATATTCATACCAAAATGTTACAATACTTATGTTCAAAATTAAGACTCGCTTACAGACTCCAATATAAAGTTTTACCAAATATATTTAATTTAGTACATTCTGTGCATTGACAAACGCGTCATTTTAAAAAGTACGGTATTTTCGGATCTTGTGAAAGATATTATACTGTCAAATTTTAAATGTTATACAACATACATTACATTATAATAATATACTTAGCTATTTCGTGGTATAGATATTTACAATTATTTTGTATCATTAAATTTAATGTTCTTATTCACCATGAGAAAAGATTTATGGTATCATAATGACATTCAAATTTTTTCTACAAAGTTTATAAATTACTTAGACCACGAATATACTCGTTTTTTGTTTATTTTTAACCAATTATTATTGTAGCCACTCCTCTATCAAAGAAGCATTGAGTCTTATTTTTTAACATGAATTTCAATCATAACCATTTTTTTTAAAATCTTTTGTTTGTCAAACTTACCATGAATCACCTAATAATTTGAATATTTTTAGCAGATATTTTCTTATTAATTAAGTACCTATCGTAACGGGTGTTTTTCAATGTGTATTTGGACCAGAGGTATATACCTAATAAATTTAAGCAAGTATTTAACATCAATTTTTAGTAAAAGCAAATATCTATATCAACCTCCACTCTATACAATTAATTATATATTAGATACCTAAATTTATTTGTAATGAAAGTAATTTTTACACAATGTGTGAATAAAAATATCTACGTAGTAAGTACAATCTACCAACTTCTTTTCATGGTGTCAATGGAAAAATAGCGATTGAATTAATATTAATAACTTCATGTAGGTATCGCATAAAATCGACGCACAGAAGCTCGTCTAGTCTCGTGTAACGATTTGCGATAAGCCGTTTTGTTTTTCCGGTTGTCTCCAATAATTCAACTTGTGCGTCGCCACTCTTAACAGCCTCTTTCGTGACACTATAAATATCATATCTCAACGGCTAGAGAAAGAGAGGTCGACAACCTTATACCAATATAAATTTCATATAGTCTTATAAAATATGAGTTTGCAGTTAACACATATTATTATGCAAAAATTGACACTACTACAATATTTCTCTCAAGCTTGTGTTCAACGTATTCTTATTATTTTTATTGTAGCCAACCCATTTATCAACAACCTTCAATCGTAATTTCACTTATTATAAGATCGTAATTGTATCAAATAATATTAACAAAAAAACATTTGCTTTTCCAACATCTTATAAAATATTTAATTTCCTATCTTTTTATATCCAATATGCAGTTATTGTGTCGAAAACATGATTTTTTTTAAACACATGTGACGTCAATATAGGAATATGACGTAATCCTTCAATGTTATGGGAAAGTAATGTTTCCATTCAGTAATATATAAAATTTTTGAAAGAAAGTACTTATCTACGTACTTTTCCAACGTTTTTCTTAGCTCGTATTCTTATTTGTCCGGTGGTTCTTTGTCCGATAAAATCTTGCAATCGATTTTTAACTAACTTCCCGACTAGCTAAACATTTGAAACTTTTAGAATATATCAGAACACGATGCCAATGTATTTTTTAATACTTTTAATCATCTTTAAGTAGAATTGAATTCATTTTCAGTTAATTCTGTTTTGTATGAAAAGTTATTTCGACACCATTATTGGTTGCTTATGGGGTCCTAGCAATTAAATTATTAATATATACGTGCGTTACTATGGAAATCAATATGACATGTCAAAATGACATTTCAGTATTATTTCTATCAAGTACAATTTTTTTGATCGTTTAAGCTAGTCAAGTCAAGTTTATATGATTCACTAGAAAATTTAAAAACGTTGTATATAAAAAGTTCTTTTTATCTTGTAATGGTTTAAGTTTTTTTTTATTATCTAATCAATTACTGTATAAAATAGATAAGTGTGTACTATTATAATGCAACATTTGAAATAAGTTCTACAATGACTAACTAAAAATACATTACGGAAGGTTTTTCATCGCTATTGCGAGCAATCGGCCTACAATTATAAACTTGTCGTCCGCCCTCGACGACAATGGGCGGCGCCTTTACCAACATAAGATCTGATCTCGCGTCATGCAAGAAGCAAGAAAAGTGCTTATTTTATATTATAACTTACATACATAGTATTGAGCAGCAGCCATGGCATGTTAGAGATGTGCGAAGCGGAAATAAAAGTCGGACCCGAGAGGTAACAGGATCCAATATTATGATTAATTGTTATACAATATATTACTATACTTACATTCAATATAAGTAAATATGTAGGTATTTTTTTATAAAACCATTTATGTATCTATCCACATAGGTATATGAAAGTTAAAAAAAAAACATACAGCAAATCTATAAATATATAAAAGTTGTACATATTATGATGCAAATGGTCCTATGTTCGTTTTGGGATTCAAGGAAAAATCACAACCACAGACAATTTCATGCGCGATCAATCACTCATTATTCGTGTTTTTCCTCGTGTACGATGGTCATTTTCCCGTGAAACCGAATATTGACAAACGACCCTTTGTCTCCTACGTACTGAATCAATGATAATAATAAATCATGTTTTTCGACACATAATAATATATTTTCAGGTTATTAAGATTTTGAAATATGTATATATTTAGTATTTACTATATACATCTTTGATTTAGGTATGGTGACTGCAATTATAGATGTAGGTATGTATTTATTGTTACGAATAATCTGAAAAATCGTTACAAAAATTGTGATATATATAACATATCAATCTTACGATATAATTTCATTACGATACTATAATTTGAAAATATAAATTTAAATTGTTTAATCATTGTATAGTATTTGATAGACAATTGTATTCTTAATATTGTAGATAGCAATGGCGTGCGTTGTTTTTTTGAGATCAGACATGCTTTTCAAAAATATAGGCATAAAATGTTCCAATTTTTAAATTCGTCATAATTTATACTGAATACTCGATGACAAAATTATCAAAACATATAAAACGTAGTGGTGCTATCATGACCATGACCTTATAAAATTATATGTTGACTACGCTGTACCTATAACAATATTATAGGGAACTACTTGCAAAGCATGAAAGATATTCTACCAAATAGCAACTCCCATACCACAGCATCATAGGAAACAACACCAGGCAGCTATCGTGTAATTGAATTTTATTTATTGGTTTTATGGATGCTGAAACTATTATATAAATATTTTTTGAATAAATAAAGCATGCGCTGTAGTCACAGCATCCATGGGCCGCAAGCCACTGGTAGGTATATACATATCTACAAAATAATATTACGTTGACTACCTACCTAGTTATCGACATGGCTGAACGTAGTTTAATTACAAAGCATTAGTATTTTTTGTTATCTGACCGATGCACCTAACTCAAATGTAAAAATGACTTGATTTGAAAATTAATAGATATCCGTAAAATGGTTTTGATTTAAGTCGGATAAACATGGAAGTAGTAATATGTAGGTGTTATAATAATATGTACATTTATTAGTGTATTTGTAATTTCATGGAGCATAGTCTTATTTTAGTAATGTATTAGGTTACATAATGTTAAATAGGACTGTTCACAATGCACTTTACATACAATAATATAAAATTCTCTGGCTCGCAAGAAAAGCTGTTGTCCTATTTAAAATATGCTAGGCATTGTACAATGTAAGTAAAAATTTATTTAGCACAATAAAATAGGAACTCACGAGTTTTCCGTTGTATTTTTGCGTACCTATATTTAAGCATAAAATGTAAAGCTGTTTCTTCCTTTAGCTGAGAAAGCATTCCATGAATAAGCGATTTACTCTACCCACTCATTGAAATATTTCAATAAACTTATACAATTATCGGGAAATCATTGATATTGATTACATATATATAACGTATTTTCCTTAATAAATGAATTTTCTTTAGAATGAAACCGTAGACATATGAAATTACAATAAAAATAATTATAAGATAAAAAGAACTTTTTATATAAAACGTTTTTAAATTCTGTTGAACCATATAAACTTGACTTGACTAGCTTAAACGATCAAAAAAATTTGTACTTGACATGTCATATTGATTTCCATAGTAACGCACATATATATTATTAATTTAGTTGCTAGTACCCCAGACCCCCTAGCAACCAATAATGGTGTCGAAATAACTTTTCATAGAAAACAGAATTAACTGAAAATGAATTCAATTCTACTTTAAGATATCTAAAAGTATTAAAAAATGCATTGGCATCGTGTTCTTATATATTCTAAAAGTTTCAAATGTCTAGCTATTCGGGAAGTTAGTTAAAAATCGATTGCAAGAATTGTACCGGAAAAATAAGAATACGAGCTAAGAACAACGTTGCAATATGTAGATTGACTTATGGATAATTTTATTGTAGCCCGAATAAACTTAAAATCAATAATGTTTTAAAATGGCTTAGTTTGTAGTTGGTGTAGTTTTTTCAACTGTTCGATTCGAATAGTATCATAAAATATTTTTTTAAGATAATTAATCTTCACGTATTCCTTTTATTTTGAACCTGCACACATGGACCACGAGGAGCCATACAAATGCATCTTTCTGCGGCTGTTTTTAATTGCCTGAGGTCAAGTGTGGCTAGCCTGCGACATGCTGTGTACACTCGGCTGCTGGCAGTTTCAGATTGCCGCGTTGTTGTGGTTGATTGCTGTCTATGTGTGCTAGCATTTAGGGGTAAAAAAATGTACTTACTTCACTAAGCGAAAAAAACAGCGTTCACACAAAGCAATGCTAAATATTATATTTAATTTATCTGATATTACTCAGATTTTCAATGACAGTAATCAGTGACGTCCCGAGACAAAACACCGCCCCTAGCCAACGCCATAATGCCACCCCATTTTTTTATAAAGTATTTTTTATCATCCTTTCATGACTCCAATATCTAAGCAATATGTTGTATGGATACATTACTAACAAAATAAATACCATTAAAATATATAAAATTAAATTTGGATATAAAAAGCGAATAAATATAATATAATAATAGGTAGGTAATTATGTTAGACACCCAAATCACAAGACACATTTGGCAATACACAGATTATTAGATTTATCATTTTCACTATGTTATTATTGTACAACATGTCAACAAAAACAATTTTAGCTATTTCTATATATTCTAAATGATTCTTCTCGATTTGCCGCCCTTCGACGTCACTGACAGTAATACGGTAATTTGAATGTTAACACGCAATTATATATTTTCAAAATTACACCTTGTTGCAATATGTAGAAAAACTTAAATATTACAAATGTTACTTGCGTTTTAAAAACATGTTATATTTCTTCTGTGGACTTCTACAATCATCTCGATAATATTTTCATGGGATACAATATACAATGAGTTTACATGAAAACCAGGAGTTGCGTAAACACTTTCAATGCTTGTGACTATATTGAGAATGTGTATATTGGTTTTAAAAAAAAAACTAATTATGGTTTTCATATAGGTACCTAGTAGAATTAATACATTAGTAATATACATTATCCAACGTGATTTAATAAAGATTCACACAGTTTTTATTCCAGTGTGTAAACTATACGTATTACGAAGTCTTAGTTCACATTCCTAATAAATAATTTATTATCAACAATTATTTAATTATATTATTTTATATTAATCATCACATTAAATCGAATAAAAATCAATTTAAAGCATTAATACGCTGGAGCGACCAAGTCAACTTACTGGAGGTAGCCTCCAACCTACTTTGAGAGAAGCATAAGACCATTAGGGGTGGAGAAATTAGTCGCTCAAAAGACGGCTGTATTTAAGGGTGGTCTCAATCTTCAGCCATAAGGCAATGAACGAGAAGAGAAGATAAATATTTAATTATATTGTTTCATTTCATTTCCTATATGTTCTGTATTGGACGTCCTAATACGTCGCAAAGTATGTGACGAACGGATGCGTGCTCGAAAAATCTACAGCTAGCTGTGGCAATAAATAACAACTTGCATCCGCATTTTCCCGGGTAGGTATATTCCCAATGCCTAGATATGTACTATAATACCTACTAGTAATAAATATCTGCCTTTTAGCTGTAATCGTTAAAAGAAATCTCACAAAGTGTCGTTTCTCATCCAGGTGTTTTTCGTGTGTGCGTGGTAATTTTGCCAACTGTCATTCACAATAATATGCCAGATAGGATAAGGAAATAAGCCAGATGAGAGAAAAAAGTACTAGATTTTCTCAAAACTCAAAAAGTGTCTAGAAAAATCTACAGCATTTCAAAAAGATATCTCCTAATTATTAACCTTTTTTTTAACAAAACATAGATCGAAAAATAATTTTGGATTTTGCAACTAATAAAAGAATAGAGTTCAAATTAATGTAGGTAAGAAATTTAGTCATTATTTTGTATGTTCCGTTCATAATACAAAAGGCATGTTGATTTTTATGCAAATCTGGTATAATATACTGGCATTATTATGAGAAGTTTTAAACTGTTTGAGGTATTGAAAAACGCTATAGTTGACGCCATATCCCAGATGCAATATTTTTAAGCTAGATGCCTATTTAAAAATGTTAGATCTGGTAAGAAAATCGCCTAAAAACGTGTCGAATACGTCGATGTGACGTCATTGTTATTTAACGAAACAAGAAATCACATGTTGCCAAATGGAGCTTCGCAGATTGATCGAATGTAATTGTTTCCAGTTTCATCTGAAAAAACATTTGGCTGTTGCAATCGACATGTTGCATCCTTCTCGGGCTCCAAGTCGGAGGGTCAAAGTCACAAAGAAACACTTACGAATTGGTCATTCTTATATCGGCTCGCCGATCACCGCATTCAAATATCAATACGTCTCGAAGGCTACGCGCGACTGTCGCTAAATAGATGTGCGAGTTGTGTCATGCAACACTGGTCGGAAGTTTTGATTTATGGCTTTCAGGCACACGAAACGAGTTGTAATGTGCGAGCCGGCTAATGTATGCAAAAATTTTAGATAATGTGACAAGTAAAGAATTGTCAGTTTGTAATTAATATCATACGAAAATGGAAGTTGTTATATTATTTACCGAATCTACTAAAATAAGTATTAAATATGGTTACCAAATAGTAACTAGTTTACAAGGAGCTAAGTGTTAACAAGGCCCACGCACAAATAATGCGTCGACACAATAAAAACGCGTCCGACGTCTTTTACAATATCAAAGATATCGCCTTACACTTGTAGCCCTTATCACTGGCGGCATCTCAATCCCGCCGCCTTGCTCCTCCGCCCCATCTCACCTGATAAACCAAAATGGACCTGACGAGTATTTATTTCGATGTTTTTTTAAACCGCGTAATTTCTCATCGCCTGCCCGATGATGGCATGTCATAAAACATCGCCGATCGTGTATTTATCATTTTATTCTCGGAATATAATATCGACACGGCGAATAAATATTAAACGGTTAGCGGGAATGATTACTCGATTGAGGTCGCTGGGTTTTTTACGACTTTATTATTGTATTTTGTCATCGTCTAAGCTTTCTTTTAGGATGTCAATTCAATTAGGTACCTTCGATAGAAATACACCATATTACATTAAAACATTTGTGAGGCGTGTTGTTAAAACGATTTACATGACATTATTTGATTGAATTATCTATCAGATTTACATGAAAATCAATAGTTTGATCTCCTATTGCTATCGCGGGCATTTTTAGCGATTAAATAAGCTTTAGAAATTGAAAAGTTTACAAACCGGAGCGCTCGATGATGTTCCGAAATAAAAATTAAACGAGTTCAATTTTTTTAATATACATTAGGTACGAATATTAGATGGAATTTTTTTTAAACTTCTGATATCCATACTTAATATTATATATTAGATAACTGAAGATTGAGACATGTAAAGTTTGTTAGCAGCAAAGACAAAAATAGCTCATTGCTCCAAAATATACTTACTGAGGAAAATGGTAATATTATCTTTTCTTTCGATAGCTGATATACATAAGGTATCATCAATTCACACTACATGATCTACCTTACAAGACGTCAGTGTTTTGTTATGTGTATTTATGTACGCCTGTTCATCATTAATTTTATATAATTGCAAAAAAACACATACCAATTCAGTAATCAGATGACAAAACCTGATAACTCGACTTTTTGAGGAAATTGAGTTATCACTATATTCAGATTCCTCTCGTTGAGATCTATAAGATTGCAAAACCCAATATATCGTAGACCCACTAGTATTGGAGTTATGAGCGTTGGCATTTTATTATATCCCCAAAATGTTGATTTTCGAAAGTTGACAGAAGCTTGTAAAGCAAAATATCTCATTTTGCCATCTTTCGTTTCCAAGGTTTGAGTGATATGTATAATATGATAAAACATAATATCTGCCAATACTGTGATTTTGCCATCCGATATTTAGTTTGCTAACATCGTGGTAGGTATTATAAGATGACAAGATGGTTGGCACTAACGAAGAACCAGCAGGATAAAGAAAACCCTTATAAATCTACTAGAGGAATACTCTCATAGATAACGTAGTTTTAAAAATACCTTTCTCTCTCTATATACCATCAGGTGCAAATAATGATCCGGAAGTCGGTGTAAGAATTAATTGTCCAGAAAAAATCGTCGAATCTGATCCTCAAACGTCAAGTTAGTGGTGCTGAATTAACAGATACTACAACAATAATTCATTCTGACAATTTCATCGCCAGCTGGCTTTCATGGACATGATTTAAGAGGAAGACATTCACATGAAAACCAATTGGTTGATGAACGAGTCTAGATTTAGGCATTTATAAGAAAGCGTCCAAAACACGAGAGCTATTACTCCTGTAAAGATGTTCCTATTTAAATATGCTTACCAAGTCATTTAAATATTAAAATTATGTAATGGTGAATATAAAACAATGAAGTTGGAAAATGGAAGTGTGAAAACTGCATATTATGATGTATTTAACAAAACGGATTTCAAATTCAATAAACCTTATTTAGATACATAGGGCGATGAATATATTACATGTAAACGTTATATAACTACCAAATAGGCAATGAATGAAATTTCCAAACAACACAATGCACATTTCATTGATGCACTTAAAGGTTATTACAGTAAATCAGGAGATAAAACTACAGCTAAGGAAAGATCAAACCAACTAGTTATAGTTGTTTACAACAGGTTCTACCTTGTCTGATATTATCCACAAATATTGTGTACTATAAAAGATTATTGTTTGTGTACAATTTAACTATTAGAGATCTTCTCAAGAATTATACGAAGGTTATAATGTGGCACGAGTCAACCGGTGGAGAGGTTCTAATGACATCGCATCATGTGTATTTAAGAAAACCATGAATCTTTTACCTGAAATCAAACACGTTGTCACATACTCAGATGCTGCAGATGGACAGAACAGAAATATTAATGTGGCATGTATGTTTACTTATGCATTATAAAAAATACCTCGCTGAAGAAGCTGATTGACCAAAAATTTCTTTTATCCTATCATACTAGACTCGAATGTGATAGTGACCATTCAAGAATAGAGAGTAGAGAAATAAGGTCGACGACAAGAACTTAAAAAAATATGGTACTCCGGGATTGATTCCAATTTGTAAGAGTAGCCAGAGATCGAAAGCCGTTTGAAGTGATAAAAATGTCCCAAAATCCTTTTTTTGCTTTTTCAAACTACCTACAAATTCACAAATTCACCGCACATAAGATAAAGAAGGTAATAAGTTGAAGTTGTTAAAAATTAGATGGCTTTGATGGCAATGAACTTGAGGGCAATGTAGACGTAGAAGATATTGTTATGGATTAAAATTTAAAAAAATATATAATGATTTCATCGTTTCTTTATATTAGTATATCTACCTGTAAGAATATACCTAATATTGAATTCATATTATTTCATGGAATGGAAAATTCTCATCAGGAATTATTTATGCAACCTTCTGAAAATATTTGATGCCAATGTCTGTATCAATATGTACCTATGTAACATTTTTAATTAGTGTCAAGCATTAAACATATATTTATTTTGAAGCTAATTTTTGAAGTTTTATTATCCAATCACCTCACATATCATGTAAGTTTATCTTACCATATAATTACAACATATTGATACATAAGATGGCAAAACATGATAACTTGGAAAATCTTTTTTTCTACCAAACGTGGAGAATCAAAACTTTAAAATACTTAGTCTATATCTAAAACTCATATCGAATACATCGTTATATTATATTATTTTCAAAAGACATATTCACCAGAAAGATTCAAACAATCTCTAAATTTAAAACAGCTCTCCTGCACAATTAACAAAAGTGCACATATCAGGTTTTGTCATCTGATCACTGAATTATTATGACAATCGTAATTTGTATTTTTAATAAATTTAAAAAAAGGAAGTATGTATAATAAAAATGATGTTTATGTAACAGGAATATCTTATAAAAACAAAGGATGTTATCACCATTATAGGTATCTGGAACATAAATATTGTTTACCAGGCGTCCGACAAGTTCTACAATATACCTATACCTAATGTATTTAAATAAAGTATTAAATGTGCTTATTAATGCTTGAACCGAAATGCCATTTTTATTTCTTCCACGAGCGGTGCGCCAGTCTCAAAGCTTTCATGAACCGGAACTACCGTAACCATAAAAATAGCGTCTTTGTTACGCGATCGCATAAAAAATAGAGTACCCACGTTACACCCTTCTCATGTATGCTGCACTTAATCACCCATTGGTATTCATTAATATTTAATTAATATATTAGCAGGAAGAAAATTAAAACTGTAAATGTATCATAATTCAATTGAAATCACATTATTAAAATAGTATATTACCACCTAACTATAAATATCATAAATTACCATATTTGTTTTTGAAGAATCGTCCAAACTGACCGTTATGACGATTGATTACATTTCAAGTGATAAAAGTGACATTTCGCAAACAGCCTTGAATTACAATAAAATTTATGGACAAAAAAAGAAGTAAGTAGCCCAAATCCTGTTGCTTCTGAGACTATTTTCCCTGGCCTATCAATCAGACGCTGCGTGATCGAATATTCTAGTCCAGACGAGAGTGCTTCTGCTACACCGCTTGAATAATATTTTGTATTGACATTACTCATTTCGATGGGTTAATAACAACGGTCTGTGCATACCTCAAAACAGGTGTAATCAAACACATAATATTACATACCTAATAAATTATTTCTTTATTTAATATGTAGGTATGTTTAATAAAAAGAATCTTATGATTATTTTTTGAATAAAATACATAGTTTATTAAATTATTACCCGATACCAGTACGAGTACTTACAAACGTTAAAACTACAATTTGGAGTGATCCGGGCATCGGTTAGTAATAAGGGCACTTAATTAATTGTTACCTTGATTTAAAATACAAAAAAATTTGAAAAGCATTTCATGTAAAAACTAGATAAGTACTAGTTAATTTGATCGTAATTAAATAGGACGCCCGTAGCTTAATTGGTAAACACATGTGTGTGAATCCAGTGGTAACTGGTTCAAGCCCAGTTGGGCGTGGTATTAATTTAAAACAAATTGTAGTAGGAATATAATATTTGAGGTAAGATAAATAATAGTTCAGTTATTTTTAAAAACGTTACTTAAATAATATTAATATACTAATTGCCTGGTATTGTTCTCTATTGGAGCAAATTTGGTGTGATATGGGACTCGATATTTGGTAATGAGAAAATATAAAATTAGTGTAGTGAACATTTTTGGTTTTGGTTTTGATGGTAATTATAATACCTATATGACTATTCAAAGCTATACAATAAAATATGTATATCTACCTATTCAATAAAACGTATATTGCTCATTCTACGCCAGCGAGTAATGGCAGTAAATAATATATTCATTAATTGTTTTTAAAATCCTGAAGAAAATTAGTATCGAAATACATTCGAAAATATCCCTCATGATTTAAATATATAGGTACCATAATTATATAAGTACCTCATATAGCTGCTCCCAACTAAGTGTCCAGAATAACAACAAACTTGGAAAATTTTAAACTTAAGGGTGAAGTAAAAAAACGCGGAAAAACACCCACTATTTAGAGTTATCAATTTTCCCTACAATGCCATGGAGTACCGGAAGTTATATAGAAAGATCACCCGTTTCAGTAACAATAATTATGTATTTTTATTAAGGTGTCTAGGTATATAACCTTCGTGACAGAGAATCGTGTTATTATTATCAGTTATTTGATATATACGAATTGATACTTTTCAGCACCTACTTGATAACCTACTTTGGAATCATTCAGAATTACCTTTATAAATCCGGTGGTTTTATTACGTTTTTTAAGTGTTTTATTCAGAAATGAATTTGATCTCAATGCTATACGGATAACGGATTCGGAACCTTATAGGATAAGAGAGTAATATTCAGTTCGGCTTAAAAAATCTATTAAGAAATCTTTTCGTGATATGCCCAAGATCCAAAGCGGTTTGTTTATTGATGATTTGGTTCTATAATTAATGCATGCATTATATCATATTATAATATTTAATTTTGGCTAAAACTGGATTAAAAAAATGTAATTGAGCATTCATATATCCAGGCTTTTTTCTTAATTTACTTTTGTTATTCTACGTATATTCGTCGTGCACAAATACCAGGGAAATATCAAAGATTATATTAATATGCATTTTCAATTTAAAGGCCTGAATTATATTTCTTGCACGGATCCCAGAAAATGTCCATCGCCTGCAGTCCTTGGGAAAGAAGTGACACAGATGTTGCTAGTACTTACATTCGTTATGAAAGTGATATGGAAAGGAGACGCCGAAGTGAAATATTGTTATTAAGTTATACTATGTATTCGGGAGCATTCTGTTCGCGTACCATAAAGTAAAATATACGTGCTCGTATGCAACTGTACTTCTGTCCAAGAAATGTGAGTAAGAATATATTATTATGAAATAATATATAAGTAGGTATAATACATAACATTAAATACCATTATAAGTATTAAATCATTATGTACTTAAAAGAATAACTGTATTTTTACAAAAATCATAATAGCCAAGTAGGTAATATTTTAATGTATCAATTAAACTGTCGTTTATATAGTAAAACTCCGTTATAATAGTTGTTTTTCAGAGTTTTTGTTAAATTTGCAATGCTTAAAAAAGCTACAGAACTAACAAAAACTTTTCATTGTAATCATTAATCTATTAATAGCTGCAATCATTTAATTTAAAAATAATTACAAGATAAAAAGAACTTCTTATATACAAAGTTTTTAAATTCTGTTGAACCATATAAACTTGACTTGACTAGCTTAAACGATCAAAAACAATTGTACTTGACATGTCATATCGATTTCCATAGTAACGCACGTAATGTATATT
This sequence comes from Rhyacophila brunnea, assembly GCF_057557595.1. Lineage (NCBI taxonomy): Eukaryota > Metazoa > Arthropoda > Insecta > Trichoptera > Rhyacophilidae > Rhyacophila > Rhyacophila brunnea. The sequence continues at coordinate 17,250,493 of NW_028233170.1, forward strand.
ATTAATAATTTAGTTGCTAGGACCCCAGACCCATTAGCAACCAATAATGGTGTCGAAATAACTTTTCATACAAAACAGAATTAACGGAAAATGAATTCAATTCTACTTTAAGATGGCTAAAAGTATTAAAAGAATGTATTGGCATCGTGTTCTGATATATTCTAAAAGTTTCAAATGTCTAACTAGTCGGGAAGTTAGTTAAAAATCGATTGCAAGATTTGTACGGGACAAACAAGAATACGAGCTAATAAAAACGTTGTAAAATACATAAACCGTTACGGTTTATAATAGAAATCGGAAGGCTAGATCGTTTAAAAATACCTATAATGTCATCGTTGGATAAATCCTACCATTTAGTAGGTATTACTCGACAATAGCTCACTGGACCAATGAAATTACTGCCCTGCTAAGTAAAAAGACAGTATTTTTGGTTTTAATGAAATAATAAGGCAAAGTGTTAAACTACCTTTTCTCTGACATTATATCAAATTATTGGATTGTTTCAACATAACAGACAGTGTATATTGTTGTATATGTTGTCTATTTAGAGATTATGTCAAAACAATCCAATAATAATTTTACATAATATAGGAAAAGTAGTAGTATAAAAATTTGATTCTCATTTCACTAAAACATAAAACATAAAAAAAAAACACCAACTGTCGATCGTGAATACGTCATAATAATCACAGAACAGATCAATAAATGGAATTCAGATATGCTATACTCCAATACACGACATTTTGAAGCATGGCTTTGAATGTGTGAGTGTCCAACGAAAATGAAACACATTTTATAGACGTGCAATAGTGTGTGTTGCAACCTTCAACTAGACCAATATTGACTGAGCGTCAGTGCATAAACCGAGAGCAGTTGTCAGAACGAAGACACGCGATTAAGTTTATCCCATATTCTTCGACACTTGAGATCGATTAACTTTAACTAGACAATCGTTAGGTATTTCAGTTCCAATTAATTATGTGTGATAATAATAATATGACGATGAAAGTATTATATGCATTGTTTTAGAAAGCTACCAGATGTTTATATAAAATCATTTCAAAGAGGTTCTACTTTATTTTAAAGACTATTTTGACATTAAAATCCTAAATAAAATATAATAAGTATATATCTTTTAATTTTAATTAGTAGGTATATAATTCTTGATAATCATTTAAAAAATATCATGAATCACCTATTGTAAATTTTCTTATAATAATTGTGGTATTATATTTTAATGAGATTTAAAAGAAGATTAACAATCTACATTAGGTCAATTTGAATAGTTAGTAGTAGTGTGATAAAATGTTAGAGAAATAACTTATTATGCGTTGTGCTGTGATAATAGTCCAATGATACTTTTCTCACGACTTACAGTGCCTAAGAACCACTATCATAATTTGAAGTCTAGTGATTAAATACATTGCCGTAACCATTAGGTAGAAGGCTTATAATAATATTCTTTTAAACAGAATATGTAATTACTCCCAGTTATTTCCAGTGTACAAATTAGTCTGATAAATTGATTCTTAAAAGATTATATTTGTGTACGTAGCACATAAGTACATTTTTTTTAAATAATAGCAAAAATCTTTTAAATTAGTTAGTATTAGGTAACTTTATAATATAAACTTACCAATCATAATTATAAAATCGTCATATCAAAATAATATGATTGTGATAACTCATATGAAAGTGTATAGGTACACTAATAATATATATAATAATATCTACAAGTTAATGTAACAAGATAAGCTAACATCTGCTAAGTGTTCTGTTTTTTTTCGTTACGCGCAATCTTGCCTGTTTTTCATATACATAGAGATTGAAATTCATTACTTATACATAATTCAGTGCGGTGGCAATATATTCTATTAAATAACTCCAAACATGGACTCCCTGTACAATGTTTTTAAAAAACTGACTTAGGTATTTCTATCAATCTGAAACCTTCATTTTTGAACAAATTCCAGATATAAATGTATTAAAATATGGGTATCGTAGATATGCTTTTCGAGATAATGGAATTTGAACATTAGTGCACTGCGTAGTTTTGGATGTGTAGAAAAATAATTGTAGAGGTTAATAATATACGTATGTTTATAATGGAATTATTGTCAAGTTTATTTATATAACTCCTTATTCTTATAATGATATTTACTACCAGAGTCACGTATGTACCTACCCACTGTTAGAAAATATTACGTGATCATAATTTCATTGTGTAAAAAATAACTATTACGTACTGTCTCATAGCAATAAAATTTATGATCGTAAACGATTATAATATAAGGATATGTTGATATGTGATTTGAATATAATATTGGCAATTTAAAAAATGTTATCTAAATCAAGTCTATATTTTAACCTGTGAGTTGTATTTACTCCTAGATATTTTTATAAGAGCTTCTGTGTTATTTTTACCACGTATTTATTAGCTCGTATTCTTGTTTGTCCGGTACAGATTTTTTCTTTTGTGTCCAGTACAATTTTTCAATTGTTTGTCCAAGATTTGTATTGGACGATTGAAGATTTTTAACTAACTTCCCGACTAGCTAGACATTTGAAACTTTAAGAATATATCATAACACGACGACAATGCATTCTTTTAATACTCGTACGTTTGGCCATCTTTAGGCAGAACTGAATTCATTTTCAGTTAATTCTGTTTTGCTATTTTAGTCCTAGCAACTATATTATTAATATATACGTGCGTTACTATGGAAACCAATATGAAATGTCAAAATGACATTTCAGTACCTATTCTATATTCACTCAGTATTTCTATCAAGTACAAAAAAGTATTTATTAATACATAGAAAATTTAAAAACGTATATGTATAGGTATATGAAAAGTTCTTTTTATCTTGTAATTATTTTACTTCACTTTGGAATATTTATTTATTTCTTTGGCTTTTAAATTTGGAAGACAAGTTGACTCTGTCTACGGATTTAATATTGTATTCTTGCACGTTGGGCATTAGCTGCACAAATCGGATTTTTCGTAGAATTTTATTATTTACTTATCTAAGTAGGTAGTCAATAACTATATTATAATCAATTAAGACACACATTTCGAATAATTTACATTAATTATTATTGATTTTATTTAACGTCCTGTACTGACAGTCGCTAATTTGCCATTTTTTCATAAATACGTTGTTTTGTTTTTTCTTTCGAATTATTCGATTAGTAGGTATAATATTCTATAGGAGTAATAAAGATCGGCTTTTAACTTATGTTTATTCTCATTTATCGTTTTTCATTGTTGGGTTTCCCAATTCATGCAACATTCTAATATATGTATATATTTAAATCGTAACTAGGTCTCGCTGGCAAAAAAACAGACAAGTATTCGAAATTCGGAAATTGCCGTTAATCGCCAAATTCCCGTAAACAGTAGCATTTTTACATACAAATTATTTGAGAGTAATATCTTGTATTCTTTGCAGGTTCTTCCAAAAATGACATACAGAACAGAAGCGCAATGAGTCAACCCTGCAAATACGGTGCGTAGAATAATTCAAAATTTTCATTTGATATCAAAGTATAAAATTAATAATATATAAAAATATAATGGATTACCATGTTCAATGTTGAAAAAAACAACACGTTGTAACTATATGATAAACTTTGAGGTTCCAAAGTAGGGCGCGCACACAATTGATGAGGGGAGGATGGATTCTTCGAGTCTAAAAAAAATATAAAATGTTTAGGTGAATGGCATTTATTGCGTGAATCATAAACAAAATAATCTCTCTAATAAACTTTTTATACGATAGAAATGTGAATCCAAGTTGTTTAGATAGAGTACCTACATATTTTATTATTTGATAAATTCAGAATTAAATATAAATGCCACGATTATACGAGTCGATAATAGTATAATTAGCAAATAAAATGCTTTCATCTATGACGATTACGTATTTTTGGCGTGTTTATCATTACTTGAAATTTTATATTTATCTTAATTTAATCTGAGACCATGCTTAATAATTGCACATATAGTAAAAATTTCTCTTAGGATTGTTTTTTTTAACTGTCTAATGTTTTTCTCTTACAACGTTAGAAATTAAAGTAATAAAAAAAAATAAAAAATCTGGTGGAACTGTGGTTTTTTTTTTTTATTTTACCGAGGCTTTGACTGCAACTTGCTGTTATATCGCCTCTTCTCTTTTAGAAGGGAATCCGCCGCTCAGATCCTCACTCCTATTAGGTATGTTAAAGAACTTTCCAATTTCATTCTTTTTTTGTGTATCTTATCATATTTTTAACAAAATATTGTTTATGTATATATAAACGATAATAAAAAAATGTTCAAATAGAAAAATACATTAGAAAATATAACCTCAAAAGTAAAAAAATAAATCATAAATGCCGCTGAATAAAATGGTCCCGAAGATATAAAATCTCCCGTAAATAAGTGAAATTTTATAGATATAGATCATGCTGCTTAATACATATTTTGTCTTGTATCACTGTGCAAACTGATTTAGAAAAAATGATATTATTATGTGTTTTAATGGTTAAAAATAAACTACTTGTCCAGTAAGTAACTGGCACATTTAGGGTTGTCGATGATTTGGTTTGGAAGGTGTGACAGTGGAATGGGTCGGCGGGGAAGGTCGCGACGCTCTCACGATGCCCGGACATAAATTCATAAGCTCATTTCGATAAGACAATCATATTAACATAAGTATTGACGACAAACAAGAGGTGATTTTAGTTATACAAATTACGGTTTTGTAATATTTTGTTGAGAGGATTAAAATTAAAATATTTTCTAATATTAATCATTTTTTTTATTGAGTAATTGTGAGAAGCAGTGATTTTTTTTAACTGTTCTTCTTTGCCCATGTCCACACCATCGTTACAGCATATAAGTATAGTTTTCATTTTCGCTCTTATGAACTTTTCAGAGATAAAGTAATATTATCAGTATTTTTTATGGGGGAATGATTTTTAGCCATTCGCCAAATCTATTGGTTTCTTGCTATGGACCAAACACACATTAAATAAACAATCTATTATTTTGCCAAACGTGGGATTGAATCTGCACACGACTTAACAGTTGGATCTGTTAACTGTGTCACCGTGAAGCAGCACTCGATTTCTTTCCAAAAGCTGACGGTCGAATAAAAATTGTCAACTGATTTTTTTTCTTTTTTAGCAATAAACTAAAGAAGTTATACCATTTTTTTATTCAACGAATAATTGACAATATTTAAGAATGTAATCTTCTTTTATTGAACATAAGTGCCTACATAATTTTAAAAGCCGATTGAAACGCAATTGCAAAAACACTAGTTAACTTCGTCGCAATTAGGCAAGACACGTATATATCTTAGTGGTCAGGTTATACCTACTTATAAGCGGGGGTGCAGTTTCGAGTCGTTATATATTTCTCAAACGTATTTTCAAACTGTTTAATATAAGTGGCTACGCATTTTTTTTGTAGTACTTATTCCACTTTTAATCAATAGATTAGAACCGGTTTCGTCCACCTCAGAGGGACATATTCAACTGAAAATCCTTGTTGAAAAACTTTCCAGTTGAAAATGTCCCTCTGAGGCGGACGAAACCGGTCCTAATCTATTGATTAAAAGTGGAATAAGTACTACAAAAAAAATTGCGTTTTATTAAATTAAAACAACAATACAATGCAGTTCCACCATGAATTGACAGTTGCTCTGCAGTCGTAATAGTTTTCAGGCTGCAAGAATATGATAAATATGAAATACACACAGATTATTCTTAGATAATTGATAAAATATGTTATTGATTTATATTTATTGAGCATTATGTATCGAAATATAATTAAACTTGTCATTAAAAAAAACACAGTTAAAATGAATAAGTTATAGAACGTGGGTTTGTATGACACACATTATAGGTATACATAATATAGATATATTATTTAAATTCTTTTATTTAATAATAAAAATTTAGTTAAATAAGCTGTATTATACAATTAATATTTTTTAATATCATACTGCTCACTGCCAGGAAATTGTCGCTTGGTGGAGTCGCGTGCGTTTGCAAGCATTTATACACGCACATTTATATCATAACATTCATAACATAACTTAATAAAATTCCAATTAGCATTGACAACATGTAAGAAAATTAAATTTTAAGATTCACTTTGAATATTAAAAAACTTTTTGTAACATGAAAAATCTTGTGTCAGTCCCAATTTAGATCTATGACTACTTTTTTTGTTTCTACTGATTATAATTAATATGGTATGGGTAAGCTGTACCTAATTATTGTATTTCAGGTTGGAATTGATCAGATTATTATATAGTTAATACCGAATATAAAATCTCATAACAACTTGAATCGAAAATCAAAAAACATTTATGTTTCATAATACGAAATTAATAAAACAATTCATAGGAAATATTCAATACAATTAATTTATTTTTAATCATTACTATGTACCTACATTGCAATTAAGTGATATGAAATAATAAAATATCATACGGACCGGATTTGATAGAGACTTTCAAATTTCAGGTCCTTATCTCGCACGACGACAACGAGTGTAATTTTGACTAGCTAATAAAATGTGGGATATACTTATGATGCAATTTGAATGCATCGCAGTAATCGTTTTCCCAACTGGCAACACCAAGAGAAAATTAGTTTAACCATATTGAAAATCATACAATTATTGATGATTTATGTATTAGGTAGGTAAAGTGAAACAATTTAACAAATATGCATAGATTTATTCAAGTGCACATGGATTACATAGGGCAAATTTGATTATTGTTACGGTTTAAATTCCCAACTTCACTTGCATCAAGCGTATTACACCGCTCTTACTAAAACTCAAACATTACGCTAACGTGGTATGTGTATAGCTATCAAGGAAACGTGGATCAATACTTTAAAAATGGTGATTTCATCAGTATGAATAATTAATTTATTATAATATTTCACTATAAAATATATGTTGGGCTTGACGCGTAAAGATCACAAAAGAAACCAATGGATAAGTAAGCAGACAAGAGTACGCGATGTGATAGAGGTCGATAAGCAGATTAAATGGCAATAGGCTGGACATATCGCTTTGCCAGTGGACAACCACTAGGTAAATGCCGGCATACAGTGTGCAGTAATGCTGGATAGACGAACTCACAAAGCTCGGTGGATGTACGTGGCAGTAAAAAACTGGGGGCCTAGAATTGGAGGGAGCTAGAGGAGGCCTTTAGGATCGATATAACACAAAAAATAACAAAATATAATAGAAACGGACAAATTACCCAACATATTTTAAATTACGACAAACAGTGGAATATCAGTGAAGCAGCTTGAATTTCAAACGTAATGTTAGTATATGTATGTACAATGTATAGCGATTTCCATTTGCGTTCTTAGCTGTGGGGGTAAAAATTGGTGACATTACTCGCGCAAGCAATCTGTGAAGCCGCTTCTTCCACCCTTATCCAGAGGCAGCCTCCTGAATTCACCCCACACCCGCGTAAACATTTCATTACAATGTGCACGACGTATTCCCGATCAATAGGTATCGAGCTACCTGAGATATTCTGTGCTACTCAAACCCTTAAGAAATACAGGTGACACCTTTGTTTTTTTTAATAAATCCGTACCTTGTTCAATTAACTTTACTTTATATCAATTATTGCTGGACACTACCAATAATACCACGAGTTACATACAAATTAATATTTGCCGCTAGGCCTAAAAAATATCTCATTGAAATAAAAAACTTTTGCTTAATACTCAGGAACCACAAAATTAAGAGGAACTGATATACCTAACGGTTGTGGAGTAACAGGCAACCGATCTCGAGTGTGGAAGAAATGGGATAAACTTAAACACGTATAAAACATACGTCATGCTAAACTTCTTCTTCGTTTTGACAACTGTTCTCGGCTTATGCACTGACGGTCATTCAATATTGGTATATTTCACACTATTACACGTCTATAATGTGTAATTTTCGTAGGACACTCACACATTCAAAACCTTGCTTCAAAATGTAATGTATTGGAGTATAGCCTATGTGAATTATATTTATTAATCTGTTCTATGATTGAATTTATATGGTTTAATGATTCCACCATATTAGAAATTCATGACATTTTTTAAATCAGTAAATCTTTAAAAACAAAACTCTGCACTACCTAGGTACTAAAAGTACAGTGACTATAGCAGCGCTATATGGATAGTGGAGCAGTGACGTAAGTAGGATATAATATATTATGAAATGGGAAAGACTTTTCAAATATTCTTTATCGCCGCTATGATGTGTCATGCACAATTAAGAAGTCTAGTATATCTATTATATACGTATATCTAATTTAATAGAAAAATGTCAAAATTATCACGTATCATCGTATTCAAACATATAGATATAGGTACGTAGATACTAGATACTAGATAGTATGTACTAACACTGTCTCTATCAAATTACAGATGTATCATAACGAGCCGTAAGTACGTCTCTTACTCTGTAGCGGTGATACAAGAACAATCTACGAGATGGAGGTTCAACATGGCAGGAAGCGTTGGACCAATAATAAATAATACGATCTTGTGCTTGTCATATCCTCCGAACTTAGTGCATGCAGTATGTACAGTAAATAATGAAGTGGGGTCAAGCTTAAAATCACTCACCAAATACCTAAGTACTTGTAATGTAGAATTCTCATGTAATTTTCAATTTATATTAAATTAATAATAGGTACTAAAAGAAAAATAATTTCCCTCACTTGGGCGAGTTTTAGGAGTCTCGGAAATGATATACATTTTCGCAAGCAATGTAATATTTGCAAATCACTCGAGATGATACCGAGCGCGTAACTTCGATATTAATTTTACTAATGGAACGATCCGGCCCACAGCCCGTCACCGCTTCCACGGATTGCTTATTTTATTATATGAATATTCACAGCGGATAGAGCAGGGATACAGCATTTTCCGAATTTTCCCACTTTTATATGCCGCTTAAAAACCAGAATATTTTATTTAATTAAAATAAGACAATGTCAACACTATTTTTGTCTGACGATTAAAAATATAAAGAGAACAACCACAGAACAGAATCTGATAATAAAGAGAATATCGATAGGCTATGTTCAAAACGCCGCATGTTGATGCAGGCTTTTTGAATGTGTGAGTGTCCTACGAAAATGAAGCACGCATTATGCACGTGTAATAGTGTGTGTAATACACCAACATTAAATGAGCGTAAATGCATAAACCGAGAGAAGTTTTCAGTATTCGATGTACAACGTATTCTTGACACGTGCGTAAGTTTAACCCGGATTCTTCCTTACTCGAGTCGGTTACCGGCTATCGCCTTAACCGTTATGTGTTTCAGTTCCCATTATTTCTCAGTTCCCTGGTGTCAACTTTTAATTTTAAACATTCAATAGAATATATTCCATTTTCACTCTAATTTTAATTTAAAATTTAACTCTTTTAAAGTTAACTAAAAGTGAAAAGAAATTTTACCTACCTTTATAGAAACATTCATTATTTATATTAGCCAAAATACTCAGTAACTACCTACCTATAAATATACTACCTATACGTTTTTTTTTGACATAACAGTATAACTTCATTATTCTAATAGGAACACGCACTGACGGAGTTAACAAATATGAAATGAAATACAATCTACACGTAGGTATCTAAAACGTAAAGAAAAATAAAAAATATGTTTTTATATTCATGGATTCACTTAAAAAAACTTTTATAAAATTAGGGCTCGTTGAGTTTAAATATAGATTTAATTAGACACTTATTTTCTATGATAATCTTTATCAATAAAATAGTGTGATTTTTTTAAATAAAATATCGGTGATATAAAGTATTTCTTTCAAATTTATAATATGGTAGGTACTTACATCGATTTTAGCAAGATATAAAATTTGTTTTACTTACAAATGGTGGGTACCTATATAGTTCATAATAATTATGAAACCAAGCCTAAATTGAACACTTTTATGTACTGCCTACTAAATATAAAATTAACAGATATTCAAATTCATATTTTAATTATTCTACTAAAATCTTGTGGAATAATTATAATACCCCACGTTCCTACGCTACTACAAAAAAATATACGTAATCTCTAATTTCTAACTACATTATGGTGTATCAACCGTAAGTTTTTCACCAAATTGTATTTAGGTACTTGAATGGCTTTTAAAATTTCTCACGAGATGTCACTAGTTATATTATGTCATGTTCAATTAAGCATTAATTAATCTAGTTGCGGAGAAAATAACATATTGGCTTAGTTATAATTAAAACAATAATTTTATCTGACATTGTATATATTGACATTTTCTTGGATCAACATGTTGCGCACCTCTTCGATAGACAGTTTTCAATATTCATGAAGTAAATATGTATGGGTTTACTTATTGTGTGTGCAAACGAAATACACAGACAAAATTGCATGAACTTACTTGCTATGATTTCCGTTTATTGTTTGTTTGTGTGCACGTTTCACGTCTGTTTGGTTTTCCTAGGAAAATTTACAAAACTTGATCTAGGCACTAGACACCAATTAAAAAAATATATGTAGATGTATTTCCGATATAGTGCCTTACTCACCATTTAAACCGTACTCCTATCCACAAAAATATTTGCGTTTCCCACTATTACACATTTAACCAGGTAGTAACTACTTCTAGTGTAACGATGACCAAAAGAAAAGTGTTTAAAAAAGTGTCGAAAGAAATATGTTCTATATGTTTACTTAATATTAAACAGATCAACTAAATATGAGTAGAAAAACGTAGCAAGGAAAGGTGTATGTTGGAGTACGCGGAAAAAACTAAAATATATGTAATCGGTTAGAAGGTAAATATGATATGATAGAGATCATCAAATCATTTATATGATAATGGGTTGGAAATTATGCTTGATTAGTAAATTACTGTTAGACATAATATGAAGTCATGTGACACTCGACAACCATTAAACGGCCCTAGGTCACCCTGAAGCTCTAAAAGTTCAGCGGAAGTATGTTGACAACAAAAGCTATAGACTCAGAAAGTTGGAGTAATCTAAAAGAAGGCATACATTTTGTAGTGGATCGATTTTAGGAGATGACGATGTAGATAATTAGTTAATCGAGTATTATCCCATAGCTTACGGGCCGCACAAAATTGTGTTTTTGCTAATTACTTTTCAAATGCAAATTAACACGTTAATTACAAAATTAATTAAAAGGGCCCGTAAGCATTGTGTTAAGTACACTAAAATTGATAGCATGTAACATTGGTTTACTAATGGATGCTGTGTTGCAATCGAAATCTTAAGAGCATACATAAGTGAAACGGCAAATAATTTTCAACAATAGGTGGGACGAAATTTTGTACTCATCGCCAATCGGAGAGCGGTAGTCGAGGCGTCGGAGGAATATATTTTTATATCGTGTAAAAATGACTAAAAAACGTTACGCATTTACTCGAAATAGAAAACATGTCAATAAATATATTATTATTACTAATATAACAATAAACGTAACATTAAATGGACGCATGTTGAATTTTTATGACAAATTATGTTTTGTTCGGCACGCGTCATTTTCACAATCCGCGCGTCGCATAGCCACGATCTTTTCAGACCATGCCTCAGCTGAAGTAAGTATAGCAAAGTTGATAAGTAAACGCTGGTTCGCGATATGTAGGTTTAAGAATAAATTTAATTTTTACGAACAGTTTCAGAAGTTTTCGAAGGTCTGTCAAATCTTTATATTATATTATGTATTAGTTAGTTGATTATTAAGTCAGTACGACCATAAAATTAATTAATTATTAGGAGTTATTAGTAAATAGGTCTCCTATGTTGAAATCGGCTTTATTTGCATATAATTTTTACGATGGTGTGCGTCGGTTTGTATATTTTTTTATGTTGTGCGGAAAATATGATCGCGCAGATTTTCCAGTGAATTTAATTTGAGAAAGTGCCGCAGCCTAATTTCGATCCGCGATTCGAATATTTTATGCTGCGTACCATATTTATTTGTTCGGTCTGATGATTACGCCCGATTGTATCCTGCTCCCGTTCAAAACGTAATCGAAAAATCTCTTTATGTCGGTAAATATTCAAAACCGTTCGAGTTATTTCGAATATTGTATTATTTTCGATTTCATTCCGATATTAAATTGTTAACAGCATAACAAATTACCTTCGTTGATACAACCAATAAAATTATACAAATTAATGAATTAAAAAACTAATTTATTTTGAAAATACATTTTCTTATAACATTAACTTCAACTATTGAATGACGAGTCAAATTATCTGATTTAAAATATAAAATAAATGACAGTTTGCGTTTTTCTAAGAACCAATAATTGCGTAGACCTACCTGTATCAATAGGTACACAAAAAATGAGAATATTTAATTCGTAATAACGTATTTAAAATTAATCTTCTTATTTTTTCATTAGTTTTCATTTAAAAAATTAAACATTAAAAAATTAATGGTACGTAAAATATGTACTTCATACAGCCTTTTCACTTAGTAGTAGATAGTATGAGCTTAGTATACAGTAGTTTTAATTTTTATCTACCTAAATATAATTAAATGACATTGTATATTGTTCTTTTGATTAATGATTATATCAATATTTTTTATCGATGTTATTATAAATCAGTGGCGAAGACTTCACACTAGGTTATTATTTAAAGTCTACCTTCTAAAGAAAAAATAATTTTAATTGTGTACGTAAGATATAAATTTTATATTCTACAAAAATAATATAATTTGCCTAACGACATCTGTGTGTAGGTGCAGGAATGATGGAAATTTTACTATCTTGGACTTACTATAATATGCTTATTGAATCATGAAAAGATGAAGTTGGTAGGTACCTACCTACGTAGGTATATATGCAATTCATTAATTTAACTGGCATTTACGGGGTACAACTCTTATTATAATGGTTGTGAAACATGGTTTTTGTTTTCTCTGGATCTGTTCTTTAGATGAAACTTTTTAGACAATTATTTTTACATCGTTCTAATGATCGTTGTATAGCCGGAAATAGCTGTCAACATAAATAACCAAAATATCGTAGAATTAACAATTAAATGGTTAGGGATACGTATATTATAATTCATGTCAATATTTTTCGATCTTAATTCGGTCGATATATTGAATTTTTCTCCTTATATTATATTGCTAACATGATAGTGAGTTCTATAATGCTTAGAACACAGAGGCAAATGCCGGAGGTGGTCTGTTAGAATTTGACAGAAATAGTGCACACTAAGCTTTGTCAGTCATACTTATTTGTTTTCATTGAACTAAGTATACAATTTGCAGATGGTGATGGTTAGTTTTTGAAATTCAATTAAACCCTGACTAAACCAAACTATAATACTTTACGTGTGCAATGGGCGATCCGACAAAATAATGCACACTTTTTCAGTCATACTTATTTGTTTTTTTCTTTGAATTAAGAATACATAATTACAAATGGGGTTGGTAAGTTTCTTAAAATTCATTAAGCCCTGTCTCAACCAAACCATAATCGATAAAAAGTATTATTCTATCTATAACATATCTGAAATTATATAAGGATGGTTTAATGGCATAGTTTTAAATATTTCATTGCTAATAAACGATTATTTTTTTACTATTATCTACTATGGTTTTGATTAGACAGGGTTTAATTGAATTATAAAAACTAACAAACACTATCTACATATTGTAGCATTAGTTCAATGAAAAAAACTACGTTAGACTGACAAAGTTTAGTATGCACTATTTATATCGGATCTTAACAGCCTACATCCACCCTTCGCCACTCTAACCTATAACATATTGTATTATATCGTTTAAGCCCTACGGTAGTATATGTATATATTTTTTCATCCGCTTATGGCATTAACAAAAAAAACCGAATTCAACAAAAATAGTATATTATAATATATTTCGTTGGTAGTAATGCAATGATAAAAAACATCCTAAATTATCGGTTTATCACTTTACACTATATGCCTATTTATTCGATAATCAAAGATTTCTCAATTATACTAACTTTTTATTTATTAATTTGTTAAGGTAGGTATGTTTCATTATTTGTTGTATTAGCACCCATTTAATACTGTTATTGATTCTTATATGAATAGTTAGGTAAAGGTATTCAGAATTATTTAGTTCAATTTAGAAGACAATGTCATTATTCATTTAAAATGATAATTCTCGAGCATCTATGATAGAAATAAATGTAGTCAGTATGCAAATGTTCGTTTCTACATATTTTTTGCTCGGAACATAAGGCAGGTAAGTACAAGGTAAATGTAATAGGTAGAGCGATGCCAGGAGAAAGCTCTAAATTAGAGCAAAATCTCCCGGCGTACGCCGTATAGCAAAATTTATTACAGGATTTAGAAATATGGCTCCGCTCAACTTTGCATGAAAAATACATAAAATTAAATCGCGAATGGAACTTAGACGTCTTTTGCTTTACATACTTCACGTGCAATCAAATAAAAACGTGTGAAAGGTGGAGATTTTTTTTTCTTTTTCTGCCAATTTAATTTATTTTATTGTGTACTCATGCAGTAATGTTTTCCAAACGTTAATAAAAAGTGGTAATAAAAGAAACGGAGTATGCATATAAATGCCATGTATTAGTAAACTGTTTTATGTATGACAAGATAATGCACATATGTTTTCACATTATCCCAATATTAGATATTATAATATGCATTATCATAAGCTACCACCTTTATGTGTAGTACAAACACTAACTAGTAATTACATTATTTTGTTATGTATACATACAAAATGTAACTTAAAATACTAATTATGTTTGTATTAAAAAACTAATGTGAGTAATAATCTTCATTTAGGAATAATAATATAATTTTAAAATAGTATGATTGTTCATCTTGCTATTAGTCAGCTACTAGAACTTTTTCGGATCTATACCATAATATAAACGTACTTATTAATTTGTATAAAATTTACCTATATCATGGCCTCCACATCCCGACCACCGGACCAGGTTATTTGGCGGACTCTCCCCTACCTATCACTAAGGTTAAGTACGGTGTGATATTCTGCAATTAATATAGTGTTCTACAAAATGGTATTTCGTGGAATTCCGGGTTTCGCGAGGTAAAATTAAGGGTATTCAGTGTAATTTTTCGAATTTGTTTCTATTTTCAAATAAATTTACTTGAATTGTTTAATTGTCAGCACTCGGGATCATAATTATTATTATCAACCACTGATCGCTACCTCATTTTTTGGTAGCCAAGTAGCATGAGACAGTTTGCCATATTGGATAAACAGTCATTACTATTCGACAGGAAACACACTAAAAATGATTATAAAATAAAATTCTACCCGTGAATTATCATTTATATAGTTTTATTTATTCACCCTTCTGTTTATTCTATTTACATAGTTCTATCTACTATCCATCGCACAGCCAAATATTTTACTTACTTTTATAGGAACTTTTTTTTAATAATAGGAAATTTATGATGTGTGTTTATTTCACTTACCTAGTCTACCCACCACGCCTGGTCCTTAGGCATAAAGCCCATTGACGCAGCGAGTGCGGCGCTCACGCAAAATTTCTACAAGTGGCGCGTAAATCAACGAAATACAACGTAATCAAATACGCCAGCGCCCACTGGATTTCACGACGCATTATACGCGCACGCCGCATGAATCATCGTTTTTTCGCGAATCACCGCTTCTCGGCGATACGAATGAAAGAAAATACAATGGAGTCCATTCATTGAACACGGCTACCAAAATTACGCTGCTCGAGGCGTTGTCGATGGACGGGCGAAAAGCAATTATTTAATAACAGAGAATCATTGTTTAATTTTATTGCGTGTTCAGTTTATCGCTGGTTGAATAATGTAATATTTTTATTGCTTTGTTATGAGAGGCGCTGTAATAATATTTATTTTGTGCTGCTTGGGCCGCATATTACATAGGTGAAGGGTAATGCGCGGGAAGAGACGTGTGATTATGGTTATGAATAAACACTGCATTCGCCGACTTCGCCCGCTCGACGCGTTCTGTGAGCGCTATCGCTTAGACTTAGACCGAAGAGCCTTGTCAGCCCCTCTCTTGGGTGGCCATGACCTATGTGCGAAGCTTATTTTAATCAAAACTATCAAAGACATTATAATTTTAAATTGCAATAAAATAAATGTATTTTTTAATTGTCGTTAAAATTATTTAATAATAAGAAATAACAAAACTATTTAACATACTATTGTTCATATACATAGATACCAGTTCATACCAAGAGCAAACATATTTTTATAATAAGTATCTACTAAGTTGCTAAAGCGGGCGTATCTAAAGCCATTGGTGTTCACTCGTACAATGGCCCAATGGGTTGTGCAAATCGCTAATAACTTGCTAATAAGTAATTGTCGTAGAAAGTTTGCTAATATAACCTTAATTTGTTCTACTTCAAAGTGAACATGGTTAAAAAACAAACAATTATGGAAAAAAAATCACCCTAAGGTACCTACATAATTAATTTTATAAAAGACTACATCATTACGATGTCTTATTATACCTAAATGATATAATATCTTTACAACTGAAGATATTTCACATATAATGTAGAGCCTTCCGTATAAAAAATATTCAATTAAGTTCCTATTTTTTCGATACAATAATTTTCCAAAATCATATTGTACAAAAATAAATGGAATCCTATTTTTACTTTATTTTCATATCATTAGGCTCGATGTTTGATACATTCAATATTGTATGCCCACAATGTAAAAAACATTCAATAACAAAGTTCTCCATTTGATATTCTCCATGTTGAATTAAAATTGCTTCGCAAGGCGAAATGATTGTAGTAAATTATTATTCAATGAATCGAATCACAAACGATTCACGTAGGAATTATATTTTACATTGATTTATCAAAATGAACGCATTCCAATGATGGGAAATAAGGCTTGCATAAAATCACGCGTCCCTGTAATAAATTTCAAGGAGTCCCCACCTTACAACATAAAATTATCGACTTGTATTCTTTGTTCATAGATTTTCAATATTTCATGCTAAATTGCTTTTTGTGAACGGAACAGTTATTTTTATTACTTTAAACAATACCCACCAGGTAGTTAATTTGTTCAATAATTGCTGGATTTGGACCGGTTCACAGAATGAAGTAAATAAATATTAATTTTATATACAATTTAGTATTTTGAAAATAGCTCTCATGAGTTTATAAAGGAATATAACGGAAGTAGGTGAATTACAATAATACAGGTATATTTATTCAACATTCAAAATGAATATATACCTACGTAAGTTATATAAATAAATTATTATATAAGTTTCCATTAATGTTACAGCATTAGACGGTTGCGACGGGAAATGGCGAAAAATTCTCACATCTTCGGAATTTACGATGAAATATGTGGGTGTATAATAATCGTAATTTCTAATTTCCATCTATAAACAACGCATGGCCTGCCTATTCCTACGTGACGTCACTGTTTATATATTAATTTACCAAATTATAAATACAGGATTTTTGTATGTTTTCAGTAATATTTAAACTCAGTTTATGTGAAATGTAATTTCTTAATTTTGTGACTGGTTCATTGTTCTTCAAAGGCCCCCTTTTAAATTTTCTAACGAATCAATTGCGTCATTTGCGTCAAAGAAACGCATCCCTGTATATTATTGGCTCTCATGCTTTAGAAATTAAGTATATCGGTACAATCGGTATAACACAATTCTCTTCTTCTTTTTCTTACCCAATGTAAGATCTAAAATAGTAAATTATTATCTATAAAAGGGATAATAAAATTGCACTCTGCAGGCTGCGACGTCTTAACTAATACCTACTTCAGAAAATACGAGGGGAGTAAATGATGAAGTGGTTGATTTTTTTACGTGTACTCAGTTATAGTCGGTTGAAATAATAGAGGGGGATTTTTTCACCTTACATTACCTCAGAACACACCTAATAAAAGAAAAGAAATAAGTATATCAAATATAATATGAAGCAACTTTCAGGTCGTAATGCTAACACAGTTGGATCAGGGGAAATTTATTAAGCCATACAATTTTTATATTAATGATTATTTATTTTTATACAATATTTTTTATGGTGTTAGCTATCAATTTATAGTGAAACTGAATCGTATTATTAACTCGTTTTTTGGCCAAACATAACTAGATAGATTTTATACTATTTATCCTTATTTTTGATTTATACATATTTATCTTTACAAATTGAAACTGTTTCATTATTTGCACAAATGTCCATAAGTTGTAATAATATATTTTTATTGTAAATTTATAAATTGACTAAGTAGTTAGTAGGTACACATATTAAGTATCATGTTATTACCAATTGATTAATTAAGTAATTGTCTTGTGATATACCAAAACGTGCTGGTGATTTAGTGATCATTACATTACGATGTTCTTGATTTTTTTTAACTTTAATTATTCAATTTATTCATTTTAATCACCCAATTATGATCGTAATAATATTGCCTGATAAGCTAGTTAAATGTAGGATATTTTGGTTTATTGGAGAACGTTTTTGTCTCTTTTGTCGTTGTCCAATGTCGGTTTGTTATACCTAAATTTTTCACTAGTTGGCAATTTCTCTCTGAGGTGGACGAAGTCGGTCCAGTTCATTAATAAAAGTGGAATTAATACTATTCAATTGCGTTGTATTAAAATTAATAATAATGTTATATTATATTAATCCCGAAGGATTCCTTTACACAATATGTATCAATTTCATTTGTTTAGGTTCTTATATGACAGCATGATATGAAAGACATAAATAAAAATAAGCAAAACAATGATAACAGTGATATTTAAAATATCTTTTATTTTTATTTATATTTATTTTTATTTTTAATCAACCGCAGCACCCCCAAATATCCATAAGCCGCCGCTGGATATACATATACCTAACGCATATTATTTTGATACATTTTTTTGTCATCTATCTCATCTTTTGTCATCAAGTGTAATAATTGTAATAGAATAAAATTATCACCCATGTACCCACCTACATCCTACTACTAGTCGATGAATTTAAAAATACATTTTTAATTCTTTTGTTGCTTTTCAAATAATAAATAACAGAATGCAGGTTGTAATTAAAATATACTTTGTATCTTGTATGCTAATTATTATAACCATAGCAATTATTATACGAATCACAAAATAATTATGCATTGTCATCTGATAATGGCATTATTATTAAATCAGAACCATAAATAAATCCAATTGTTGCCATCGTTTTTAATTTGATATAGTGAAAAAGATCACACAAATTGTACAGTTAATCAAAACGGAGTAATCTGCTTTATGATCATTGGTATAACGATGTATGTAGATGAGACAACTAACGACAAAAACTAGACATGCCGACACAAAACCATGCCAGACAAAATTCATTCGATTGCTATCAAATCATATTTATACAAAATCGCTTTCCGAGCCTTTGTTGTTAATAAAAGTAGCATGGTAGTATTAACTCATCGGCATGGCATCAAAACGTGAATACACCTCACCTATCTAGGTGTATAAATTTGTTATCAGAGACTATAGATTCAATAGAGTCGAACTCGAGTCTGCAATTAAAGACATTATTATACATAATATTATGCTCATGTCTAAATAAATATTTTGAAATATTTTTATTCAAGACTTTCAAATAAAAAAATGCAATATAAATGCCGAAACTACGACTACCGAAAGAGTCTTTAGCTTGCATTCATCGCATTCTGAGCGGTGAGCAATCGTAAGTTTTTGGATAACTGTGCATTTGAGGAGTTATTTAATTTTTCTTTAATTTATTATGTAGTTATTTATTATTTTTTTAATTCAGCATAATATGATGCTTATGGATCTCTCTTCTTTATCCTACCCAATGATTGAGAAAATGGCTAGTAATAACCTAAGTAAGTTTTGGTCTTCTTTTGGATACTCATCGCACTCATTGTTAAACTACTCTCCTACTATGCAAATTGCCTCCTACTCATTGCTAAGGAACAACTACGGCTCAGTTCAAAGCGCAAGGATTCATATGTTCTCCTTCTATCACTTCTACAAGAAGGCCGTGATTGATGCATTACGGCAAGATCATGCGGAGTTCTTCATCGATAATTTGAAGATAACTTGTTGGACATACCAGCGAATAAACCAGGAAGGTATGTTAATAATTTTCCATGCTAGATAATATGCGTTTTTGGTGTAAAAATGATGTTATTTCACATACATGTCACGTTTCATCTAGACGAAATATATCAATGTTTATGATACATTATTATTGGTGAGCAGCCGGAAGTACCTGCGATATGTCGAGCAATGGCGTCATCTATGCCCATTAGTTACCTTATTAGCATCATAATATCCATTTCCGGCGCGGGTCATTCAAATTGTGGCCCCGCCGAGTTCCTTTATCGAAAAAAGGCGGCTGAATATTTCCCAGTGCCATTTATTATTTCCAAAATGACTGTTTTGTGTAATAAATTTGTATTTTATGCTGTTTTTATGTATGATGTCGCATTATAATAATGGTTAATAAACGTATGAGTCAGTAAACAGATAAATACCAGCGGTGTGTGCGGAAAGCGTGAACTCAGTTAAACGATTATTTATACATTTTGAAAGGACACTTTTTGTTCAATTTATATTTCATATTTACAATGTTGAATATTTTAATGCACCACTGAATCGATTGTAAACCTACTTAAATTCAGTATTAATAAATTTTATATTAAAGTATCACTTCTGTCATTTAGTATGAAATTATATAATATATATTATAGTTTATATACGTTATATATTATATTAAAGTGTTTCTAGGATATATATATATTTTTAATATTTTTATATACCTAATGCCACGGTTGACAACGCTAGTATTATTGTCTCGTAAGTTACTAATAATAAAACAATTTTCAGCTCATAGAAATACGTAAATACTTTTACTGAATTTTGTAATAACTAGTAGAATGTATTTAATAGTAATTATTGGTGGATGGAAACGAGATACCTACGTCCTTCAAAAATTTCCATGAAAAAAATGCCACTGTTTGTGATTTATTTTTATTTATATATTTAAGTGTGCAGGATTTCTAGTGACAATATTCAAGCCGAGACGTTAACACTCCCGTTACTGTAATGTCACCTTAGGTTACCCACCCTATTAAACTGTATTAAAAGTATTTCAGTTAATATGCACTACGTTATCTTCAAATGTTGCCTATTCCTATAATCATCAATAAAACAACTAAATAAAATGTTATAATTTTCAAAATCGCCAGCATTATCCAGCAAATATATATAATTGATACATATTTAATTAGTAAAATTTCATTTACCTGACATAGATTATAAAATAAATGTAAATTGCATACATAGCTTGGCATTCTATTACGAAAAAAAGAGATAGATCTAAGAGCGCAATGCAGAACCGTCCGTCATAACTAAAAAAACCTTTGCTCAAAATACAATGCAGAAACACTAAACGTAGCCTGTCATAGTTGTTATGATCGAGTTGTCTATGATTCACCACATCTTAAATAGCTTCGTTCGGTTTTTCTATTGAAAATAATACCTACCATTTATATAAAATTTCTCTATTCCATAATTTAGGTAAATTATTTTGTAATTGTTAAACGATGACAACAATATAACAACTGCACTTTATAAATGCAATAACTATAAATACACAATTAATATTTAATTATAATACTTTTATGTATCCGTTATCAATCATACGTGATTTCTCAGGCCCCGTAAGATATTTTTTTAACTTGGTAACACTAGTGTCAAGCGCCGAATGAAATCTTTTATCGATCTTCAAATATCATTCTTCATATTTCTTTGGATTGAAGGACAATTAGTAATACTAACAATGAATATTCCACGGACACGGATTTTTAAATGAATTTGTTTGGATGTACTGTTATATAGACACGCGATTTTATTTTGACATCTGTCTGTGGTAAAGTGCACTGCTTCTTTTTCCGTAAAATTTTGTCTCAAAATGACAGTTTGTTATTGTATGGATACAAAATACGATGTGTTCATAACTCTTTAATCTATGTTTACCATGTCCTTTTCGGTTCCTTAAGGAAAAATTGATAAGTACGAATTGTCCGTTGGGATCTAAAAGTATTTGCGACAACGAGAGACATTCTCAGTTATGAGAAAGAGATATGAAAATAAGGTGTAAAATCAAGTTAGTATGAATGTATATAAATCTATGAGTATAATTAAGTTTTCATGCCTTTTTAATCATTTTATAGATAAAACAAATAGCAAATAATGATGATGAAACCTTATAAAACTTATGTATGTTCATAAATATGTATTTATTTTTTACTTGTTGTAATATTATCAATTTCGTACGGTAACTCAAGCTGACATCACCAGAATGAATGAAATTTATTAGCATAGTTAAAGGAAGGTTAATAGAGTTACGTAATAACGCTGCAGTAAATACATGAAAGTAAATTTGCAATAGTATGCATAATTATTGTAACGTAAATTATTCAACCACATATCTTTACAAATTGCAATTTTCTATAGGTGAGCCGATTTAGATTTCATGAACGGGTCGTTTACTAGGGTCCTTTTATTCTTCAGATAGCGCCCACTATTAATTTCATAGGGTGAGAGAAGATACATCAATACTGAAAATTCGTATTGAAAGGTGAATATTGTACAGATTTGAAGTCCAATTTTTCGTAAGTCTCATATGAGAAAGCGAGTCAAAAACACGGCGAATGGGAGATACAATAAAATTATGTGAAGTTAAATGATTATTTTAAATATATGTACCTATATCAAAATATATATGGCATAACTAGAGAATGTGTACAATCGCAATTATCAACAAATAAATTATTAGGTACGTAGTTAAATTTGTGTAGAAAGTTGTAAGTATTCTAGGATAGTAGTACTTATTTAAATTTAGACGCAAAAATTTGTACTATTTGGAATATTTCATGTTTCCGTAAGGGAAATATTTCACCCCTCTTTTTATGGGGTGGCAATTTTTTCACCATCACCGTTTAGTACCGAAAGGTCAGCATTTTGACTTTGCCAAACGTATTGACTTTGGTCAAATGTGACTGCACCTGTAATTTATTAGGAAATCTTATTTGTCATTTTTGTTCATCTGTTTTAATATGTTTCAAACAAGAAATATAAGAAAATTTAAATAGGTACCAGTTTTACAATATAAAATGTGTATTTAATTATCAGATTTGGTAGTTATCATAAATTTAATGATTGTAAAATTTTAAATAGGTATATAAAAATAATGGTTTTGAGGGGTAAGAGTAATTAACTGAAAAATAATAGCGGAGGACCGGGTAGAGTGGAGGAGTCTACTTGAAGCGGCCAAGGTAAATAAGAAATGGATGATAATGCAGAGACCATAATTTATATATATTTTTTATATAAACATGAATTTTTTTATTGAATTTAAATAAAATGATTCAAATAATCGGAACAGAAAGTTGCCAAGGGAAAATACTACAATCAGCCATAGTAATAAAAAGACGAATTTGTTTACCAACGGCGCATGTGCTTTCCAATATAAATATTAAGCATCGGCATAATAATATAAACGATATATATAGGTCATGGGTGTCCAATTTTTTTGCTTCGCTGGAACACATTGGGTGAAGAGGAATAGCAATAGTCGTTTTATAGATATCCTTGCAAAAAAAAAAATCTTCAGTGTGACCAGTTTTTCCGCCAGAGATTAAATGTTCCGTAAAATACCATCAGTATGGTCGCGTTCCTAGGCCGCGAGTTGGACACTCCTGATGTAGGTAATAAATAGAAAATATAATAAAGTTACAAAACGATAAAGAATATTACAACTAGGTACCTACCTAAATAGAACAAAAACATGTTGACTATT
Organism: Rhyacophila brunnea; assembly: GCF_057557595.1. Taxonomy (NCBI): domain Eukaryota; kingdom Metazoa; phylum Arthropoda; class Insecta; order Trichoptera; family Rhyacophilidae; genus Rhyacophila; species Rhyacophila brunnea. The sequence goes on from NW_028233170.1 coordinate 17,274,414, forward strand.
GATGACTAAAAGACCATTAACGAAATAGATTAATTACTTGAATGTAGGTATTAAACTATATATTTGAATGAAAACAATGTGTATGGCGTAAATATATGACGACAAAAAACAAATATCGATTTTGTAGTCGACACTAGTCGTTTACATATTAATTTAACCTTGGTACTTATAGACTATAGGTTAAATATAATATAAATTCATAGTAAGTATAATATTATTTATTCTTAAGCAGCAATGTATTTAGATTCTACATTTTATTACTTTCATTCATATTAAAGTCAACCCAATACAGAAATTTCGCTTTCATAAAATAATGATATAAATTCAAGCGATCTTTTTTATTCTCAAATCCATCATAAGACCACGTAGCCCGCCCTCACGGTTATCAAACCTCCATTGATAAAGTACGGGCCTCAAGTGATACATTGATAGATTCAACCCTCGACAGGACCACCGTTTGACCAACTACCCTTCATAACTCTTAAAGCTCACCCTTTGAAAGCTTTCATATTGAAAATGTACAAAGTGTTCCGAAATTCAACGATTCATAACCGATTCAAACGAAAACCTTATAATAGATAGCACTACTATTATAAATATTGTGATAGATTAACCATAATTACTATTATACTATAATATTATTAAAGTCTCTACCATGTAAATATTTTTTTATAAAATCGTATCTAAAAGGTAAAAGAGGGTTTTATAGACCTAGAGGGAAATGTTGGACTGTGTAGAAAAGATGCAATATTCCTGACGCCGAGGCAGAAGTCAGTAGAGGGTGCTTACGGGAATGGGACGACTGGACTCCGGACAATTGGACGCCGCACTGTCGTAGACACGTATACAGAACGTAGACGAGGTATTTTAATCAGTTTCTATCTACTACTTAGTAGTTATAATTCATTTTAGTCTTAACATAATGTATTCTTTATTGCGGATTGAGAATTACCATGCCTAAGGCTTTATATAAAATAAAAAACTCTTTTTTCGTTGAAACTTAAACATAATGTGCACGATTAAATCATTATTTACGTCTGCATATTTACATCCTCACCAACTATTAAATCATAATATAATCATTTAACTATAAATAATAATATCATTTTTTTAAAGTACCTATAAGTACCTAACGTATATTTATTTTCGAATTCCGTGGCGTCCAGTTGTCCCGGTGCCAAATCGTCCTAGACCCGTGCTTACGGCATATAGCGTATAGTGAAGACGTTTCATGGAAGCGGCCAACATCCATATTAAGTTTTAGTGTCAATGGTGATGCCTATATCTGTCAAATTCATGCTCGAAAAAGTTACCAAGAAAATGGGATCTCAGGTTAAACAAACTTAGACAAAAAATGAGTATGGTTTTGAAAAAGGAGACGATTAATTCATATAATATCTGGCATCTATCGATCACTTCTCAAAATGTCATCTGATAACACGTAAGAAATTAGTAGGGTAAAAATGCCAAAAAACACAATTCTGATCAACGTATCTTTCAAACTAAATTACAAACACATTAACATCTATCAAGGCATATTATACTGACCTGCGTATTAAACTTCTGGGTCTTAAGCCGTGCCCACATTGGCAACCTCATTAAATTTCGATTAAAATATTTTTTGGTCAAACAAATTTTGATAATTATCGTGAAATTTAACGAGGTTGCCAGCAAATGGTTGCCAGTGTGGACACGGTATTATAGAACTGGGGTGGATATGTTTTTAAGGAAAATAATTAGGTACTTTATGGGTTCTATGACCAGTACGTGAAGATGGCACTTGGTGCGAAATATTCAAGCGAGAGCCATGTGCATTGTACAGTGACCCTCTATCGTGTCACTTAATAAGACATTCTTGGACAGGCTATTCATTAAAATTGAAAGATACCCAACCACCAAAAAATATTACTCTATAACGGAAGCGAAAAAGGTGATTAAGAGGCGTAAACTGAGAAAGTTGGATTTTTTATAAAGAGACATAACATCCCCTAGGCTACAGTAGCTGACAGTAGATTAAGGAAAGTAGATTTTTTTGAATACTGCTAAGACTTCATTACGTTATACCGATGGAAATAATGAATCTAATTATATTATATATAAATAAACCGAAAAGAATAATCAACTGAATGTTGACTAACTATTGCTGAAGACATTAAGTATGAAAAAAAAAACAAATTGAAATCATTTCCATTTTATGAAGATATTAACTATTACATAATGAGTCGGTAGATGTTGTAACTTTAATATTTACAATGTTTTCGCGTTATGTAAAAAAAATAAAATCGTGTAATATGACAAAACTGTATGGTAAATAAATTTTCATCAATCGCGCAATTCGCAAACACCCTGCTTCTGAAAATGTACAGGATAAATTTAATACGTTCGTATGTCAAATATATATTTTATCATCAATATTTTTACAAGCAAGATATAGGAAACTGCCGATGGCTTGGCGATTTAACGAAAAAACTGATGTCGTTTGCTATTATATTCCATAAAAGAGCGGACGCGGGCGGGGACTATTCATTTCAGATCATTTAACAATATTTTTCCTATCTGATATCTATTGTTATCATTCGATATTTATTACAAAAGAGCACAGTCTTTGGGTCATAAATGAGATTTTTTCTGGTGGATGTCATAAATATCATACGCTCTTGTTTGCTACTTAAATAATCTTCTTTCGTTCAAATATTTATTAGTATTATTCTACTGATAAATTCGATACAATTAATGCATTTGATTGATAGTAAAAAAATATTTTTGATAGAAAGACAATAATATGATAATTAAAAAATTAATTAAACAAGATAAATACCTACTTAATATTATAATTGTTACCATGTTTTTTTTATCAAGTACTTATAATATTACAAAACATACCAATTATATAATTATAACAATTATTGTAATAGTTTGTTTGAATAAGAGAAAATACATACAAAAAAATATGATTTTTATAAACTTATAATTTAAAATTATTATTTCTTTTAACTTTGCGTTATTGTTTATACATTTCCATCATGATCGCTGATTGACCCACATAATAACTTAAATAAAAATGTTCCAAGCTCAAAACAATTCAATAGCCACATCAACCATTAGAATCGTCCCATTGCAAAATTTCACCCAAAATACACAGTAAAATGGAAAAATGTAAAATATCATATATAAATCCACTGCCATTAAATTTGATTAAATTTTTATAACTATACGGAAAAGATGAAATTGGTATTCTACGATCATCGCAATCAAACCACTGTTATTATTTGGTTGGACACATACAATTCAATGGTTACATGTAGATTGTTCGTATTATACTTCACTGTATCACTATCACAGTTCACGGTGAGCTACCGGAAAAAAATGGCCATTGAGATCTAAAAATGACGCGTTGTTCATGGAGAGTTGCGGACAGTAATGTTCCAACTTTAAGTGGCTGACATGGCCGAAGGGACTATACGGCCATTTTTATATTTCCTATACAATAGGGATGATACGATCAACTGCATAGTAATTTTTCTTATTATAATTTATTGTTCACCACCACGATTCAACTACGGGATTTAGACCATCTGATTATAAAATGAACATATTTGTCATCTTTCTAATGTATAATTTTCCATAGATTACTGCTTGGATAAGTTTACTGTATTATTTTTCGTACTTGTTCAATAGTTAATTTGACATATTTACCATGAAACTAAAGGCTATGTTTCGATTAGATAGTTATTTCAGCTTTAATTAATCAGAACTGTCATCAGAAAATAATAATCTGTAACTATTTATTACTGAATTAATTGAGAAATTTTAAATTAAATATAGGTAGGTACTAAGAATAAATTATTATTGAGAAGATGGTAAATTATTGTGTACCTAAATATTAAAGAAAACGAGTTAAATTTTATATTATATTTTATGTAATGGTATTATTCGTGTTTACTGTTATAGAGGAAAGTATTGTGAATTTTCTGTCTTCAAATGGTAAAAATAAAACACTACAATTCTTTACAGAGGTGACCAAGAATAACACACTTTCATACTTATCTTGATAAAAAAATATTGTGGAAAAATTGTCAGAGAAGTTAGCGAGATTTCTGGCACTGATGGGTCGATTTGTCATGATTAGCGAGTGACCTTTTTACGTTGCACATGGCCAGCGGTCGGCAAATTTGATCAGGTTACGCCAAAATAAGCTTTGTCGACACCCTCAATAATATTCAATTTCTTATGCACAAAATTTACACAACATTAATACATATATATTATGTATTAGGGTGGCTAGCTGTCTATGTAAAACTCGTAAAAACTGAACGTTTATATCGATTAAAGAAAAGATGTAAAGCGAATTTTATATTTTTTCTATATTTATCAAGAGCAACGAGGAGATAAGAGAACGCATCAAGCAGCCTCTCATCACACTGATAGTGAAAAGGCGACGTTGGACCTGGCTCGGCCAAGTGCTGTGGATACCAGAGGAGAATTTTAACCTGGCTTTTCTTTTCTTTGAGCCAACCGATACTATCTACTCTATCTAATATCATCTATATAGTGTATACGGTGGAGCTACGGGACGCTGGTTTGACCTGGAATGATACAAGAAGACTGGCGAGCGATAGGGATTCTTAGAGGCGGCTCGTGGTGTCCATATTCTCCAACTAAGGGGCAGACATGGCCAAAGAAGACTATTTATCAATAAGAAGTACTAAAACTTTCTACAATATTATACTTAATACAATTTTTTTTCTCTTTAAGAGTCCAAACCGTTTGGAAAATTGTGCAAAGAAAAAATTACAATTGAATTAACTTTTACAACAAATATTGTAAATTGATTTTTTATTTCAATATATTATAAATTAATTAAGTAATTATTATGCAGGTAAAATTCACATTAACTGGGTAAAATTATAGATACGTACCTACAGCGTTTATTTATTTAAAAAAATATTATTTCTAGGATAGAAAATATTATGAAAAACTAGTACCTATCACTGACTTTCATATTTACAAAAATCTTATTTCTAGGATAGAAAATGTTATGAAAAACTAGTACCTATCACTGACTTTCATGTTTACAAAATAATATTTAGTCGTACATTAGTGGACCTCCATGTAGATGTGCTCCCTGCGCCAAGATATTAGAGGAATTGTCAAAACAACTTTAAGACGACATGAAATATGTTCGGTCGCTGACAATCTGAATTGTTTGTTAAATTCTTTTATGACGATATTCAACGCGCGAGTAATTTTAGAGTAATTTTAAATTCCAAAATTATCGTGTGGCAAATTGTCTTCTTGATTATTAAGATCCACTCAATTTTATTTTTGAATCATTAAACACAAAAGTTTATCGGCCTCTATTTCTTTTGTCACGGAATATTTTGTGGAATAAAAATAAATCTTATTTTGAGCACAACTCAGTTATTATAAATTTGTATAATATGTTTTATCGGTGAGTCTCGGGTTACAATTGTCAAATACACGTGTTATTTTTCAGTCTGCAATATGTATTGTAAAAATGCCTCGTGACTCAAATATGATGATACTTTGACCGTTAAACGTTGTATTTTCTTAAATTTAGATAATGTATGCCTTTTTCTCGATAATTAATAACGTATAATATTACGTCAATGCATAATTTAAATTAAATCTATAATAAAAAAAAAGTTAAATAGGAAAAATATCGATTTGATTCAACTACTTATAATTCAGCGGTTACAAACCTGTGGTACGCGTACCACCGGTGGTACGTGAGTGGATAGTTGGTAGTACGCGAAAAATAATCAGTAATGGCGGACATAAAAATTTAAAAAAAAATCAATCATAAAAATAACATTTAAACTATTGTATTTTTTTCTATAATTCATAATTTTAATTAATAATATACAGTACAGTTGTTAATATGTACAGTCAAAACAAGTACAAGGATCTCATTAAATTTATTTTGCTTATATTATTGTGCTTATATTTTCGTAAAATTTGTTTAAAAATTAAACTTATAACTTGATAACAATGTATTATAATCTTAACACTTTCATAACTATTATTTTCGATAATAAATAGAAAATTTCGGTAATAAAAATATTTTTAAATACAATTTCATTAATATTATATTTAAAACAAAAATTTCACCTGCGGCGTTGCTGTAAATTTGTAAAAATGAAAGTGTAAATTGTCTCGTTTTCATCAGAAGAATTTTTACATTTACCGTGTTTAATTAATTTTATATACATATATTTTCTATTAATATCGGTAATTTTTGGAAAAAAATCGCCGATATTAATAGAAAATATATGCGGCGCATTTCATTTTTTTATATAAATAATTAAATTTAATCCTATGTATTTTTTTTTTATAAAAAAAACTTCTTTAAATGTCCTGGTTTTGAATTTCGACAATAAATGAGCTTCGGCACTTTTTATTAAAAAAAAACATTGTGATGTGTTAAGTTCTAATGTCTCATTTTTATCAGAAAAAATAAAACCTTTGGTATTTTTTTTAAACTTAAATAAATTGAGTTCTGGGAAATATAGTCACCCTATAACATTTATAATGCAAATAGAATAACAAATTTCTGGAAATACAATCATTTTTACGAAATGGTACAATTAAGCGTGATGTACTACCAAGTGGTACGCGAGCCAAAAAAGATTAGGAAACGCTGGCTTATATAATAAAATATCGATTCTACAAAGCATCGAAAGTAAGATATCGATTTTTAATAATCAATAAGTTGGAAAAACAATTTTTGGTGATTTCATTTTTTTATCAAATATATGGAACGGTCTAACATAACACTAACAAATCGACTTGTTTGAAAATCAATGCGAAGAAAACCAACGTCATGTGCAATATCACCTGTCCTGATCCGGAATTCCCTCGTGACGGGAAAAACATTGAGAGAGTGGATAGCTTCAAATACCTAGAGGTACACGTCACGGGAGATGACTTTTTGCAGAGAGAGCTTGCTATCCGAATGAGAATAGCTGGAGTAACATTCAACTTGATGCGGAGTGTCAGGAACTCATGATTATACTGCCGCCTATTCGACACATGCATTCTGACGGTGCTGCATTACGTTAAAGATTCATGGTACCTTTCAAAGCCTCAGAATAATCGTATACTGAGCTTAAAGAATAGATGTTAGCAATTGATACTGGGTGCAACTTTAGGAGTAACGAGAAGAGCCATGCACCAAGCAGTCTATCATCAGGCTGAGAGTGAAGAGGCGATGTTGGGTCTGACTCGGCCACGTGCTGCGAATACCAGAAGAGAACCGCAGTCTGGCTTGCCTGTTCTTGGATTCCTGGATTTTGGCAGATGGCCGCTAAAATCCACATACACTGTATGCGGTGGAGCTACGAAAAGCTGGTATGCCCTAAAACGAAGCAAGGAGACTGTCTAGCGAGAAAGATTCAGGGAGGTAACTAAGGGGTGGATATGGCTAAAGAAAAAGAATAAGATAACAATGAAGAATAGGAAAAAATTATATGGAAAACCCTAAAAAGACTCTTTGATAGACAATAAAACAAAACGTTTATTTTTATTTGATTCCGCTAGTACTCAAAGAAATTCAATTAAATCGCTATAAACAGTGAATCGAATTTATCGAGACAAAACTATCGATTTCCAAACCAAAGAATTGATTTTAATCGTAGATCCACTACCCATGAGTTAATGGTATATTATATACTGCAAAAATACCTTCGCATCGGAAACCTGGACATTAACTCTGCAAAATGAACGAGCCCTGAACATCTTTGAAAGAAAAAATCTCCGCCTTATATATGGACCGATCAGGGACGGCACCAATTGGAGGAGAAGATATAATGATGAGCTCTACGGGCTGTACGAAGATTGCAGCGCAGTTCAATCAATTAAGATTGGGAGACTGCGATGGCTAGGTCATGTGCACCGTATGAATGACAATGAACCGGCAAAGAGAGTGATGTCCAGCAATCCAATAGGGCGTAGAAGAAGAGGCAGGCCAAAGATTCGCTGGTTGGATGGAGCTACCAGTGACTGCCGTATTCTGGGGGTACCAAATTGGAAAGCGGCCACACTGGATAGGGAGAGGTGGAGGGAGCTGTTGGAAGAGGGCTGGACCCACACTGGGTTGTCGCACCCCTGATGATGATGATACTGCAAAAATATTATGCCATTCGAATGTTTTCTTATCAGGAAGCATCTCTTTAGCCAATCTCAATAATTGGTAGGTACTATAATGTACAATAATAACACTAATTCTATTGATTTAATTTAATGACGTACATATAAATAATTAGTAACTTTTACATGTTATACCATTTAGTGAGATTTAGTTTGTTTCATTTTATATAAATACCTCGTTTATTCTAAGTATCAGAACACATTTTTACAGAATATTTTATAAGCCACACTAATTACTTAAAGTGAAATTGTATGTTAGAAAACGTAGGTACATTATAATATTATATGTAAATGCTCTACAGGTCAGCGATTTCACTTAATTCTGTATATATTTTTTTAAATATCTACATAGTTTAAAATTAAACATGACAATGCAATTATACTTTAAACATCGCTTCGCATTCTCTTGCATTGTTTCAACTTAACACAAATTCAGTTGTCACATACTTTTTCAAATTCTTGACAGTATACTTCAGCAGTTAACACGTATGCTTTCGGAGGAAATTTGTGTTACTTACCAATGTACAGATCGATATTTAAATTTACAATGAGTAATTAATTTACAATACCTAATATAAATATTGAATAATTTTCAATCAATAGAATATTCACTTATAATTAAATAGGTTATTATTTAGATTTTAATCTCTCGATTCTACTCTGAAAATAAGCAAATAAAACAAAAAATAAATTATAGTCTAAATAAGTAGTAAATTGGTACCAAAAAAAGACTACAAACATGTTTTAAAACTAGAAATGATAAAGTTACTATAATAGTGATTTGTACTTTATGAAAAGCTTAGAAATAAAACATAGAACAAGTTTTTAAAAAAAATTATCGTTTTAATTGTAAAATAAAAAGACATTAAGTGGGAATTTTAAAACCCATCGCCTGTTAGAAATCAAACAAAATTCGCTTGGGAAGAATATATCCCTCAAAATTTAAAAGGGTTCAATCAAAATACTTACTGTAATATAACTACAACAAGATTTAAGTATTTCTGGTTAGTCCTGAAGTGTGAGGTATAAATAGATTGTCACATGAAAGAAAACAATACATATATATCAACATATTATATTCATCAACAAAATGTTATCACGGTGAAGACCGTTTTTATCCGCTTAAATTATTTAGAATTTATAAATATTGAGGAAGAAGGAATGCTCTTGGGCACCATAGTAATATTCTTAAAAAAATGAGAACTTTGATAGAGAGCCTCCATTTTTTGTCATTCATCAAGTTTTTCATCTTCAATTTTTTCTTTAATACAATGCGTCCAAAAATCAAGAAAAATCGTCCAGAATCTACGTCAATAGACTTTTTTATTCATCTCAAAAAAGTACGGACTTTGAAATAAAAGAAAAGACATTGATTTCAGAATAAAATAAATCTAAAAGACACTGTGCTCTGTTTTATTAAATAAATGACGGAAGCAGCATATTTCTCACAAATTACTTACTATATAGGGCTATACGGGAGTCTCAGGTTTGACATTCCTGGTTTAGAAGGATATTAGGTACCAATGATTCACTCAAATAATTGTTGCTACATATTGTGAACATTTATAATATGCAATACCATATACGTAGATACTAGATACAGACTCGTTTTCAGGGAATAATTTGTCAATTTTTTAAAGCAATTATTTTAACTTCAATGTAATAAAAATATTATTTAAAAAGAAGTTATCTAATGTTGTTGTAAAGTAATATCTCTGAAAGGTTATTACGGGTCATAATTTTGCCATTAATTTAGTAGTTTTTTTCAAACAAAGGTAATTTATTCCGATGTTCACAGAAGCGAAGAATTATAAAATAGTTGAACTATTTCAAATTCATTTGTCTGATGACTAATTTAAATATTCATTGACCATATTTCGAAGCGAATATAACTTTTTGTGCGGCTTGAAAATATTAATGTTGCTATACAGAATAGACCAGATGTTAATCGTAGTGTGTCAGGATTTTAAATAATATATTATGTTGTTTAATCTTGTACAAAAACGTGGTTAAACATTGTATTAAGAAAAGTTCAAAATTCAGAGAATTCTTTACTAGTCACATTGTCGAGCATTTTTGCATACATTAAACTCTAAGCTCAAGTTGCATAGAATGTCGAGATACGTTAAATCAAAAAATGTACATATAGGTTCTCCTAATCAAAATTACATGCGTATATACCAAAATTAAATGACAGCTACAACTATAACACCAGGTTTCGTAATAATCGCTGACGCCATTTTTTAAATTGAGATTGACCAATTATTATTATTAAAAATTGGAAGTTGTTGGTGAAAAATGGCAGAAAGATAGCGAAGCACATAACGTTCTATTAAGGGGAATGCTTATACTATAATTTAAATTTTAAGTCATGCTCATTAACTTTAGGTACTACATACCTATTAGTTATTTAATTTGAACATACAAATTAAAGTTAAATGTATAAAGAAATCATTCGTTTTCACAGCTGTGACTTTATTCATTTCCGGTGTAAATAATTTATTCAAAATTTTATTGGAACACTCCTCACATTTTAAGGATAATAAATTTTGACATTGTACTTTTGTGGGTAAACTCGATCGTGTCTCAAAAAATACTTGTTGTTTTTTTAACACCGTAAATGATATCATTTTTTACATCTTATAATTTATGACTGTAAATATTTGTTCTGTTCCGGATGTTTATTTCTGTGTTTTAATATAAAGTTCACTCTTGATAAGGTTGGTTTTTATTGTGAAAGTGTAAATTTTAGATTAGCATAGTTAATTATTTACGTTAGTGACTTTTGGACCCCTTTAACATTAATCACGCCCATAAAAACAACCAGAAGTGCATCTTGATAATATTATAACGGCTTGAAATATTGTGTCTAAGCACAATGAAAAATAACACCTTAGCCATAGACTATAATAATTTAAAATGCATATTTGGATCATATTGAAAAATCAACGAAAAAGTGTTGTAAAGTGTTTTTTATTAATAACGTCATATTGGTGTATATTAGTAATATATCTGCGTACATATATATAATTATTTTCACATAAGTGATAGGTACATAGTTTTAAGTTCTTCTAGTTAGGTACATATTCAATATAAATACATATACCAGATAACACATAATTAATTGGAACTGAAATACCTATATGGTGTGGAGTAATAGGCAACCGATCTCGAGTGTGGAAGAATATGGGATAAACTTAAACACGTATCAATAATATGTAATTTTAAGCTTGTACTTCATATGGATAACTGCTCTCGGTTTATGCACTGACGCTCATTCAATATTGGTGTATTTGAAGGTTGCAACACACACTATTGCACGGATATAATGTGTGTTTCATTTTCGTAGGACACACACACATTCACATTCAAAACCCTGCTTCAAAATGTTGTGTATTGCTATCTGAATTGTATTTATTAATATTTTCTGTGGCATATACTGTATCTAATTTTTTCTTGTGTATTCTTTGTATTGGTGTATTTTATCTTAAAAAAACTGGCAATGACCAATGTGTGCTACAAATGATACCCAATGCAAGTGAAACATATTATTATGATTGCCATTTGTAACAAGGCGCTACAAATTTTATGATTTGTCTTGCATACTTCCCATTTTTTTTTCAGATGTCGTTGTATTAAAAGCTTTTTATAATTCCTTAGTACCTACCTACTAGCGTGTCCCTGGTAATACAATAACTAACATAATAACTAATATAATAACTAACCTACCACTGGTAATGCCAATTGGGATGACAATAATTATTGTGTTCAATCAAATCGCTTTGGGTTTTTATATATTAAACTTACGCGAGGGTAGTTTTAAGTGGGCGTTGTTTTATAAGTTTTTAAGCTAAGGTATATTTAGTTCACACGGTGTGCATCCATGTACTTTTTTGAATTATTTTTTTACTCAAATTAGATTCTGTATTTAAATATTGTCATCACTTATTTCTTGTTATTTTTTTTATTATTATTAGTATTTGTTTTTTTATTAAACATCACAACACGCCGTCAAGCCCAATGATAGTGGTAAAACTCCCAGGCTTGAGGAATGTACATATTAGATTATGTAAATATATTTTGACCTCACCGGGAATCTAACCCAGAACTCCGGGATGGAAGGACAGCGCCTTACGCACTGCACCACGAGAGCCGCTAAGTTTGTAATTTGTAAAATAAATAAATTTTAATTTAAACATGGACCCTTCATGTAAGAAAAATCTAAAAACTGTCAAAGTAGCGATGGGAGAGTCTATGTTGGGTATGTATAAGGCGGAAAGACCACAAATTTAACTAATAGGTAAGACATCATACAAGAGAATTATTAATATGAACACAAAAACGTAATGAATATCGAATTTTAAAATATAAGACGCACATAATTATGTACTGTTCTTACCAAAATATTCATTTGTCACCCATTGAACCCCGTTGAAAATAAAAACAATATTTTAAAGTATAATAACATTCATTTCACAATTTAAGCCGGACATCCGGTTGTATGTGCAAACGTCTTTATTTATAGCTCAAATAAAACAGTTATTGATTCAAAAAATATTTATTAATGCAAATCAAGTCATAAAATTTCGACAGAGGTACATTTGTATTCAGCCCTACCAATCAAAATCATCAGAAATAAAATACAGTTTAAATGCGATAGTATTTTTAGTGTCTTATATAGGTGCCTACAACGATAATCACGCAATATTTCTGATAAAGTTTTATTAGGTACTCATAAAGTTTGAATATTTAATCTTTACGCTAATAGAGAACACATGTAGTTTTATGAATTATTAAAGGTTATATGTATATATTTTAATACATTCGCAACGATCAAAATGGCATCAGATATTATTGGTAAAGTAATTTATTTTATTTAGAAAAAAGCGTATTATGACATAAAAATGAATTAATTACAAATAACTACCAACATAACAATAAAGTAGGAAAGAAAGTATGTTGTAACCTTTAAGGGGGGACATGCTCGTCGAAGGTCAAAATTGACTTTTTATTGTATTTTCAAACCATGATCCTGGACACTCCTTAAACGTTGTAGATAAGCTATTTACATAATTTTGAGGCCTTATTATCCTTTATAGTTATTTTAAACATTTGATGACTGCATGAAGTATTTTTGTTACATAAAATAGTATTCTTTTAAACCTCTCGCTCTAATGTTTTAGAATATAGTCATATTTCGGTACATAACTGTGCAGTGGTGTTAAGATTTTTTACGTTTATTAATTTTTAAACGCATTTATGAAACCATTAGTATAATTTATTACGAGATAATTTTTGTAAAATATTCACGATAAAAAATTATATTGATAATCTCTGTGATCCCAAATTTGACAAGAATTAGGCATTTTATTATTTAAAAAATCGGCAAGATTAACACATTTTAAGATGATTCTAAAGATACTTATTATAAGCTATGTCTTTGACCATTCAAGTGTGATAAACATCTTATGAATAATAATTGCTTTATAATAATTATTGACCTAAGAATAAGGTAGTGTTTTTTTGAAATACGCCATTTCTTTTGTCATTCCCTAGTAGTTAGGCTACAACATACGGCCGTAGCCATAAATTTACAAACTATAATTAAAGTAGGGAGTAAAATTATGTTAACGCGCGTGTTTGAACATGTACCCAACCGATTTTTTTTTTTTTAAACGGTATATGTTCAAACACGCGCGTTAATATCATTTTACTCCCTACTTTAATTATAGTTTGTCAATTTATAGCTACGGCCGTATGTTGTAGCTTAACCACTGGGGAATGACAAAAGAAATGGCGTATTTCAAAAAAACACTACCTTATTCTTAGGTCAATAATTATTATAAAGCAATCATTATTCATAAGATGTTTATCACACTTGAAGTGTCAAATACATTGCTTATAATAAGTATCTTTAGAATTATCTTCAAATATGTTAATCTTGCCAATTTTTTAAATAATAAAATGCCTAATTCTTGTCAAATTTGGGATCACAGAGATTATCAATATAATTTTTTATCGTGAATATTTTACAAAAATTATCTCGTAATAAATTATACTAATGGTTTAATAAATGCGTTTAAAAATTAATAAACGTTAAAAATCTTAACACCACTGCACAGTTATGTACCGAAATATGACTATATTCTAAAACATTAGAGCGAGAGGTTTAAAAGAATACTATTTTATGTAACAAAAATACTTTATGCAGTCATCAAAAGTTTAAAATAACTATAAAAGATAATAAGGCTTTAAAATTATATAAATAGATTATCTACAACGTTTAAGGAGTGTCCAGGATCATGGTTTGAAAATACAATAAAAACTCAATTTTGACCTACGACGAGCACGTGGGCCGTTAAAGTAAAACGTTAAAAACAATAAGAAATTTAACCTTTTTAACAAATCCACGAATATTATATAGTTAGAAAAAAAATTAACCTTTATGGTGCCATAAATTAGGTTAATCGCATGATATTCAGCATCATCAAATATGCATCTATCCTGCGACGAGGTATCATGAAAACCGCAGTTTTTATATTGGTAGGAACATGAAAATGAATATTTCTCAGTATAGATAGACAGATTGAAAATAATTACCCCACTAAAAGTAAAAAGAAATGCTTTAAAAGAGCAATCACTCTTCGGATGGACATGGATTGCATTGACACCATACCCAGAAGAAACGAGTTATAGAATTATTTATATTATCATTATAATAAGAAAATAATCTATATGCCTTTAAGTAGAGAAATCTTAGAATAATCTATGTGCGTAATCTTATAATCTTGTGTGATAACGGTTGTAGGTCAAAGTGCGACATCGCAGTATAATATAATAAATACTTTTATAAAATAGGCGAATTAACAGAAAATAGCCACCGTATAAATCAGTTAGCTTTGCATATAATGTAGTACAAAAAACAATAATATTACCAATTATAGAATACATTAAAAATTAGTGATAATATTAGGTAGACTGCACGAATGCATGATAGATAAAATCATGTAACCCCCCTGTTTGTCAAGAATCTCTTTATAGTATTGTGTGTTTAAAAGAATTCTTCGCGATTATATACAAAAACCTACATAGCGTACTTTCTTAAAAACATATTTAGGTATATGTGTATGAACTAGTTAGTGGCTTGTTGGGACAATATCGCCAATCTAGGGGCACCATCTTGGCCATGCTCAATAATTGGTCTTTTTTTAAAATATTATTTTTGGCCTCATTTTAAGACCCAGAGCTTTCATTCAAGCCATCAAACACCAAAATACATTCAGTGGTTTTGCATTATTTTATAAATCCATACTTACTCATAGTGTAGATATGATTTCTCACACAAAATATTTATTTCAAAAGGTAAGTACTTACATAATGATTAACAAGTAAATTTGAAATGCTTAATTCATCTAAATCGTCATAAATACTAACATCCATACCTATCATAAATATATACAAGTATAATCTGTTACTTACCTAAATTCAAAAAATATTTCTTAAAACAGAAGTATTAAGCTTTTAATAAAAATAAAATATGCAAGCACTAATTAGATTACGTTTAAAAGTCTCATATCAATTAGTCGCCGTAACCGTGAAATAGCACGTTATAAAAATAAAAACACATCAACATATTATTATAATATTTTCCGTTCTTAAGTCATACACTGTGTTATAAAATGCTCAATTAACACCTCCGAAGAAAATCATTTAGTCGTATTAATTTCACACATCAGATGGCATGAAATATTTTTACACCACACAATAACAATAACTTTGAACAAACTCACAACTTTTTCCACCTGCGACGAGGGTGACCAATAACACAATAAAAATAAACACATTGAAATTCAACGGACTTATTTAACACAGTGTTTCTCTAACTACGGTATGCATAATATCCCTGATGCTACTACTCGATATATTTGAAAGAGTACCTACGCGAAGTATTTTTTCGTAAAAATGCTAAACATGCAGTGTTTCCTTTCGTACCTATTATAATTTTTATTTAAGTATGCCTGTACTGTAATTTTATTGCATGGTAGTAAGCATGTATACTTGAGTCGCCTAGAGTCATAGGTAACTCACATATTGCAATTTTATCATTTTTTAGTTAAATATACCAAATGATTCTAAAGGCATTGATATATATATATATAAAGAAAAATAGTTGGCTATCAAAAATCATTTTAAACCATATGAAAATCATTGACAAAGTTGATTGTTGGTATCATAACTGACATTTTTCAATGAATAATGTGAATTCTGTCATCAAGGCCTTTCTAGCCAATCAGGGAGGATTTCTCATAGTATGCTGTGTGTCTGCAGCCTTAGGAGTATTATTTATATATTTAAAATAATAATAATAATGAAAATCGACTCACTCACTCGTTATTATTCAAAGGAGTTCAATACTTTTCTTCTAATTGTGAAAAACAGTGTTCTGTTGTTTTTGCGATTATCTCAAAACTCGATTTTTGGAATATGTGAGTTATGAATCTAGGTAATTCAATTGTTTTAAATACGCCAATTTTGAAAATCGAAACAGTAATATTTAAAAAAAAAAAAAAACACTGTTTCGTATATAAATGTCATTGGCTCGAGAAAAGAAAACCTTACATCGGAAAGTCGACTGAAAAGTAAAAAAAAATGTATAACTCAGAACATTTTCAATTGGAAAGTATCAATATTCAGTTGTATGGCGGCAAAACTGTTTTACGTTTAAGGAGCAATGATTAAGATAGCTATGAATTTTCATATAAATATTTCTGGTTTGATAAATATTTTCAAAAAATGCATACTGTACCTTGTCACTATTCTGTATCGGAGAATATAACATGCACAAGCAAGATTGCCCTATTTCCATTGGTCTACTCTCAATCTTCTGCTGGATAATGGTCACTACTCTTACGTGTCTTTATTTTTTGGGTAGGTATTTTTATGTATTACATATCTTTTGGTTACTTATCACTGGATGATGAGATTTATTCAGTGAAGATCTGTTCATCTAGCGAAGTACCTGCACATCTCCAATTCAAAGTTTTTGTATTGTGTACGGTCGTCTGTTCTCTTACTATATTTTTTAAATTTTTTAATCAACGTGAATTATGTTCAACATGCATCTCTCCATATCGCAATATTTACTAATTTTTTGTTAATATGTTACCAATACAGATAGACAGTCTACCTTTTTTTGAAAACTCGTCACCCTACTTTCAACTCATACAAGCACGTGTTAAGTTGAGAATGAAACTCTAGGTTGTATCATAACACCAAAATATATATGATAAGTGCATACTTTTGGATAAGTTATGCATAAATAAAAATACGACGCTAGGGTTACATGTCAAGACCATTACTCAAATGTTTAACCCGATAACATCTTTACGTATAAATTTATTCAACAGGTGTAAATTTTTATACGCGAGGATGATGGGTGTATTTTAATTTTTAATACAGTGTATGAACATACGTGCGGAACGATTATGGAGATAAAATATCATGCATTGTATACGTTTTGTAAGGAATGTTTATTTCTATAAACACGAATTATTAAATAAGTAAACAACAAATCGTAACAGTATCTACACCTTCCACACCATGAATACATTAATAACAATAATTTATCATAGATCATTATACTAATAAAATTTATCCAATAGTAACGTGATCACACATTTATTGCGTTCTTGAGTTATCGTGTAATCTAGTAATATAACTTTTAGGTGCAAAGATTAATGAAATTAAATTACATTTTAAACTAATCTTATTCATTAATATTTGTTATATATTTTAGCACTATTCCGCATATAAGTATTAATTGTAAATCAAGACAAGTTTTTTTTTTACTATATCTCCTTTTGATAATAATATAAGGAGAAACAGTTATTGATTTATATTTATACTCGAAGAAAATATAATTTAACAAACATAATATTATATAGGTAGGTCTAAGGTATGTTTTGTTTTCGTTAAACTATCACGTATTTTCAACAAAAAATAATACCCAACAGTAAAGAAAGAGAATAATAAAATAAATTACATACTCTGGTTACTAAACATATTTTGCAATTTCGCTGATTGAAATTTTCGTGTTCTAAGCAATTATGTTAAAAAAACGAACAGATAGAACTTAATTCGGTTATTATCGCGAGGTTATTGGTAGAGAACTGCGGCTCAGTTTAACAGGTATCTGTCTTATCATTTTTTAAACGCTATGTATGCTAAATATGCTAGTACATCAATTATTCTAAAATAACAAGTCTTCTGGTGCAGTCCTTTTTAGAACCCATCTACATCATAGTAATAATATGTAGGTTTTGTAATAATATTACAGATATTATTATAATGCTAAATCATAGTAGGTATTCTCTTTTTTTATAATATTGCAGTCCAGGAGTTTTCTAAGTGCAATAAGATTGACACTTTTGACATATTTCGTGACATTTTTTTAAACATGCCCATACCAAAAAGTGGCAAACATACTTTTTAACTTCAAGTTCTAATAACTATATAATTTAATGCATTAATTATTTTAATATATTTAATGCTTAATCGACTACCTATATCATAGGTAATTTGAGAGTAACGAAATAAAATATCGATATTATTGTAAGTTTTAACTACTTTTTTTAAATCTTGGAGGTACCTACCTATATAATATTTCCATAAAGTAAGGACATCGGTTCATATTCATAATATTAAACAATGCTAATATGATTTATAAAAAACCCGTAATAAATAATGATAATATTTTTGAAGGCAGGAAATTCAGTTTACCTGGAAATGGAACCCTTCACTTCCGTTTAGATATATTCACGAATAATAATATTATTGCCGTTTGGTATTTCTCGTATTTTTTTTTACTCTTAGCAATACTACAATAATGCTGTAAAAATTTCTGCGATATCCGAGTGGTAAAGTGTCCGGTTATAAAGTCGTGGGTTTCAGGTTCTAATTCCGGGACTAGCAAATGCACATGTTGTATTTTGACCCTGACCACTGCTAAGATGAGTTAATCATGAAAAATCTGTTGAGAAACCTCTTCGAAACTCAACTTTTTACCACATTGACTGGAATTTATTGACTGAAAATGGAACTGGAACTGAACCCTAGAATCACGACAACTTCTTAATTATTTTGGAATCGGAGCCACGACCAAAACCCTTGATTTCGAATCTGGAGAAGCTCAAACCAGAATCTTTCATTTTTCATTTTATAAAATTAAATTTACATTATGTTATGTTATGTTATGTTTGTCTTCATGTATTTATTCATTGTTACATCATAGTTTTGGTAGTCTAACAAATGGATCCAATAATACTCACAATTGTTGTTTTTATTTAATAAAACGCAATTTTTATGTAGTACTTATTCCACTTTTAATCAAGAGATTAAGACCGGTTTTGTCCGCCTCAGAGGGACATTTTCAACTCTGGTATTACATTAAAATTGCGTTTTATTAAATAAAAACAACAATACAATGCAGTTCCACCATGAATTGACAGTTAACAAAATAAAAAAAATACTCACAATGTTAATGTTTTCACCAGTTTCTACTTTTTATTATGCCTTAGAAATTTTCCCAACGAATAGGTATGAGGAGGTAAGAATTTTCTTTGACTATAATTTATTAAGTATATTATAATTTATAATGCTTCTTAGTAGATATTTGATTTTATTATTAGGACACAAATTATGTAGGAATTTATTATTTATTTGTAATTAACATATAAAGTTGCACAAAATACGTCAAACTTCCCGTAAATTTCCCAACCACAATGGGTGGGAGTCTTCTTATGAAATAACTTTAGAACAAATTGCGTTCGAAACGAGTGAACTACTAATGCAAATTACATGTCGTAATAAAGTGTATTATCTCTTGACTTGCGAAATGAAAATTGCATTTAACGGGAACCATAAACAACAAAAATGTTAATTTTATCGTTAAACTCGCAACGTATTCTGACCACATGAAAATGCAATTGCAAAAGAGATTGATATCCCGATGCTTTACGATTCTCACTTGATATGCTTTGATTGGTTTTGACTGTTTTATTATGTGTGGGTATTTATTTTTTGTCCCAGTTATATTTTTTTTGTTATATTATGAATTGATATTTTACCCAGGTTCATTTAGGTGCTAAGATATGGGACGTGGAAGGACAATAATTATTGTCAAAGATGTACAACCTTCTGGAACAATATGAGCAACTGAAGAGTCGAACACATCAAACTCCTGTATGAGTCTCCAGTTTCTAAAATTCGAAGAATGATTGCCATTCTGGTAGTACTCGGTATGCTTTCCTTATAACTGTATCAGATCTATTATCTTTATCTTTGCACCAATTATATTTCCATGTAGGTATGACGTGAATATTTTGATAAGTCTAAAAACATAAATTCTTACTTTAAACTTTCTGTGGTAAATCAGTTTTTATGTTTTTGTATGTTTTTAAAATTTAGTAAAATGTTTGTAAATTCTCAACAAAATAAAATTTAAAAACAGTCCTGAATTATCACAGAACACCTACATTACAAATAGCTGACTTGAGAAATAATGTTTTTAGACTTATCAACATATTCACGTCATACATGGAATTAACAAGTACTCAAAGTCAGTTTTTAATTTTTTTTTGAACTTGAAGACATCTACTAAAGTATTATTACCAATATTGAATGCGAATTATGTTTACGTTACAAACTTTAATGCATAACATACGTAAATATTTAAAATAAGATATTCTCTAACAATTTTTTAAGTTTATCTCATATGTCTTCCCACTCGAGAATTCTACATTTTTACAAAGAAAAATAACATACTTCCGATTATTTATTTATTTAAAGTAAACAAAACATTGTGAACATAACAAACTTAAATTTAGGACATTCACAGCATGAGATTTACATTATATCAAATATTACCATCACAAAAGAGAAGTAAAAAAAATATATTTAAAAAAAAAACATGATACTTAAGTACAATTTTATATTTACAGAAAAATAAAATTTCGAAAACAAAAACATTACACTTTCTTTTGGGGAGTTGAGTAAAATAATTAAAAACAAACTATAAAGTAGCAAAAATATGCTAATTCATTACTCTATGGTACCTACACAGTGATACACGTTTACCGATACGTAACAAGTAGAGTAAGTATGAATAGAGCGCGTCTATAAATCGAACGGTTAAAGAAAATTGCCGACCGGCGTCTTCCTCCACGATATTATATGGCCCATGACTTATGATAATGGATCGGACTCGCCTATCAGTAAGTCATGACGTGTAATCTTATGGGAGAATATCAAACTGCCGTGAGCCGACTCAAAAAATATGACCTCCCCTCCTGTATAAACGTGGATATTGAAACCTCCGTATAAATGATCGCAGAGATGTTTGAGAAATTTGTTGGGGGTATTTATATTTCATGTGAGATGGCCAGACGTTGACCACCTATGATATCTTTAAACATTTGTTTGACAGTCCAAAATTTCAATTTAATAAGAAAAACTCAACCGTATTACGAATAATTACAAGATAAAAAGAACTTTTTATATAGAACGTTTTTAAATTTTCTGTTGAATCATACAAACTTGACTTGACTAGCTTAAATGATCAAAAAAATTTGTACTTGACATGTCATATTGATTTCCATAGTAATAATGGCTCAAATAGACTCTATGACGATCGGTCATATAAATGCCGAAAAACCCGTTTCTTACGTTGGCGTCCTGTGTCACAGAGTGTAAATACGATGTCATAGCTGTCATACAATATGTATGTATAATATATCAGAATGGCATAGATTTGATCATAGACACTAAATCGCTCTTAGCATAAATGTGCCCGATCGTCATATAGTCTATTTGAACGTTAACGCACGTATATATTAATAATTTAGTTGCTACCAATAATGCTTGTACCAATTGCTACCCCTAGCAACCAATAATGGTGTCGAAATAACTTTTCATACAAAAAAGAATTTACTGAAAATGAATTCAATTCTACTTAAAGATGGCGAAAAGTATTAAAAAATGCATTGGCATTGGCATTCTAAAAGTTTCAAATATTTAGCTAGTCGGGAAGTTAGTTAAAAATCGATTGCAAGATTTGTACCGGACAAAGAACCACCGGACAAATAAGAATACGACCTAAGAAAAACGTTGTAAAATATGCTTGAACCAACAGTAACTTAGTAGGATTGCTTGCGTCTTCTTTTTGTGGTATATGATTTTGACTATCTTCTGATGTCAAACCAGTCCCTGTGCCACGACGCTCACTTGGAGATCTTTCCTTGAATGATAAGATTCAGAAGTTGGTATTTTCTCAGGATGCCGCACCTACCATCTTTCGATTATTTCTTTACTATTTTTTTATCGTCGATATTCATAAGTTTTTCCTTTTTATAGTTTGACTATTACACTGAAGTTCGATCTGACTAATGGAAAACAATCGAGTTATATAAATTTGAAGTTTTTTTGGAAAAATTTACGTTTTTTAAATTAAATATAAGATACATTAAAACTGGGGCATTATAAAAAACCTTTACATGAACTTAAAAATAACTAAAATACAACGTGGATAATATTTTATAAGAGATCTTATAAAATGTATTTTTTTTTCAGATATTTATTTTTAATGTTACTAACTAGATACCAACATATTAATTGATTAAAATACATACTTTAAAATATTAATGATTAGGACATTGTATTAAATTGAATGCTTCGCATTCTGTTGCTAGTAACATTACGAACCCCTTTAATGAGTGAGTCGAGCCGTGTTGCCATCGTCATGGTGTTGTCAAATCCAGACAGTCCACTACTAACTTAGGGCACCTGGAAATTGCATCTTATATACTACCTGCAATCACACGAACGAATAATCATTATATTATTTATAATGCAATGGGTCATACATATTTTTTGTGGTTTTATATTTTTTATTTATATTGATTGAAATTTATTTCATGTTTATTAAATGCGACCAATGAATTTTTGTAAAATGTCAACAGATATTTCATCACTAAATATACAATGTTAATGGGTTTCTTTCGAATATTTTGAGTAGAAAATTAATTTTAAGAAAGCATTGTTATTTTAATTGAAACTCTTCGTTGCCATTTATTATAAAATAGCAGCTGCGAGTAATCTGATTCACCTTTTCTGAAAATAATAATATAAAATCATTTTAATCTGAAACAACAGACGATATTTTAATTGTTTTGCTTTTAACGTAGTACATTTCAGCTATTTCCTGTCTGTATACATTTTTTTATGAATTCTTGATCTCGGAATCTAATAGCGAAGTCATTTTTCACCATCATAAAATAATTCCTAACTTTATATAGAGTTTACCTATTTACATCTCTGTTCAACTTTTTTTTTTACTAATATCGATTTCGTGCAATAATGAAGTTATTGTTTATACAAAACATAGAATATCAGCGTTATTTTAAACTAACAAAAAATTATGAAGTTATCATATCTTAGCAAAAAGAAGATGTAGATAAAAGCTCGGTAATGTTGTTTTTGGCGATCAAAATTGTGAACAAAATAGTTTTTTTTTATATTACTACGTTCGTAGATAATTAAAATAGGTTACACCAATAATATGAAAGCTGCACAATACACTAGTAAATTGAATAATTATAAATTAATTTTTAGTTAATATAATTATATACAAATATTAAATAATTAATTGGTTTCTTTATAAGCATTTCAATTGAATAAATTCACATATGTACCTCGGATAAAGTAAACCTAGCATTTGGACAAAACTACTCAATTGCATCACTACATCAGTATAAGAATTTGTATAGATGTAGTTTCAATAGTAGTTTTCATAATATTATAAGCAATTTTGAATACTATTAGTCTTTCGTTTTTGTGTAGATAATCGGTACCTACTCAATAATATTTTATTTTGTCGTAATTAAGTAAATGGCATTCAAAACAATATTTAGGTACTTGAATTATATTACTTGTTCTCGTGTACCTACTATAGTCCGGGGTTAACCTGGGCCGGGTCAAGCAGACATCTTCACCGTTCCCGGTCATCTGCTCTTTCGAGCATTCCTAGCACTTCTAGTCTCTCGTATCTCTCTATATCTCTCTTCCTAGTCTCTTCGTATGATGTCTGTTTACAATACGTAATTAGGTATGACAAATATTTTATTGTGTAATATATCAAATTACAGATTTCGAAAAAAGAATTTTAGTTATAAGAATTAAGGATGTTTTAATTGACTAGGATTAACAGTTTATAATATGCATTACGTATAAGTGTATTGGACCTGTTAGGACGAATTATCATTATTAAATAAAATTATTTATATATAACAACACTATAAAGAATAAAAAATAAATCGACACTGTAAATGAGAAAAGTGGGATTTTTTCTTTTTTATAAAATGTTTACAACAACCCCATTATAAATCTAAAAAATCCACCGGTATTTCCGCTCACAAAATGTGAAAAGTTAAGTCGTAGACATATATTTCTGTTTGATACGTTTATAGACGTGCGTTATATCAATATCTCTTTCCTTTTTAACTGATTAAACTCATATGTCAAAAAGTGACAAGTTTTATTATAGGGCATAGTACACGACCCTCGCGATATAAAAGGGAATTGGTATAATATTTTTACAAAGCATTAATATCGAAATTCAAAGAGCTTTTCTCATCTCGTTTTTCAAAGGATTGCGAGGGGATTTTTTTTTTCATATTATTTTAATTAAAAAGTACAATTATTCTCGTTGTCAATAATTTTTTAATTTGTGTTCTTCCTTGATTTATTTTATACAATCTTAATGAAATAATGTATATGCTTTACCAAGTATATTAAAAAAATATATTCAATATATTATATAAAATTGTTTTTTATTTAAATTGTATTGTATTTTAGAGAATTCTATTCAAAGATACCTTGTAAATTCTCACAATAAATATAATATAATATATTATTTCAAAAATATATTCGAATAAAATATTTGACACTATTTCCAATAATTGAAATGAAATGAAACGATAGTGCCGAATTAAATTAATTAAAGGTCCAGTTCTTCCAAAACTGGAGGAAAGTGGTTTTGGTCAAACCTGAATAGAATCAATGAAGGTCATAATTATAATGATTGTAATTATAGTTATACAATAAGTATTACAAAATGTTTTATATGGTACCTAAGTATCTATTCGCCTACTTAAATATATCATTCTTTCGACCATGCCCGATCCTAATAGGATCATATGGGCCTCCACAGAGTAGAGGTTTGTATTGACAGATTTTGTTTTTTACGAGAAATAGATGTCAGCCACTTGCTCAACCTATTAGGTCCATACCCTGACACACACAAATTGAAAAACAATATGTCGTCTCTGTTCTGGCAGAACACACTAACTGGAGAATACTAGTTTTGAGTAATTTGACTTTAAAGTTGTTAAAATGTTTGAAATGGTCTATCATGTGAGTTTATTAAGGGGGGACATGCTCGTCGAAGGTCAAAATTGAGTTTTTATTGTATTTTCAAACCATGATCCTGGACACTCCTTAAACGTTGTAGATAATCTATTTATATAATTTTGAAGCCTTATTATCCTTTATAGTTATTTTAAACATTTGATGACTGCATGAAGTATTTTTGTTACATAAAATAG
This sequence comes from Rhyacophila brunnea, assembly GCF_057557595.1. NCBI lineage: Eukaryota > Metazoa > Arthropoda > Insecta > Trichoptera > Rhyacophilidae > Rhyacophila > Rhyacophila brunnea. Next base: position 17,300,240 of record NW_028233170.1, read on the forward strand.
TATTCTTTTAAACCTCTCGCTCTAATGTTTTAGAATATAGTCATATTTCGGTACAGAACTGTGCAGTGGTGTTAAGATTTTTTACATTTATTAATTTTTAAACGCATTTATAAAACCATTAGCATAATTTATTACGAGATAATTTTTGTAAAATATTCACGATACAAAATTATTTTGATAATCTCTGTGATCCCAAATTTGACAAGAATTAGGCATTTTATTATTCAAAAAATCGGCAAGATTAACACATTTGAAGATGATTCTAAAGATATTTATTATAAGCTATGTCTTTGACCATTCAAGTGTGATAAAAATCTTATGAATAATGATTGCTTTATAATAATTATTGACCTAAGAATAAGGTAGTGTTTTTTTGAAATACGCCATTTCTTTTGTCATTCCCTAGTGGTTAAGCTACAACATACGGCCGTAGCCATAAAATGATAAACTATAATTAAAATAGGGAGTAAAATTATGTTAACGCGCGTGTTTGAACATGTACCTAACCGAATTTATTTTTATTTTTTTTTAAACGGTACATGTTCAAACACGCGCGTCAATATCATTTTACTCCCTACTTCAATTATAGTTTGTCAATTTATGGCTACGGCCGTATGTTGTAGCTTAACTACTGGGGAATGACAAAAGAAATGGCGTATTTCAAAAAAACATTACCTTATTCTTAGGTCAATAATTATTATAAAGCAATCATTATTCATAAGATGTTTATCACACTTGAATGATCAAAGACATAGCTTATAATATATATCTTTAGAATCATCTTGAAATGTGTTAATCTTGCCGATTTTTTGAATAATAAAATGCCTAATTCTTGTCAAATTTGGGATCACAGAGATTATCAATATAATTTTGTATCGTGAATATTTTACAAAAATTATCTCGTAATAAATTATGCTAATGGTTTTATAAATGCGTTTAAAAATTAATAAATGTAAAAAATCTTAACACCACTGCACAGTTATGTACCGAAATATGACTATATTCTAAAACATTAGAGCGAGAGGTTTAAAAGAATACTATTTTATGTAACAAAAATACTTCATGCAGTCATCAAATGTTTAAAATAACTATAAAGGATAATAAGGCTTCAAAATTATTTAAATAGATCATCTACAACGTTTAAGGAGTGTCCAGGATCATGGTTTGAATATACAATAAAAACTCAATTTTGACCTTCGACGAGCATGTCCCCCCAAGGATGACTTTAAAATAAAGACTGTTTATTTATTAAGAAGGTTTCCAGACGGTAAAGTTTGAAGTAAGGAACATTTTGGTATAACTAACTCAATATGTCATTCTTTCGAATTAGTGTATTCTGCCAGAACAGTGACGATGTGTACTTGCCAGACCCAGGATTCGAACCTGGGACTCACGGCGTTATAGTCCAACGCTTAAGCCACGCGGCCACCGTGAGCGTGAATATATTAAATATATTATACTTGTGGTGTTTTTACCCGATGGAGGTAAACTTGCTTTAAGGTGAATATTGGAAAAATATATTTTTTATGTAAAATAGTATCATACTCGTAGAATCTGAGTCAACTTTACCCCGCTACAAATATTTTACGTATCAGTTTGTTATTCAATTTTGTTGTGAATTCCACTGTAAATGGATCGCGTTGACAAAAAAGTGAAAGGAAAATGCATTTGAATGACAGCCTGAAATATTCGTAATAAAATCACCCGTCGTTCCTTCGGGAAAACACTCCCCCAAGAATAATATGCCCTATAAAAGTATTCGCTTCGCGTCATCGTGTGAAACCACACAAATAACGCGATATGCCAAAGTTTCTCATAAAAATGGTTTCTTTAAATGACATGTTGCATGGTGCATATACTTTATATTGAATTTAATCAAAGTACAATTTAAAAAATATAGCGCGTTCAAAAATATAATTATTTATTTATTTATTAAGACGGTACTTCAGTGAAACGGCAAATAATTTTCAACTATAGATGCGACGAAATTTTGGACTAGCTGGCAATCGGAGAGCGAAAGTTGAGCTGTGAACACGTCAATTTGTTTTGTGATGGCGACGGGGGAACTAATTCTTAAATCATGTGAAGATGACTAAAAAACGTTACCCATTTACTTGAAAAAGAAAACATGTCAATAAATATAGTATTATTATTAGTAATAGAACAATAAACACAACATTGAATGGACGCATATTGACTTTTTATGACAAATTATGCTTTGTTCTGCACGCGTCATTTGCACAATCTTCGCGTTGCGTAGTCACGATCGTTTTAGACCGTGCCCCAGCTGAAGCCTTAAGGAAACAAACAGTTACATTTTGAATACAAAAAATGTTTAAAAAAGAATAGTGAAATTATATTGCAACCAACAAAGTATCCATGTACCTATACATTATAATATAGTTAAGCCTAACAAGAATAAAAAGTGAGAAAGTAAGAAGAGCATAAATATAACGAAATTACATAAAAAAATGAGGAATCATTATAGACAAAAATAAGTTATATTATATAATATATACATACATTTTAAATTTGGTTAATATCCATTATACACAATTTTGGAGATAGCGCATTTAAACGAAACAGATGTATTATTGAAAGGATCAACGGTGGAGAAAGACATATTGTAATTTAAAGAAGAACACCGAATAAAGAAGTTTTGTGCATAATTTGAATCACCACGACTAACATGGTACAAAGCTTGATTTCGCGTAAATCTTGATGGACAGTGGAAACCCACCCTTTCGAGTAGGCTTGGCGAGTCAACAAAACCATTGATAATTTTGTAAAGAAAATACTGATCAAAAAGATAGCGTCGACTTTCCAAAGATGGTACTATGAAAGATGCAGTGGTCGAAATAGAATTAACTTCCGAATAATTAATTATAAATTAAAACGGTATTTTTGTAATAGAATATTTTTCAATTTCAATATTTTTCTTCTTTGTTGGAACCTAGCGTTTTAACAATGCCGGTCTAACCAGCCTTCTCCATGGCCTGGACCCACCCGTCTCGGTGTTCAGTGGTACGTAGGTCTTAATTATGTTAGTGGAACATTTATTGCAATATTCATTTGGTCTGTCTATCTGCAGATAGCTCTTTGTTAAACGGAAAAAATACCACGAGTATTTCCGTGTTGTCATATTTTGGGTTATATAATCAAGAATATTGAGAGTCCTGCGAAGGCAACTCGAGGATAGTTTAACTCAAATACGAAGTACACCGTTGGCATTCACGAGAATCTGAGAAAATGCGTTTATTTTTTGTCTTTATTTTGCTTTTGTTCATTAATTATACTAAATCAAGCAAATTGGTTATTATTCAATTACCATGTGTGTCGTAAATTACAAATTTGGATAGCCATGGTGATAGTTTGACCACTGAAAAAGCTGTGGAATGAAAAACTGATGACCGCCGGATTTACCACTAAATACAAGACTTATTAGTTAATAATAATACGGGAATGGCACTAACTTAACTGCGGTAGGCAACTTTACTGTCAACCACAGTCATTCATGGCACTAGCGGAGCGATAAATTCTGAAACAGAATGCGTCAATAAGATTTGAAAATATTGCGGATTTTTTAAAAATACAACCCACTCCGTACAACACACCCTATCTTAATGGGATGTATCACAAAGAGCAGGAATTGCCGATCCTGTGGTTATTTGATACTTAACTTTTTGAATATGTTGTAGAAGATTTTGATGACAAGAGTTTGTCAAAAATTATTTTATTTAAAATTATATTTCTCAACAGGTCTGAGAAAATATAATAAAATCTTTTGGAAAAAAATAAGACGTAAGGTGTTGTCAATAATTAGAATGTTACATTCTTAAATCATGCGAATTATTCGTTGAATAAAAAAGTAGTTCATTAAAAATTAATTATTAGCAAGTTAATGGAAGCTACTACACTAAAATATCTTAGAGTGAACCGTGACGTCGGTTAGTAATTAAAGTAATACCTACATTGATTTAAAATACAAAAGCTGATAGCCAATAGAGCTCAATTTAGAAAACGCTTCAGAGTATTATAAGAGCCGTTAGTTAAAATTTGTCGTAATTAAGTATGGTACCTTTAGCATAGTGGACGATGTGCGTGGGCGCGAAATCAGAGAGATGCAGGTTTGATTCCTGCGGAGTGTCTTACTTTTTTCAAAAAGATTTTTTCTATTGGTTTTAATATATTTTCTCAGAAATGTTTTCAGAAATTATGTATATTCAATAATTAGAATGTTACATCCTTAAATCTTGTGAATTATTCGTTGAATAAAAAAGGAATTCTTTAATTGATTACTCAATAAGTAAACTAGATGATTTTGGGTAAAATATGAGTAGAATTTATTTTCTATACAAGCCATATTATAATTATTTTAAATTTAAACAAAATTGTTGAGAATCGTTGCGTTATACTATAAAATATTCAGGCAGCCTCAAATTTCTTTTTATTTTTTTATATACTCGTAGAATTTCGCAGCTATGAAGAGAAGAGAATAAATAAAAGTTTTATTTTTGACAAAGATTTAGCTTTAAAAGCTTTGAATAAATATGGTCTCTTGGTTTTGAATTCTGTTCAAGAAACGTACATTATTTGAATTGCGTATATTATTTATCTGAGCTTTTTAAAAGTTGAATATAAAGTACCTAAATGGGTTATAAAAAAATCTAAAATTGTAAAATACCTTTGTTTTAAAATAGAGCTTTTTATAGAACACGCATACATCAAGTACCTATTAGGCACCAATTCTCTTATAAAAATATAGTTCAAACTCGTGTCTATTATTCTGAAATAAAAAAATAATATTACGTGATTAATAATTAAGCTAAATTAAGTTACCTTGATATACACGTAACCGTCATATTAATATCATGGATTCGCTCGAGTCGTTTTTTTCATCGATAACAATAATAAAATGTACTTAATTACATTTTTTAATGTAAAAATAAATCTAACCTTACAATATGTTAAAATGAAAATAATTTTTACTGTAGAAAAATTTAAACAAAAGAACACCAAATGAAAATCTGAATCTGTGGTAAAAATTCAAAAATCAAAATTGGTATTTTATATATTACTAGCTGACCCGGCAAACGTTGTTCTGCCATATAAATTATTTCTAGTGTATATTGTGGTTGTTAAATAAAAAATAACGAATGTATCGTAAGTGTGTGGGGATGGGATATATGACAGAAAGAGGAATAGAGCGCTGTAGACGATGACCGCCGATAAAAACAAAAAAACATCAACCATTCATTTTCTCAATTCAAAATGAGTAATGATGTTCATAATGAATGAATTACCTGTGACAGGATCTCGTTGTTTAATGTTTATGCAATATCCGTCTTGTCCCTTCCAGAAAATTAGCGGATATTGGAGAGCGTTGTATGAACGGTGTGTGTCAGCGATGAACTCCAGATTATTTTTTCTTCTTCGAATCACGATTTCTCGCGTCGATGTGCGGTCGCCAACCATGATTCCAGCAATGTCGTCAACAACAGTCGCATTGAATCAACGTACGTGCTCTCCAGCTGGTGTTTTATCAGGATTGATGACAATAGCGTGATTGTCACTTTGCAATTCGTGCATGTGTGCTTTGAAGAATTCCAATAATTCATTGTGCTCATTCAACAGGGCGTCCAGTTCGCCGACGATGCGCCTGGCGTTAGGCGAATTGAGGTTATTGTAGCCGCAACATGCATCCACACGATTGATGTCCTCACTGCCCATGAAGTAGATTTGTAAAAAATGATGTGGGTCGTTTGGCATTGGCAGCAATGAGCCTACTTTGTGGTACACTTGGCCTTTGATTTTGAACGTTGAATGGAATTGTTGACCATTGCTGCAGTATTGTGAACTATTTCTGTTGCTCCGAACGAAGTCATTTGGAAGCATGAATTGAATGTGTGAATGTACTTTAGGAACAGGTTTGAATCTGGAACCGTGCCGATGAGCAAGCCGTTCAATGGTTCTGGTGGTATCTCAATTTCTGGTAGTTGCACTTTTCCTGATGCGCAACACATCCCGGCTGACTCATGTTTGAATTTGAGCGCATGACAATGGGGACATTCTTTGCCCATAGCACCAATCAGCACTTTCGGATCAGCGGAATATTCAATATCTGGCTCGTACTCGAATGCGAGACGAAGGAACGAAGCGGATGTAAATATTCGATGTACCTGTTGGCGTTGTCGGTCATTTGCTCTGCGTGTGTTAACTACGAACCGGCGCGCTTGGCTCCGTTCCAATTGTCGTTGTTGATTTCGGTCAGCTCGTGCCTCTTGTGATTGAGATGCACGCAATTGCGACATGCTTACACGCACGTTTTTATTATCTTGTTGGATTTCTTCGTCTGTTCTTTCTGCTCTACTATTTCGCATGTTTGTTGCTTTATTCGTTCGACGGCCCAAATGGCCCCCCTTGCGTCTTGCTGGCATTGTGCACTGTAATACATGCACATAAAAATAGATAAATTAAAATAAATCGTACAAAATTTTGCAGGCACTGCGTTGTGATATGCCGAATGAAATGTCAAAATGACGCGACGCTTCTCTTGAATTCTTCTCGGACGTAGCGCCATCTGTCATTCAACAACATAAATAATTTCGTTCTGTTTGAAATACGAACGACGGTTAAATTTGTTCATACAAAAATAATAAAATAGCGATTAAAAAATGGGAGGGTGGGGGTAGGAGAGTGAAAATTTGGGCTTATAAGTATTTTTTTATGCCAAATAATAAAAAAAATACAAAAAAAAAATTGTCAAAAAAATAAAAGAAAAATTTTCTGGATAGAGATACCCTAATCACCTAGCGGTATGAAATATACTTGTTGACCTATTCTCATACCTAACAAATATACATAAAAAAAATCATAAAAATCGGTCGAGCCATTTCGGAGGAGTTCGACCACAAACATCGTGACACGAGATTTTTATATATATAGAGATAATGATTGTTACTATTTTATCAGAGATGATTTTAAACTAATGAGTGAATGCATGTGTATGAGTGTATGTTATATTCAATTTAGCAAGATGCTATTACAAATAGCATTAGGTCTATTGTGGATTATACACACCAATCAAAAGACATTCCACGACGGGCAAAGGGTGACCGAGGACCTAGATACCCAGTGTTGCACGTCAAACGTCCCTAAATCAGTGTCTTTTTAGTATAATTTTCGGTGTAAGATGAGTCTAGAAATATTACATTGTCTAGCGGAAAACGCTTTTTATTTGAAGAAGGATAGTACAGCGTAATGAGCTTATAATGATATTCAAGCAAGTTGAAACTTGTTTAAAGTGATAACATCCGATCGTTCCCGGTGACAGATAGAATGAGCCAGGTATCGATACCTATTATCCATCTCACCGGATAAAGTAGCATGGCCCGATACATGAGTGACTTGCCTTTTTGAAATTTGGCAGGTAAAAGGTCGGTGTCACAATCTTACAGATTTGTACAATTCTACAGAAACATATAAAATAAAGAACACTATTAATACACTAAGTTGCAGGCGTCTTCTTGTTATGAGACCTCCAGAAGGTGGTTTCGGCTTAATCCTTGAAATGAGATCAATTTAGTGGATGTTATTAGACACGGTTCCGTTATCATAAGTAGATTCAATATTCTTATATTCATGAGATCATAATATTGAATTTCACGAAAAATCGGTAACTCATAATTTTTAAATTCTTCTTGTACTGAATTTTCTCATTATTTTTTTAAGGATATAGATTACAAGTTCCTATTTTTCATACCTCAAGAAGAGGTTTCTTAACAGATTTCGGATCTCTGGGAAAACGCAAAACGTCTTGAAGGCGTCTCGTGATAACCCGTGTCCTCCAACTAATGAGTAGACATACATTAAAAAGGATCTCTGGGTCACATATTGGTATATAACATATGAAATTTTCATACCCGGGATTCTAACATGTGGCCTACGACTTCGTTAGCGGGCACATTAGCGCTTGACCATTGCGCAAACATCACAGTCGTCAGTGATATTTCATTTAACGCACATTATACATAAATCTTTAAAAAAAAAAAAGCAATTGTATATCGATAGGGACATTTATTTTTTAGATAGGTTGTGCAATATTATTAGAGTATCTATTGCTACGTCTTTGTATTGAATGCACTTATTACTTAGTTTATCGTACCAGCTCAGTATCTACCTACATAGACATATTGTATTGTGGAGATAACACAGATGCCTTAGGGCAGAAGATTGAATAGTTAGTAATCCTGGTTTTGAGTTTGACGGTGAAACAATCCCACCATGCCATGGTCAGATAGGGCAGAGACTTCCCTCGCAATCCTCCAGCCACCTCTCATGCGAGAATACGGCGATAATCACAATACTTCAGGGCTAGATTAGACACGTCAACGAGGAAACAATAATTATTGCGGTTTAGTTTAATGACATTTTGTTCTACAAAGACAATATAAATAATGTTAGATATAAATCAGTATATTATTTAAGATAAAAAGACTATAATCATATCAGCAGTACTACCAATAATAAAATTACAATTCTAGTTGTCTTCAATTGACAAATTTTTAAATAATCCGGATAATATAGTTGTTAGAATTACTTACCCTGGCTCATAGCTGAATCGGTAGCGTAAAAGGATAAGATCACTTTTCCAGACAGTGTTGAGTTCAAATCCCACCACGTTCAACAATATTTATAATAGGTACGTTTATGAAGATTCTCAAAAATATATATTTTCTGTAATATCTGCATTATTGTAATTATATAGCTAATATATTCTAAATAAATAAAAAGTGTATTTTTTCTAGTCATTAGATATTTAACTTAGAAATATATTAATTATTTTACAAAAATATGATAAATATGATCATTTAATTATGGTTTGAGGATGTAATAAACAAATTGAAACATTCAATATGAAAAAAATATGGAAATCTTCTAACACATCAAAAAACCTTTCGACAAAATATGAATTATGAAATTCTGTTCATTATTCAGGGTAATTAATTAATTAATTAATTCAGGGTCAGACGATTGCTAAATATGACCAAAGCTACACGCTAACTATATAGTAATTAAATATAAACATGGGATTTTATATCGGTTTTTTTAATACTTAATACTATTTCAATACCAATTAGATTAACAAAAATATATCCTTGCGTGTTACATTACAACATTCGAAGTTCCATGATATTATTAATTAATTATTTAGTAAACCGACAAACACATTTTAGTTTATATCTTGAAATAATATATTAAATGGTTGATAATAAACCATTACTCTAATCCGGCTCTATGAGGGCTAAAGTACTGTCAGACTAGAATAATCTTTCCGATACAGAGGTGCTTCCCTCAAGCAAACTGGCTGTATAGGTAATTCCACATTTTGTCCTTTCCATAAAGCTCTGATCCCACATAACACGTTTTGCAAACTTCGGTTTAGATTATTGCCAATTAGATGGTTTAATAACAATGTAAGGGGATATGGCAGAGCTTTCTTGGAAACTTCCTAAGCTTTCTCATATAAGGAGGAACTTTAGCTATTGTCCGAGCTTAATTGTAAGTTGCTGGAATATAAGCCAATTTCACAACAATTAAGATTATGAACATGCTTATCAATCTTTATTTTTTCAGAAAATACATGATTTTTAATTAATACATGATAATTGACCGAATATTAATATCATGAAAATATTATTGTACTGAAATACTAGGTATTACATTTATCACTATGGGAATACCTAACAGTATGGAAAGTGAAAATAATAAAACATGTTTTTCACCTGTGTTATAGAAATATAATATGTATGACATAATAACATAAGTTAGGAAGGTAAATGACATTTTACAAAACTTTCCGAAAAATAATATCATTATATATTAAAGTATATAATATAGTCTGTACCTACTCAGTATGTGGGTGTCCGGCAGTTTTGATACCTAACAATATACCTTTATACATTTTTAATTACCTTTGTAATGTCACATTTGTACCTACGACATAAACATTGTTTAATCAGAAATGGATATTTGTGCCCACTTGTATTCTATAAAATATACCTACTAATTGGGATATTTGACTTTAGATTGTAAAGTTTACAATTATAATTGTGTACATACAAAAATACTTGGGCCCCCACATCCTGAAGTGGGCCCCCAGGCTAGGATATTTGGCGGGCCCCCTACCTATCGCTAAAGATAAAGGCAGTGTAACACAATAGCGTTTTCCAAATGGTGTTCGCGGTAAAATTAATGTGTAGGTATATTTAGTGTTTTTTTTTGCGTATTTTAATACATCCATTTGAATTATGGAGTTGCCGCATATCTATACGCAATTAAAATTTGTATTGTATAATCACATAATTTTATACAATAACATCATTGAAGAAAAACAGTACCTTTTTTACTATTAAAGAGAATTTGTGATGTGTGTTTATATCACTTGGCTGGTCGACTCGCCACGCTGGGCCCATCCTGAGCTCGAGCCCCCAGGCTAGAGCCCTATCAGCCCCCCTTTATGGGGCCATGTACATATTACATACTCGTAGGATGTGAAACTAATTATGTAGGTATATTTTTTTGCTGAAGACACCCATATTAGCAAAATCATAAAGAGCCCACGTTTTATCTTTACTTACATGCACCTTTACGATATACAACCTCATTGGCTGCAAACTGCTCCATATTAGTGGAACGATATCTCCTAATACTATACTAATAAACGTCCCTGCCGTATGAAATGTCAAAAACTATTTGCGCGTCAAATTAAAACGATTTTAGCTAAAAACCTATCATATGTGGTAAATCAATGTGTGAAACAGTATAGCATTACTATAATTACGAAAAGTGCTCATTAACATTGAGGCCAGGCAATCAGAAATATCTGTAACAAGTCAGATGAAACGCAATGATAATACAAAGGAAAACAAATTTTATATAGCGAGTAGTTGGCTCAAGAACCCTACATAGCATTTCATCATTCCAATTAGTCGGATTGTTCTTTAATTGCAATCAAGCTATCTTTAATCGCCGTTGTATATATTTATTTTATTTTTCTTCATAAAAATGGTTTACGCACGCTTCTAATTGTTAACCAGATGCTTGCCTGGCGTAATCGCTCTTTGTACATCTTTTTACCCCGCGGACTAAATGATGAATATTCATTATAGCTTTTGATGTAAGTATTATGCAAATTGGCGATAAAAATGGAGCATATCAAACAAATTCTACACCGTGAATCAACTGTTGAATACCTATTAATTTTTCAGAGTTAAAATAAATATCTGACATTCTTTATTTATTTTTAACCTTTACGTAACTATTGTTGCTACGTGTATTAACTTAGATAACTAAATAAATATTAGATATTATTTATAAAATTAAAAAAAAAAACATAATTTATTTCTTTTTATCATCATCATCAGAACTCGGAGTTTTTCTTTTATCTTTTCAGGTTCCCAAGTATCAGTCGGTATACAGCAACTCATTGGTAGTTTCATTTGGTCTGGCCATATTTAGGCACTGTAGTGACTTAATCTCTATAAAACGTTTTACTATAAGTTAATTAGATATTATTATAATATAATGAATTTTTTTTTATATAATACCAAAATTTAAAAATAAATCTGAAAAAGGATATAACTACTGTAAAATTTTATAAATTCAATATTAACAATGCTTGGTAAGTTAAATTATTTATTACATATATGTATATTGTTTCATATCATTAATTTAATCGGAAAAAATACTTACATAGGTACCCATATATTATTATATATATTACTCAATAAAATATAGATTTTGTTCTTCTTCATTAAGATATCATAACTCATAACTATCATAGCCCGGATAATTTGACCGAGTGCACCATGCGGAAAACCTTGATCAGTATTGCCAACTGTCAGTCACTAAATATGTTAGATAAGGTGGGTAATGAAATAAGCTAGTTAAATTTTTTTGCTGTTTTGAAAAATGCAAGATATTATACAATACCTACGCTAGATGCAATTTAGCAAGTTAGACGTCTACTCAAAAAATTATAATGTTAGATCTAGTAAGAAGAGTCCAAAATTAGCAACCTGACACTGTTGATTTAGTTCATCCATCTGGGGGGAGATTTTCCTCGTCTTCCATACTGTCTTCATGTTGTCATGCGTGGGCTATAATGAAAAAAATGGATAATCCGTTTGGTGCAAGCAACTCGAAGAGGGCTGTCTCAAAAATTATTGTGAAACCCTGTTATAATAAAATTTAATATTACCTATTGAAAAAAAAATACTGTGTTAAGTATCGTTAATAATTGTTAACCTACATAATGCCGGGTCCACACTGGCAACATGTCGCGCGACAACCTCGTTAAATTTTACGATAAGTATGATAATTATCGTAAAATTTAATGAGGTTGTCGCGCGACATGTTGCCAGTGGGGACCCGGCATAAGGCTTGCTTACGTTGTGTTAACAGGCTTTCGAGAAAAAATGACTTGTTGAAATCTTTCAACATTATAATGTTCACTGTATCGTATCTGGAAATTACGATCATGTATATTGTATTATTTATATAGGTAACTTACTCATAAAAAAATTACAATATTACTAACTGCTTCTCTGCGAATTATTTGAATATTTTCATAATATCACAGCATACATAGGTACAGATTGGAGATGATTTGCATATAATCTATAGGAAATCATAAATCTTGTGCAGTGTGAGATTCTCATTCTTTGTAATACCACGATGTGCAAATTAACGCTTATTTGTGTAAGCTGAAAATAAATGGCCGGCGCATTACTTTTTACTGAAGGGGAAAAAACTAATCAAACAAAAAATTCAAGTTACTAAAAAATATTAACAAAACGATTTGTTAAAATAACAAAAAATAACATAATCGCGACTGACATGTATTCAATTGCTTTTCACCGATTACACTTATTATTAATTAACTTCTAATAATTTTCTTAAAATAAACTGAAGAGTTTATTTGTTAATACTATTTAACTACTATTGGTAAGAACCTACACATGATTATATTTTTCGAGTTGATTATTGACTAACTAATAAACCTAAGTGGAGAATTAGAGTGAAATTTAATTGAAAGATTTTTTTGCATGATATGCCAGGTAGCGAAGTCTTAGGTATTTATTGATATTTTGTTGATGTGGTTTATATGTAAAAAATAAAACTTCGGTTAAATTAAAATCAATAATTTACCATTTTATGTTGTAAAAACTCGTGAATAATCGTCAAAAACATCTGATAGATAATCAATGGTATATATAATAACATTTTTGCTGTAGACCATAAGGACTGTCTTTATGATTTTGATGATTTATGATTGCTTTAATCCTTAGTATCTATCTGTTTTTATTTATATATTATCCTACTTTCTATGTATGATCCTACGTTTTCCCATCGTCCAATGGTGAGCTTTCCGGAATTTTCTTCATTGTCTGACCACTTCTTTAACTTCAAAATTTACTAAAATCTGTTCTTTGCCATGTTATCTCTGAGGGGTTTGCTTGCATTCCCATATGCTATAATGTATATAAGGCATGTGTAATTAATATAAACAGGTATTCCTGAATAATTTCGTGTATTTGTTTTAATAATCGTATAAATTTAAAAATCTATAACGCAATCGAACAACTGCACGCGCAAATAAATATTATGATCTATTTACTCCGAAAACGATGTGATAACTGATAAAGTGATAAACATGCATAAGTCAGAACTAAATAAGTCAGATAACAGATTAGCTTGAAAATGTGGACACATCGGACAAAATCACCATTTTTTACAGATTCTACTTAGGTGTATAGATTTCATTTGTTGGTAGGAACTAGTACATTTTACGTTACGGTGTTTTTATAACAGAATTATGGTACGCGTTGCTTTATTAGTAATTTAAAACCGGACCTATAATATTTTCAGATGTATTATAATCAGTTACCATTAGATGTATTTTTCTCATTCACCGTACTATTATAGCGAGATATAAGAAACCAGGATTATATAGTGCAGTGAGTAGGTAATATGACAAAATTATCGAAAAATACTATTTACATAAATACCTCAAACAGTCCGCTATAAAGAATTATAAAAGGTTGTTTTTTATGAACTGTCAATAGAAATAATCCCGTCAGTCAGATTTTTTCTTTTTGTTTTCCAAGCTACTAATAATGCCGAAATCTAAAAAATCCTTTTATACCTATATACCTAATCGAAATAAATGTTTAAAAATTAATTCATTGTATTTATAAAATTATTATCCCATATTAAAAAGATCTTCTATTGTAATACTGACGTCATCAGGTCTCCTAGTGATATCGCCGATTTTATATCCTCTGCTTCTATCAGGAATAATGTCATCACTGATAAGAATATGACCAACACATTTAGTATCTTCTTTAGAAAATCCGAATGTATTCTTACCACCAATTAAAGTAAATTTATACCCAACATGCGGACCGTGAGGCCCTTGTAGAGAAGACGTGACTATCGGATTATCAATATTAATTTCTATTCTATATTTAGCATCCACGTCTATATATTTTGGATGTGTGAATCCAATAAACCGTTCAATTTCAACCGGATACAACTTTGAATTATGTCTAGTAATCATCGTTATCGTAAAATCACTTGCAGTAGATTCTGTAACAATATTTTGTAACTTATATTTATTTGCGATACCTAACATTTTTTTATTTATCATATCAAGAGTAATATTCAAAGCATTATTAAGTTCTAATTCTCGTTTTTCATATGTAACGCTTCGCAAGTCCTTATCTTTGCTCTGACTCAATTTCCAATGTGACGTTTCGTGACGTCGTTTATACTGTGTTTCTCGTTCCATATTCTTGTTTGTTTATTAATTATCAACTGTATTCTTGATCGCCTACTACGTTTACCAAACGCAAATTTGTTTAGTCTATATGACTTATCAAAAACCGGTTTGCAAAACAAGTAATTAATTGATATTTTCTTATCGATAAAAAATAATATTATTACGTATTCTTCTTTTCTCATTTGTCGTTTTTATTTTATATTGCGATGGTTTAGTTGTTTAGTACAAACATATTGTATTATGTCCAGTTTAGTATGTTTTGAGAAAATCGAAGTTTAAAATTTTAAATGCATGCAAAATCGACATATCGTGTATTTGAATGATATGAAATGATACTATTCGGACGTATAATACTTTTACAGCATAAAGATATGATCCAAACGAACATTTTGTGTATGTTAACTAATTTTTTAAAGGTTTATCAATCAATAATATTATCAGATTTGAAGAAGGAATATTAACGTAATTTATTATAATATATAATACGACACTTAGGATGGCCGAGCGGCTAACGCATCGGCTTATAATGTCGCAGGTCCTAGCTACGAATCCTGGGTCTAGCAAATACACTTTTTTTTCAATGTGTGTTTGAAGTCAGAGCATGGACCTAATAGATTGAGCAAGTGGCTAACATACATCATTTCTCGTAAAAACAAAAATCTGTTAATAAAAATCTCCACTCTGTGGAGGTCCATGTTATGATCTTCTTAGGATCGGACATTGTCAAAAAAAAAATTTAGTTTTTCAAAATATTATCAGTTATCACGTGATGTATTTTCCGGTGACGGACAAAAAGAGTTGACTGACTTTCGTTTGGTATATAAAAGTGTCAGAATCATATGATAAAAGTCACCTCACGCGCCAATATTGAAGCAATGTGATAAACACTACAGTTGTATATACTACCAGATAATCAGATAGTATATACTAGCAGATTTATTTGAACCGGATGAATGCGGGTTCGAGTCCCATATGGCGTCGAGTTTTTTTCAAAGATTTTTTTTGTAGGTAAAGTATCTATGTTCCTGAAATGTTTTCAAATTATGTATTGTCATTCTAATGGATTTAAGCTGTGTGCTATTCTATTTGAGTACAAAACATAAATTCAAATTCCATCAAGTACCCTTGGTCGATTGTATTAATATTATTATATATTATATTTCATTAAAGGATGCTACCTATGTTCTCAAATCTTGTGAATTATTTTTTAGTAAATAATTTATGTATTTATTATGTTGTTATTTCACCTTCAATACATTATTATGTGGCATTCCAACCGAATCATCATGATAACAATGATTTTTTTGCGTTTGAATATTTCAAGCATACTAGAGAGTAATACCTACCTACGTATTTGGAGCGGCGTTTGCATTCATATACCTACTGTACACTTTATTGACGAATGGTTCAATGAAAACCAGTAAGTATGACTGGCAAAGTTTAATGTGCACTATTTATGTCGAATCTTAACAGCCTACCTCCACCCCTCGCCACCGTTGTCTGAGATCGTTAGTTATATTTTATGTCGATAAATGTTAAGTACAACACCTGCTTCAGTAGCGTGGAGATAGGCTGTTAAGATCTGCCATAAATAGTGCACATTAAACTTTCTTCGACATACATATTTGTTTTTATTGAACTAAGATTCCAATTTACAGATGGTGTTCGTTAGTTTCTTAAAATCAATGAAACCCTGCCTAAACCAAACCACAGTGCTTTTGGTATACTTTGAGCGATACGACAAAATTGTGCACACTCTTTCATTCATACTTATTATTTGTTTTCGTTGGATTAAGAATACATACTTATTACACATATTGTTGCTTCATTTTTTTTTTAAGCCATGCTTAAACAAACTATATTTATAGATACAAAATATTATTCTATCTTTAAAATATACAAAGTTATGTATAATTTAATTGCATAGTTTTAGATATTTTATAGACAGGACGAGTATTTTTTGATTATTATTTATTATGGCTTGGTTTCGCAGGGATTAGTGCGAACACCGCGATTGGCGCGTTTGGCGTAGTTGGCGATTAGATGTAATTAACGTGTTATCTAAATTTGGTAATTAAAATGTTATTGAAAGGTCAGCAGTAAATTTTAAAAACTAACTAACACCGTCTGTAAATTGTAGTCTTATTTCAATGAAAAAAAATACGTAAGTATGTCGAAGAAAGTTTAATGTGCACTATTTATGGCTGATCTTAATAGCCTACCTCCACCCTTCGCCACTGCCTGCTATATGTGTATTTTAAACTGGTTTAAATAAGATTAACCCTTTTGTCTTTTAGATAAATTTTCTTGTACGTTGATTATCCTCGTATAGAACGCCACTGTTTAAAATGTAACCAACGAACAATTTAAATTAGCGGCAACAAAAGAACTCAAGCATGCCTTCGGGCAATAATGAACAGCTATGGGTGGAGAAATATCACATAAATGATGGAATGAAATGGAGCACCGGTCGGGACAACAAAGGCCGGTAATTTTGCCGTATTTTTATCGTGATTTATTCTCAACTCGGAATGAAAATATCCGACGAGCAAAATAAAGATGTCTCGCCTTTTGATCATCTTGAAGGAATTACAAAAAATACATCTAATTATATCGTTACTCGCATTATATTTAAATTAAAACAGTATTGAATTTTATGTCATCATTAGTCATTGTGTTGTGCATTGCTAATTTAAAAACGCATCGTTTATAATCTTACCTCGATGCTGCATCAACTCACGAGACAATAAATAGTATGATAAAATATAGCCACATATTATTTTGTGAATTTTTATCAACTTAGCGTTTTTTCTTTGCGAAATCTAGTATTTTTCAACAGTAAACTTTCTTGTAAAAAATATGTATATCTGTGGCGTAGTGTTACATAATCAACGTTGTTTATTCATATAGCGATGAGCTTTAAAGTTTTGATATAATAAGAATACATCCTTGCATAAAATATTAAATAGTAAAGTGTACATGTTTGCAGAATAGGTCAAAACACTTTTACTGCAACGTAAGCTCAGATTAAGTTAAGTAAACAGAAGTAGTGTCTTATATATTATATACTTATAGAAATACTACTAAATAGTTTTCCAGACATTTTAATATATAATCAAATTCCAATAATCGTCAATAATATTATAATACTTACCATTTTTTTTCTTTCAAAAGGGACAAGCCGTTTGACTACCGTCTACATGGCATGGTAAAAATTATCAAGTTTTAATCTATATAATAGATATAATATAATATATAATCCGAGCTTGAATGCAGGTTAATTTTTTAGTTTTGCAAGAACATTTTGGCATAACAGATTGTGAGAATAATGAATTAAAAACACAAACAAAAATTTGAAATTGTTAAATTTATTGTTATAATATAGGGTTATTTTTTAGCCACATTAATCTGTTTAGAGAAGAATGAGAGTTGTAAGAGTGGACCTTCGTACATTCCTTCTAAATCAATAATTAGCATACTCGTATTTAGTTAATAATTTTATAAACATATTTTTAGCTACTTCTATTGGTAGATTTTATGGAAAATTGCTGTTAACCATTCCAAACATACACTGAAAAAATAAATGCAAAGTTACCAGTGGCATAATTCCAGCATACGATCTTCAGTGTTCTACCACTCGACTAGGGAATCCAATCCCGAGCCAAAATTCTGATCCCGGGATTACAATTTGACAATCCTACGATCCCGGGACTGGTCCCGGGATTGGCATTTTTTTCTATTGTTAATATAAAAATTTTATATTTAAAAATAACATTGATAAAATCGGTCAAAAATAAATCTAGTATAATTTAGACTATTTAAGACATTTATTGTTAATATTTAATATCTACGTTCAATCTTGGAAATACATAAGTTTAATGGAGTAAATAATATAGTAATATAAATAATAATGTGAATTTAATATGAGATTGTTGTTTCTGATAGTAAAGACTTAATGAGATTTAAAATAGCAAAGCAAATAATCATGGTGTACTTATGGCCTTTCCGCTTCATAAATCTAATTAGTCAGCCAAAATATGAAACTGCCGTAAAACGTATGAGATCATGGTGGAATTACTTTGTTAAAAGTGCGAAGCATTGTTTTTTTCCAATCTTTCTTATTTTTGTTAAGTTATGTGAAAAAATAAAATGAATCAGCAACTTAGACATGGGTATAAATCAAACTTTATTCAAACTCAGTTTATTTCTAATGTAGTTATTTGTTATTAAATTATTTTTGCTGTTATATTTTCGTTTTTATTTTATTTTCCATAAAAATTGATAAAAAAATCAATCCAAATAGTTTCTGGATTATGTTTATCAATCCCGGGATTCATAGGTATCGAAAATAGCCCGGGATCTCGGGATTGGAATCCCTACGATCAACCATTGTGGGTTAAATGTTCAATATTATTTTTTTCCACCCACGGTGGCCGCGCGGCTTAAGCGTTGGACTATCACGCTGTGGGTCCCAGGTTCGAATCCTGGGTCTGGCAAGTACACATATTGTTTTTCAATTTGTGTGTGAGTTAGGGTATGGACCTAATAAGTTGAGCAAGTGGCTGACATCCATTTCTCGTAAAAAACAAAATCTGTTAATACAAACCTCTACTCGGTGGAGACGCACATTATGATCCTATTAGGATCGGACATGGCCGGAAATAGAAAAAAAAAAATTTTTAATAAAAGTAATAATAATAATTCTCTAATATACGGAAACTCTAATAATATTATAAATGCTATAATGAGTACATACCTCTCTCATTGAAAATGCATTATAAGTGATTAATTTCCGCCGTATGTGTTTTGTTGTATAATAATTACACTAGTTATTAATAATTCATAAGGCGTCATCGATGTAATTAATTGCTCTCTAATGATTCTGTAAAAGTAAAAATCAAACACAACGTCATCTTGTCGGATTGCATTTCTATTAGCTGTATTTTACTTAAGTTTCTCACCGATTACCTTCGGAATTTTCATAGTAATTATTGCTTGCATCACAAAACCCTGAGCGGTCGAGTAACATTCTAACTTATAATAAATAAAAAATTAACTTAGTAAATAAAATATCTACTATAGTAAAAACTTAAGGCAGTAAAGTTAAATAATTTAATTATTTACAATATTTTTTATTAGTTCTGTTTCAGGTAACATTCTGTACGGAAATAAAATCCCTAGTACTACCTAAAGACTCACTAAAGATGTTGAAAAATATACCTTCACCTGAGCAGATGAAATTTAAGTTGGAAAGGGTTATTAAGGCTAATGATAATTAAACAAACTAAAGTATATTGAAATTTATTAGGAGACACTCTGAGACACGAATTTTAATATATGCATTCGCGTTATAAGTTTAAAAGCAGTTAATTATAAGTACCTACTGTGACACCCCCGTATGGTACCCATTTGGGGATGTCTTTGTGTATCTGGAGACGCCCGAATCGGTATCAAAGCCAACAAATAATAAAGCGCTGATTACGAAATTAAATAATAATAAAAGAGCCCAGCCGGCAATGCCGTAAATTTTGTTAACCGTTGGAGATTTGCAACGTCGCTTTCTTTTCGACGACGGTTTCGTTGGAAAAAATCACAAGATGGCGCGGAGATCGCGACAAACAGAAAAATCGCGAGCACGCCGATTTCGTACGGATAAAATAAATTATTCAAAATGTAACCATATAGTATAATATTAAAGTAAATAAACTCGTCGTCTTCCATCATAATTCCGGTGCCTTAATTATCCACCTTCATCCCAAATACAGACGATAAAAAAGAAACCAAAACACAAAGTGACAGTTGAGAATTTTCTTACAAAAATGGAGGGAAGTGATAAGTGGCGCCCAACGTGGGGCTACGCTTCTTGATTTTGATCGTCTGGAATCAAGAAGCAGGTGAAATTTCTTTCACCCGGACACACACCCTGAGATCCAAACACCGGAATAGGAAACGGCGAGGAAAAAACATCCAGAGGCTTGCCTCTGGTGGCGCTCAACAAACTATAATAAAAAAGCAGTAGAAAGAGGATGCTGCCAAAGCCAAGCCAGTGAAGAAAAGAGCAGAAACACCCGGATTGCGAAGTCATGGCTCCCGATGTACTCCCGACCAACTGCATCCGCCAGCGAACTTGGCCCACGGACGAGTGTATCGGGCAAGACCCTGGCTCCAACGAGGGAAAACGGCGTCAAATGCCCTGCATCATCAGCCGCTTGAGCCCGCTTCGTCAACAGCAGCGTGTCTGTGAGCCTTGCAATCAGCCCTGGCCCAGATGCACCAGGATGAAGAGAGCTACAAAGCGGCCTTCTTCAGCTGAGCAAAGCAGCCTCCATCAGCGGAAAGCAGCCAAGCAGCATCCTCAGCCATTAGCATCATAGATTAGTTAGTTTTAAGTGTTTTGTGTTTGGAAACGATGTATAATAAGTTATTTCAGTGCTCGAAGTGAAAAATTTTACAACCCGGAGCGGTTGTATGAGGCAGAATGGCGTTCCGGTCCATTTCGGGCCCTGATATATTTTTTAAATTATTTTTATAAACTTTAAAGCCATTTTAAGTATTAAATTAAGTTTTCTGCATATTATATTAGTATAATATCAGTGCAGTGCGTGTAATTCGATAGCCGCGGCAGGGCAAGCGAGCAAAAAAAAAAGGGGGGTCGAGTAATATGCCGGTATGCATTTTCGTGAGGGATCGACTGATTTTCGGACGGTCGCTGTTGGGAAGGCTGGGTGCGACGTCCTCTCTCAGCATCCGCCCGTACGGTAGACATGGGGAGCCGCGAACCACTACGCCTACAAAGCGGCGTAGTGCTGCATCCGAAACTCTCCGGTTGCCGACGGTCCGAGGGTGTTGAGAGGGCTGGGCGCGACGCCCTCCTCTCTCAGCAGCTTTACGGTAGGCCTGGGAACCGCGAACCACTATGCTACAGTGCTGCATCCGAGTCTCTCCAGCCGCCGATGTACCGGGAGGGCTTCGATCCTTCAACGTCTAGAGACGCAACCACCCCTTATCAAGCCGCCGCACTGTCCAGTTACACACGCTATCGTAATCAGCCCTTAGTTGGCCCGATCCCCATTCGGGCCTTTCCGGAGAGGTGCGCTTGTGACACCCCCGTATGGTCCCCATTTGGGGATGTCTTTGTGTATCTGGAGACGCCCGAATCGGTATCAAAGCCAACAAATAATAAAGCGCTGATTACGAAATTAAATAATAATAAAAGAGCCCAGCCGGCAATGCCGTAAATTTTGTTAACCGTTGGAGATTTGCAACGTCGCTTTCTTTTTGACGACGGTTTCGTTGGAAAAAATCACAAGATGGCGCGGAGATCGCGACAAACAGAAAAATCGCGATTAAAGTAAATAAACTCGTCGTCTTCCATCATAATTCCGGTGCCTTAATTATCCACCTTCATCCCAAATACAGACGATAACAAAGAAACCAAAACACAAAGTGACAGTTGAGAATTTTCTTACAAAAATGGAGGGAAGTGATAAGACCTACAAAAATGTAAATATATTGCATTATTAATATGCAAAATTACATACAATCGGATATAAAACTACGTAATAAAATACATACCCAAATAATTACTAAAGAAATTAATAACACGCTAACATTTTCTTTTTTTATAAAAAAAAATATAGAATGCTTCCAACGATAAGAATATTTTTTCATTACCAATTCAAATATAGTAAAAACATTCTGGAATCGCTTTCAAGTATTTTAAGTAGCAATTAAAAAATGTTGATCTATTTAACAGTTTAATCTACGTAGTAGGTATGGTACCCACGTATTTTTCTTTATAGTATAAAAGAACACTTATTTTTTACCACGGCATCTACCTGCTACACACCTCTGCCCTCTGCAAAATCCTAGAAATACCTACTAAATAATAAATAATAGTATTTTGAGCAGAAGATTTCTTCAATTAATTAATTTTCCTTGTTCACTGTTGGTGAAAGGGTAAGGCATCAAAAAATACTCTATTTTTCAAGTTATAGAGCCTGAGAAAATATTTCATCCTCATATCTTTCTTATAGAAGATTTAATGATTTATTGATGTTAATTTACTACTTACTAAGGGGAATAAAATAACTTAATAAATATTTCATCACTAAGTGGGTAGGTATGTCTTTCGTATCTAGTAATAACATTTTCAATCGTATAGAATTAAATAGTATAAATTATTATTTTTTATATTAATAAAACTTACTTATATTTAAGCGAGTAAGTACACATTACATAAAAATGTTTTTGTAATATTTATGGATAAAAGATTTATCAAATCCTTTTTAAAGTTACCGTTAAACGCAATTTTAATTGAGAGCGATAATAATAATATGCACCTACCTACCTGCTCCACGGTTTTGTAAATAATACAAGTAGATTAATCTCTTTTTAGATGATATTATGATAGTAGATAATTACGTGAAAAACGTGAAATTTAAATACCAACTTTATCAATCGTATCATATTGAAGGACATCTAAAATGGTGACTCTTGTAGTCCAGTTCGTAAGGTGCTGGTCACTTATCCGGAGGCGTCGATTTCTGGTGAGATCACACTATATATCTATCATTTTCTCAAAATCTGGGTATTTGTGATTATTTCACTTACATTATTAACCACACTACTGTCATTAGACCTCATTGCCTGGTGTAGTGTTAAATATAATAAGTATACGTCATATATGTATATAGTTATATTTTAAGGATAGAGAGTGCGGTCGCTAAACAGAATCTGAATGCAGAACTATTCTAATAAATATAGAATATATAAAAATAATAATTTAAAATGTTCTGCAGAAGAGTTTTTTGAAACAGCCAAGTTTAGTTATTTATTAATTATATAGATGAGTGTATGCACCATTTTTTTATCAATAATCCTAATAAAATGATGCGTACATTTATCCATAAAGATAATAATTAATTTCAGTAAGTTGTTTCAAAAAACTCTTCTCAAAAATTTTATTTCTAAGTTAGCTGCATTCAGCTGACGAGATGAAATAGCAATGGGTTGGACATGACGGCTGGCGAGTTGGACAACCACTGGATTAATGCCGTCGTACATTGGTACCCAAGGAGCACTAAACGACTACAGGGATGCCTAAAACCCGCTGAATAGATGAACTCATAAAGTTTGTACTTATACCTACGTAGCAGTGAAAAAATAGGGACCAATAAGAGTGGAGAGAGCTAGGGGAGAATTTCATCAAGCAGTGGATTGACCCCGGCTGATGATGATGATATTTCTTTTAATTTATAAAAAAACAATGTAATTATTTTTTTATTTGTTTATATATACACATTAATTACCTAAGTAACTGTTATTCTAATAGTAGATAGAGAAAATTCGATTTCAAAATAACAGTAGGTAGATGTTTTTCCTTTAACATATAACTTATTAAACATATAGCAAGTTTATATAATCATGAAAATATCCCTATAATAATGGTATTTTTGGTGTAAAATGAAATAAAAAAATCTTATCTAAAACCAATTTCCAATACCATAAAAGAATCATGCGAAAATTCATTACACATTCAGTTTCAAGTCGAGAATAAAAAAGCGAATCGCATAAAAGCCGACACTCAATATTTACTGCAAATTATTATTGCTGTCGATATATAGGGGATGAAGTAATGCTTAGGGATGGTCGCTGGTGCAAGGCGGTCAGGCGTGGAAGAAACTGCCCCCGCGGGGAATCGGAGAGGCCCTTAGGTCTTCTTTAAGGCCTCCCCACCTACCCCATTTCTGACTGCCGATACATCAAATGGCATAATTCAAAATAAGCAT
This sequence comes from Rhyacophila brunnea, assembly GCF_057557595.1. NCBI lineage: Eukaryota > Metazoa > Arthropoda > Insecta > Trichoptera > Rhyacophilidae > Rhyacophila > Rhyacophila brunnea. Next base: position 17,324,876 of record NW_028233170.1, read on the forward strand.
TATCACATTATCCTTAGAATATACGTTCTTCAATAACATTATTGAAGAAATGAGTCTCATGACGTTTAACAACGTTCTATTAAACAATTAAACAATATAATTCAATATGTAATTAAGGAAACCAAATTATGTTGTATGTATTTATAAAACGCTTGCAATGGTTATTTGTTCCTTTTTTCCAATACATATTTTTACCTATCTATTCTTTTTATTACCCATACTTGGCGAGTTGTGCGTTATGTCGACCCGATTCGTCTTCAGGATATCTCTCCACCTCCCCCTTTCCTGTGGTGTGGTTCATCAGTTTTAAAGCCCATTGTGATGGTACTCGTATCTCTAATCACGCAGTCAAGTCATCTCGCAAGTTGGACTAATTTTTCTTAATACTTAAGTTATGGTGTCTATCGGTAAGTAATGAGTTTGAATCAATTCGATACATAATATATAATGTAATTTACCTCGTCACTATTAAGATATTTAATTTGGGTAATTTATGTGGTTACATGTGGTTTGAATTAATACACTATTGCTGAAATCATTTGTACGCATTACAGATGACAGAGAAAAGAATTCGATGAGACTTTCATCGATCAGACGAAACACACTTATTTGAAAGATGTGCCTACATAGTTTCTTTCAAAACAGTCTCAAGTTTTAATTACTTATACTGAAATATAAAATTTGAGTTAAAGTCAACTGTCCCGAAGATTGATGTATAGCCTTAAATAGCTATCAACGTAAATTACTCGATTTAAATAGAATTAACAAAAATAATTTTGCTTCAAAACCATTTTTCATTCATAAAAAAATATTTGATAATAAAGAGTAGATAGTTACTTAATACTTTGGACGCTGAAGACGCACCCGGCGGCCGATCGATGTAATTAAAGTGCATTTTAAATGTGGTAATTAAAAAATCATTATCTAGTCAGCAGCGAATGAGAATTCATTCCTAACTCTTCTAGTAATTTTCGGTTTTTAATAATTCAAATAATAGGTAATTATCAAATTTGTGTTACGAATAGTAATACATTTTTTTCATTTCAAATTAATTGAAATATCACTGTTTTGAAATGGAACTCAGATAAAAGACACGTGTTTTTAAAATTCGTACAAATTATTGCTCGGTAAAATGTCGTTCGGTGAATCTACGTTCTCAATTAACTACTTTTCTGTTAGCTATATATAATGGATACCAATGTTTTCGGCTATAACTACGTATAAGCTACGTATTTTTGTACAATTTACCGGACACATATTTATTATTTATTTCTTCGGAGAATCATAATATACTTCATGTTTGTTTTCCGCTTTATTTATTCAAGAAATTTCACATAAAACCAAATATAACGACATGCAGTAAATAACTGTCGTCCTAGGGAATACCACCAAATCAAAACTGCGCCTTGTATCTTTATCGGATTAGCATGTCGTAGGTAAATTTCAACGCTTTAGTACGGTATAAAAATATATTATAAAACAACTTACCCCCAGGAGCTGTATATCAAAGAGCCGCGGTCTCCCAGCGGGCCGGCGAGACGCGTTCTTGGTCAAGGAACGGTGCATATGCAAGCAATGTCCAGCAAAGAGCGCGACTGATGTGACCCGAGGGTATTTTCCCGAGATTTCTAAATAAAAAATACCCCTGTATGAGTATTTTCTTCAAAGGAGTGGATTGGGTAAATGAGCGCAGTTTTTTTTTTAAATATAACTCGGTGGGAAAAAATGATATTCGGAGATATTTGCCCAGTTATATTTAATTATTCATAATAAATATGGCATTGCAGTAATATGTACACCACAATATATATGATTATCGATTATATAATGTATAAGACCGCGTCCTGCAACTATTGCTGTGCTGTGTCTGTTGAGTGTATATCGCTCTTGTAGCATCAATGCTGCATAGGGAAGGATGCAGTTGAGCGTACGCGAACACAGATGGCACGCATGCGTTGAATAAGCGACATGCACACTACGACAAATGTAATGTTTTTGTTTTATTTGTGTCTTCATCATGTGATCACTGCTAAGCTTTGGTTTCCTTTTATGTGTATTTTAAATATGTGAGAATTTTATGTGGAACAATACAGCACTACATAAATAACAATGCTTTTATTTATATAGATAATACATTTGTATCAAATGTTGTGCACATCTGGATGCAATCATATACACACCATGAGGCTTTGTCTCATTTTCATCCACTCTTTTCTCTCGGCACCAGCGCAAAATAATAATAATTGTTGAATGAATAAGTAAAAATCAATTCTCCGCTCTCATCTGTCTGTCCAAGTATCTTTTGTAAAAAAAGATAAAGATAGTTGTTGATTTATATAATTTTAATAATTTTTAAGCTTATGGCAAAGTTTCACCATAAACAAATCAGTGCATTTTTGTTACACACTTCGTTCTGCATAGAGCAAGGACAATATGATTATATCATTTTCGTCGGCCCAACACCATTTTTGTGTTGTTAAACTTGCATTAAGTATAGATCGATATTGTAGCAACGCCACACAGTGATACAGCGTTGGTAACAATGCCAAAGTCCATGCATAATATGAATATTTATTACATTGCATACATAAATTAATAATTAGATTAGAAAAACTTCTCTATATTATAAAATGATATAAAAAAAGTAATAACCGCCTGCTTCCGAATGCGACCCTAGTTATAAAAACGTATTGTTAGAATTCTTCACATTTGAGTGTTTTATCCTATGAAGGTACCTTTGTATGAGGAGGGCTGTGTATGTATTAAATTTGTGTGTGTGCGAGCAAGGCTAACGAGGGACAGTCCTCCACGGTCATACATTTCAATACACCCTGTCACCGGACACTGTAATATATGAACTCCCACGGGACCCGGGCAAAAATTGCCAAAAAACTATAAAAAATACATTTTATATGAAGTTTTCCCTTTTCGCATTTTTTCCATCTTAACTGTGACCCCACCATATTCCGTTGTATTGTGTATATATATTCATTTAAACGCGTCCAAACATTCACTCTGTTTCCATATACCAAATATAACAAAAGATAAATCACTTAGTCGTTGACTTATAATGGATTATTGTATCATACAATATTGACCAAGGAACATTCATTGACTATTTTGAAATTTCACGTAAAATACTATTTTCCTACAGATTTTATTATTGAAAAGGATGGCCGAGCGGCTTATGCGTTGGCTTATAATGTAGTGGGTCACAGGTTCGAATCTTGTGTCTGGAAAATACTTTGTTTTGAAATCAGAGTATGGACCTAATAGGTTGAGCAAGTGGCCAACATACATTTCTCGTTAAAAAAAATCGGTTCCACTCTGTGTAGGCCCATATTATGATCTTTTTAGAATCGGACATATTATATAATAATAAATATGGAATTAATAGTAAATATTATAGATATTAATTATAATGTGTACATGAGAACGAGCTTTTAATATAATTTATAATTTGATTTTGAATTTCGTATAACAAGGCATATTATAAAATCATAATAAATAAAAGGATATATTTTTTAGAATTATTAATAACCATATCCTTACTTTTTCGTACAAGGTGGTTGTTAGTAATTTTGAACAATCACCAACGCCCAGGCTTTGAGAAAATAACATAACTATTGTGTCCTCACCGGGAATCGAACCCAGAACAATCGGGTGGAAGACCAGCGCGTTACGCACTGCACCACGAGAGCCACCCAATAAAAGAATGTTATAAACTAGGTACTTCAATAAAAATAAATCATTACGTTTAATGTCATAAAGTAAATAACTATGTTCGATACTAAGTTGAGCATAATGTGTTATAATTAGGCTGAGTGAAGACTATATAGTTGCAGCCTTTTTAACGAAAAATGCTTGTTAGCCATTTTCCCAACAGGGTCCCCGATCTGAATCAAACATTCATTAAAAAAAAAAACCGTACCGATGGTTTCAAATGTGAGCACTCTACCAAGTAGTATAATACCATAGGGCTTAAAAAATAAAACATGCAATTTTTTTTTAATTTTAAACATACCTAGTTTAAATAGGATAAAAATACGAAAATGGTTCTACATAATTTATGAGATTATTAAAAAAATATATTTAAGTTTTTTATTGTATTAAGGCAATAAATGAAATATTGATCAATATAATAATACTTACTATCTATTAAACATGCAATCGAATCGGTCATGAAGGCTTTAGATGTAAACAAATTAATACATGTATTATCATTATGTATATATGTCTACCAACAGTGCCATTTGCTATTATGTTGCTCCGTTTTCGCTGAATATGTTCCATTACAAATGAGCTCCGAAAATGAAGAAAAAAGATAAAAGTACCTACGCCATTTCCTTATGCTACATTAGTCGCGTCTCTTATGAGTAGATCGACGGCAGCAGGCATTGTCTGGGTGCATTTTTAGATGGATTCATTTCGAGTCACGTGGATAAATATTTAAACATTTTATTTTATTTTCGGAATATCCATTATACTTACTTACGGAGCGCTCGTAACTGCTTAGTTACATTTTTCTTTTATTGTTCTTTCTAAGCTTCATAAATAACTTATATTTTTAGACAACCGCGGCGAGAAATAATAATAGACATTGTTGATAAGACATTGCGGTACAATTCATTTGTGCTTGACTAAAGATAATGTTTGCGATGTTAGAAATGGTTTTCCGAGATTTAGATAATTAATTACCTCTAAAACTGTGTTTGTTTTGACACATCGCGGTGGCTCGGGATTTTCTTTAATAACTATTGTATTGTGTTTCAAACACAAAAAATCACATTAACATGTAGACTCAAATGAATAGTGATTATGCCGTTGATATCATTAGTGATTTTGTGTTTTTATTTATTTATTTGACAGCTGTTTTTGATGACAATATTTTACAAAACACTTGCTATCACGGAATTATATATGTTTTATTAAAAGATTTAGTAGGTTAAGATTGTGGTTTAAATAACAAAAAGATAAATTAAGAAGATTAGCTGAAAATAATCACACTTGTCAATACGTATTAGATACTCCATTAATATTCGGAATATAAGGTGTTTAAATTTAGGTAACAAAAAACGTAACAAATTCTACTTTTTACATTATGGTTTAAAACAAAATGAATGGACGTGTCTCGTAGTGGTACTATACTTAATAAATTTTCAACGTCAATATTTTTGTTAAAACCACTAAAATGTTATTTTAATAATAAATTCATCCAAATGAAAGTAGGTAATTTGTCTTTCTTAACTAATTCTTATTAACCCAATTAGTTTGGCATCGATTCAAAAATGTTGAACAATTTTAAAACAATACTTCATTCAATGCAAACTACTTGATATTACCATTCAAAACCAATTAATTAATAATATTATTCATGTTTCTGTATTTTTCGACCTTCAGTAAAAAAAGTAATTACATAATATTATGAAATTAAAATTCATATAGGTACTTATCAAATATTAAAAACAAGACATATAATTACCTACTTGAAAATATATATATGTTATATACAACAAGAGCATAATAGTGTGACCAGAATCGAAGATTTTTTTTTTATTAAATTGGGCTTCTTGACTGATAAAAGCTTAGTCATATCTTAAAACTAACCGCAGAGCGTAGCAAAGACAAACTTGTCACAAAATCAGTTGTTTTCCGTACGAAATCACTGAATTGTCAACTATTACAGGTTGTTCAAAAAATATTTGTGTATTGATAGTAGCTATATTTTAATATTTCAATTATCTGTAGGTTTGCCACAATAACCACAGATGTTTTATTAATTAAGTCAGTTATAACATATAACCCGCAGAACCTTGTAGAACCGAGCATTATATTAAGTTGTTGTTCTAAATTTTGATGTGCTTCTGTAAGCTCAACTGTGTTACATTCATTATTTCGAGAGCTTATTTACTCAGATAACTTATTTAAATAATATTAATAAAATAATTATCTATTACATCTACAGATCAGATCCCACATATTGGATTGTGTAGCCATCTATCCGTACAACTACATGTATATTGATAAGTATCTACTACTGTCAACTCAGACCAATAACATTTTTTTTCATAATTAATTAATTTTTTCTTAATTAAATTTTACAGGAGGAAAAAAAACTACATGCACAACAAGAATTTCAATGATTTATAGTACCTACCTATGATTTTTAAGGCAATTAATGTCAATGATTAAAAATATAACCATACATCACAGAAATTCTTGTTATTTATTATTATATCCTTATTCTTGTTTTTGTTCTTGTGTTTCTTTTCTCCTGTAACATTTTGGTTATTTCATATAGATCCCTTTTTGAAGGTCACCTTCAATTAATTACATGGATATTCTTTCTAGCTATAGGAAAATGGATATTTCCAAGCAGATTTTAGGTACAACATGTTTTTTAAAATTACTATTAAACATTAGTTTCTCGTAATTGTGGTAGTATTTCATATATGAATAATAAATACTCAATAAAATAATTAAGCTCATAATCAACAAAAACGGATGATCTACTAACTACCATGAATTCTTTAATAAATATACATACTTACATACGAGGGTGGGTCAATAATTCCTTAGAAAAAAGCATTAAAACAGTTTTTATTTTTGTATTTTTTTTTTATTTCTCAACATAATCTCCTTGGAGCTCAATACACTTGGTAAGACGTTTCTCAATTTTTTTTAAACCGTCAGAAAAATAAGTTTTCGGAAGGTCCTCAAAATAAGCATTTGTCCGATCGATGACTTCTTCATTTGAAAAAAAACGTTGTCCACTTAGCCATTTTTTTAAGTTTGGGAAAAGGAAAAAGTCACTGGGGGCTAAATCTGGCGAATATGGTGGGTGGTCGACCAATTCGAACTTCAATTCTTCAATTTTAGCCATTAATCGTAAACATGTGTGAACACGGGCATTGTCCTGATGAAAGAGGATTTTTTTCCTGTTTAAATGAGGCCGTTTTTCTTCAATTTTGTTTTTTAGCTGGTCCAATAAAGATGCATAATAATCCCCTGTTATTGTTTTTCCTTTTTCCAAATAGTCAACGAAAATAATTTCACGTGCATCCCAAAATACAGTAGCCATAACCTTACCAGCTGATTTTACGGTTTTCGCCTTCTTTGGACATGGTTTGCCTTCGCAATCCACTGCTTTGACTGTTCTTTCGTCTCGGGAGTATAGTGGTGTATCCATGTTTCATTCACAGTCACAAAGCGACGAAAAAATTCATCCGGATTGCGTTGCATGAGCGACAACAGGGCTTTAGAGGCCACCACCCTATTGCGTTTATTGTCGACTGTGAGCAAACGCGGCACCCATCTTGCAGAAATATTTTTCATGCCCAATTTGTCATGTAAAATAGAAATGACGCTACCTTTTGAGATCCCTGTAACCTCAATTATCTCACTCAACTTTAATCTTCGGTCACTTAACACCATATCGTGGATTTTATTGATCATTTCTGGTGTAGTCACCTCTACAGGACGTCCTGAGCGTGGTTCATCCTTTGTTGATGTACGACCACGTTTAAATTCATTTAACCAGTTATAAATAGTTGCAAGTGAAGGAGCAGATATGCCGTGAACTAAATCCAACTCATTTTTTTATTTCCTTTGCTGTTAACCCTTTTATATTAAAATGTTTAATAACAGATCTAAACTCAATTTTCTCCATTTTCCATTTTTCCATTTTCCACAAGCAAATTTTTTTTTTAAATGTACGAGAAACACACAACAACCCGACCAATCTGATTGAAACTTCGCAGCATACTGAATCGGTAGTGCCGCTGCATGAAAACAAACCGCTTACAGTACTAGTTACGCCACCTGTTGGCTTTTCTAAGGACTTATTGACCCACCCTCGTATATCAATTATTATTCATATATTAAAAATATGGCGATAACAACGGTAACCATCAAATATATATTATGCTGGGTCAATTAACTTTAAAATAATTATGCTTTGGTTTAAATAATTGGTGAATATCCTGTTAATTCACGCTTCAATATAAAGCAGTCTTTTGTCTCGCATTCTTTTGTTTGAAAGCAGCTGATGTTTCAATATAATGTATGACATTTTGCGGTGCCGCGTTGTGCTACTAAATCACGGCCAAATAGTTGTCACCACTTAACTCCAGACAATATAACGGTGATTTAAGCATCTTTGACGCATTTTTTTCTTCATTTTAAATGGAAACGTAAAAATAGAGCGAGCACGTAGCTATGTGGATTCAGTGTAAGTCTAAACGCCTTTTCGTGTTTTCCTCGGCTGGTGAGTTAATATGATTGGTGAGACTCGTTTATATTCGCAAACGCGACATCTGGAAAATATATTTTTATCCCTATAAAGACCGAGCAACCCCCAGTATGAAAAACATCAAATTTACTTCTCAATTAAAACTAAACCGTGCTATGCATTAACACATTGTTTCACAAAATTACAACATATCCATTTGGAGACATATATTACCGATGTACCAAACGTTCTAAGTAGTCAATTGAAAAAAATCTTCATAGTAAGTTTGAAGACAGCTGTTAGGTCTTAATTTACCAATCAAAAGATGTCTTTTCAAATCCAGTTGTAAGATTTTCTTCCTAATCATGAAAATGGCATATATACGTAATAAAATTACTTTCTATTTTAAATTAACTAATTCAACAAAATTATATTACCTTTGTATACTATAATTTATTATAGTATTACCATTGGTTATGTATTTCCGGACCTACCACAGTTTGAAAAATACTGCATTAAATTATCACCCAAAATATCAAAAACAGCAGTCTTTAACACAAATAAAATTTAAACAGGTAAAACCATTGATGGATCTCACTTTTAGAGAGCTTTTTTTTAAGGAAACAAACAGTTACATATGGATTACAAAAATTTAAAATATAATAATGAAAAGCTATTGCAACCAGCAAAGCTTTTAGTGTAGACACCTACATATTAAATGTAAATAATTAATTTCAGGTAAGTAGGTAATCAAATCAAATTTATTTATTTTGCATATAATGAACATAACAAATTACAAATTCAAAGCGTTCATGACATGACATAAAATAAGTGTTTTTAAAAATAAAAATACAGAGAATTGTGAGTTAATAATACAATACTTAAATAGTAAAATAAGAAAATACATAAAATAAATAACAAAATAAAAGTAGATGGAAGCACACAGAGTGAACTTTGATAGACCATATCTTAAAAACTTATAAAACAACGTCCACCCAAAATTCACCCTCACATAAGCGGAATATATCAATATCCAAAGCGATTTCATTAAACATGGTTACTGCCCTCCCAATTGGCATTACTAATGGCAGGTTAGTTCTGCACCGTGGGAGAACAAACAACGGATGCCCTCTATTCCTAAGGTTCATTTAGTTACATACGTGATTATGTTCTCATGACATAAATCCAAGTAGGTACCAGTCTAATCTCAACACAACGTTTTATACTATGTTACGAACCAAGGCCTGCTATATAGTCAGGGCATGACACAAACCGGTATACTTTGATGGTAGTGTTTGTTATTGCTTATACTTCGAATGCAATGTGGTAAACACAAATAGTATACCATATTGCATTTGAAGTAGGTATAAGCAATAATAAGCACTACCATCGTAATTCGCAATAAACTGCCACAACCAGAATATAGTCGACCTTGGATATAAAGAAAATTCTCACCGCAGTCTAATCACTACTACATGGATGCATTTTCTATTATTTTTACTTTTCTCTGTTCTTATGTATCTTCGCTGTTATGTTTTCCATCAAACTTAGTCATTTCGTCAATCCAATAACTGAAATGCGTTGTTTTTGGTACAGCTGCATCATTGGGATTTTATCCACTCGAACACAATGTTTCAACATATTACTATCTTGGGAGTTTGATGCATTCATATTAAACAAATATTTCTCAGTGTTTATATAGTTTCATGGTTATCAACCACTGTCCCAATTATAAAAGCATTTTACTAAGATTAACGAGGATTTGTTCAAATAATAATTTGAAAAGTGTTTTATTTTTTTCAGTCGACCTCCGCGAAAATTTTCATTGAGATCATAAAGTATTCTTAATCTTTTCTATTGTGTTTCTTTGCCACATAATAACATTTTATTATAATTTAGTGCTAAAATTTTACAAAACATTTTAAATATATCTTATTACCGTTTCACAATAATTATTCTACAAGTAATCATATTGTAATATGTGAGTATAAAAATATAAACATAGATTATTGAGATTTTTTAATAAAATATAATATAAGATACTCACTGCATACTCTGACAAGTAGGTTAGTACCTACATCAGTAGTTATTTAAAAATGACATTAAAATAATGTATCTACTTTTCGAATAGGTACCTATTTCAGAGACACATACATTATGCAATAGTGAAGGTACTTAACTAAAATTCAGAGAAGGTCCTAATTACACAACAGATAATCCCTTGTCCTAATCCATATCTCGTAAAACACATGTTTTGTTATGTACCTACCCATTGCCGACTATTAATCTAAAGATGGCGGTGACATACCGTATAAAAAATAATTTAACACATTGGGTGTGGCCAAGTTCTGCAACAAAAATTATTACTGGGAAATTCGATTTACCCACTCTCGAAATCTCTTCAATTCGTATCAAGCATATCTTTAGAAATTTATATTTTCAGAAACATACTTTTCATATTTTTCAGAATCGTGATTCCTATACCTGTCATAAATGAACTATTGTAATATCGGTAAAACTCGATATATTATTATTTTTCTGTTTTCTCTCATGTGTTACAGACATATATATATATATATACATGTATATAAATAAAGACAAGTATATAACGTAATAATATTTTAACAGATTTATTTAAACATGAAAATAAATGTTGTTGAATGCCTTTGAGATGTGGTGTTGGTGCCGAATGCTTCGCATTTCTTGGACGGAGCACAGGGCGAACCAGTCAATCATCCAGAGACTGAAGATAAAGGAACGGCTCTCGACGATATGTCTGAGAAGAATTCTGCAGTTTTTTGGACATATTGTCAGGCGCGGACCGGACAACCTGAAGAGACTGGTAGTTTTGGGTAGCCTCCAGGGAAGGCGAAGCAGAGGAAGAACGTCTGCGCGATGGAGCGACCAAGTGAAAGAGCTGACTGGGCGCACCATCTATTCTGCCCTGAGAGAAGCGGAAGACCGGATGAAGGTATGAAGGAAGGAAGAAGGATGGAAAGTCTTGGTCGCTCAAAGAATGGCGAAATTTAAATGTGGTCACGATCCTCAGCCATGAGTGCACGACCAAGAAAAAGAATGAATATTTAAAATTATTAAAGTTGTACAAAATATTTATTAGGTACAATAGTATAAATTATAAATAATTAATGTTGTATTAAAAATATATTCGTACAATATGAAAGATGTAACTGTATATTTTATACACTTATGATATCCTAATATACACTATAATTTGAATCATGTTTTCGAAGACATTAATTAAAATTGTTTAATAGATACTACATAATTGATACAAATGTAGCTTCGTGATTAGGATTACCTACCAATGCACATACACATACAATACCTTATCGCATAATGCTGTGTGTATAATAATAATTGTAAACGAATCATCAAAATCTTAATGTTGTTATATTTGACATAAAATTAAAGTATAACTTGCTGTTTTACATTTTCCGCTGTATCTACAAAAAATATATTAAAATACTATAATCATAATTACGGGTGGCAACACAGTAGGTATTAAAGCGCAACTGTAGCCATAAATTAAATTCATGTTACTTATATTAATTATCAAAAAAAGTTAGGTAGGTACTGTTCGGTTATCAGGAATACAACGGAAAACACATTTTGAAAATAGCCGATAAACTGGATTATTTGTTAGGTTAACTTAACCAAACCTAACGTAACCTAACCCAAACTAACAAATAATCCAGTATATCGGGTATTTTCAAAATGTGTTTTCCACTGTATTCCTCATAACCGAACAGTACCAAAAGTTATCATTCTAATAGATTTAAGCTTTGTACTATTCAATTTGGGTACCTAAATATAGGAATAGTACAAAGCTTAAATCCATTAGAATTTAAATTCAAATTCCATCAAGTAACATCGGTCGATAGTATTAATATTATAGAGTTATCATTATTGAATAGATACAAAGGTACATAATAATTATGTAAATATGTTTTATAGTATTTTACTCATATGTAGATACCTACCTACCCACTCATAAACTGAACTGATTGTCATAGAAGAATAGTATTAATTAAGTTTATTACTCTTTATTTGCTAGTAAATTTATGTTGACGAGAATTCTATTTTATTGTACACAATTACTATTAATACACAAAACATATGTTTCCAATGAAACACACAATAGTATTCTGGCACATGTTATTTATGTAAATGTATGCATTCGATGGAAATTCGTATTTTTTTTCCCACCATTTTGCTAATTAATTGGATGGATTACATAACCTTTGACTGTTGATACAGTATAACACTATTCGTTAAGCTATCATAAAGTTTGTTGATTTTACATTATTTTCTTAAATTTATCTTGTTCTCAGTATCAAAATGAAAATAGATAAGAGCATGTTATATACACGCACGGATACACATGCAAAACTATATATTAAGTGATTTCTTTTATTGTGTTAACTGTCAATTCATGGTGGAAATGCATTGTATTATTAATTTCATTTAATAAAACGCAAATTTTTTCCACTTTGATTAATCATTTCAGGATCTAATTATTTTACTTATTTTTATTTACTTTTGACACATAACTTATTAGAATTAATACTGCTTCTATAGTTCGTTTGTCCATCAAGTGGTAATAATATTGTATTTTTATTATTTATTACAACGTTTTTTTTAGCTCGTATTCTTATTTGTCCGGTAGTTGTTTGTCCAGTAGAAATCTTGCAATCGATTTTAACTAACTATCCGACTAGCTAGACATTTGAAACGTTTAGAATAAGTATATCAGAACACGATGCCAATGCATTCTTTTAATACTTTTAGCTATCTTTAAGTACAATTGAATTCATTTTCAGTTAATTCTGTTTTGTATGAAGAGTTGTCGAGTTTATATGATTTAACAAAAAAAATTAAAACGTGGTATATAAAAAGTTCTTTTTATCTTGTAATTATTATAATTGTAAATTTTATAAACGAGTTATTAATCAAATATATTGTATAATTAAATATTGATTAATAATTAATATTTGTTTGATAATTGAATTAAAATGTGTTATTGTATGTGTTTATTGCTTTATATTTTAGTTTTATGTTAATAATTTAGAATATTTTATTTAGTGTCCTTAATGAGATACATATTATGAAATATTAATATCCAATTTCATTTTAATTTAATTGTTATTAACATAATAATATTATTAGATGGATAATTCAATGTATTGGTTGATTATTTGTCTCACCTTTTAATTTGTTTTGATAAATGCCTGTTGTAGTTAAAAAGATTATTTAGTTGAAAATGTCCCTATGAGGTGGACTAAAATGGTCCCAATATAATTAATAAAAGTGGAATAAATTACTATAAAAATTTCGTTTTATTGAATGAAAGTAATAATATTATCATGTACCTACTTAAATTCATATAGGTAAATTATATTTCTATTTTTTATACTAATTATTGATAAATCATAATATGTATGGGATAAACCAAAGTTATTTTGAATCATTCTCTAATCTCTCTCAATAGTGATTAATCTTTTCATTAGCTGATATTGATGCAATGGAACAGTTAAGAGCGTATAAATTACAAATAAATTTATTACAATGCAGCGGCAAGTAAACTTACCTCAGCGATTCTTCCCGATCATGGCCATAAAATCGGTATAATGCACCTATTTACGTACCCGAGGTTCGGGCGCGAGATCTGCGAAGAAGATTTAGTATCAAGAGCAGTCAGTTAGTGCTAAAATATGCCCCTGGAAAAACCATTTTCAGCCCTGATACATCTGTTTTCGCAAACGGCTTAAAACTTCTTAAATGCTTTATACGCTTTATGCATAGTGTTAAGTTCGTTTCCCCACTCTGGGGTACCGCTTCGCTATTCCTGCTTAGCATTTACTTTGAAAGCGTAGGTATATTTTCTTTACATCAGATATTTTACACGAGTTTATTCAAGGTTTTGAATAAAATAGCAATGATATGAATGTAATGGGGAAAAGATACAAATGAATGAACTCAACCTCCTATTTTTCTTATTAACTTAAAGACCTAGTCGTCTACCTACTTATTTTATTTTCAATACTAAAAATAAAATGGTAGGTAGGTTTATATATTTTTTTATATTGGTTCAATAAAATACATTGACGGTTTTGGACTCCCAGAGAAATTTATTAGCAGAATTTTCACGAAGACTGGTTGTTAACATTTGCACAACGTTCTTTGGATGAAATCAGGGAACACAAAAAAATGAGAAGTGGATTGCCTTTTGAGTGAGTGATTTGACTGTGGATAAATATACGATTAACTTAAATATATGTTGAACAATATGTTATTTTAAATAGTTACGTATATATGAAAATATGTATTAAAGTTTTTCACGTAGACGAAGCACGCATTTAATATTGGTAATATTTGAGCATACTCGGCGTGCTCTGTGTTCCTTGGGCGTTTCATGGACAGCATATAGCGGTAGATCGAATCCTATTTTAAAACCTTGATTCATGGCAACTGACTTTCACATTTCTATCTTATTCATCTGCTCTGTGGATTAAATACACACTTCGAAAAATCAACACTTATTACGTATTATATGTACCTGTATACTCTCACTTAATTTAGTGTACCATGTCCAATCCTAATAAGAGCATATGGGCCAGAGTGAAGGTTTGAATTAACAGGTTTTTGTTTTTACGAGAAATGGATGTTAGCCAGTTGCTCAACCTATTAGGTCCATACTCTGACTGAAACACAAATTCAAAAACCATGTGTATTTGCCACACCCAGGATTCGAACCTGGGACCCACGACGTTATAAGCCGACGTTAACAACAACCTTTACAAATTTGCATAATTTTACCAAACCTTAAACTTCAACTATCATCTACCTTATAAAACCTCTCTAAATATGCTCTTCGAGCAACTCACTACACACAAAATTTACTTCATTGCGTCGGGCGTATATATAGCGCTAAATAATTTAAATAAAGATTTTATAAAATCAGTTTTATTGGGTGGAAAACATGCAAATTCATAGACCATCAAGAAAATGAGGCGATTATTGCGATATTTGTTTGTGGAACCTACGTGTGATCTTTTATAGCTTTGTTTTGATTAAAGCACGCATTTTTATGATGTGGACTGTCCAATCGTTTAATTGTATAGCAATATTTGCAAGTATGGACATTGTATATGCGTTGAGTTTCAAACAATGTTTATGTACGTGCATTTGTGACGGTACAAATCTGTACTCACCGGGAATAAGTAGGTAAGTCTTGTTTTCAGATCATAAGTCATTACTTCTAAATTAAATAATTTATTATTATTTAACTAAATAGGTAAAATACGGCTGAATTATAAAACTATATCGATGTTGTTTGTTTATATGAATAAATACCTAAATAAATTATTCTATAATTAAATATAAAATGACAAAGTTTAAATCGTTCCCCTGAAAAGTTGTTTCTCGTGTAGTTACCTACGTATTCATGGTTGGTACCTACCAGTGGCGAAGGGTGGATGGAGGTTGTTAAGATCCGCCATAAATAGTGTACAGTAAACTTTTTCAGTCATTCGTATTTGTTTTCATTGAAATAAGACTACAATTTACAGATGGTGATGGTTAGTTTAAAATTCAATTGAACCCTGCGAAACCAAGCCATAATAAATAATAATCAAAAAATACTCGTCTAAAATATGCAATTAAATCACACATAACTTTGGATATTTTATAGATAGAATAATATTTTTTATCTAATATGGTTTAGTTTAGGCAGGGCTTAATGAAATGAACCAACAATTTGTGTAATATGTATTCTGAACCCAACGAAAACAAATAAGTATGAATGAAAAGTGTGCACAATTTTGTCATATCGCCCAAAGTATACCAAAACTATTATGGTTTGGTTTAGGCAGGGTTTAATAATATTATAATATTATACCTATAATAAATTTTATTCTTTTTTAATGAAAAATAGTTTACAGTCTTGTAGCAATAGTGCCTCGTAATTTTTTTTTCATATAATGTTGAAAGAAAAATAAAAATTGAAATAACGAAAGTTTAGTATTAATGAAAGAAGAGTGTTATTATGAAGACATCAAAATGTTTACAGAAATTCATGTCTGTTTATAATTTCTCTATAAGAGGCGCCAGTGTTATTCCTTTTCTTTCTGTAAATGTTTAGATTATCTTCATAAATAAGCAAACATCTCGCGGTACAAATCACTTGCATAAGAACTGCTTTCAGAAGTTAATATGAAACAGAGATATGTTTATTAAACATTACTAGAAACATATGCAAGCATCATCATTTTGAAAGAGTATTTCATTCACCATCTTACAAACACTAATATTTAAGCGGGTAACTAACCGAGTAGCAACCGCTGTAAACTTTTTACCATTACTGCATTTGTTGATTATTAATATAACTATTATTATGTGTTCAATAATAATTTTTGAGGTACTAATTAAAAAAAATGATATTGCCATGCAGTAGCGTAAGGTGGAAGTAGACTGTTAGGATTCAACATAAATAGCGCGCAATAAACTTAGTCAGTCATACTTATTTCACTCACTCACTGTATTTGTTTTTATTTAAGTATGAATACAATTTTTAGATTGTGCTGGTTAGTTTTTGAAATTTAATTAAGCCCCCAGTAAACCAAACCATAATAGTTCACGTATGCTATGAATAAAATAATGCACACTTTTTCAGTCATACTTATTTGTTTTCGTTGAATTAAAAATAAATAATTACAGATGGGGTTGGTTTGGCTTTTAAAATTCATTAAGCCCTGCCTAACCAAACCATAATCGATTAAAAGTTTAATTCTATCTACAAAATAATTAAGTATCTAAAATTATGTATAGGTTTAATGGCATAATTTTAAATATTTCGTAGATAAACGAATATGTTTTACTATTATCTAGTATGGTTTGGATAAGGCAGGGCTTAATTATATTTAAAAAAAAATAATAAACACTATCTACTATTTAATTCTAGGATAGATATACATTGATATTTATACTATGTACGTTGGTAGTTGTAAGTTATAGTTTTCATTTCACGTTATTGGGGGCCTCAAAATCAGTCAGTGCTTAGGATCTCTAAATCCCTAAGCCCGACACGTGAGGCTACACACACACTACGCGCCGCCTACACGAATTAGTGTCAAACAATTTTATTATGTCATTCCAAACGACAACTCATTTTTACTCATATAAAAATAATAAACGCACCGTGAGTGTAAAACCAAGGCATCTGCAAATTTTTCAATTTCGAGATTAAATGCAAGACAACTGCAAAAGTCGTGAACTTGATAATGTAAAAGTGAAGTAACTGAAAGAACATGCAATAGAATTTAGATATAAACCAAATATTATGGTTTTTTCTTAGAAACCCTATTTCTCCCAACAAAACGAAGACTTCAAACCCTAATATATCCAAAATGTCTTTTCCAGATGCCTTGGTTTTACACTCACTGTGCGAAATGGTTTGATATGAAAAAATATTTGCAAAAAAAATAATATTGTCAATATACCTATATCGATGTTTGCTTATTTTTTTTATTTCAAATTTTTCTTGTTTATTTAGCTTTATAACACTAATTTGAATGGTTCCTACAACGATTACTCATAAATAATGTCTGTTCAATGTTTATTTATCATTTTAATCGGCCAATCTTCTTTTGCCTATGAAATTATATTCAACCCCTGCTGTCAATAATGTGACCCCCGATGGTCATTTCACGAGATGTTACCCATTCCAATTTTCATCCCCTGTTCTACTAATGTCCGCCTGACCATCCCTTACTCATAATTGCTGAAGTGAATAATACTCCGCTGGGGTATTATTGTGAAAGACTGGAGGAGTAATTGCTCTGTATCCGAACAAACGTCAATTACTGTGAGACGACCTTAATGAACATACATTTGAGCACAATGGTTCGGGATGAATAGAAATATTACTGAAAAAAAACATACGTAGCAGATGTTGGTATTAATTACTTACTCATCAGAATTATTGATCTACTTGATAGAGATTTTAACAAGTCTTATTATGTCAGACAGTAAGAGAGATAAATTTAGTAAACCATTCGATATATCTTGAAACAATTATTAATATTGAATAACAAACGATAACACATAATAATATGTAATATTTATTACTTTACATAACAATCACATCTTATTTACAGGATTGATTACTACATGATGAACGTATCAAAACAATTAATACTAATTACCTGCTGGAATAATGACATGAGTAGCTACACTAGCTACATTGATTAGTAATGTGTTTTCTGTTAATTCTCAGTGGAAGATAATCAATAATCATAAATGGGGGAGGGATTGGGTCCGGACCTCCTCCCCAAAACGGAAAAAATACAAATTATTTAAGTAAATGGAATGTTACATCTTATTTTTATTCATCAGGTCCTCATGACTGAGAATCGTTACCCAGCCTATGAGCCTATCGGATTTGCCCCGCTCCTCTTTAGATTTTATTAGCTTTGGTAGATTTCTTGGATTTCAAAAAAAAATCAAAAATTCATTAGGTATATTGGCAAAAATATCAGTAGATCCACTCAAATCTCGGCATACATGGCAACGCTGATTCAGTGGCCAGTAGTGGGAATTCCGGTATAGCGGTATAGTTGGTTGAAAGCTTGGTGAAAGCTTTCGCGGACCAGCACCGATCCACGGACCACCGGTTGAAGAACACTGGTCTAAATAGCTATCGAAACAATCCTAATAATGTAGAAAGAATATTTAAATTGATTATGTATTCAATGAAAATACTTTCTCAATTAGGTAAGAATAGGAAACGTTCTTAGAAAATGGAAATGTCACCATAGTGAGTAGTCCTTCGAATGCACTACGTATTTTGGTAATATGTCAGGCAAAATTCGAAGAAAATTTCTCTATGGTATGGTATAGGTAGGTATGTATCTACAACTAGGGCCATCATAACGAAAGAAAAAGTAACTATCTATTAGTATTGGTCAAAAAGCCTTGTGAACATAACAAACCTAAATTCAAGAGGTTCACAACATGAGATTTACATTATAACAAATATTACCCTATATATAAAAAACATAAGTACCTACTTAATAAAATGTCGAAAACAAAATACATAGCACGTCACTGTCTACGTATTTAGGGAGCGCATTGACTAGTCTTGCACCCCTCGCTAATAGTGCCTGATAGGTTTGACACGAAGAAACGCTTCTGACACAGAATAGATCAGAGCTCCGACCACGTAGGCAATTAATAGGCGCATATAGGTACATTCAAATTCTTTAATACACCAGGATTGGAAACCATCCCTCGCGATAACAGGCAAAAATGTCTCACGATCAGAAGTGACCTACGAGATTCAAGAGAGTGAAAAGTAAGCATGCCTTGTAGAAAGGCAGTCGGAAAATAATCATTTGACGAATCATCGAAAAGAAAATAGTTGTCTTAAAATAAATACTTCAAAGTACTGATACTCTTTTGACGACTCTGGTACGCATACTTATATAATAATTATTATTGAATTGAATTTAAGTTGTCTTTTAAATTGAAACATTTACTATAAATACCTACTTAATAATTATTAAAATCTTAAATCACTGTTACTCCGATAATATAAACCATTAAGAGAGCATAAAATGCACATAGGCTGGTCGTAAATAATGTTAACAATGTAATAACTTGTTTATTAAGTTCAACTCCAGAACGACACATTTTTGCGGCATGTTGTGAAAAATTTCGTATCGAATGCCTTGACAACATTTTCTAAGTTTTTATCGATTTTAAATGGAAATTACGATCTGGCTGCGACCATAAATCGACCACGCACTAAATCATAAAGTAAACTCCCATTAATAATGTCTCACAGATCCGATCACAGTAGCGTACGAGTTTATTACATTTAATATGAACATTTCAAAATTAAATAAAAGGCACAGGATCAAATAATTATGATTGGCTATCTACTAATTCACCGTAATATTGAGTAGGTATTTATCATTTTTGAAGTTATACTTCTTTAGGCGCGCTTGGAAAATCAGATCAGAGTGTATTTTTTGGCGTGTGACATGTAACACATAATTTATTTTTTCACACAAAAAAAACACACTCGATTGGATTCGAACCAACGATTGTTCGGTTATCAGTTGAACGCACAACCATCACACCACACAATTATAGGTACTGCAATCGTGACGATTATACAGTATAATATTAAAGTTTAGAATTGTTCCGTTGCTAGGCAGCGAATTTATTATTGTCGGCCATTTGCAATTCCTTACGTTAACAAACTATTAAACGTTATAGTGGCAGTTGTTACTTTAAAAATAGCAACAACGACAAATAATTGTATAATTTAGTAATATAATTTAAAGTGTATAGAAACATACCAACGGCGTTCCAATAAGCGGTCATTTTTCTTGAGTGTGTAATTTAACAAGATAATTAAGAGCTAGTCGAAGAAACTAGTTTATCACAAGTTTTGTTTTTGTTTTGTTACGCCAAAGAAGTATAACTTCTAACGCGCGTACATAAGTACACGCACCGATTTTTATTTTAACGTTAATAGACTATGTACCTACCTATAAAGTACATTGATTTATTTATGTTTATGTTAATAAAATTATATTTTTAAGTTTTCAGATAATTCAGTAATTAAATATCTAATACCGGGTCCACACTGGCAAAATGTCGCGCGACAACCTCGTTAAATTTTACGATAATTATCCTACTTATCGTAAAATTTAACGAGGTTGTCGCGCGACATGTTGCCAGTGTGGACCCGGCACAACACTTACCTCGTTACTACATACATACACCAGTTGTATGGCTATTCTAAATAGTTAACACGTTTCCGTTATTTATATTGCTCCAAAATAGTACGGATAAAAAGTAAAATTTGAGATAATGGGATGCATTTGGAATCAAGTAAGACGTTGTAACTATTTCAAATAGGCAGGAGCCATATTTGAAAATATGAAATAACGTCGTAATTTTAATACTATAGCCATAACTTATATATTATATAGCCATACCCTTAATAAAATGCAGTCTTCCACAATCATTGTGTCAAAACACACTGACGTATCATCGTTAATTGCTAGGTAAGTTGTGAAATATTTGACAACAATTTTCAATATATTTTTATAGGTATACTGTTGGACTTTTATATCCTGTTTATGTAGTTCGCAATGACGAACGTCATATTTGTGGTGTGATGCAATTAAAAAGGATTGCTCCTGATATAGTTAAGATGACAGAATGTTAGATAAGAGTGCATTTTGAAGGACTTATACTGTAAAATTATTTGTTCTATATGCATTTTTTTTATCACCCTTGCAATAATATTGTACCTATATAATGTTTTTGTTTTTTTTTTTTGTTTTGTGATTTTACCGAGGCTTTGACTGCGACTCGCTGTCATATCGCCTCTTCTCTTCTAGAAGGGGATCCGTCGATCAGGTCCTCACTCTTTTTATTTTAAAAACTATAATACAGTGTAATGAGCTTATACCTAGTATTATTTAAGCAAATGTTCATATGACAAGCACTAACGTCCGCTCATCCCCGATGTTAAACTGAACCCAAATGATCGAGGTACCGTAACCTATGACCGAGTCCATCGGATAATGTAGCATTTCTTCGTACATGCGACTAACCTTATTGGAATTTGACCAGCAAACTATCGAAGATATAATTTATAATTCATAAAGCTAATCTTAACATAAACTATAAGTACCTTAATATTATTATTATTAAATTAGTACCTAGTTATAAGACTGCCAAAAGTCAGTTCCGTATCAATATTATTATTTTAAATCTACGGAGGTATCAACCTATGATAAACCAGATAGGTAAGTACCAGTTATTTTAGTATGTATATTTTAATATACTGTGGTTTTTAAGAAATTTAATATAAACTAACCTGACGTCCCTGTGTCAAGCTACTGCACAAATATGACTAAAATTTGCATTCATCTGGTAAATCTCTCAAATGACGTCCGATTATTCAACTCAAAACAATAACCGAATAAACAAAAATGTCACGAGGAACAGGACAATGAATTACGTCAGACACACGCTGTATCAATTCAATGTACATTCTTCTGAGTTCAAACTAAAGCTGGATTCAAAAATTATTTATTACAATTTTATGCAACAAATTTCCAGACAGAATGTCATTTCAACGGTCCTGCGGGCATGCAGAAAAGGGGAAATCAAAACAAATTATTTAACATTTTACCTTCGAGGTATTTGAAGAATATAAGAATCTTGGTAAAGGACTGTGATATAAAAATCAACTATATAATTATATACCAATATATATTATGTACCAATATTTCAATAAGGGGAACTGTCATATTTTAACTAATTATCAGCCTTTTTCAATTCACTGCTGGATGAACGCTTCTTCAAGCTCTCTCTACTCTTATTCGTACCTTGTTCTTGCTTTCACATACTTACATAAATACTTCAAACAAATACATGGATTTTGTATCTAGTTGGAGAATGATTTTATCCTACATTACAATATTAAGAGTGTATATTGAACAATTCGATCTCATGTATTTGCCTTCAATCTTCTTGAGTTAGTGACATACTTTAAAACTAATTAAGATTTCGCGATACATAGGTTCAAGTCCCGTTAAGGTGTCGTATTTTTTTCAAAAAAAAATTCTAGTGGCTATAATAATTAATGCATGAGATGTTTTCAAATTATGATGATTCTCAAATCTTGTAAATTATTCTTGTAATAATATAC
Source organism: Rhyacophila brunnea (assembly GCF_057557595.1). Taxonomy (NCBI): domain Eukaryota; kingdom Metazoa; phylum Arthropoda; class Insecta; order Trichoptera; family Rhyacophilidae; genus Rhyacophila; species Rhyacophila brunnea. Next base: position 17,347,861 of record NW_028233170.1, read on the forward strand.
CGAAAAACTTACTAATCACTCTAAACCCAGAAGTTTTCAACTCATTTCTATTAAATTCTACTTGTTATTCGTTGTCAATTCATCTTCATTATCATAATATGAATGTTTAAGAAACTATTTATAAAATACCTTGTGGAACGATTATTACTTTTGAGTATTAAATCATTAGGTATATCTACTAATCTATTTTGAATTCAAATATTTAGATGTTATTAGACATAGACTTAAAATCAAATACCCATAAGTCCACATTATGTCAAAATCGAACAAAAAATACATTAGGTATATTATACTTACTATAATAGCCATTTTATACAACATGTACCAAGGTAATGATGCAAAATCCTGAAAAAACTCCACGAAAAAAAATGTTTAAATGCCATGTTGGTAGCTACCCACATCATCCGGCAGAGTAGAATTCTGGCTAGCAATTAAAATCTATGCGGTTGGATCTAAATTTTATAATAACCAGGCACGATTTTATTTGACGCATATAATGCAATCGATTCATCAGAAGATTTAAAAGGGTTTTCGAAATCAGTCATATAATTATTAAATTATACGAAAATCTTCAAAATTTGAGTATTTCTCACAAATTGAGTAAATATAAAACATTTCCCAAAGCTTAATAAAATATCTTTAACTAACATCAAACGGCCACTGTGTATGCTCATTTAGAGAGCATAGACAACAACGCAACGGAAATGATACAGTTGTCATAGAGCGCTCCCAAAATGTCGTCGACACAGATAGCTCGTCCATTCCCTTTTAATACGAGTATCTAATTCAAAAGTATTATTATAATCCTTTACACTCAAAACATAGTTTAATATACTGCCATTAAATTTTATAGTGCCAAGTACCTAATACGTAATAATTGTGCTACATACTAAATAGGTATAAGCCAATATAAACACCCACCTGTGTTTCAGTAAATGTGCCCCGGGAATATCTTCAATTTCTTCCACCCCCGATGGCACATAACACAACCACTCGTACTGTACTCGTACTCGTACAACAGATACGTAAACAAAAAGTAAACTAATAATATTATAATTATGTAAATATCACTAGATATCATCTTCAATGATAATTATTTTTTATTAAATGATGTGATTTCTGGTGTTTATTGCATGTGTTATTGTCGCGGGTCTCAAAATCAGCCAGTTTTCCATGCTTTCATTTGTCTAAGCCTGCCACTGATTGTGACAGTATTCTAGAGAGACCAAAATTACATACATTTTGTGATAACGGATAACTTTTTTTTTCTTTTATTTTGTTAATTGTCAATTCATGGTGGAACTGCATTGTATTGTTGTTTTTATTTAATAAAACGGAATTTTTTTGTAGTACTTATTCCACTTTTAATCAATAGATTAGGACCGGTTTCGTCCGCCTCAGAGGGACATTTTCAACTTCAGTTTCAATTTTCAGTTGAAAATGTCCCTCTGAGGCAGACGAAACCGGTCCTAATCTACTGATTAAAAGTGGAATAAGTACTACAAAAAAAATGCGTTTTATTAAATAAAAACAACAATAATGGATAACGTTTCAAAACAGTCGATTTTTCTTAAACTCAACCCTTAGATTTGAATACGTGAAAGACACATTTTTATTTGAACCCTCCAGGATGTGAAACTATTACCTTCGATATTCTGCCAATCATTCACAGCGAATACGCTTTTAATGCATGGATAAAACCCGACCATTTGCAAATGAGATGAATCAGAGCCGGCGCTGGTACATTGGGCGAATGTTAATAGTGGCCGCCGCTCAAAAGTGACGCGCCATTTATCACAAAAACTTGACAATGTTCAGCGAGGATGTCGTCCGCCCGCTACCGGAGTTTGATGAATTGCCCTCGCTGCCACGGGAATCGATTTCACATTTCATATCGATGTTATTGAGATGTCTATCTTATTTCCTTTACCGCGTGCCATTGTTTGCATTGCATTGTATACAAGTACTAACTCTTGATCCGACCCTGATTGACCCCAAATGTACTTACATTACTTTATTATTTAATTTTATACGCGTATACACAATACACGCATTTGCTCCGTTTCGTATACTATATCCATAAGTTTATTAAAACTATAAGTAGATGACAAACACCAATGTTCACTCAAAATGTCTAGTACTGGGAACTGTCAACGGATCTAATTTGAATATGTATGACATGATTCAATCAGTTGGAATTGGGGAAAAGGTGTAATATACTTTAAATGCGGAAAATATGAAAATGTTGGTATGAAGAAATTCAAAGACAAGCATGAAGAAATTCGTATCTATAGTGAAAATACAAAATTATCACGAGTTTAATAATTTTCATTATGGAAACCATGAATAATTAATTGGTTATATTACAATAATGGTAAATGCGTTATCTTCTGGGTGTGGTACCTACTAGTAACAAGGTTTAAATCTCGAGTGTGGATAAATATGCAGTGACGTCCCGTGGGGGTAGGCAGATTGAGCGTCGCTTGGGTCGGCAGTTACTCAAAGGGCGGCAAATCGAGGAGAATCATTTCGTATAATATATAGAAATAGCTACGTAAGCTAAGTACCTACCTACTTAATAACGAAGATATCTTTCCTTTTAAAAAATCAGCTCACGGGTTGGAAACAAAATGTATTGATTAACATAAAAGGTTAAACACGACTGTATTTTTTTGTCGGATTTGCGATGTCTAGTTTATTTCCGTTGCCCTTCGATGTTCTTGGTGACCAGAAACAACACGAGCAGGGATGATAAAAAATATTGTATAAAAAATAGGGCGGCATTATGGCCCTGCGCAATAGGCGGCATTTTATCTAGGGACGTCACTGTAAATATGGGATCCTACACTGAAACACGACGTCTTAAGGAATATTTTAACTAATTCAATATTAACATTACAGTTTGTCACGTAAACAAAACGCGCATTCAATATTCTTAATATGTTAGCACACTTGGCGCCGAGTCCTATTTCAAAACCTTGGTCCATAGCGACTGGCTTTTACAATTATAGCATACTCATTCACTGCGGACCTGTTAATTACTATTTAATTACAACATTTAATTAACATGATAATAGTATCTAATGGTCAACTTGGACGTTGGACGCAAGGAATGAGTTAATCTGTTCTGTGATGACAACTATATCTACGCGTAACCCGACGCTTTCATAAAACATAGACAGAGTGTTGTGCTCATTTGAACGTGCTGCACGGTATCTTCGGACCCATCAATAACATGCGATCGGGATGGAGACGGATATACAATAACGAGTTGTCCACATATCGTACCGTACATCAAATTGGGCCACCTCAGATGGCTTGGCCATGTGCACAGGATAGATAAGTTACGCATGACAAGGAAACTGACATTCGGGAAGCCAGAAGGCAAACGAAGACCTGGTCGACCTCGTGCAAGATAGAGGGATAGTCTCTAGTTGGATTTGAAGACCTTGGGAATCCTTAACTAGATGGAAGTGGCGTTGGACAGATCTGGATGGAGGTGGATGCTGGAGGAAACCATGATGCACTAGAAAGAAGAAGGAAAACAATAAACGATTGGACGCCTAAGACAACATTCTAGTTCTTAAATCAACGCCATTAATATCCCTGTCGTTATAAAAATTACAGTAGGCATGGCATTTCAGTATTTTATTAAATTTTGACTACAAGAGAAGTTTATTATTTATTTCAAGACTAAATTACTTTGTTTACTTTGAAGAAATAAATTGACCGTTTGTTTACTTTGAAGTCAGGCAAGGGAAGGTTAATATCATTGAACACAGATTTATTTTGAGTAATGTCATTGTCGACTCAAGTAGAAAGTCGATACATTTACAACGACTGGTCCTACCTTTTCCGCCCCTCCCGTTGTTGTCTATGTATGAACTGTCATTGCCTGTCATTGTTCTATAGAGTGCTCATACTGACGCGTCGGTCGTGTTCACACAGGGAATGGTTTGATTTGAATGGATAAGTTACATGATAAATAATACACAAGCATTAACACACCTTATACAAATGTAATGCATAGATCAATGTTACATATTTTTTGGAAACCGATATTACCACCGACTTTGACAGCTGATGAATAACAGGAATGTATATTATTTATTAATAACACTGATAGTTAATATATTTGATTAATGATGAATTTTTTATAATTCAATTTGAAACGAGAAAGGGTGAATCAGTATGTCAAGTAATCTGGGATCTGATTTTGACAGCTGAAAAGTGGACCACTCGTTGCTTGTGAAAAAAATTATGCTCAGGCTTTATTAATCTAAAGATGGCGGTGGAAGTGCACAAAATTATAATTCAACCCCTGCCCTGCTCAAATGCCTATGTGGACGAAACCAAACATTTGATATGAACTTATGTGGAATATGCACTAGGTATTTACCAATACAATATAGGTACCAATATGATACCTTTTATATAAGAAAATAAAAATATATAATATTCCATTTTTGGCAACATTGGAAGATGGTGGCCAAACCACACCATAATATAAATTATAAACAATACAATATATTGGTTAATTAAAACACTTAAAATGTATTTTAATTAAATCGTCTCAAATTGCAAGGATGCTTCACTAATAAAACAAATTATTTTTAGAATAAATAATTGTATCATTTACCAGGTACTTACCTAAATTATTGTAAACTTGAGATAGTACAGTGACAGGTTTTTCTTTATAACTTTCTAGTAGTCTTTTTTCAAAAATATTTTTGTTGTTTATATTATAGTATATAGATTCTATTATATAATATTCGTAATTTAGTCACAACAATATATAACTTTAACTGCATCACAGATTTTGACTTTTGATTTCAGACAGAACTTTGCTACTAAAATCGGTTCGGTCAAGTCTACTGCATCTACATTAGATTAAGTAGTGAGTGAGTCAACTCCGAAGGTGTGTATCTGCCTACTACCATTTGCGATTCTCGGCGTGTTAATAAACCAAGCAGGACAAGCAAGTGGTCCATGCATTAGCACTCCAATAATTACTCAGTGGACAGACTGACAGCTCGATAAGTTTGCGCGTCAATCATTGTTAGGTCGGCTAAGTATTTGATGCAGGCAAGAAAATTACCAAATATTCGCCTGATGTACCTACTTCTATCGTGCTCTGCAAGAAACTCTGGACACAGTCTCTGCATAATGCAGATGTATAATTTATTAGTAAATAGTTACTATTGTTAATAAAAATAAATTAAATTGGTTTCTCGCAGTGGCGAAGGGTGGAGGTAGGCTGTTAAGATCCGCCATAAATAGTGCACATTAAACTTTGTCAGTCATATGTATTTGTTTCCATTGAAACAATACTACAATAAATTTACCGATGGTGTTAGTTAGATTTTAAAATTCAATCAAACCCTGCGAAACCAAGCCATTATAAGTAATAGTCAAAAAATACTCGTCTATCTAAAAATATATGCAATTAAATCATACAAAACTTTGGATATTTATAGATAGAATAATATTTTTTTTTATCTATTACAGTTTGGTTTAGGCAGGGTTTAATGAATTTAATAAAAATGAACCAACAATATGTGTTATATGTATTCTTAATCAAACGAAAACAAATAAGTATGAATGAAAAAGTGTGCACAATTTTGTCTTATCGCCCAAAATATACCAAAACTATTATGGCTTGGTTAGGCAGTGCTTAATTGATTTTTCAAAAACTAACCACCACCATCTGTAAATTGTAGTCTTAGTTCAATAAAAACAAATAAGTATGACTAACAAAATTTAATGTGCATGATTAATGGCGTGTGTTAACAGCCTACCTCCACCCTTCGCCACTGGTTTCTCATACATACCTACTCGTACAAACCCACATAATATTATTATAAAATAAATTGGACATACAGGTAACCATCATTCATTGAAACACCGAATTTGTTACATCGCGATTAATATTTAATAATAGGCGGCTCTCGTGGTGCAGTGGGTAAGGCGCTGGCCTTCCACCCGAGAGTTCTGGGTTCGATTCCCGGTCATGACAAAAACATTTATGTGTTTTTCTCAAAGCCTGGGTGTTTGTGATTGTTCAAAATTACTAACAACCACCTTGTACGAAAAAGCAAGGACATGGTTACTAATAATTCAAAAAAAAAAAAATATTTAATAATATTTTTTGTCTCATACTTATTTTTACAAGTTCAGCGTGTCAGAATCGTCATAATGAGTGGAATCATGCGCGAACTATCAGATTATTTGACAGTAAGTTATCGACAAATTTTACATAATAACTGCAGACAGATCAAGCTGGGTGACCTCTATGTAGATTTTTTTTGCAACGCTGAACAAACTGTTATATAGATACTAACAAGGGAAGTCATAAATAAGAGGAATATTAGTTAAGTTAGGTATATTAACTTTTAAAATAAATACTATTGACAATGGAGTAAACCACCAAAGTACCAATCTATAATTTTTAATAAATATTATTCCGTTAGAAAATATAGTAATAGTTATACCATGGAACAAGATAATATTATATATTATTTTTATATTGTGTTTTTTGGCTGCATTAATATTATTACATACAATTGATTTTTGATTGTTTTTAACATTTCAATTTCAGATTAGACAGTGAGAATGGAATATAAATAGGTACCCAAACGATTAGTTTATCTAGTGAATTAATTTACTCTTTGAACTGAAGACATTAATTAGATTATTTAAAGAAATATCGGATTGTTATATACTTTATTCTTAAAAATATATACTAGAACCACTCTATGTTAGTATATATAAGTAGATACCTACCTACATTCTAAAATAACAGTTATAAAATTATATAACTTTATTGAACAGTGATTAAATCAACGACTTTATTTATAAAACTAGTGAGCGCTGAACAAAACCGTATATTATTAAAGAAAAAAACCCACCCCGATGGTAGTTTTCATATATTTTTTTCTATGGGTATATAATTTTCAGTCATTACAAATTTACATGTTATTTTTCAATGAGTGTTTGGTCATAATATTATGTTGAGCATATGAATAACATCCATTTTCCGTAAAAACAAAAATCGGTTAATACAACCTTCACTCATAATACGAGTATTCTAATTAATTGTCACATATGGTCCAGTTAGGATCGTGCATGGTGATGTGTCACTGAGGGGCAGAATGTATTAAAACTGATAATAATCTTTCTTAAATATTATTTCTCAGTGTTGACGTGCATCAAAAATTAAATTATATTGGGAAAAAAGACACTTATGGATACACCACACAATATTTTTGTTATACCTACAAGTAACAAGTAAAATAGTTTCGGGCATTAAAATTTGGTAGTTACTTACCAACTAATAGTGCTTTTAGTGTTGTCAACTATTTTGTCAAACTGTGACGCATGTTCAGACAAATAGTGGATGCGTTGAAAGCGCGAAGATTTATGGAAAGGCATAAAAGAATGCATTGCCTTTGGCCCGACCAAATAAATGTGGTTTTTATTATTCTCGCAGGAGTTGTTGATATTATCACGCTCATATGCGTCTACCGGAGGAATCCAAACGAAACTATCCCACTTCTATAAATATCCTGTCGTTCTTTTGATAGGAAAACTCACGCTCAGAACAATAAAGAGATATATTTACAAGCAGCCGTTTATAGTTACTACTGCGACCGCAAAGTCACGATAAGGGATTTGTTTTTATTAGGTAGGTATAGGTAAATCATTCTACAGTGGCACCATGGACGATTCACGGGTATATTAGTATCATATGCCATGCCTGCATAGTAACGTCTATCGACATAAAATTGAAGATCTTGGCATAAAAACAGCAAATGTCACAAAACACTTTTTTTTCAGGAGAGGGTAAAAACATAATATCTTGGTTGTCAAAAAAAAATTTATTAATCTGACAATGAGAAATTATAGAAAAACCGTATATGCACTATATGAATGTAAAAAAAATATTAAATTTATTTCGGTTAAATAGATATTTAAAAAAGAATGAGTGTGACATTTGCTGTTTTTACACAATTTTTGGACATTTGTTGTTTTTATTGCAAAATTGAAATGATCGAAATGTAAATAGTATGACTAAAACTATAATTTTATTAAATAAAATAAAAAATATATATTTCTGTTAATTTTTAATCATAATACAACTTTTAATAAGGTTTGGACATATTATTTACCAATTAACAAACGACTTCAATGTTTCTAAAAAATCAAGAATTAAATATTTGAAAAAATGTTTTAATCATGTGCGGGTTTATACTGATTAGCTTCATATTATTATTGTTGATTTAATTTAATAAAACACATTTTTTAGTATCTACTTATTCCACTTTTATTAAATAAATCTGGACCGGTTTCGTCCGCCTCTGTTTTTCTGCCAACTGTTTTCAACAGTTGAAAATGTCCCTCTAAGGCGGACGAAACCTATTCAGATTTATTTATTAAAAGTAGAATAAGTACTAAAATAATGTGTTTTTTTAAATTAAATCATTAACACAATGGATTTCCACCATGAATTGATAGTTAACACGAAAAAAGAAAACCGATTAGCCTCGTCTGACACCATCACTATCAGCAAGTTAAACGATACATTTATTGGGTTTTGTAAATATTTAACTACGAGTAATTTAAAAATATTTTTTTATTTAGCTCCTTTCAATGGAACTAATCCACTATATGTTGTTTTAAATGCAATCGTGACTTGCATTTGATTTTTATTCACTACATTGAATCTATCCCACAGCCTAGAGAGAAACTGAAATGTTCGCAAAGCACTTCTCCCTTACTAGCCTGGTCTAGTTTGTACATTATAACTAGCCTACAAATTTTTACCGAAAAATGCCAAAGTTTTAACCTATATTTCATATTAAAAAAATCTTTTTCTCCGGTCTCTAGATTTTATAATGAAGGGCCCAGAATTTTCCTTATTGCATCCAACTGAACAATAATGAAAGTCACCGTTATTTGGTAAAAACGTTGCATGGTTTTGTTATTTTTTCTCTTTCGAGACGTTTCAGATATCTATGCTAGTAATATCTATGATAAAATATAAAAACAATCATTAGAAAACGTTATAAAAAGCAATGATTAAACGAATCAAGGATTATTTGACAGCTCAGACACTAAATTGTATGGAATGTATACTAACATTACTAACGCCGCCTGGTGATAAAAGTGTAGAACTACTGGACCTTTGCTGTTTTTACACAAAAATGCCTGGACTATTGCGGTTTTTAGAAAAGTGGCATATTTTTGAGAGCAGATTTGAGGGACTTATGATTTTTTTTTTAAATATATCTTTGCACAGTTGTATGTAATCATACACAGGGAATATAGAAATGCAATAAAATGAAAATGGAAAAAAGTGGACATTTGATGTTTTTATGCCAAGATCTTCAATTGAACTAACGATATCAACCAATAATTAAGTAGGTACTTGAACGGGTCTGGGTCGAAATCCCGAATTCGGGATTTCAGTATTCGGGATTTCGGCCTTCGGGAATTCGACCTTCGGGATTTCGTCCGGCACCTCACTTGACCTTAGTAATCGAGTAGTCAACATCAAACCTTTCAATCAAGCAGTTCATAAATAATCTGTCAATAAAGTAATTCAATTGAAATTTCTTAGCGTACATTTCATATACATACTTGTATAGCAGTTGATTATAGATGTTTGTTGTAAAAACAAGACATAAATATATTAAAATACTCATAGATTTTTTGTCATGTCGCGGTGGAACGGCTTTACGACGCCTTTTTCACGGTATTTTTAATATATCAAAAGCAATTTGACAAAACAATGTTCGCACTTAGGTACATAATTAAAATACATATTTATATAATTCGTGAAAATAATAAAATATGGTATTGTTATGAACCGGGTGAAATGTGTATGGATTCAAAATTGGCGCTCTCATGTGGCGACAAGATAGTGATAAGTGAACTCGTCCACGTTCCCGTTGGTCACCCGTGGTCAACGCTGAATTTTCTAGCTTGACAAGAAGTGAGTTCCGGCACCAAAAAGCCTTGTCTACACTCAAATGAAAATGCCCTTCTAAGCTATATATTATATTGTGATAATGCGGTCCTGATTTTTATTAAATATCGTTTGTTAAATACTTACTATGTAGCTACTAACTACAGAGTACTATTGTAACTAACTATATAGTACATTTTACTTTAATTAATAAGTTGTGTTTTCTACACTACAAACGAGTAAAACTACGACAAATAATTACTTAACTATAAAATATAGATAAGAGTTTATTTTTCTGCTTGACATTGTTTTTTATATAATTGTTACATTAAATTTAGTAAGCGGAATAGGTAGCGTAATTATTATTTCATTATTTTCACAATGATTATCAACTTTTTATCGCTTCAATGAAAAAAAAATACTTTTAAAAATTATCATTGTGAAATTCCCGTGACTTGCTTACGTATACATATAGCTTTAAAATATTAGATTATCTGTGTATTTTGTTCGATATTTTTTTAACCGCAAATACATAATTTATTTCGGTTTTTATTTATTATTTTTAAACGTTTATCATTAGTAAATCACCTATTTTTAGTAGGTACTATTCGTAGTATTAGGACTATTAAAGTATATGTATACACCTATAATCATAATAATCATAGTACAGGAATGGCGAAGCCTTTTCTACAAGTGTGTCAAATTAAAATATAATTGAAAAAGTTTCGAGGATACTTAAAGTCGTGGTATATAATAAAAACTATCGTGTACCTATGTGATGTACCTATTTGAAATAATTCATTTAATAAAACGATGAGAAATCCAAAATAAGTATTGAGTAAAAAATTCTAATCTTTTAAAAATACATTGTGCGAAATATTAATTGTTTATTCACAGATGTATTGCTAATGGTATAACGATGAAAAAATTATATTCGAATTCTCGCTTAACCTGTTCAAACACCGATAAAACAAGCCACTGTTGATAAATGAAGTAACTTTGTAAAAATCAGTAGATTTTATACTTATAAACGAAGTAATACTTTATTTAACTTTATCAATTGAAATTTGAACCTTTCCCGCGTGTCACCCAAAAAATGATCCACTACGTGTCATAATATAGTTAAACGCCATCTCTGCACTAGTATTTTCTTGCATTTAGTCTATCTAGATGAAAATACATACGTAATATAAATATATATATATAAATAAATGAGCATTATATAAAAAAAAACTGTATGAAAGTTGTAGTGATACGTCATGATAAGTAAGTATAAATGACCATGTTATTTAAATCTCTCCGCGGTTGAAAAACATTTAAATTTAGTTACAAAAAAGCAAGTGTGCATATGTGTGGTAATATATGCGTCGGCCTATAATATCGTGGGTCCCAGGTTCAAATCCTGTGTCTGACACATAAACATATTGTTTTTCAATTTGATTTTGAGTGAGAGTATGGTCCTAATAGTTGATTAGGCTATCCATTTCACGTAAAAACAAAAATCTGTTAAAACAAACTGCATATCTCATCTGATATTATTATAATATTATGACCATGGTCAAAAAAAAAAATATTACTGTTAGGTACCTATATCAGAAGTGATCTGGTAGAATATTGGTTTTACTAAAGCGCACAAATCGGTACCATCCAAACTACATAAGTTTAATCTGATAGCAATGTTTGCAGATGTAGACATTCGTTAAGTTTTAAACCTTTCAGACAATCGACTGTGCACATTTGTATAGCAACACACTGAAATTATCAGCTTTAAATATATATATATATATTTTCCGCACTAAATATCATGTTATCACTTATCAGTCTACATGTTTTATTTCTTTATTATTCACAAATAGTATTTATGTAAAAAAACATTCTGTTTATTATTTAAAAAAATAAATTATCACAAGAACGATAATATTACAGTAATTACACATATTATTATCTTGCCAATTTAGTCGTATTAAACATAGATTGGATATATATATATTTTGAATTTTATAAAGTTAATTAACGTATTTCAATTTAAAACAGTAAACAATATATTGAATACACTGCATTATAATTTTATAGTAATTTCTTGTGTAGGTACCATTGCTGTTTCAGTTGAAGTCGTCTCCAATAGGCAGTCCATAACAGCACCCTATTGTATGTCCGATAAGCATCAGTTTCCTATAACAAAAAAACAGAATATACATTCCGATACAAAATAATGTATAGATATTAAAGTAGATACGTCAGTATGATAATCACCCTAAGTGTTAATTTTTCAAAATCATTCATTTGTTGAAATTAATTAATATGGGAAGAACCGGCTTATATTAGTACAGGGTTGGCGAACCTTTTTACGTACGCGTGCCAAAATTTCCCAAATAAAATTTTTCTACTGTCCGACGTGCCGAGCAGTTTCCATGGGGAAAAATGAAAAACAAGTTTTTAAGATTGATTTACGATTGAGTTCTTGAGATTCTCTCTTTTACCGTGCTTCTAGTTGAAGGCAAATCTTTTATTCTTTGAATATTTTTCCCCTCGTTTTCGAAAGATCGTGGTCATACATTTCGGTCCACCAATTTTGAAACTGTCTGCCAGAATTACTTATATTAGCTCTATCAAGTTTTGGTTTTTTATTTGGTACAGGCATTTTTATGAGTAGCTATGATTTTTTTGTTTCCATATTAAATACTTAGTTTGGTTTTTACGCACAAACTGACATCAGAATTTTCCCGATCAAATGAGACATTCCTTCATTACAGTGGTCTCAAGCTTTATAAATAAAATTTATCAAAATCTGTTTCGTAGTTTCCGTTTGCGCATCGATTGGTAAATATTATTGGTGAAAATAATGTTAAAAACCGAATAAAACACGCAATACAATGTTTTCATTATTTTTTGATATTATGTTCTTACTTTCTTAAAGTAGGTATTTTATTGTAAAAAAATATGTTTTCATTTATTATTAGGTATTTTTTTTCTCTTCAAAATAAAGCATTCGCGTGCCATGCAAAATTATCTGATATGCCATAGGTTCGCCATCACTGTATTAGTATTTTTAAACATATGTATACTAAATTGAATGTGATGTTTACTTTATTTTACAAGAAAACCTAAATGTACCTACCTTTCATAGTTTTTGTTTACATTTAAGATTTATAAGATACCTACTTTAGAAAGCTTCATTCAGGCGTTTAGAACTTTGAAAAGTCGTGTGTTTTATGTTTGCGTTCTGCCTTTTTTCCTATCACTTTTTACATCATTTACTACATTACTATATTTAGGTTCCATCTTTATAGAATAATGTTTTCTTCAACATACATATTATGATTTTTTTGCAATTTGTCGTACCCCGTGGCTTTGAGAGAATAATATTATTAACTATTAGTATTAAAGTATAATAATCAGTAATAACTTACGCGATGTAATAGTCTCGCTATTTTTACCAATGGCCATTATTATTAATAATAGTGGTTATCATCCAGCAGCATATTCCTATCAACGAAGTACAGAAAAGTGATGCTGAAGCACCAGATACTGATGGTAGTTGTTCAATACCACCGGGTACATCCGAAGAAGTGGAAACTAAAAAACAAAATAATACAAAAGATAAAAATATTGGGCTGGCATTTTTAAACGAATCATCACATGAAGTTTAATTTGTTCCTTCTTTATTGAAATGCGTAGCAGCTTAAGCGTTAGCCTATTGCGTCGTGGATCCCAGGCTCAAACCCTGGTTCTGACAACCATACATATTGTTTTTCAATTTGTGTATGAGTCAGAGTATGGACCTAATAGGTTGAGCAAGTGGCAGACATCGATTTCTCGTAAAAACAAAATCTGTCAATACAAACCTCCACCCTGTGGAGGCTCATATTATGATCCTATTAGGATCGGACATGGTCGAAGTAAGTAAGTATAGTTAATGTACTGTTAAACCAATCATAAATCACCTTATTATTCTTATGTAAAAGTTGTGATCGATGAAATTATATCAAGAAATTAACGAAATACTACACACTTTCTTGTGCCAGTTTTAAGTACTTAGAAGTATATATAATGTACACATCTTAAATCCTCCAGATGATCAAAAAGCTAAATATTGTGCTACAGATCATAAACGTAGATCTTAACTAGGTATCAATTATCCCCAGAAGCTACATAATATGTTTAATAAGCGCAGAATCTTGCAAGTTTGTTTGGCCCAATCATCGAAGATGGCACCTGGCAACCAAGGTCGCTATATTCATACTATGGAAAATATAGAATCATTTTCAAACAATTCAAAAATTAAGAAATTATGCATAATTTTTTAATCCCAGTTCTTTGGCGATAGTAAATAAAGAACCTTTCCGAGCATCGCGGATTCTATAGGAGTCTAATTTTCTACATGTTTTTATGTAAATCCAAAAAATTTAAATGATGACTCACTGATAATTTTAAAGCTTATTATATTATAATGACTTTAAAAAATTAACTTGTGTTGATCAATACCAATTTAATTATTGATTCATACGGTCATTTTAGTTTAATTTTAGTTTATCAACAAACATCGTTCAATCAAATTGGATTTGTGTACGTTTACTGCCATCGTCCCAGTTTTAACATCACGTGTATTATAGGTACCAAATAACTTAATCTTAATATTAATATAGGTGATAATCTATTTTTTTACTGTCGCAAAAGTTCAATTTTTCGACATAAAATCTGTGCACGTGTAAGGGTCCTATTAATATTTAAGTACAATGTTATTTTAAAAACTTTAAATTTACCACACAGGCATTCGTCGACATCGCAGTGACCACTAATTTTCCCGCTGTTTTTACATTCCTGATCACAATTGCTGTCGATACAATCTGCACAAAATCCACACGAGATTACGGATAAAATCACACAAACTAATAATATTAACTTCATTTTGAAATATGTGAACAATATTAGTAATGTTTAATATTTTTCTCGACGCCGCTATTTATACAAAAAAAATCTTTTATCAACTTCCGACTCACACTTTATCAGTGTACTGTCAAAGTATTGTGGTCATTGCATTATTATTTTTTTATCATATTTAATGTGTCCAATAAAATGACAAATGCAAAATCTCGTAACAGTACCTATACTCAATTCGTAAAACTTACTTCCGATAAACTTGATTATCTCATCGATTTACTCACTTCACTCTTAACTTTTTTATATCTCTTTGATCTTCTTCTTCTGATGTACTCGTGCGAGAGATACGCCTAAGCTCTCATTCCTTAGGTTAGGTTACTGGGTGATGACAATTTTCCAGTGATGATCTATTTTTCGATTGATCATCTCTACTTATATTTTTTCTTTTTATTAAGTATTTATTTATTTTTTGATCCAGCGCATTATGTCAAACATGCATCGCTCTATACTGCGAGTTACTTTTAGGCTTCGACTTCCTTTAATTTTGTTGGCCAATTTTTTACAATCATTCATCATTTGTTAGTATTGAAAGAATACCTACATTGGTTAAGGTAAATACTATACCTACCAGATACCAGAGTCACCTAGCGGAAAAATACGATGATTGCAATTTGAGACATTTTTATTGATAAATTAAATTTTAAAGTGTTTTAATTAATAAATACGTGTTTAAGAACATTTTTTTAAAGTTACAAAATGTGAATTTGTTAAAAAATCCCATCTATTACTTATCTATGTATTTATTTTTGGTCATGTTTATTATTAAAAATTGGAAAATATAAAAGTTCTCTCAGAAAGACGGTAAATATTTTTGACTACGTAATTCATAGTTTTAATATTTTTTATATTAATTTTTAAAAACATCGATTGTATAAAAAATGATAATGTATATCTATTAATTAAAATGCTTTAATCGTTGTTCCTTGTTTCGCCAAAGATTTAGTCAATTCAATTATTAAGATATAGGTAGAAGAGATTAATATTAAAAACAGTGAAAAAATAATAGGTAGGTACAGTAGGTATAATAATAAAAAATATAATATTTATATAAGGCAGATAACACAGGTGAATAAATAAAATGTTATCATTTCAAAAAAAATAACGTTTTGTATAACAAACATATTATAAAAGTACAAAAAGATAAAACAGCGGTTGAACTACCGATTAGAAAGAATTGGTAGGTATTGAAACGTACATTTAAATGAATCACAAATATTTATACGTGGAATGGGAACCAGCGCTCGAAATGGAAAATTTTACGAACCGGAACGTTCGATAATTTTCATAAAATATTAATTCAATGTTTACGGGTTTAAAAATTGTGTTTTTGTGTGTTGCAAATAACACGTTAATTGAAATAATAATTAAAAGGGTCCGTAAGCATTGAATTAACATAGTTATCTAATTTTATGTATATTTATAAAAAAAAAATTGTTGTATGGTCCATCCATCTCGGATGGACAAATTAGTTTTTACACGAGACGGAGCGATAATTTTAGGGATTTCATGAACCGGAACGGCGCTCCGGTGCGCTCTGGACTATTTAGAGCCCTAGTGGAGACACGAAATTAGATTATACTCAGGAATTTGGGGCAGTCAATGATTTTATTACCGGTCGCCAGTTTTAGAGTGTGTAGATCAACTTGTATCTCCAAAAAACCACCGTAAACAATAGATTCAACTGGAATATGAAATTTCAAAATAATGCAACGTGACTTTGATGTTAAATTTAGAAGATAAGGTAGGTACCTATTTAAAAATGTCTAATGATTTAAAAAATAAAAATAACTAATAGGTATCAGTTCGTTTTAGTTATGCTTGGATGGTAGAGGTTTCCGAGAAGAAATGCGAACAAGAGATGAGAGAGAGAACTATAGACAAATTTTATATCGTTTCATAAATTAATAAGAAAAATATTAAAATATAAAGTTAGATGATATTAATAGGGATTAGAATCAAATCTTAATTGAGATGAATTTAATACAACTACCATCTATCCATATTGACTAATTGCAAACTCTTCATTGCTTATTATGGATAATGTGCTAATTGTTCAAAGGGATCATTACCGGCATAATATAAAGTAAATAGTTCATTGCGAAGCTAATCAGTTGACCAATCGGTGATCAGACTAGTTTTGATTAGATTTTCATTGTCCTCAGTAATTATGCGAACCTGGCTCTAACTGGAGCCCAACGCTCGCCTTTGTGCGGTGCATCATCATATCGAATGTACCTACTTTTAATCAATCGTGCTATAGCACTGATGAGCAGGAAACATGATTTAAGCAGGTACATATGTGCGTAATGCGCATAATGCTGATACAACTTACTAGTGCAATACCTATGTTACTGCCTCCAATTTGAAATGCTTTGATTATTCTCATAAATGTGATCTATATTTCGGTGATTTATAATAAGTTAAGAGTTATGTACTTAGTTAAAAAAATATCTAATATATTATTTGTTACATAATATGTAACATAATATTATTATCTGTTTAGGGGATTGTGTTAAATTGAATTTTGACGTGTGGTACTTCTGATATATTTAGAAAATATTTACACATTACTTATCTAACACTAATAACATGGCCATCATAAAGGGGGGTTGACAGGGCTCTAACATTGGACTATTAGTGGGGGGAGGGGCTGGCACGTCTCATCAACCAAATAAGTGAGATAAATACAAATCATAAATTTGCTTCAATAGTAAAAAAGTAGCATGTCGTGCTATTTTACTTAAAGGATATTAATATTTTAAAATATGTTATTGTGCGTTGCAATTTTTTATTGTTTTGTGTTGGTACTCGACAACTCTATAATTCATGTACCTACATATGTATTAATAAATACAAAAAAATGCTAAAACATATGAATACGTTAATTTGACCTATAACACCATTTGGAAAACGCTACTGTTGAGCGTCACACTGTCTTGACACTTAGCGATAGGTAGGGGGCCCGCTTCAGGATGTGGGGACCATGATTAATAATATGATCTTTAAAAGAAGTACCTAAAGTTGAGCAAACTCTAAAACTGACAAAACTGATCCCGATCTTTGTTAAGTTAGGTGAATTTTATTATATGTAGGTATTAATTATATAATATAATATGCAAACTAACCAATTAATCTTTAATTGTTATTAAGTATTATTATTATATAGGTAGGTACTACTTATATATAGTACATATTTATGTATGGATATTGGATAGCTCGATTACAAATAGAATTAACATAATATAGATACATTCACTCATCTCATAACCATAGTAAAATAACATTTCAATGTCTAATTAATAATGCTACTAATGGTTATTTTTTTTTTTTTTTTTTTATCAATTATGGCCAACGCTGACTCAACAAGTAAATATAAATGTCATTAACACGATGTATTTGAAACAGGTTTATCTTTATTCTACGTTTAAAGTTACAAAACACCAATAAGACTAGTTGTCACGAATGGCTCGGAGACGTGGTACATGACCAAAGGCATGGAAAGTGTGATGATCTTATTTAAGATGAGCATACTGCGTGGTATCGTAGGAGTCCAGGGTAGCACACAGGGAGAGGAGGTTTGAATCCGGATCCGGATTTAAGGTTTAGGAACTAGTAATGGCGCAAATTTCAAATTTACACGAAAATAAAGAAATATTTATTTTAATCAGGTCGTGAAAGAAGACAAATGATATGATACCTACTCTCATAATAGTTTGACAATTACTTACAGTGCAGTAGTACCTTCTTATATATCGAGTATATAGAAAGTATTAAATGACATTACAATCAATAAAATTTCTGATAGACTATAATTAATGTGATGTTAATCAAAATAATTTCTGTTGCATCCAATAATGTTGACAGATGGCACTGCCACCAGGTAGTTTTTTTAGAAAAATATTATTGTTGTACGTTTTAAGTATCTAAATATAGTGATTGTTATCTTCTTCATGATGAGATAAACGTAAACAAAGAGCGGTTCAAAACACAAGCAGAATATTATTTCCCTCACAAATAATTACAGTAACCGTCAGTCCATAATTTATTTGCATAACAATTTCCAATCTGACCACTAGACAGAAATTAAATTAATTTACACAACTGACAAAACAAGCTGTTACTCAGGATTTCAATAATTAAAATTATGTTTATAGGGAGAAGGGAATACTTTTATGAGAAGGTTCGTAGCTAGGTACGCATTTGTAATCATTTATGTACTCACTTTCCATTATATTATTCCATTATCCAGTATACCTACAGCATTGTGTTATTGTTAACTACCAAGCATATGTAGAATATCATTATATAAATATACATTTTTCATATTATGTACTTACGGCGAAGAGGTGTGTGTAGTGTTGGAGGTAGTTAGGCTATTGGTAACTGAAAAAGTGCTAAAACAATCATGTTTAAGGGACTTGAAGTATAGGTACTGAACATAGTATTATAATTTACTATTTTAAAAAAAGTTTAATGATAAATTAATCGATTCGTCATAAGTAATTGATACGACTATAAAAACAATTAAGTTTGAGCGAACGATTTCATTTAATAGGTACTAGGTATATTGCAATAATAAACCGCGTTGGTAGAATATGTTATTATTAAAGAATGCACGTACACAGAATATCTCGTATGTGGGTAGAAAGGTTAGTTTCAAATGGTATTTTGAATATCTCAATTATTTAGCTGGAAGCTATTAATTTTCGTAAACGATCTCGTTTCCAATATTAACAGGAAATATTTTATTGCAAGATTGGTCCAAACATTTCATTGCGATTTATAAACAGACGATTTGATTATTTGATATTCATTCACATACAATTAAATATACCACACCTCGTGTATTAAATGGGTTACAGACACCAATAAACTGAACGGATATAATATGACTAATCGAAAGTTAAGCCGGAAAAATATTTTTTTAATTAAAATCACTGAAACTGACAATCACTACTTATTTCACGTTAAGTGTAAGAAAAAATAATTTTTGTTTTATTCATTGTCGAGAGCTAATGACAGGTTCATAAACTTGGCTTCACCTATTTCGGCATTCAGCAACACGTATGGCCTCTACCAGTGCAAAACACTAGGGCCTATGCACTCTTGCTTTGCTCAGCCCATCTGGAGGGAGCTTTTTAGGGTCTAGATTCCGGGACAGGCAAACATAGAAATGTTTGTATTGAACGTAGATTTCGCTGAATGTTTCGTGATGATTTATTCGTTCAGCAGTACATGAGACCTCCAGCATCCAACTCCAGCACAATATTTCAAATGCAACTACTATTTATTATATTTCTATTGCATTTATTTAAAAATTGGTAGGTAGTTGTAAATTGTAACATTGGCATAATATAATTACAAATATTGTATCTGATAAAAATATAAAAACTATATAGATAAGTACCTAATTATTAAAAAAAATATATTTTATCCGCCTGCGAGTAAGTAGTAAATGAAATGACGGTCCCTAAATCGGCGTTACTCTAATTTTAATCTCATGACTGGACTAATATTTTGCATTAACCCAATCTTTATTGATCAATTGAAAATTACATCTTGGACCGAATAATGTTTAAAATTAACAAACAGGGAACGAAAAAATAATGGGATGTGGGTTGCCTTCTGGGTGAGGCTGTAACAAGGCTTCAATATCGACTTCGGAAAAATATTGAATAAACTTAAACACGCGTTAAAGATAGGTATAAATTCAAAAATGATAATATTTGAGTACACTCCGTACGCTTTATGTTATTTGTGTTTTTTGGCGTGAACGTCATAAAGTAATGAACCGAATCCGGCCTCTAAACTTTGGTTCATGGCGGCTGGATTTCACATTTCTATTTTATTAACATTCTGTTCTGGGCTAACAGCGATAATTTATAAAAAAAGTCTGCAAACCTGTGTATAAAACAGTTA
The DNA here is from genome assembly GCF_057557595.1 of Rhyacophila brunnea. NCBI lineage: Eukaryota > Metazoa > Arthropoda > Insecta > Trichoptera > Rhyacophilidae > Rhyacophila > Rhyacophila brunnea. Next base: position 17,368,688 of record NW_028233170.1, read on the forward strand.
TTAAATATATTATTTTAATCTTGAAATATGAATTTTATGAAAAATTGAACTTTTGCTCAATCCATTATTAGATATTGAACAGGCTTCAAACATTAAAATCAAATTATAACATGATTTGTAAATAATATATACAAAAACAAAGACATTGATATTTGAAATCTTCAAATCTGTGACGTCAATGGTCAGTTTGTGTTTTATTAACGACGTGCGTTTTTGTAAATATTCATTAATTGGGATGTTAAAAAATATACGGGGTGCCTATGCATAGCATAATAATTTCAAGCTGAATAAATACAAGATAAATTATATATTTTTTTATAAAATAACAAACTTCTTGCTTCTAACTCATAGTAATATTCGTAAGAACATTGGTCATAATATTGTTCTCAATAAATGCATAAATACAACTATGTATATAACTATAGCCCATTTCACAAACTATGTAATTACAAATTCAACTTCAATAGAGAAATATAGTGACAGTTTTCACGTTTTATGCTAAAAACTTTTCTTTATTACGATTGACGGAGTAATATTTAAAATTATTTTGTACACACTTTTCTGTAAGTATCTGAATCCAATATATGTAGGTACTTGTAATATTTCTTTCTTTTCTTCCTCTACTCTTCACCAAAAATAAGGAATAACTAAGCAAATTGTTGACAATCAATCCACATTAAAAATCTGTCTAAAAGGGGTGTACTCTATCATTATCTAGTGCATCTATTACTTTAACAATATACCATTCATTTGAGTAATCCTGGATCAATACACTAGTGGATGCAGTTCTCTCCAAGCTGATTTCAATCCCTTTGGTTATGATTAAGTGTGCTGAGTGTTACATTGCTACATACATACTTCCACAAAACTAAACCTTTTTGTCAGTTCAGTAACATCTGAGGTTTTACCTTTCAGATCTTCTATCCCTTGGTTACCAAGCGAAGAATAAATTTGCAGAGCAATTTGTTTCTTCATCGAGCCATGTGCTCTGGCTATATCCATATTTGGTTTTAAGCAATCGCTGTTAGATTGCTAGTTCTTGTTTATTTTACGCAATTAGATACATTTTCCGTTTTTGTCATTATGCTTTATGCCCAGCATGCACATCTACATCACATATTATCAAGACCGGCAGTTGGGCTGATTGATAGTCTTGAGTCTTGACTCTTGTATGAAAACCGAAATAGCTAAGTATCGACTTATAAAAAATCTTTATAATTTATTTTTTGTTAGCTGTATCTACACTCTACACTGCAGTGTTTCCCAAGGTGGTGGAGCAATGTGCAAATCATTAATATTTGGTACATTTTTTTGTGGGTAAAAAACGCATTTTCGAAAATATTTTTTTGATATTGCAACCATGACTTTCCGAGAAAATTATTGTTGCCATTCCCATCATAATATTTAGTTGAATGCGGTGCTTTAACGCTGTAAATGATTTGTTACTAAAAACAAGAAACAGTTTTGATATCACAAACTGTGGAGATGTATGATTAAAATTTACCAAATTAGTACCTAACTCACATAAAAACTCTCACATCAAGAATAAGGATCGCACTAATTTTCTTCCGAGTTGTAAATATTAAAGTTAAATTAAAAATATTAGGTATTGCCTATGTGCATTTTTTATTTGAAGCAATTTTTTTCTTCAGAATTTGTTAGTTAACTATGAAATTTTCATTGTGGTGAGGGGGCACGGAGATTTTTGAAGCGTTTGAGTGGGACATGGCGCAAATAAGGTTGGGAAACACTGCACTGTAGGCTACGGTATTATTATGATACTAGGCTAGGTATATATCTAAAACTTATATACATAATCACTGTTACAATCAGATCAAAACAAACATATTGTATTATTAGTATCTATGTTTGGTTGTAAAAAAATACGTTTGAAATGTGGGTAGGAAAATAAATACTTCATCAATTTAATCACATTGTACGGGAAAAGAATACAAAATGATACAAGGTTTCATCCATAAATGCTCTCGCATCAATTCACATTCATTCGTTACTGGAGCATTTTATGCATGTGACATTAATTCATTTGTGATATCACAAAATGATACAATTTTATTTACATAATAAAAGGGCGTTGATATACGATAAGCTGCCTTTGTGTAGCTCTCCTTTGTTGACAAAATACCAGTGATTGGAAATTTAAATTAAAATATTATGTCATGAATAGCTAGAGCTGCTGTTGTCGGCTTCCTCCATTCATCGCCATGACGGTAATACGCATTTTGTATTGAATAACAAATGATAAAACATTTATAAAATTCATTTGGGAATCATGCTTGATTTGATTTAATGACATTTTTTTCGTATGTCATAATAAATATTCTTATTCAACATAGGTATTATCGACTTCTAATCGATTCTACTCGACTACCGCTTTTCTATTCCAAAATCATAACCCAAATTTATTTTATAAAATAAATACGTTAGATACATAATGCAGACACCTAAATAATTTACTTCTTTCAGTAGATATGTGGTTTTGTAGTTTATCAAGTTAATATGTGAACTAATTATATAAATAAATCTACTATGTACTCCTTTTAAAGTTCGTCTCAAAAACCAAAGCTTTTAAAAGCTTTCTTCATCCACATACATTAAACAGTCATTTAGGACAAAAATTATAGACTTAGGTACTTAATATTATACATATTATTCTATTTTGACGTTACCTCGGAGTAAACATTGGCCGTCAACGTGGCCCTACCTCACCCTGCAGCGGTGTTACAAAAGTAATATAGGTACCTACGCGCTGCAGGCAGTGACGTCCCGTGGGGGTAGGCAGATCGATCTTCGCTTGGGGGCGGCAGTTACTCGAAGGGCGGCAAATCGAGGAGAATCATTTGGAATATAAAGAAATAGCTACATTATTCTATAGCTTTTATAGCTACTATTTAGTGTTTACAACGCGACTGGCGCGTTTGCATTAGTTGGCCATTAGATATAATTAACATGATATTTAAATGTGGTAATTAATTAGTAATTATCTGGTCAGCAGTAAATGTGATAACTTAGTAATAACGAAAATATCTTTTCATTAACAAATTCAGCTCACTGGTTTTTTCGGGTTCGCGATATCTGGTTTACTGCCGTTGCCCTTCGACGTCCTCGATGACCACAAACGACACTGGCAGATTTGCGAATAATTAGTCTGATATTTTGTTAGTAATGGATCCATAGCACATTTCTTAGATACTGCACTCATGAAGGGATGATAAAAATACTGTATAACAAATGGGGCGGCATTTTGGCGCTGCCTAGGGGCGGCATTTTATCTAGGGACGTCACTGGCTGCAGGTCTGGCATGGCGGGAAGCGCGAGACCATAGCCCCCACAAGGGAGGGGGGGGGGCTGACAGGGCTCTAACCTGGAGGCCTTGCCTTAAGGGGGGCCCGACCTGGCGAATTGACCAGCCAAGTGAGAAAACACACATCACAAAATTGCACTAATTGTAAAAAAATGACGTTGTAAAAAAATGAATTGTGAAAAAGTGACTTATACTATAATTGAAATTTTTAATTATGTGGTTGTGCGATGCAATTTTTGATTATTGTTGGCAATATTCGATAACTCCATAATTCAAGTGGGTGCATTAAAAATTATTAAAATACCCTAATTTTTACCTCGAACACTATTCGGAATATACAACTTTAGATAGTCACACTGCCTTTAACTTTAGCGATAGGCAGGGGGGGCGCCAAAGATTCTAGCCTGGGGGCCCGCTTCAGGATGTGGGGGCCATGCGCGAGACTTGGCTATGGACCATGGGAAGTGGCGCGAACTTGAGCTTGCCTTTTCCCCAATGCTGGGGCGTGACAGGGTTAAAGAAGAAGAAGAAGACATTGGCTATAGTAGACCCAGTGTTCCACCCAACCTTCTCCAGTTGGTGATTTTCAGCACAAAAAATGGTATAAAAAACAATCCATCACGACATACCTATAAATAAACAGCCAGTGACATTAAATTTTGGCATTATTACCTATTTAGTTGAAAAATCCCGCTCACTCGAATAAATTGATCACAATTCACAATGAACATAAAAATGGCCACCAAATTGTATGAATAATAAAACCGGAATGGCAACCGAGCGATGTTATTATTTGTACTGTCTACCAACTTAACCATGCTTAACGTGTTTACTAAATAATTTTAAATATTTAAATGTCAAACAGAAATAATGTAAACAGCTCCTTATTCAAAATTCTTTGGTAGGTACCCATTTTATAAAATGCACTTATATAATAAATGTGTGTCGTGGTAACGCTTTCTGAAAGTTCACCTCAAAGCTGTAAAACATTGTAAAACAACACGTGGATAAAAAATAATTATGGCTAGGTGTGATTCGATGAGAACGGATATGGACAGGTAAATTACAGGTTGGTAATATGTCTTTGTCGTCCAGCGGAGACCTGCCCACCGTACTTCCCGGCTATTATTCATAACATGATACTTCCATTATCCTCTTTTATTACAACCACACTTTATAAGTCTACTCCACTTTCTGAAGTGGCTACTTGCATAATGCGTCGTTTAATTGAGGTAGTCTTTTCAATAGAAACATGCGTTTTAGAGTTTTTAAATAATCAAAGCGCTCGAACCGTGACATGCTTTTTTGTGTAAAATAATTAGAAAATAAAACAATTATTTCAACAGCTTTTTTAATCATATCCGCTACATATTATAAGCATTTATAAAATGTCATAAGTAGGTACAGCATAATATAAAATTACCTACCTGAACGAATTCTTTATACCTTCATCAATAATAATTTACATACATAAGTAGCAGTGGCAAAGAGTGTATGTTGAAGGGAGGTAAGCGATGGGGGCAGTGACGTTCCGTAAGGGTAGACAGGTCATGCGTTGCTTAGGGGCGACGCATTATAAATCCTGGTAACCTATCCTATTATTCATATTTTTCATTGTGATACCCAATGGCTGTTTATCGCACAGGAAAAATTTTCACAGAGAGGCCTCCAAACCTGTACCGTACCTAAAAACGCCGCTATTTGAGACTATGTTTTGTGGAAACATAGTCTCAAATCTCCAATCCTCAGTAGATGATGACTATAAAAATTAGTCGGTAGGTAGGCACCCAACAAATTTGCATTCAATTTGAGACTAAAAATAAAAAATGGTGGCACTTTGCCTAGGGTATGTCACTGGATGGAGGCTATGGGTATTGTCTATCGGTTTTTGTGTTTTAAGTCAAGGAATAATAACGCAATTTGATAACCATTTCATGTATAACCTATTAGTTTAAATTATCGTATTTAAGTAGGAGGCTTGTAGTTTAATTGGTTAAAGCATATTGGCGCGATAACAGTGTACGTAGGTATATACGGATTCAAATCCCATCAGGCGTCGTATATTTTTCAAATGTGATTTTTTCTAGTAGGTAGGAAGTATATATTTTAGTGCTTTCAAGTTATGTATATTCAATTTTACTATTAACGAGAATTCTAATCAGACATATTTATTTATTTTCCCTTATAGGGCAACCATCAGATTTTGTGAAGACATACTTACTACAACTACAAATAACTGCAATGGATTTGCGACACTGATTGGCAACGTATTCATGCAAAATATCAATTTCAACAAAAAATTGTATATAGGTACACAAAATTGTCAATATTCCCACGACACACAAGTTACAAGTTTTTAATTTTTCCCATTTTTGTAATTCTGGATGCAGAAAGGTCACGACTCCGCTAAATGCTTTTCATAAAATAACTTTATGTTGTGATACATCCCGTTAATAGCAGAAGCATTGAATGAACACAAACAATGCGAGCCAATCCTTCTCACGATATCAATAGCTTGACCATTTCCTTTGTAGAACACAATACTTACATTACAGAGCACAGGACTTCAATTAGCGTACAAAATGTGAGTTCAGTCATTTATTAAATACGTAAATACATTGTTTTTATTACGGCAAATGCTTAAAATATAAATGAACTTAGCTGTAATAACAAAATTTTGTATAAGTATAAAGTAAGAAACAATGTGTTAAGTAGATGCTCACTGGGAATCCCCTGGAAATTCCAGGATTAAAAATATCGATAGGTATGGATTTTAAGGTCAGCTTTATGTGCGTTTTAGGAAAAATAGGGAAATTAAGAATAGAAATATAAGGTACCTATAAGGGTGTCAAGTATCTGATTTTTTAAAAAATTGTATATAGGTATATGAAGATACTCGTAGCTATCTATGTATGTATTTCTTTATTGTACAACATGGTTGATGGGTACTTACTGTTTTTACTATATTTGCTAAATTCTGCAGATATTATTAGTTTTAATCATTCTAATGAGGATTGTAGCTTGATAATAATTTTCGGATTCACTGAAAAAAATTGAAGTAAGCATACGTCATTCTTCTTGGGCCATATCCGCTCCTTAGTTGGACCATACAGACACCACACGTCACCTCTAAAAATCCGTGTCGCTAGCCAGTCTTCTTGCATCGTATCAAGTCATATCAGCATCCCGTAGCTCCGACGTATATACTGTATAGATAGTATTTAGCGGCCTTACAGGATGCCGGAATGCGGTTGGCTTGAAGAGCAGGCAAGCCAGGTTGAGGTTCTCTTCTGGCATCCGCAGCTCGAGGCCGAACCTACGTCAATTTACACAAATTTAACACTTATTGATTCATCTTCAAATTATGCAAAATGTTTCTTACTATGGGAAGTCATATGGATTTACTGAGTAAGTAGGTGAGTATTTTTACATATTTTGGTGCAAATACACATTGAAAAATCAATCCCGAGATCGAAATAAGGATTACGAACCCCGAAATTGCGGTATTTAAAATTCTACAATCCTTAGTTTAAAGCTCCTAATCAATTTCCAATTCCTAATCCTAATCAATCCTAATCAAACCCATTTAAAGCGAAATCAATGCAATGAACTACCTAATCATACATACATGTCTTATACCAAAATTATATAGGTAATAATAATAGGGCACGTAATTTTTTCTTGTGTTCTGAAAAATAATGTAAAAATAATCATTGTAAGTATGATAATAAAAAAAAAGGATAACAGAACGAACTGTGTTAAAATAATAGAACAGAGTAAAAATAAAATTGATTTCAAATACGATACGCATTACCTGCTTTAACATTAAATTAAATAATAACTATATCAATAACACTATGTAATAAAGATAATTTATAAATATTTTCTTATATAATTGCTTAAATAAAAAAAAAATTCTATAATATTACATTATTGATACTGCTCCAAACCATTGTGAGGAATATTTTCTTATATAATGATCATCGAAAATATATACCCAGTACCCACTTGTAATCAATAGTATTTGTTATAATATAATCTAACAACAATGAACAAGTCAAAAAAATTAAGGCAAATATTGTATAACCTATCTAAATCTATCTATATAAGACGTATATACTTAAATCCAAAGAGGTAATGCATTTGTTGTTATAGGTAGGTACCTACTCTTGATGTATTCAGGGGACTGGAGGAGGTATTTTATATACTTTGGGAAAACTAGTATATTAATGGTTTTATAATTATAATTTTATTTGTTTATATATATGTTGTTTATACTTATATAGTTGAATTTTCCACTTTTTGTCATTTATTTTGTTTTACCCTTTTATTATTGTTATTGTTTTTCTATATAATTTGTTACTTCTCTATATAATTCTAAATGTAATGTAGCATATTATAACTGTTTGTTTGTCTTAAAAAATCCTATCCAATCAAATATTAATTACAGTATTAGGTAATAAATTATTTAAATGACATTAAACAAAAAAAAAGTCTCCAATTCCTACATCACATATAAAATCATATTTTCCAAAACGAACCACATTCGGAATTCCATAATGTTTTTTTAATAAATAATTAAAGCACCACAAGACATATTTTGCATTATTTATGACTACTTACAAAGAGAAAAAAAATAAGATAGATTCCCCCGGTTTCCTGGTAAACGATATGACAGGACGACCGAGTGTGGGAATCAATTTTGATACCCCGTCTTTTGTTTCGAGTTTTTTTTTAAATGTCCTTTTTGCATACCATTAATATTTTATAATAATAATTTGAACGGTAGCTCGTTGATAGTTGAATGATTATCTTTTACATGTTTAATATTTTGGGCTTGTTTTAAATATATCTGCCTGTTTGTTTGTCTTGCATAATAATTTAATAAAAACGACTAACCCAAAAATTAGTTAGAAATACAAACACCGCTTTTGTATTCTATGTTTTCTTGGTTTTAAAAATAGTATTTTCATTTAGGTAATTGTATGCGTTTTGCAACTGATTGAAATAGTTTGAACTCATCATCATAATATCATCACACAGAAAGGAGGCAAGCATGCAAGTTTAAATGGATAGGCACATACCTAAGTACAATGAAAAATATCGCAGGAATTTAAGACGCATTTTTTCATAACCTAATGATTTTTTTTTGAAATAAAGATAAATTTCCGTGAAAAGAAATTGAATTTTCTCGATCCTTCTTTTAAATATCAAATGTTCAGAGGTTTTTTAAAAAAACATTGGCGTCAAAATAAAGCAGTAGTCGTATGATTATATTCACATAATACCTACCATTATATTTTCTCGTTTGCAACAATGACGGCGTTATTAATATGCAATCCGAGAAATACGAGTCCATCAAAATACTAGCAAGTATTTCTGTTTCTTGCCATTCGTTTGATCAAAAAAAGTATTGTAAAATTTAAAACTCTATGCTTGCGTTCAAAAAAAATCACAATCAATAGTTTTCCCATTACAAAAATTAATTATTTTAGAATTAACACAATAAAAATGATTATTTGAAACATCATAACGATTGCCTAAATTCTTATATACGTGCATTTACGTCGGCTGCGTGTTACGTATCATTCCATGACTATTTGATAATCTTGTCCTTGCTAGAGTAGATACCTATATGAAGTTATAGCGAACAAAATCATAAATATTCTAAATTTTGAACATTTTAATATTTCTCAAACCAAATTTTATGTAGGTACACAATTTATTAAATTTTATTTGTGCACGGTCACAATAATACTACTTAAGGGCAACGGTAATCATACGCGTTCATAAAATATCTATGGTGTACCTATCTACCATTCCAAGCATTTATTCAATATTTCATTAAGGGGCATCGCATTAATTAACGACATATTTTTATGTTATCTCCAAAGAATTTATTTTCAAATTTCTATTTATGATTTGTTTTCCCTTCTCAATACCTCCCAGTCAAGTTATTAGGATTTGGATTTTTTCTTTTTTATGAACGTTAACAGTGAAGTAGCTACCTGCATAATTGAAATACCGTTTGATTTAGAGGATAACATTAAAACAATAAACAATAATTTAAGAATATGTAGATGTCGGTTTCAATATTATTTTAAAAGAAATACCAGATAGTTAGGTACTATTCTGGTTTCATATGGATAATAAATTATTGACGAACAAGAAAGCAATTTTTTAATAATTTAAAAATATATGTGTATATATATATGTTGATATTCACTGAATTTTTATATTAAAATTAAGATAGATTACCTAAAAAATAATTAGATAAAAGGTTATAATATTGTAAAATCAGAACACCGTTAGTTAAAAATATATTTCATGTGAATTAAATACTCTACCTATCAGAGGCACCTGGCGTAAAAATACGAAGCTTGCAATTTTGAGATATTTTTTTGAGAAAATTAAAGTACTTAGGTACATTACTTCATAAAATAAATATAAGTAGGTAGCTACCTACTTAAAAAAAACTTTAAAACTATAAATTTATCAAAAATATTTTTTGTTCTAATAAAATAAATTTTAATAATAAACATGACCGATAATAATTATGTAATAATACTATGGGATCCTTTTAATTGTATTTTTTTTCTTTGACGTTAAATAAAAACTTTTTTTTAATGTTTTTAGATATCATGTACCCACGAATATATTAATTAAAACACTTTAAAATGTTAATTCTCAAAAAATGTCTCAAATTTTAAGCTTCGTATTTTTCCACTAGATGCTTCCGGTATGTGGAATATTCACCTTAAGTGGGTATTTACATAATGTGATAAATATGTGAAAAGAAATAATAAAAATAAAATTTGACCCTTGTGTTTTATATATGTACCTACCTATGCCTATTTAATATACGGGTAAATCATTCTAAAATACTACCATGGCTATAGAAAAAAATGATTTGTAGTTATAGTGGTATCGATTACTAGTATTGAAACAGGCATTGTAGCAAACACTGCCAATAAACTTGCGAATCGCCAAGTGGCACTTACAATTAAGTAGGTAGGTATAATAAAAACTCAGTTAGAAAACTGAGGTAAAGACAGTCATGTATATCAAGCCGTAAAAGTAGGCAAATTAAAATTATAATATAAAATTTATCCGGTGACATTTGATTACGTTGAAATCCATGCCAAAACATTTTAATATGATAAAAATATATTACGAGTATATTGCATAGTCAAAAACAATAGATACCTACTATAAGAATATACACAATGTATATTATATATATTAATGTATATTAATATTAATATACAATGTAATGTATTGTATATTAATCCATGGCAGAACATTTTAATATGATAAAAAATATATTATATTATATTGCATAGCCAAAAACAATAGATACTATAAAAAAGTACAAAATGTATATTAAACTTCTAAATAACTAAATACAATTCCATTATCGTTATTTTTGTTAGTTTTGATTTAACGTTAGCCGACATCATCCGGAGGAGATTACAAATGGCCGCGCTCACTCACAATCACAAAAGCCCAATCTCTTTCATTTATCCGATGCCAGTTAATTAAGTCCCCGGTGACACATAATAATTACCTACCTTTAATCCCGACATCAGATTCCTATGATCCCGTGACTGGGTAAATTAATTTTCCTTATAAATCGTCGCAGGCTAAATTGCTTGGATGTGATCGATAGACCCAATGCGGAACGCAATATACCCGGCATAATAATAAAAGTATAAGAATGATTGTTTAGCATTAGTACGAACCGTAATTAAATTTAACTAGATAAGCAATTGTAGGTATTTTCTTAAACATAATATTTGACATATTAGTGATTCGAGCAGTAGGTACTGTAATGGTGAAGGATTTGTTGAAGTAGACTAAAGAAGGCGACGACCGTTTTGTCGGCTGGGAAGGGATCTTTTAAAATCACAAGTAATCATTAGGTATAATGGATTACTTGTAAAGGGGGAAGGCAATAACATGTGTGTGTGTTATTAGAAAATTTGAAAAGCAAGTTAAAGGAAAAACTTGACGTACGAAAGGTTATCTTCCAGTCTTCCACCAACCACAATGGCAAAGTTACAAAGCTACATGGTTTCTCATTCACCATATTCTCCGACATTGGACTTTTTTAATATTCATAAATTAGCTTAGCAGAAAGAATGGAGATGTCATCGCCGCAGTCAATGAAAAAACACATTTTGTACAGTTCGACAAAAACTATTTTTCAGGTGGTAGGAAAAAACGTGGAAAAGTGTAGTCCCAAAAGCTGAGTAATTATGTTTTATTAATTATAAAAAAAAAATGACAAACTCCGCCATAGATGCTGTAGATGTGCAGCATCCCCATAAATAATTGATACTTTCGAGTACTTGTAATAACATTATGTAATTATTTTTTATAATTATGTAAAGAATCGTCTTCTCAAGGTTCTATATTATTATTATTATAATGTAAATATTTCTACAATATATTAGTAGGTACACTGTGACATTACACAACATACTTTTTTATCGAGTACACGCCAGATTTAAATACGTTACATATAAAATTCCTAATGTAGATAGTAATAATATGTATCAAATACTGAGTATCAGGTATGTATGTTTTTTTAATAGCATCCTTACAATAAAAAGTCGTCACACGCCACTAGGTACCTATCTACCTACGCTATTTGATATAATTTACAAATGAATAAGTAGAATGAAAATAACATTGATAAAAAGCTCTCACATCCAATTCTTAATTTAAAAAAAAACATAAATTTATACCTCAGAAACACAAAAAAAGCCTCGAATCTGAGTCTGAAGTAAACCAAGTTCGTCGTGAAAAGTGAGGTAGGTACAACGGTATAATCTATATTGTTACGTTACCCTATTTGACACACATTTTGAACGCGCAGATTTTCGTTCAGATATAGCAAGTTATTGGAACGGACACAGATTTTAATTATTTGGCAATTAATTGTAGAAGTAAGAAATTGAAATTAGGAAGAAGGTATCAAACAATGGGTAGATGCAAAGTAAATTAAACTAGGTAGGTTCTATTTCAATAGAATGGGTTTTTTGTTATATTGATTTGATAACGATTCCAGAACGATTTTAATTTAGTTGAATTGGTATTCAATGAGTATATTGAAGATGGCGCCTGTTTTAACGCCTTACTTTGGTTACTTATTTACACACATACAAACTTAGGTACTGTTTTTTTTTCATAACTGTTATTAAATCAAATATTTTATATACTTGCCGATATAAAGGTTTGACAAATGTATCCCTGTCAGAGCATATAAATATATATTTTGCGAATAGAATTATAATGCAGAATGACTGGATCCATAAAGATTGTACACACACAAGTTGACGATATCATAAGCACAGTTAGTAATCTCGAAAGTAGATATAATCAATTCATGGTAAAATAAATTACGATAATTAGTTTTAAATAAATAATGATATTCTTAACTATTCTTTATATGTATATGGTTTTAGGAACATTTTTAAGATTTACGCTTGAACATTTTAGTTAGGTAGGTACCTACCTATAATATATCGATAATGATGATGTTTTCTAACATCTATGGTACCAAATAAAACTGTTGGTAACCGGTAAGCAAAAGCACCGTAGGCGGATTTATTCATTCGGTCAATAATACCAATTAAGCATAAAAATTAAAATTTGTCGTTCGGCGAGCCCTTCCGCTGTATTCTATTACCTTCGAGAATCATCAAAACATAACCGCGCCGAAGCAGGAAATTTAGTTTAATTACTATGCCATTGTAAGGCTTCCAACACTAGCGATCGTTCATTACTTCGACGTCATTGTCAACCATTTATGCACTTATGCATATAGTTATTATAATTATAATATCGACCCCTGGTCAAGCGGTCGATTTTGTGATGAAATAAAACTATTTCGGTCGGGCGTGATTTTTGTGATCGGTAACTTGCCACTTATAGACAAATTTCTAACAGTGTTTGGTTAGCAGTCAAAATACAAAAAATCCTGCGGGAAAATCTAGATATTATGTTACTACAATTGATTTTTAAATTTGAATTTTGGTGTATTGTTCATCAGTTCTACTTTTTATAATACATGATTTTACTTAACTATCATTTTGTATAATATTTTAATATTGCGAGAGTTTTATGAATAACTACTTTATATCAAACAGTAGTTACGAGTAATAGTAAGTAAAATACATACCTACACAATTACCTAATAATTAGTGAACTAGCATTTGAGTGGTTCACAAGCATAGTGAACCGAGTCCATTCTGTTTTTTTTAGTAAGCTCGGTTCAAACATAATATTTGAGTATTTCTTATTCTGTAAGAGTACGATTTCCTTTACATAATAACTTAAATGTACTCAAAATAACACTTCAGAATTGTTATCACACCCTTACAGAATTAAAAATACTCAAATATTATGTTAGAACCTAGCTTAGGTTATCAAAAATAATCAGAATGGACTTGGTTCACTATGCTTGTGAACCACTCATTTATAGTATCTTCATTGCTTAATAGTAAAATGTCATCTAAAGTCAGTTTCAATTTCATATGTCCAATATTGGCTCTTGCTTTAAACTATCAGTACCTATAGATTCCTGAGTCTGGCAAATACACATATTGTTATTTTTGAGCAAGTGGCAAACATCCATTTTTCGTAAAAAGCAAAATCTGTTAATACAAAGCCTCCACTCTGTGGAGGCCCATATAATTTTATTAGGATCGGACATGATTAAAAGATATAGGTACAAATACTAAATTCTGTTTCATTAAAAAAACAATAAAACAGAAATCATTATTGTTAATCGAAACGATATACACACGCCTATAAGAATATTTAGCTACGTACCTACATATACTGGAATCATTCTACAGTGGCACTATGGGTACATACGGAAAATTTTAATTATTACCTAAGTGTTGTATTGGTATTGTTTTCTAGCATTGAAATAGACCCTGTATCACATAAATAGCGATTCCAGTAGGTATAACAAATTGTATATCATGTTGAATAAAAAACTTGTTCTACCCAACTTTCATAATATGAAAGTTAAGCTGATTAAAACATATTATTTATGGTCAGTGAATTAGTTAGCTATTATACATATCCAAGTCATTTTATGTTTCAAATTCCTTTTTAGCAAAATTACGGTATCTAGGTAGGTACCTAGATATTTACATTAATTATTAAGCTTAAATTTTCAAGGTAAGCATTTGTTATGTTTATTTATTGGGCTGTCATCGTGTATTTTTCCTTTTTCATTTGGACTCATTTCAGGGATTGTTTTCGAAACAAACCCAAAGCGCTGATGAAAGAACGAAGAAGAATATAAAATGGTGATACTCCAAAAATAGAATAACAATAAATTATGTGCATTGGTATTAGAAGCTTGAAAGATGTTTTTATGACATTAGCTATATTATTAAGAATTTAGATTATCAATCACATAAAATCGCAAGTATACATTTTGTATTCGCAAAGAAAATTATTTTATTTTTCATAGGGGTATGTACTAAAAACGATTTGGAATCGATTTTACTTATTGAAAAAGAAAACCCCTGTTTATCTCCGTATGCTTCTAATAGTTCAGTCTCCTTGGTAGAGATAAAAAAATAATAATAGAGAAATAATTGCATTCATTTTTTAATAATATATTGGTAGATAAATATCTCATAAAAAATATTATCCTGACAGTGTATTTTAAAATGCTACTCTGTTCGGTCCGACAAACAATGACACGGTCAACAAAATGAATTTTTGATTGTTCGATTTAAGCGTAAACATTCGATAGACGATCGATCAATTTTATAAATGTTATTATTATTAAACTGCACCACGTACGAGGAGATTACCATTAGTCTTGATACTGCTCGATATAATATCTAATGTACCTATGTATTTATTTAAAATTGTAGTATTCTAATATTCTATTGTATTCAACTAAATAAATTAAGTCTATCTTTTTATTTATAAATATGTCATTAAAAGTCTAATGACGGATTGATTAAAATATTTTATTATACATGTTTATTTAAAATAAATTGTAGATCAAATCTTCGGTAGTTACCTACTACGAGTAGGTAGCTTAACGGATAAAAGACATTACATGGAAAGTGAAAGATGTGGGTTTGAAAGAGTTGTTCCGTGACGAAGAAGTATTTTTGCTAAGGTAGTCATAGAAAAAATATTTGGCGAATCCAATAAAATTCTTTTTGACGTAAAACAACATCAAGGTAAATATTAAATAATTACAAGATAAAAAGAATTTTTTATATACTTAAAACGTTTTTAAAATTTCTGTTGAATTAATATGCTCAATATGCTCAAACTTGTACTTGATATGAAGTAAATAAAAAACAAACAAATATAGAATACTGAAATGTCATTTTTACATTTCGTTTTTATTTCCATAGTACCTATATACACGTATATATTACTAATTTAGTCGCTAGGACCACCGCCTTGACGGATTTTTCTGAAATAACTTTCCATACAAAACAGAATTAACTGAAAATTAATTCAATTCTGCTTAAAGATGGCTAAAAGTATTAAAAGAATGCATTGGCACCGTGTTCTGATATATTCTAAAAGTTTTAAAGTCTAGCTAGTCGGGAAGTTAGTTAAAAATCGATTGCAAGATTTGTACCGGACAAACAACCACCGGACAAATAAGAATACGAGCTAATAAAAACGTTGTAAAAAATGCATTTGAATGTTAAAGGTACATGAAATACTGCGCTGAGTTTGAATTTTCTGACAATGTCGGCATAATATGACACTTAAGTATAATGAGAATCAATAAAAACGTATCATACAGAAAAGGTTAGTGTTTAATGAATGTAAAAGGTGTCACTCATTGGTACAGGACGCACTAATCAAATTCCCATAATGCTCACTGGTGACTTTAACGTCTACGTCTACATCAACCAGACCATAGATAATAGAGTTACAATAGTTCATACGTCAGCAAGCAGTTCCATTTCCATTTCGTCCAACAAAGTCTATCGAATTTAGGTAACAAACACTTCATACGTTCATTGTAAAAATGTTATAGGTATACATAAGTTCGTTAATAAAATCATGTTTCAGTTAAACCTAATCGCTTGTACTTTTATTCAACAGACGAAGATCTATGATAACCCTAAGGCCCCTTCCAGCGTATGCGCATTCAGCGGAGCGTTGAGCGGCGCGCGCAACTCAAATGTATAACCGTATAACCAAAAAAAGACATTGCCTACGAACATTTTCACACACGGTTATACGTCTAAGTTGCGCGCGCCGCTCAACGCTCCGACGAACGCGCGTACGCTGGACGAGCGCTAATGGTTTATGACCGCGACCACAGCCACCACAACTTTTTTCAACCTACTTAGCTGTATATTGGCAAATTGGCACTTCGCCTTTGTAAACCATTTTTTGTTACTATATTTTCATCGCGTTTTCATTGGTTGACCTATAAATAGTACCTACCTAGTTATGTACAAACAGAAAATTATGTGATTTGACCTTTATATACCTAGTTAAAACTGATGAGCTTTTATTTTGCTACCACTATGATACGTATGATTTATTCAGATTGATCTCGTACCTAAAACAAATTTATTATCTCCACGATATTGACCGCAGTCTCATAGCAGGTGCAGTTTATGAGCAGATCTTTGGATAGGGCGTATCATGCACCTGCCCTTTTTTATTGAAGAGACTATACATATTATTATGCACAAGTATCTATCTGCAGGTGTTATTGTGTGTGTAAATCCATTCATCAGTCCTCTTCAATTGATCATAATACCAATACACTCACAGCCAAGGTCACAATCGGACAAGCTTCTGTATTACTAAGCGTCACACCCTTCAAGATTATTTTGACAGAATCGATTATAGATTGAAAAAGTCATTCGATATTAGGTACGTGTATTGGAAAATAAATAAAGAAATATATTTTAATATGCAAGCTGTATTTTTATTATATAAATTTCATGTAGAGACGTCACATAAACGTCATTGAAAAATCGACTGACGTTTATTAGAAGAAAAAACAAAAGAGGCAAACTTTGGCATAACGAATACGCATACCCAAAGGATCATTTTTAATGTATTAAGCCGCTCATTTCTATTCTAGTCATTTTTAAGATTAGTCATTTTTTTTGTTAAATCTTTAAATAATGATCATTTAAAACTGATAACTTCCAGTTAGCTCCCAAATATACCCCAAATTCTTAATTTTTGACCAAGAGCATAAACAACATAATATAAAAATCTGTTAAACGTCATCAACAAAAGTTTGGCTATTCTAACACTGTTTAACCACAAAAGATCTGGATAAATAAATACATAGTCACCTGCCTAATAATCTTTTTTTACTGTAAACAAAGAAGATTAAGCACAAAATAATTGTCATACAGCGTCAGTTAGAGCAGTGTTTTTTAAATGGTGGTCCGCGGGCCGGCGCCGATCCGCGAAAGCTGTCACCTTGCTTTCAACTGACTATACCGCTACACGATTCGGGGAATTGTGAAAAGGTTTCGAAAGGTAACATCTGGATTAATAATCCCATATTGGATAAAATTAAATCATTCGCACTTGATCCACGTGAGAAAGAAAAAGTGATCTTCTGGTGTCACTTTGACAGACATAAAATAATGCAATCATTATCTCAATTTTGGATATCCCCGGATAAAGAATATCTATCTCTGAGTTATAAAGCTATCAGATTATTGATCGTTTTTTCAACTGTCTATTTTTGTGTGAACTTATCCATTTCAGTAATAAAAACCAAACAGAGAGATCGAATAATTTATGGTAATGCAGCGTTTCGTCTCTCAGAAACAATGCCACAACAACGTATATCAAAGTTGCTTACAAAAAAGCAGCAGTAGATGTTACACATAATCAAAAATTGTAATTGTAAAATTCTATTTACATTGGGTTTTAGTTCTGGCAGATACTGGTCCGCGAAATATTTCTCCTATGTTCACCGGCCCGCGGGTGTTAAAAGTTTGATGAACACTGAGTAGGTATACTAATGTATTAAAATCATATGATGATAGATAAACGTTGTAAGTTTTGTTTTTAAATATGACTTGTCTATGATTTATTTTCATTTTATTCGTGTCCACAAAACAAACAAATCATTTTATCTTTGACTGGCTATAAAATACGTACTGATACCCATAAGCTATTTCATTGCTACATTCTGACTAGATAATCATACATCGTGAATTTTGAAGGGAGGCAGGAATTTCATATGCACCATACCGTTTGTATGGATTCAATAATAAACAAGGATGACCTCACATCACGCCGTGTCATGAGGATGTAGTAATGACGTCGGTTATCTTCGCGGCCGACAGCGGGGGGCGCCTCCGGAGCCTTTACATTCAATGTTGCATCCAGGACGGGATGGGTTAATATTACCTAACGATTTAATTATCTTATTATTATACGAAAGGCATTTGTTTATTTTAAATATATTTTCTATCACATTGTATATACTTGAATAACCATTGGTATATAAGTAGGTATATCATGGCCCCCACATGGGGGGGGGGTCTGAGAGGGCCTTAGCCTGGGGTCCAGGGCTCAGGAGAGGCCCGGCGAGGCGAATCCATCAGATAAGTGATATAAACACACATCACAAATTTGCTTTAATAGCTAGCCTTCAATAATATTATTATTTAAAATTATGTGGTTGTACGATAAATAAATATATTTTTTTAAATTTTGTATCGATACTCGACAACCCCATGATTCAAATGGAAGTATTGAAATATGCAAAAAAAATATATACACATTAATTTTACCGCGTAGGCACACCATTTGGAAAACACTACTGTAGTAGAGCGTCACACTACCTTTATCCTTAGCGATCGGTAGGCGGGGCGCTGAAGATCTTAGTCTGGGGCCCCGGTTCAGTATATGGGGGCCATGATGTAGGTAGCTATGTACTTTTGGAAATCTGGACAACACATGGTTTTTCAAAGTTCGGAGGTCAGAGAGAACAAGTTACACACTCCAAACTTGAAATATGAAATATTGACCATGATGAAATAACACTTCGGAATGAATTACGAAGAAAATAAAAATATCATTAAAATATTCAGAAAACAGTGCAAAAATTAACTGAATTTGTGTATAGTCCAAAGTAATATTTAAAAAATGTAAAGATATTAACATGTCAATAGAATGAATGTTGAAGATGCTGTATTGTCTTATAATTATGAAACAAACCTATGACATTTGTAATGTACCTACCTGTGACAATACATATTTTTAAAATATTTAAAGCATTCCTAAAAACTCCCAATTCATCTCTGCCCGTGCACTGGCAACCTGCTGACTCGTGAGTAAATATAAATTCAGAGTCATTTGTCATATTAGGGAGCCGAGAGGGGAGGGGAGGATCACAGAGGATCTGGTCTCGCTACTGCAGTATTATGAGGCTAAGCCCGTATCCACTACGGCTACCACTTCCTGGATAAGTTATCGCGCGGTCACCATAAGAAAGGATTGGTTCTTTCCACAACATGTTTTCATACTTCCTCATATCATGTTATATTGTATTATTTTAACAAACATTAGCTCAATAGATTAAGATGATAATGTAACATAGATATTATTAGGGTTAGGTAAATTATGTGCCCATACAATTTTACATAATGCAGAGAAATTAACTTGAAATACGCACAGGTATTCTGTGCACTTTTTTAAGAGCAATATTAAGTCGATGACATTTAAATATGTCAAAAGGAAAATAATGTAGATGTCATTCGGATTATTCAGTAAAAAAAATAGTTATATATCTATTAATTAAATTATAATATTATGTATTCTAGTGGTTAAAATATAAATGTGGTGTAAAATAACTGGGAACATTTTGAAAAGTATGAAAACGACTTATTGGAAGGCGGCTTCATCAATAATTAGTGGAAATAATACTTTTACATATAAACTTTATAGGGGGACTCTATGAAATCTTTTGCTGTTATTTTACATGAGGCACATTCTTAAAATATACATGCCAGCATTAAATTTCCTAATAATTTACACGAATATAGATTGTTTTGTACATTTTCGGATAGGCTTTCTACCCAGTACTTACATCCTATTGTAAAACTCGCAGTTAGATAATGACGATATGAGTTTTTTTTACATCTATATATCTATCTAATAATGTCATTGCATCTATCTATTTAGAACCCACACACTCCTTGTAAGGAAAAACTCAAAAAGCACATTTTTACTTGTAAGCTATGCTCAAATGCATGGTCGTAAAATGCAATTAGTAGTAGGTATAACATTGAATTAAGGTGTATAAGCTCCCTAATACTAAAATATTTTCTTTATTTTATACACATCTTACGATGTGAATCATGGCCGCTTCATGAAAAAACAGTTTGTTTACAAGACATTGGTGTTGGTCATTTGCTAAGTCTATTAGGCCTATGCTGACACATGTGAATTTAGTCTAAGAGCGGAATGCAGAATCCAATATTTCGATCTTAAGGATAAGTTGCCGGAAAGGATGACTTAACTATAGACTATACGGATTATAGAGTTAAGGAATCCTTAACCATATACTACTTTTGTTATAAACACGCCCCCTTCTGTATTACCATTCACCACTGACAGCTGCTGTCAAAATAAATTCGCGTGTCTATAAAACAGTCCATACACTCAAATTCATTTAACAATTTATCTCAATATGTATATTGATGGTGTTAATTCGTTTGGCACGTACTTGCAGAATATTATTTTACTTTTTATACGCCAACCTGTAGAAATACAATATAGCCAAACAGAATGACACTTGACGCTAGTGTTACCATGTTAAAAAAAATATCTTGCGGTGCCTGTGGAATCACGTATAATGACTGATAACGGAAACATAAGAGTATTATAATGAAATATTAATATGTATTTATAGTTATTGCATTTATTTTTTTTTGTCATCGTTTAACAATTATAAAATAATTTACCTAAACCACAGGAAAGGGAATTTTTAAATATGGTATTATTTTCAATAGAAAAAAACTAACGAAGCTTTAAGACGAGGTGAACCATAGACAACATGATCTTAACTAAGCACAATGTTTCTGCATAGTGTTTTCTGCTAAGGAAATTTTAGTTATGACAAATGTTTCTGCATTCCGCTCTAAGACAGTACAGCGGACACATTGCCACCCTATTGCAGACGTGATTATATTTCCTATTCTTCGATGTCGCTACAGTTGAAATTCAAAGTTACGCCTTTCCACTCATTTATCTTAATGAAGTTTATATCAAGACTACATAATATTTAAAATTATAATTTTATTACAAGTACAATAATAATATGTATGTTATAATAATAAAGAACATAGTAACTCTGCTATTTACTATAATATTAGTTAAATTTAAACGATATTTTAGACCAGATATACATGTGATAGATCTGATTTTTGAATCGTTACAATAGATTCTATAAAATCTCATTATGAATGGTCGTTGATAGTAAAAAAGAGAAAAATCTTTTGATCTCACCGTTCATTCATTTTGTATTATATACTTAGGTACATACCTACCTATACCTAATCCAAAACGCATAAAAAAGAATTGTTATAAAATATCTATATATATGAATTGTAATAGTAATTACCTAGTCTTAATTGTTTTGTTATGCGATATCAACCTTTCTTCAAATCTATTGTTACAAAAATCCTTACAATGAATATTATTAGCCCTATCTCTTTATTATCAAATGATATTAATCTGTCACTTCAACAAAGGGATATAACAGGATATGCTTACAGTAAATTATGACGACTATAAAACACATCTCCAGATTCGATAAACCTTTCAATGCTTCGTCACTAAAAAATGCTAACAAATGATCGAAATCTATCTTCCATACAATATTTTTTTACCACGAGCTGAACAATGTTCGCGAACATTCATCCCATTAGACGTTTCCTCATATCAAACCCTGTGCTCTCGCATAGTGTTCGGTTAATAGAAAATTTGATAATAGTTTGTATTATGTAGTATCATTTAAAAGAATAAAACGATGACATGTATTATTATTAAAGCGTGCCTTGTTGGACCCTATCAACTAAACCATTTGTCATGTGAGCGTATTTCTTTACAGGTAACACCAATATTAATTAAAATAAATATTTAGCATTATATATTGAAGATAAACGGTTTTCAAAACAAATGTACCTACATTCATTAAAATTTTATTTATTTACATGTATTCCATAAACAATAGATAAAACCCTAGCAATTGCAATAATGAACATACTGAACTTGAAAACAACTAAAAAAATCACATTTGAAAATAAATACGACGCCTGATGTTAGTAGGTATGTTTTTCCTATTCAAATGTGATTTTTTCTAGTGTATATATCTGAGGTATTTTCAAGTTATGTATGTTCAATATATATAATGTTACATTCTTAAATCTCTTGAATAAAAGAAATGGTTATTAAAAATGCAATAATTCTAATAAATTGATTTGTATTTTGTACTATTCCATTTGAGTCATTTTATGTGACCCGGGGTGACGACATCTTCAGGCATTATGCGCACTCATCAAAGCAAATACAAACTGAAAACGAATACAGTTAATTATTATTTATATGGCAATTTAATATATTAAAATAATGTAAAAACTTCATTAGGTACCTAAGTAAAGAATTAGGTAGCTACTTATAAAAAACAAGGTGTTTAAAAACTAGTTCGTAGGTGACATTTTTCAATAAGTAGCTAATATCATTAAAATCTCAATTACCTACTGAATGTATTAATAGAATATAAGTTATTTACTATTAGATATACAATTCCGTGGAGCTCATGATTTTTATAATATATACAAAAGGATCTTGAGGAGGTTTGTTATAATTAATAGGTACCTACTAAATATTTTTTTATGCAATTAATAATTAACAGGATTTGAGAAAGACCACAATTTGGAGAGATTACTGATGCTGCCTGATGATCAAGGTAAATACCTATTATTGGTACTTTGATTCAAATCACAAAAGCCAGACGCCAATATTAGATGCATGACTTCTAGTAAACTTCGACGTAATTAGGTAGAAAGCAGGTGAATAAATCGGTAAAATACATTGGCCGGAATCCAAAGTCATTTTTTCAGGTTTTGTCAGGTAAATTATGCCTGTTTAATAAAATGAATAAATAAATTATGATTTTTTGTGACTTGAAAGCCCATGTCATAATATGGAAACTGTCTCTTGAGACCTCTATTCTCCTAGCGGCTTGTTGTTGTATTATTGTCGCCGTCATTTGTCAGACAAATCGCTACACAGATGAAAAATGCTCGCCATTATTTCAAGTAAATACGCCGCGTTATGAGCCATGAAAATAATATTATTGTTAAATCGATTTTTTTGACATTCTACCATTTTTGATCCCGAAGCATTATTATCAATATTTGAAAATCGACATAAGTAGGTATATACTGACATCCACTTAATTGACTCTCCGCAAGCATCAGGATGGAACCGGCTTCCGGCGGTCTTATAGCAACAACAAAATCTTAATAATGTGGTTTATTTAAGTAGTTTTATAAATGTCAAAAACTAGACATACGATAATAACTAACCGTTTATCTGACTGATTTGCTAGTGAGCCATTCCCGAGAAGGTCACACCGGCGCTTGGCATCGGGAGATAATGATTATTAGATATTATCTTCAGTCGCAGTTACCCAGTTACCTGAGAATTGCACTCATCTCTTAATATCGCGCAATAATATTCGCTGCATATGAAACGTCAGTTAGTATCAGAGATGTGGTTTTTCTAACACAGTGCAACCACCCTGGTCTTTTGGCGTTTCTATTATATTGTCGTTTTTTAAAAGAATCCTAGGTGGTTAAGTGTTATTCAGCATTGAGAGATGGCCTACAGTTAGAGTCCTATCTAATCTCCACGTGCTCAACATCTTCCTATCAAATATATTTAAATCCAACTTCGTCTCATTTTTTTGCTATATTAGGTATTATAAGATGCAACACTTAGATCTATAGCTTAATATGGACCTGCATATTATACAGTAATATGAATAATATCTTTTTTAATGTAGATACGTTAGGTAGGTAGGTATCTAATATCTATAGTGATCATTGACTCTAGTTAATTTCGGTCTTGAAATGGCAGATGTCATAACAAGGCATACTTACTCTACCATCATTTGACATTAGTATCAACCCATCTGAGATGATATTATGAACCCCGAACACAGCGAGAGATGAAATAGTGCCACAGACTAAATGATACGGACTGTTGGTTTTATACAAAAGGATCCATCTAAAAGGGTTAATATATTAGTTCACCATAATTTTCTACCGGATATTGGAACTAAATTAAACTTAACTGCAACAATATGGTTAAGGTCTATGAAAAGCGAACAAAAATAATTATTATCCATTAAACTTATTTTACAATAATTTAATAATCAATTATAATATAAAATTAATTCTTATACTAACTTATAAAACAAAATATAGTGTGTATTATTCATGTAGGAATATGTGTATTACCTGTTACACCTTACAGTCTTACACCACTTACAATTTTATTGTTTATAGTTTTTTTTTATTGTATAAAAAATATAACTACTTAAAATACATCATTTTGAAAAACATTTCTGAAAAAAAATATATTATAACTAATAGAACAAATCTTTTTGAAGAGATTAAGACACCCGGCAGGAATCGAACCTGCATCTCTTGGGTTTCGCGCTCCGCCCAAGAGATGCAGGTTGGATTCCTGCCGGGTGCCTTACTTTTTCCAAAAATATTTTTTCTGATCGTTATAATATACCTAATATATTTTCTAAGAAGTGTTTTTCAAAATGATGTAGGTATGTTCAATAATTATAATGGTATATTCTTAAATCTTGTGAATTATTCGTTGAATAAAAGAAATAGTTAATTAAATAACTACTGAAGTATCTATTAATTTTTCTATTCAAGTAGATATCTAAATTAAATTAAATTGAAATGAGTGTTTATTAACCATTTTAAATGAGTAGTAGGTATTCCTAATTATTGAAATACGAATTCGATGTAGTCCCTCTAAATTTAGACTAACGATACATGGAACATACTGTCGATGTAAATTGACAAAGGGCATTATGAATAATTGAGTAATCATTTCTTATGAATGGTAGATATACGTATTCATAAAATATTAAATAATAAGTGAATCTATCAAATATTGTACGCTTTTTATAGAACAAAAATTAAACAGGGTGATATTTTAAGAGACTTTTTTGAATGAATTTATTCATAGCTTTAACTCAATGACTTTGTTGCAAGAATCGCATACTTTCTACGTACCTAGTAAGAAACATAAACGGTTTTTTACTGTTTTGTTGGATTTTTAATCCATTGCGATTTTGGTGGATGTTTCTTGAGTCCTGTCATGATCATTACACGAATTGATTGTTACCCATTCTTTAAACGTATTAGAACAATGCTCTGGTTAAACACATAATAATATATTGATAAAAAAACCATAATATGCAAATGAATTATGAATCAATCAGACGTTGGATTCAAACCTCAGAAGCAAATATTCTGCTCCCTTATTTACATTGTGATGCCAAATAAAGGCTAGAAAAATAAATATTTTATAATATATAGTATTACTATAAATAATATATATAATAAGTATAAGTTTCTATAATAGAGAAAGCACTCAGTACCTACGTATTTCATCATTATATTTTTTTTATAAATCGCTTAGAAAACCTGTCACATACAGGGAATCTATCCCCACATGTCGCCATCGGACCTAATCAAATCAGAGCTCACTTTTCTTTTACATAAATAAATAACAAGCTTCAATGATGCAAAGTAATAATTCCGCCGCAGGCCAGAACAAATTGGTAAATTGGTGCTCACCTATGCTCCCGCTGTCTTATTTCAACGACGGTTCATTCAGTGAGGAAAACAGAGATGGAATGAGAACCAAAGCTAAACAAAGGCCCCGAGAAGCCGCGAACTCCAGGCGGGAGCCGGCGGGGGTCAATGAGGGCAGAATGCTGGGAAATAATTCGATTTGTCATTTAGTTAGACGGTAGTTCGGGGCTGGTGACGCGACTGGAGGGCGAGTTTTGCAAGGACGCTCCCCGGGGAGAATGGGGTCGCTTCGGCCACCTAGCGTGTACCGTACGGGATTTTCAAGTCATTTTTCAATTACTACAATGCACGCGTAGGTACTAACTAAAAATAAATAGTATAGGGTAGAGTGCGGCTAATACTCTGTGTGCATATAGGTACACATTTTGACTAATAATAAAATCACAAATTGGTCTAAAACATAGTTTTGAAGAATCATGGTAGGTATATGGAGTCGGAAAAAAGACCAACTAACTTGAATATGGTGATGTGTTTTTTTGGTTAAAACTTGTCCCCCGCACTGAGACGCCTAATGATAGGACACGTACCTATATAAAAATAAACCAGAAGGATAAACTTAAAGACTGTCCACAAAAATAAAAAAACAAATGATCGTCAGTAGCGTTAAAGGAAGAGCATTTTTTTCATGAATTTCGACTTTCATTTCTCAGGAAATCATCAATCAGAATTTCAAGTATTTAAGAAATATTCTCATTCGATTAATTGAGAATGTAAGTAATTATGTAAAGAAGTTTTTTTTCAGAATTATTAATAACCATGTCCTTGCACGTACAAGGTATTTGTTGGTAGTTTTGAACAATTACAAACACCCAGGCTATGAGAAAAATATAGGTATAAATATTGTGTCCTCATCGGGAATCGAACACAGAACTCTCGGGTGTAAGACCAGCGCCTTACGCACTGCACCACGAGAGCCGCCTTATATGCAGAGAAGTTGTAAGAGGTATACACCCATAAGTAAACTATAAATTACATAAACTAGAGTTTCACAAACCAAAAAAAGTTTGGGCATTACTGCACTAAAACCTTCATAAACAGGAATCAACTATTGTTATTTTGACACCGTTTAACCAGTGATGTCATGCATATAAATCAATATTTCCAAACGGATTGATCGGAGCATAAAGTGCCCCACATATTTCGGCGTTATGTCAAGAGCTAGGCACAGACAAAACCAGAACTCGACATTGTGAAGCCCACTTCACCGTTCCAATACGATAACCGCAATTCCAACAGTACTGTGTCTTATCCCATTCCAGGCGAGCGCTCCCCTTTCCCTGATGACGTAGTTACTTCCGCCTCACGCTGATTGGACAGCCATCAAGATAAGTATCATCGTTTTATTGGATTTGGCGGCGGGATAAACCTGAGCTACCTTCATGCGCGTAGCAAGCTTATAATAACCGCGTAGAATGACTCACATGAGCTTTATAGAAGATATCTTGAAACTCACCTAAGTACATACCTACTATATTAATTGGGAATTCTCATATCATTATTTATGTTCATCGTCAGGTAGAAAACGACTAAAGAACGGGGTAAATGAAATTATTATATTGACGGAAATACATGGCAACTTAAGATCATGTAGGTACCTACCGAGAAGAATATAAAAAGTCATCCAACATCATGGAACGATGACGATTGATACTGCTGATAATGAAATATGACAGTTGACATTTCATTGTTCGCAGTTTAAGTGCTAGAAGATATCAATATTTGGCCACGTATTTTTTTCGACTTATACGTGGTGTGAATGAGAACTCTGCCATTCTTGGTAGTATTGACTTGACTATTGATAACTATCTTAGAAATCGGGAGCATCAGTTTTTTGTTCTCCCGAGGAGCAGAACTAACCTGCCATTGGTGATGCCAATTGGGAGGGCAATAACTCTGTTCAACCAAATCGCTTCGGATGTTGATATATTCCATCTACGTGAGGATGAGTATAGGTGGACGTTATTTTATAAATTCTTAAAATAGGGTCTGCTTAACTCATCCGGTGTACCTACTTCCTTGTACCTATATAATTTTTTTGTATTTACACATTTATACTGTAGAATAATTTAATACTGATCTATCTCTTTTGTTATGTACCTAATATTGTTTTAATACTATTTCGTTGTTTCTAAATGTCATGTTGTGAACGTCTTAAACTTATAATTTGTAATGTCCACAATATGTAAAATAAATTAATTGAATTGAATTGTTGTGACTATAATATAAACCCCAAAGATGAGAGCTTTCGTTTTAAAATCGACAGTTTTATTTATATTTTTATCAGCAATCTTCATTGATATTTTTAAAGAATTGGATGGAAAACTGCACGTTAGGAGTAAATCGCCATAACCATAACATAAAAAGGAACGTACGGGATTATGTGATGTGATATTGTTCCCCAAACATAAGAAATAACATTGGGCCTGGAATATTATCCATAGGTATGTATGAGATAATAGCTGGACAAATTCAGTCATAAAGCCATCAATATGTATAACACTGAATAAAAAAACTCACGTAGAGGTCATCGGATCCATGAAATGATTGTGTAAGCCGTATGCCGTAGGGTATACGTCATATAAGTTAGTATTTTATTCGCGTATATGTACTTAATCTATATCCATATGGGTAACAATCTCTTAGTTCTTTCGCATTCGGTTGAGGACATCAACATTAGTAAATACTAGTATTTAGTCTAGTTTTTGAGCTGAAATAATGATATTTACATAGTCATAATCATAAATAATTATTCAAAATCAGGAAAGTATAGGTATAATCATCTCATTTAATTCTACATTTCTAAATGTTTGATAATAATATCTTAATATTGTATTGTTGTATGTATGTAGGTGTAGGGACAAGAGTTTTTTTTATGATAGTTACCCACAAATTTTCATTTATTATTTAGATTTAAATATTAGTCTACAATATGGTGCCTAAATTTGCTGCTACGCCACTGACCAACTTTTACTTTTTCTGAGTCACATTCTATAGGTATCTACAGGATTTCACGATTCCTTTGGGATCACTCATAAACTACTACGCTACCCTCCTTACTTAGGTGTTATCGACCAATTATTGGTGCATACTTTTAAACTTTCATAATACCAATATGATTAGTAATGCGACACCTCATAAAAAAACTATTTATCTTAAAAAACAGGACGGAATTTGAAACGTGTGGTTGGCTGAGATAATATAATACGTAGAACTGTCTAAATAACTCATTCAATGCCTATTATTTGTAATGCAGTCTTATGCTACATATAATAATATAATGTATTAATACAAATACGTACCTATTTAGACTATCGTATTATTCGTATTCCAGTAGGTACATAAAGCGCTGGCTCTTTATCCAGGGGCTCCAGGTTTGAGGTCATAATATTTTTGTGATTTTCTCAATGTCTGGGTCAAAGAGATTGAAGGGAGGAGTCCAATCTCTTTGGTCTGGGTATTTATAATTATTTTTCTTCTATTACTAATTACACTACCGTTTCACTGCACCACTGTCATTGGGCCCCATGGCCTGTACCTACCTAGTAGCGTATTATTTATAAATAAGTATTTTAAAAAAACTATATTTCCGATCAATACCCATGACAAATATGTACCTACATATTGCATTTTTTTAATACGCTACTGAGTTGCATCCGAGGTATATTATTTAGCTGTTAGTACCTACATTTATATAAGATTATTGATTATAAAAACAAAATTTAAAAAAAATACTTATTATTTATAATGGATAAGTAGGTACATAATATTACATGTTAGCATCAACCATGTGGTATTATTATAAAATATTTATTAGTATGTAAGTAAGTAGATACTCAGAGAAGAAATTCAGTGGATTTTATACTTGTAAATGAAACAATGTAACATCTTCCGATCATTTCTCAAGAGCAGTTAATTGACATCAGATACAATACAACATTACGATACGAATTTTTTCAACGTAAGTATCCTCTTCAGCACAGCAACCGATACACTCATACCGGTTGGTTTTACGTAGGTACTTGTGTGAGGTATCATTTTCTGCGACGTCGGGTATTAAAAGGATGTACCTAACAAAATAAACTTTCTACCAGACCTTCATCATAACTCAGTATCAGAGATCATCAAACAAATTTTTTTTTGATAGATATACTTTATTGAAACAAATTCAATCACATTAAATCAATTGTAACGAGAAAAAGAAATATTTAGATACTTTATTACGAGTATATCTACCAATACCGAAGCAGTTTATAAAATAAATAATATGTAATAGTTTGTTGTATATTATTATAATAATGTTAACGCCTATTAAATTTCCTCTTTACAATACTTTTCACTGTATACCAATTTTGCTGAATTAAATCACAAATATATTATTTATAAAAAACCATTTTCCTCTCCTTCACTCTGCAGCAGTGCTACAAAAGCGACCTACATGTTGCAGGTCTGACATGGCGGGAGGTGCAAGAGTTGGCGATAGACCGATGGAAGTGGTGCGATCCTGTGCTTGCCCTATGCCCAAATGTTGGGTCGTGACAGGGTGGAAGAAGAAATAAGAAGTAAGTACTGTATTTTATGATGGGGGTAAGTGCCATTTCTTTTTTCGGTCTCAGGGAAACTGAATCAGTCCGAATAGTCAGTCAGAATAAAGTTATAAAAGCTTAATATTGAATCTAGCTACGGCGTATAACACATTAATTTAAATGTAAATCAATATTTTGTGCATAGTATTCCACATTGTTTAACAATTATTATCAAAACCGATTCCGTCCGCTTCAATCCTTCATTGTCAACTTATTGTTAAACACCAATTATATTGAAATAACTGAAAGTATTGCTTATCTGTTAATATATTGAACAATTTCGCTGTAAATATCACCTTACGGTATTATGCCTTGACCCATTATCTCCACATGTCTAGTGTTTTCATCTCCAGAAACAAAAGGTGAAGGGAGAAAACTCATAATATATGAAGCGTCCACACCCCGCGCGCTCTGCCGCCGCTAACGTGACCAGTAAGCACAAACTCACAACCCACGTTAGTCGGGTGATTGGCACATTTGATTTGATGCTCTCAATCAGTTTGAACGAGTGCTCTGGGGTTTTATTGTCACCGCTTGGTTGATTACGTAAGTTTTTCCTGGCAAGTGGATAATTCAAAATGTAGTCACATATAAATTGGAGTGGAGATGCGGCCCAGGATCACTGAGCATACATGCATCAGTCCTATTTTGGTGTTGGGTTTACAAAAATATTTACAATATATTATTTATTTAAAAAGTAAGTTATTAATAAAAGATTTTTACAACGCGACATTTAGATTAAAAAAAAAACAAGTAGGTAAAGCAAATTAATAACACGTGCATGGATTAACTGCCAGCAATAGCTTGCAAATTAAATTTTCGCAACAATAACTCTATTTACACACAAAAATGTCAGCGAGACGCGTTTGTTGTTGGTACGTGCTATTGTATTCTGCGCGGTTTATTTCGTATATATTTTAGTTGCCATATCGTTCTACTGCGCATGCGGACATGTCACGCAAGTTGCAACTATCGCGTGAAAATTCAGAATCCCCTAAACTTTTTGATCCATGCATGCAGTGTTCTAACTTGCACGAAGATAAGTTGTTCTTATACTTATTTTTATTGTCACCAGAATACGTACTGCCAACTGTAGGTAAATCCGTGCATGTGTAAATGGGGTATAAAGTAGTACAAAGCATTGTTAATAATATAGACAAGTAAATTGGATTAAGAGAAACTATCGCAATAGTGTATACATATGTTATAGATACATTACGGAAAAAATTAGGTAGGTAGAGACCGACAAGTTCGCACCATAACTGCCGCGTTGGCGCGGAGCCTCACGGTAAACTTGTCGGTCTCTAGGTAGGTAGATACTTACCTACCTCATCTTAAAAATCTCTTTTTTTAAAGTTCAATTCTGGATTTTGTTTCTATGGAAAAAAATGAATTAATATCCGGTTCATTAAAAAAATAATACGTACTTATACTTAGTTACCTATCTGGTCAGTTAGGTGGGTATAAGTAGATACCTACCTACGTATACCTAACCCAAATTGAAGATGTTCTATGTAGGTAGGTAGGTAGTATTTTTTTAAGATATTTTCATCAGGTAAAGCATATTGATAATATAATTTGCAGGTAACCTACCACCCTAGTGAAAATACTTTTGTAAAATATGAGGACGAAAATAAGAATGTACCTATATGTAATAACAATAATAGGTTCCTAA
Source organism: Rhyacophila brunnea (assembly GCF_057557595.1). NCBI lineage: Eukaryota > Metazoa > Arthropoda > Insecta > Trichoptera > Rhyacophilidae > Rhyacophila > Rhyacophila brunnea. The sequence continues at coordinate 17,401,187 of NW_028233170.1, forward strand.
GTATATATGTCTCAATCAATATATTTATTTTATTATTTGTTGTTTATTTGATTATTTGATTACAGTGTGAGTGATTGTTGGACAAAAATTACTGTGGTAATTCTGGAACGCCGTTTCGGATTCCGGTTTCGGTTCGGGATTTTTAAGATTCGGAATCAAAGGTTCTGGTTCTAAACTATTTAAGGGGTTCTCAGTTCCAGTTCAATTTTCAGATCTGGTAGCTAGGTAACACTAAAAGATATATACCTATCGGACCCCTGCGAGAAAGTTTGAGTAGCACTCTTTTATAGAATTCACATCAGTTGACGCCGACGGATTGAGTCTACCAAAACACTCGTATGTTTATGTGTGGTTAATGAGTGACCGAAACTGTTCTAAGCTGAGATAGATATTCAAGAGCGACGATAACATTTCTGATTTAGCGAGTGAGCACTTTTCCTGATTAACTGGCGTAACGTGTGTGAAAAAGTCAAATGTTTAATCTGTACCACGAAAATTTACTGCCAGCAAAAGTGTCCCAATATGTTGAGATGATGGGACTTTTTACTGCCATAGCATGATCATAAAATTACTCAACCGCCTCCCTTCTAACCACAAAATGATTCAACAATATCTATATAAAAATCCGGTGTCATCTTAACATAGGTACTTACATTTTACTTAAGTACCTACCTATATAAGGAACATTAAACAAGATTACGTAAGCAAGTAGTCTTATTATGTGTCGATTAAAAAAGTTAATTATAATTTACTTACTTTTATTAAGTATATAGTTATAGACAGAGCGTTGGAGCGGAGCTCGAAGCAGGAGCACGGAGCACTGGGTATGGGATTTTACCCGGAGCAGGAGCGGAGCCGGAGCACCGAAAATTTGTAGTGCTCCACTGCTCCGAATGTTTTTTTTATTATTAAATTTTCGTCCTCAAATCCAATGAAAATAGTATATTTTGACACTTTGCAAAAACACTGCCGAGCGATAAACAACCTCACTTTTTTCACAGAAGAGCCAAATAATGAGAGACGATTTGCTGTCGGTTTTGATTAATAGAATTAATAATGAAAATGACGATCATTTTAAAAATATTTATTTTTTACGACGATTATTTTTTTTTTAATTTGTATACATATAATACTTATTAAAACTTTTAACCTGGAGCGGAGCCGGAGTAAGTATTAGGTCCCAGAGTGGAGCTGGAGAGGAGCAACTCAAAAAAGGGTCCGCTTCAACGCTCTGGTTATAGATTCAATGTTAGGTAGGTACCTACCTACTTTATTTTATAATAAGCAAAACCGGTCCTAGGAAATAGGTCCGAGGTACGAGGCTTGATTGAGGCACTTTGATTCTGGTGTGGTTTAGACAGGGCTTAATTAAATTTTAAAAACAATTTGTACCTATTCTTAGTTCAGTGAAAACAAATAGGTAAAGTAAGTATTACTACTAAGTATTACAAATAGTAAGTAGGTATTACTGGCAAAGTTTGTGTACACTATATTTATCGAATCTCCACAGTCTACCTCCACCCATTAATATAGAGGAGGACAGATTCTTATAGTATAGCGCAGTGGCGAAGGGTGACTTTTGGAAAGAGGTAGGCTGTGGAGATCTGATAAAAAGAGCACACTTGTCAGGTATACTAACGAGAGTAATACGATATTTACTACTAATGAATAGGTACACACTAATAAATGACAACGACACACTAATTCCATCAAACTTCAAAAACTCATTGACGACATAAAAATGAGCGATGTGTTTAAATTACGTATTTTTCAAGACATGTATATCAAAAATCATTAGATAAAATTTATTTTTATTTTTAAAAACAATCTATACTTACTTATTTATTAATATTCGATCAAACGCCGTTGAAATCATTTTTATAATTATCTAATTATTAATGATTTTGGACAAAGTGCGCAGTCGTGACAACAATATTATGCGCGAATGTTTTAGGCTCTGCGATAGGAGCTTATCTTATTTCATACAAATCAGCAGACTTGCTGACGTTACGAGACGTAAAGTCCATACGAAAAAAAATCAGAATTATTTCACACGTAATCAGATATTTATTTCCGTCGAGATAGATGGCGCGCTGTGGTATATTTTTTAATACCTTTGCAGACTGTTTTGTAAACTGTGTAATACTGTAATACATTCCTACATATACGACATCTCTCGTTGGCAAAATAAACTATTTTTATATAACATAAAATTAATATGCAATTCAATATGCAATTTAAAAATATTTTTCTTAAGAAGGTAGGCTTTAAATAATCGCCTAGTATGGAGTCTTCGCCACTGGTATAGCGTCTACCACGGGATCGCTTTGGAAATATGCAGTGTCATTTAAATATCATTTTAACAACACCTAAATGATTCATCTCCACTGTCACAAGATTCTGACACCATTCTACATAGCAAGGAGTGTAGGTCATAGTAGAGTAATAAATTATTTTGTAACCACTATCAGTAGGTATGTACCTACCTGCAGTACATATAACTATTAATTACTTATTTATACTTATCCAATATGAAAATATTGATTGGATGCATTTTTTCAATATTTTCCTATAAGTTATTAAAAATATTATATTTTATTCATAGTTTTTGAGTCCACATAATTTCATCACATCTCCGTCGAAGCTGTTATTCTCATCTCACGATGCATGTAATTCCCGCTCTATAACATCACGCGGTTGGAGCACGAGAGCCAACCAGCGGGCGGAATATGATAATAACTCTCGACAATATTTGCTTATGACAGCAGATCCGCCCACGGCCAGAGAGCTTTCAAATATTAAATCATATCTCAGTTATGAGCGGGCGGATTCGATAGGCTGAAACGCGGCTAGTGCGCTCATAGGCTGGAGCTTTTGACAGGTTTGAGTAGGCGCAATAGATGCATCTTACGATATAGATTATATTGGTCCAATAACACCTGAGACTTATTATACCTAGGTACTTACACCTATTCTGTTTTTTTTTCTTTTAAATCTAATCAAATTTTCGGTCTACCCACCCAATTGGGACGTTCCATAATGACGTGGGTAATACACCAAATCATTAATAAACTATACGTAGATAAATGTACTCACTAATAATAACATTGAAGTGTCTCTGTCTTCACTCTTCGATTTCGAAATTTATGGCAAACCTCAGCGTTTCGATTATGTACGTGATACCTACATGCACACAAACTAGTTATGTCTGTCTGTTTCATCTCGATACGCTTCATAACAACTTTGCACTCCGGCTCTAGGATGAAAATGATATTCAAAAATTTTTTTTACTACTTGGTAGGTATATTATCCATTTATTTATTTATTATCTACCTACTACATAAATAAATATAGGTAGGTACTTAAGTGAATATCATTATTTTGATCTAATTTTATTTGAGATAATCAGAAAAGAGGCATAATATTATCAGTGTAGGTAGGTAAGTAGTGAAGGTGCAAAAAAAGTGCAAAATTATAAAAAAGTATAATTTTTCTATCTACAGTTACAAGATAAAAGTTCTCTAAAATACTAGTGTGGTCAGATAGCAGTGGTGGAGTGGTGAGCTGAGCTAGGTACAGGTAACGAGACGATCTCATATATCTAATTACTGTCGAAACCACGCAAACTAAGCCACGGGTTATCGCTAGACGATAGATTTAAGAAGTAAACTACTAAAATCATATTCTGCATCATGTTCCTACCTACATTATCCACCTATCTTCTAAATACAAGTAGGTAGATTACCTATTAGTAATTCATTCAAATATTTTTTTTTCACTTAGGTACCTAAAGATGCTAGGTTCTATCTACAATTCTACACGAAAAGGTTTGGTTTTTTTATTATAGGTATAAATAAATCATGATGAATTCCATTAACAAATTATTGAATGGAGACATAATACAAACATTTTATTCACAAAAGTCCTAACCAAAAAATACCTAACCATCATACTTAGGTAATTGCAAGCTTTTTGGCTATACGAAAATAGTAAACCGGGTAGCTAGAGCTACATAATACTTTTTTATACAAACAGTAGCAAAATATAATTCCACCTAAATAAAGCATGGAATGATACAAAACTCCCATAATGGCCATATAAATTATAAAAGATTAGTGAAAAAGAGAAGAAAAAACAGTAGCCCCTCTATGGCCATTCATTAAAACTGCCTAAAGCACAGAGTTGATAAATAAAAAATGCATAGAAATAATTTTAATAGGCAGGGAAGAGAACGGGTCGCGAGCCGGTGGTCCACCCTTTGGACATTTTTACGCGACAGTAGAATGAAATACGGAGCAATTATCCAGCTAAAAAAATACAAACATCCAGGTATAAAATATTCATTCCCGTTTCCTCTTTTTGTTTGTCTTTCATATCACAGTTCTTTGGGTTATTCGGTTTCAAACTGGATTTCGTAAAATATTTTCAATTTCATAATCTTTGACTCGTTGCGTTTCCTGTGGTTTTCACAAAGTACTTTAATTTGAAAACAAGGAAAACAAACTAGCCTACGTCACTAATTTAACTCAATAATGGCGTATATTTGTTCTGAAGCCTCATAATAAATGACGTGCTTTAGTAACCTTAAAACTTAGAAGAAAAAAATGAAGAATATCGTCGTTTCCCATACAAAATTGTACCTATATCTGCAAAATCTTAAATTTTCAGAGGAGCATAAAAACAGTAAAATGTATGGCACTTCAATCAATTCAAAAAAGGTTTTCATAATTTCAACGAAAATGCAATTTTTGTAAATTGTGTTATTTTGTATATTGTGTGTAAAGGCGATTTTTGCGGTTTTAATTAAGTAGGTACTTATACAAAAAGGTCAAAAACGCATATTTTGCAAATATACAATTTTGCAATAGAAACGACGATATGTACCTATAATATTATCTCCATCAGCAGTGTTGCTAAACCCCTATGGGTAGCTGCCGTATGTGATGTAGAATGGGTAATTCTAAACTGCTTAGGCTCGTCCTGAATAGCAGGTCAAGTGGTCAAAGGTTGACTGGCAAACACATACATCAGTAGTTGAACGGTGTCAACAAGGTTATTAACACGATCAGTGCAGAATGCCACTTGCCCAGTACAAAGGGGGGGGGGGGGGGCATTAGGTGTGGATGAAGTTCTTGTATGAGACTAGGCTAAGCCTTTTTTATAATTTTACATAATATGCTTTGAATGCGACCCGTTGTTCAGACTTTCCTTCCAATTCTCAAGACTTTACAAAATTTTAACGAGATCTTTCATCATCTACAATTCCAGATCACATTTAAGCTTAAATACATCTGTAAGTCGCATCTCTACTCTATGTAGTTTAACAATTTCGAGTACTATACCACTATGTGTGAAATGTCCTCCAGAACATCACATTTATTGCAGGCTTGCGAATTGCTACTCTCAATGAGGATATACAATCTTTTGGCCATGGTATGACCTGATCTTAGTGTCACTATCGGTTCGACTAATCAACTTACTTATTCTAGAACCATCAAATCACAACTGCGATTTTATAGCACTGTATGCAGTGTAAAGAACTTCAGTGGGGGTCGGAATGTACATATACCTAAGTAGGTATAGGTACTCGAAAGTGCGGGAGGATTCGTAGTTCCGCAGATCGCGACTAAGACGTAGGTGAGTACTTTTGCATCCGTAAAACATGACTAATTCATGGAAACTGATCTGTCATTATGAGACGGCGATATACGAAAAAAAAATTAAATGTCAAAAGCTTTTTTTTTTTTTTTAAATAATATCTACTTATGATTTTTGTATAGCAAATTTTTGATGTCGTGACCCAGTGTGTTGAAAAAGAGAAAAGTATATCATTCTACCTGTCTCCGCAGCCCAGTGGTGAGCTTAGTCGCGATGCGATAGGCTGCGATGATGTGTGTACAAGACTGGCCTATAAAAATGGCACAAAACACAGCTTTTGCATTAAAATTTTTGAGGACCGCTGAATTATTACCCGTCGACAATTGCCTTTTTTACGTTCCCCTTTGTGTGGGGCTTAATGAGTGGAAGCATTTCTCATTTCTTACTTATCTGACCTGATTTATTATTGCACCTACAATATGAATCATACGTAAAACACTTGGAATTTGTGCAATAATAATAAAAATTACACTTGCAACAATGCACATTTGACATAAATGAGATTACAATAGGTTATATGGCTATCTACCCCATTTGTAATATACCTATGTGTCTTAAGAGAAACTTTACCTTTTTGAGAAGTTATCACAACTCTTTACAGTTTTGGCTTTTTTACAATTACGCAGATGCCTACATACCGAATTATATTTTAATCCATCGGCTAGAGTTTGTTTACTACACGGAGTTAGGTATAATCTTACAAACGAAATGTTGGCAGATATCTACTATTTCGATAAGAACATCTACTCGATTAATTCAAAACTGTAATCGTATCTACTTACAATAAGTAGTGGCACATTTTAAAGTGTGCAGGAAATACGCGGGATGAATGTGACTATTGTTACAGTTGATAGTTTGGATTGCACTTATATCAAGCCTATCGCACCCCTTTCTCTCGCTCGACGATAGTTAAGTAAGTAGGTAGGTACTTAACATAATATTTTAGCCAATCAGAGGCATATTATATACTAAACAATAATAGGCTTTGCACGTTATCTTAGCAGAGTGGAAACTTATATTATGGTGTAAACTTGGAATCATATGTTTAAAAATTTGATATAACGAGCATAACTTTACTATAAACAACTATAGAGGCACCTACTTTAAATATTAACTGTTAAAGAAAATCCTACATAATTATTTTTTATTAGGTACAATAAAAGAAACAATAATTATTATTAGCATATGAATTAATAACCATTGCGAGCCGTCTGTGGTTGAGTTTTTATGTATGTATGTGTTATCTTCTATACCCCCGCAGCCATACCACGCCGACTGGCTTCTACATTTACTACAGCAGAAGGGTCGATAGGGAAGCAGGGGATTTAACATACCGTTTGGTAGTTCATGGAGGCGTATGCCATATACCTACGCTTATCACAAGGAGCACGACAATCACAGAGGGATTTCGATTTTCCTACGATATGATAATAATATAGTGATTTAGCCTTTCCACCTATTTGCCGTTCCACAGTTTAAAATAACTGGTATAGATATTAATTTGTCAAAGTAGGTACCTATTAAGTTAAGTACTAGTTTTCAGGTATTAAATAAATAAGCTTTGATATCACTGGTATGAACATAATTACCATTACTTCTAAACTGACTGATTAATTAATAGGTACCAGTAGGAAGCAGACAAGGGTTTGCGATGTAATAGAGTTCATTAAAAGCCTCAAATGGAGATGGGCTGGACACATAGCCGTAAGAAGAGACAATCTTTCGACAAATTTAGTTATGCAGTGGTATCCTAGAGGTACAAAACGTCCGCAAGGTAGACCTAGAGGCCGCTGGATCGATGATATGATAAAGTTCTGCGGAAGTACGTGGCAGTGCAACGCATAGGACCGAGAGAAGTGGAAGCATATTAAAGAGGCCTTCATCCAGCAGTGGATAGATTCAGGCTGATGATGATGATGATACATATACCTATATTGGAAATAATTTCTTAGTAGATATCCATTTACCTACAGCTGTAGAATTTATTACAACAAAATAGCAGACGTAGGTACCTAAGTAGGTACTACATGTGAATATTCAAAACATCTTTTAAAGCAAATTATTAAAATCATTGAATCATTTCATCACGCGACGAGTAGTCGAGACTAATAATAATAAAAAAATAAGAATATGCCTTCAAGATCACAGACTGAGATGAGACAGGCTCCAATCACAAAATTTATAGCCTATTATTGACACCGCTCCCTTGTTGTTTCCTCTGACAATATTTATTGCCAACAAAATCATATCGAACCATCCTCCAGGTATAACGGCATATCCTGATCTCCTTTCCTAGTTATACTTATACATACAAATCAATAAAATTATATTTTAGAGATTACTCATTCTGGCTTATCTTATTTTTTGTAAGCTTTTTGCCTCACCTTTGCTGGTGTTGGTACGGAAAATCGTAATAGGTACGACAATGGGTGGGTATTTAGATATAATATTAAAGAAACGTAAAAAATAGGAAAATAACAATCCATGCTCTGTGATAAAACTAACAATATTGGTAGGTACCTACATATTATTTTCATAAGACAAACAACTAAAATTTTCTTGCAAAATAATGAAATATTAAATCAATATAAAATAACGGCTTGTGTAAAAGATATAAAATTTCGAAAATGCTTTTCATTCTAGTAATTATATCTTGTAAAAAATGATTTAAAAAAATATATACTAATCGCCAATTTGGTACCTACATGCTTTGAGAAAAAAACGTATGTTCTGGATGAATAGATATTTATTTATAGGAAATGTGCTAGAGGCTAGAGGCATTTATTTGCCCGTTCCATATTATTTTTAGTGTGAAAAGTGGGAAAGGAAAAGAAGGAGAACTTCACAAATACACACATTATAAATATAAAGTATCACCGTTAAAAACCAGGGAACCTACTGGGTGTGGTATAACAGGCTACGGAGAAACACACGTGTTAAAGAATAAGTTATTTTCAGTAGTTACGTCTGTATAATAATTAATATGCATTAAAGTTTGTCACGTAAATGTAACGCACTTTCAATATTTAGGGGCAGTCGGCGCGTCTTTTTGCTTGGGTTTTATGGCCTGGCCATCACTAAGTACTCTCTTTCAAAGCCTTGGTCCATGGCAATTGTTTTTATATGTATATCTTATTAATCCGTTAAACAGCAATTGCATTTCACTCAGCCAACGGGATTTGAACCTGGATGCTGTGAAATCATAAAGTGAAACAATACCAAGTAAAACACTACGATTATAATTATCTTTATAATGATGGTTGACTTTTTTAGTTGAATACCTCATAGGAAATTGATTTAAAATCATCAGCCCCAAAACAAATTACCATCCATTCACATTTTTTGTTGTGTTTCATATACACCACAATCCAATTAAATTCTTCAAATGACAGTATTTTTTCCAATCATTAAGCAACATTGTAGTTTTATAACATGGCAGAACAACAATATATAATTGACAAAGGCAGGAATCGAAATCGATCAGAATAAAGCAAAATGTTGTTACGTCACCGGTCCCAAATTTCAGTTCGAAGTTCATTCTGCGGCCATTATTCACGGTGAGGAGAGCATCAATTTATTGTAAGGACAGACATCGATTCGAAATGGAAGGAACCAACCCTCAATAATTATTATTATATTAAAGAATCATGCTTTGGTATATTTCCGAGAAACGGCGTGCTTTGATTGTGTCTCGGCTCGGATTATTCGTGGACGATATATCGATTAAACTGAGAAATGACAATATAGTTTTGAGCTAAGTGTAATGTGCTGTCAAAATTTAAAACTGTATAGGTATCTACCTACCTACTTACAATGTGCTGTCAATCAGGTTGATCACATATAGGGATTGCGATACCGGTATTCAATTATTTAACGATTCCTAAATACCGGTTTCAAAAATCAGAAAAACCGGTATTTTCGGTATTAAGAAAGCATACACGTTTATGGTTTCGAAAATGAATTAATGTTATTTTTTGATTATTTACTACTACATAGCTAATATAGTATAAATATATAGTGTATAAATAAAATTGTATCCTGCCAAAATGCAAATATATTGATTGAAACCAACAAAAATTATTTAATATTAAAACAAATATACTTATAGAATTGTCGCGATGAATTAATATATTTCGAAAAAGAAGACGAAGATATTCATGGCAAATGTCTCAAATTATTCTATAACTATTGATCCAACGTTGATAGTACCTACATCCATCAAACGTTGTATTTCAGAGAGATTTTCCTGTACCCGGACTAGTAAATTGTAAAAATAACAGTTCTAAAATATTATCATCTATCTATACATATTTATAAAGGTCAACATAATAAATGTATGTAGATTGCAAAAAACTAGTATTTCAAATAGATTTTAATAGTTATATTTATTGATAAGTACTTACTTCTTTTTTTCTAGAATAAGTTTTGACGAATACCGGTCAGTGTTTTTCGTCTCGAATCCTTCAAAATCATAGTATTTTTGGCATATTTGCGTAAAATTATATTATTTTACATTTTTCGCGGATTCGAAATTATAGTATTGTACTATAATTATAGTACGGTTGGCAACACTGATACCGGTATTCAATAAGAAAAACCGAAATACCGGTATTGATATATTCATTCGATATTGCAATCCCTAATCACATATCTAACAGTTTAATAAGAAAGCCAGTCGCCATGAAAGAAAACTTTAAAGCCAGTTTCAGTTTATTACTTAATGACGGTCTGGTCATAAAATACCATAAATACAAGACACGTCGTATCAGTGGCGCACCCAGGATTTAATATTGGGGGGGGGGGGCAAGGAGGACAAACTATTCATGGCCATGAAGTATAATAGCACTTTTTTTTACTATTAAAGCTAACTTATGATGTGTGTTTATCTCACTTATCTGGTCAACCCGACACGCCGGAACGCCAGGCTATTGCCCTGTCAGCCCTCCCCAACCATGACTTACACCACTCCAGAATTCGGGTGGACACCGAGAATTTTTTGACAGTTCCATTAGGGATAGGGTTTCTAAAAAAACCCGACATTAGTATTTCGAAATTTTTCAAATTTTTTTCAAATTAAAATCTAAGATTTTTTTCTAAAAAGGGTGCTGGAGAATTACAAATCATTTTTTGCCGTGTTTTTATTTGTCTAAGCCCAAGGTATAATTTATTGGCTTTCAATTTCAATGTTTAAAATCATTCTGATATTTTTTTCATGTTTGGGGGGGTGCCACGGCCCCTTTCCCCTCCCCCCCCTGGGTGCGCCACTGCGTCGTATGTCCTCAAATATTACCTACCAGTATTGAAAGCGCATTACGTAACACATTTTAATGCATATTATGATACAGATGTAAGCATTGAAAATAACATATTATTCAACACGTTTTTAAGTTTTATCCAATTTTTCTCCTCAATTGTTTCAATGTTTCAGCCTCACCCAGAAGGCAACCCACTTCCCTTATTATTGTTTGTCTAACTAAGTACCTCCGCCCATTATGACGGTCAGTCGCTACAACATGACGCAACGGTTGGTAAGTGATCGTAACCATACACACCAACCATACATACCAGTGACTGGCCGTCGTGAACGGAGACTCTAAACGTACCGTTTGGTACATGTTTGTTCGAGGCAAAAAATCTAGTAGTAGGTACTTACCTACTATTTGTTGAATTAATGCGTTTAAATCAATTTAATTAATCTATAGATTAGACAAAAAAAAAATTAAAATAAAAATCATCTTAGAAATAAAGTATTTAAAATATATTTTTCATCTGAAGACCCAAAACGGGATATTCATTATTTATAAATGTAAGTGATTCCTACAAGGTTACGGATTGAAGATTAAGTCTAATTATTTTCCTCTTAATAATTACAGTTAAATATATTACTTATTATTTATAATTATTCGTTCCAATAATTTAATTAAATCGTAATATTTGACGGCACCTTTCCGAAGCATGTCCTTTTATATCGGCGTTTGTTGTCATTTTGTTTTACGAACAGATTTTTTATGCTTACACTTCCACAGTTTTTTGGGCGTATCATTGGTTTATGGATACAAGATCTTTTTTTAATTATTACCACTCAAGTGTCTGTTTCCATTTCCTGTCATTTATTATCAATTTAAAATAAAAAATAATTTACAATAAAAAATAAATATTACTCTACGCAAATGGGTTTCATTCCTAACAATGATTTTACATTATTATCAGAGTTATTCATCTAACAATATGAATTAGAGGAAAATTGCTACTTAACAATGAATTCGTAGAGTATATGCTTCATAACTTTGCACTCCGGCTCTAGGATGAAAATGATGTAATATATTCGATAAATGTATTTTTACATATATAATCTATATATTTATTGATTACTACATAAATATTAATACAAGTAAAAAATATCATTTGATCTAATTTTATGCAAAGTAATCCGGCAAAGAGGCATATCAGTATAGTAAAGAGTGCAAAAAAGTGCAATGTTATAAAATGTATAGACTCTAATAACATACTTAGTTTCGATCCTACAACTAGTATTATGGTAGGTATTGTTGAATAAAATAGTGCACTGTTACTGGTTTTTTTTTTAATCCTAAGCATCCCTTCCTCTCGTCAACACACTTTCACAAAAGTGCAATCATGAATATTACCCTAAACGGAAATACATTTTCTTGTAATCACATAGGAATTGAACTGACTAATCGCTTAACTTACATTTTAAACGTGTAGTTTTCTGGGTATTAATAATATACCTATTACGTTTTCAATTTGTTTCCCAAGCTAAAAATAACAGCGACTCTGTGCGTTCCGCCTCACTACACCATTGAAGGGTTTTAAAATAAAAAAAACGGGTTTTGTTCGATTGTGATAGACAATTGGCAAAATGTGGCTTATAATGCTGTAGCACTGGTTCGAATCGCGCGTCTGACAAATTCCCGTATTTGTTTTTCAATGTGTGTTTATATTAATAGTATGTAATGGCTAACGACAACAATGGCTAACAATCATCGTAAATCATCATCGGCTAAAATATGTATTGATTGAGAAACCTTCTCATGTTGTGGGCAAGATCCTTGATGGGCTTAGAGCCACTGAAAAAAAAACATGTAAAAACAATAGGTAATAATATGATTTTCTTTATAAAAAAAGTACTTTCAGTAGATATTTAGGTTTTTTTATACTAAAAAATCCTGTGGCCGCGCGGCTCAAGCGTTGGACTATCACGCTGTGGGTCTCAGCTTCAAATCCTGGGTCTGGCAAGTACACATATTGTTTTTCAATTTGTGTGTTAGTCAGGGTATGTACCTAATAGATTGAGCAAGTGGCTGACATCCATTTCTCGCAAAAAAAAAAAACAAAATCTGTTAATACAAACCTCTACTCTGTGGAGGCCTATATGATCCTATTAGGACATGGTCGAAGAAGAATCCTGTTTTGCAGACAAGATATTTTTTGGGAGGTATACGACATCGTACGTGAAGCATCTACAATACCCTAAATTAGTGATACCTACAAGAGCGATCTCCACGTAGCAGAACATACATGGAATAAGGAACAGGACATGATACTGGGCAAAGAAAACTTGAGTGAAATTGCGCTTACTCTACGCTCTAAGGGTTGGCCCACACTGCACTGCAAGTTGGCACAAAAACGTGCTATGGTCGAAAGCATTGGTCTGTAATCCAGCCAGATTCATCCGCAGGATACCACTCCTCAGAATAGGTACCGCATTTTGTGGAAACTTGCAGTGCGTGTGAATTCACCCTAAAATTGAAATGTGGAACAATAAAGTACGTAAGTATGAAATCATATTGTAATAAAAATAATATTGATGATAAATTTATTGTAACTAGCTATGTAACTGTCATCAATGAATGTACCTAAAGATCTACCATCGTAAGTTGGCAGCCGGTCGAATTTAAAACTAAAATTGTCTATCGAGGATAAATTTGTTACAAATACCATTTAATTTGACAACATGTTTCTCGAATTATGGATTGCATAATATTTGTACAGAAATCTACTACCAATAAAAAATTATAAATTACCATTTTTTTGTTAGTTATGGTAATATTCTCAATGTCATACTAGCGCCCTCGCTGAAATGCCAATTTATGATGGTAGATCTATAATAATTATGATGGCGTGTGTTGTTCGTCATCAATATTTTTCATTAAATGCTTATAGTGTGTCAGTATCTATATTGTAATTCGACTTATTGACATCTAAATCTATCTATCGTATATCAACTTCAGTAAAAAATATACCTTTTAATTTTTAAATAAGTAGATAAATAGACCGTGGGCATACTGCGAAAAGTGACTAAGTCAAAACAGTTGTTTTTTTCCAATTGAGATTATTTTTTTTGTAGATATAAACCAATAGCTTTGCAATTTATAATTATGGTTAATCATAGACTAGTGTATAATACTTTGGGAACTAATTTGACATGCTTATTTATTCTAGTAAAACATACTTTATAGCACAAAGACGTAGTGAAAGAATCTCTTAGTCACTTTTCGCAGTATACTCACAAGGAATGTAATTGTTGATTAAATTTAAATATTGCATACCTATTAGGTACAATGTAAAGCTATCGATTTATGTTCACTACATATTTCCGATTGCCGATAAAAAATACTAGATTTGTACCTACCTATTCATATTTTAATAACATTTTATCCCTTACCATGAATGGGTATTTTTTTGATTCAAGGAAAATATGCATTGTAATAAATTGTATGGGAGCGGTTGTAGCTCCAGCAAAATGAGCTAACACGTTGGACGTGCGAATCGAGCCTTAAAAATATTCTCCCCGTCCTCCTCTGACCGAAATCAATCCTACTCACACGAAAGGGATGCGGGACGAATTCATTCATGATTTTAATCGAAAAATGAACAAGCACTCACAACATTCAAACAATTCGATGTTGGCGTCGTGTTTATATTTTTTTAAGTTAAACTTTTTACGTACAAACTACTGCAAAATCACCAGTAGAGTGACTCCGGTTTATGCACAACGAGAAGGAATTATAATCTATTCAAAATTGGAAAAACTTACAACTTCCCTGCGTGGGCTCAAAGTGCTAAACTTTCGATTTGCAGTCATATTCTGCAGGTACTACTGAGCTATAGAAAAAAATTCTGCGTTACCTACTTTAATATGACGTATTATTTGTTATATCAATCTGTAAACATTTTCACCTGTATGAGTATAGGTAATTAACAAATATTAATGCTGCCATAATTTTTTTTTTCATTAAGCGTAAAGTAAATTATGCATGTTTAATTTACGTAAGAAATTAATACCATGTGAATGTCTCATTTGATTTGATTAAAAGTGATAGTAATAATTTAATGTTTTCTTAATTTGTAAATGAAGTGATTAAGGGGGGACATGCTCGTCGAAGGTCAAAATTGAGTTTTTATTGTATATTCAAACCATGATCCTGGACACTCCTTAAACGTTGTAGATGATCTATTTATATAATTTTGAAGCCTTATTATCCTTTATAGTTATTTTAAACATTTGATAACTGCATGAAGTATTTTTGTTACATAAAATAGTATTCTTTTAAACCTCTCGCTCTAATGTTTTAGAATATAGTCATATTTCGGTACATAACTGTGCAGTGGTGTTAAGATTTTTTAGATTTATTAATTTTTAAACGCATTTATAAAACAATTAGCATAATTTATTACGAGATAATTTTTGTAAAATATTCACGATAAAAAAATATTTTGATAATCTCTGTGATCCCAAATTTGACAAGAATTAGGCATTTTATTATTCAAAAAATCGGCAAGATTAACACATTTAAAGATTATTCTAAAGATATTTATTATAAGCTATGTCTTTGACCATTTAAGTGTGATAAAAATCTTATGAATAATGATTGCTTTATAATAATTATTGACCTAAGAAGAAGGTAGTGTTTTTTTGAAATACGCCATTTCTTTTGTCATTCCCTAGTGGTTAAGCTACAACATACGGCCGTAGCCATAAAATGACAAACTATAATTAAAGTAGGGAGTAAAATTATGTTAACGCGCGTGTTTGAACATGTACCTAACCGAATTTTTTTTTTATTTTTTTTTAAACGGTACATGTTCAAACACGCGCGTCAATATCATTTTACTTCCTACTTCAATTATAGTTTGTCAATTTATGGCTACGGCCGTATGTTGTAGCTTAACCACTAGGGAATGACAAAAGAAATGGCGTATTTCAAAAAAACACTACCTTCTTCTTAGGTCAATAATTATTATAAAGCAATCATTATTCATAAGATTTTTATCACACTTGAATGGTCAAAGACATAGCTTATAATAAATATCTTTAGAATCATCTTCAAATGTGTTAATCTTGCCAATTTTTTGAATAATAAAATGCCTAATTCTTGTCAAATTTGGGATCACAGAGATTATCAAAATAATTTTTTATCGTGAATATTTTACAAAAATTATCTCGTAATAAATTATACTAATGGTTTTATAAATGCGTTTAAAAATTAATAAATGTAAAAAATCTTAACACCACTGCACAGTTCTGTACCGAAATATGACTATATTCTAAAACATTAGAGTGAGAGGTTTAAAAGAATACTATTTTATGTAACAAAAATACTTCATGCAGTCATAAAATGTTTAAAATAACTATAAAGAATAATAAGGCTTCAAAATTATATAAATAGATTATCTACAACGTTTAAGGAGTGTCCAGGATCATGGTTTGAAAATACAAAAAAAACTCAATTTTGACCTTCGACGAGCATGTCCCCCCTTAAGGTTTTCAGAAAAAAATCTAAATTTTTGTATGCTTTTTGGAAGAAACTTTAGAACCTATTTGGGGAGGTAAGCCCATTCTTTATCGGTAATTAAACATCTATAACCTAAGTACCAATAATTTACTATTACCAAAGACGTTGTAAAAAAAAATTCTTCTATAGAGACGGAGCTTAAAACAAAAAAAAACCCCCTGTTCTATTGATTAATTATGATATTCGACTATAATTTCAAATTCACCCAATTAGTAAATTACCTACATACATGATTACATATGTGCAGACATTACTAATATAGTCCCTGAATACATAAATTTCTTAGTTTTGATAGTGTATAATTAAATTCGACTTCAATTTGCCACATTACGTAGGTATCTCACATATTACCGTATCAATGTGTATGTGTATGTGAAAAGATACTCTCTTGCTAATTTTGCGTAGGTAAGCAAAAGCAATATTATTTAGGATCATCCACAACATGAGACTCCATTTTGTTTATGGAGTTGCCAATAGCAGAAGAAATAATGAACCTTTTACTAATATAACCACATGCACAAGCAATTAATTTTAACATCGAATTCCCTCAAAATTCCTAATATGGACTGGGAATAATAAGAGTACTTCTATATAGAGTAGGTACCTACTAATACACTAATAATTATACATAGTAATTGTTCTTTATTATAAATACGTAGTTTTTCAATGGGTATTCCATTTATACAAATGGACAGCATTTATAGCACGAATAGTGTTATTGTTTGAACGAACTGTTTGCGCTCTGTTCAACGGATGCCTATGAGTTGCACCTGACTGGACGATGCTGTGATGATATGCATTTTTGAAAATTCCAATTTAGTTATAGTTTTATTTTGGATTCCGTTTTTAATGTGAAGCCTCGCCTTGATGACAATATTTATACGAGCCGTATGGATATACAAATCGATGAAGATGGCTACCAAAAAAACGTATCGAATCGATGTACAGACGAGGCATAATCGTGCATTGGATGCATATTGATAGCTTCCCTCGGAAAGGTCTTAACTCTTCGCTTAACACCGATGGACAGTGTTAAGTAAAGCGACGTCAATTTATATCCTTACATACATTTAAAAAAATATATTCTTGGTAATTATTCTGGATAATTTTCACATACCTACCTACTACCTAATTAATAAGTTTTAGTATTAATCACTTTAATGTTGTTAAGTATTTAATATACAATACAATGAATTCATACAGTCGGTAATGAATTCCGATAAGTTGACAACCTGTATAATAATTAATTAATTATAGGTATCTTTAATTGGTGAACTCTTAATAAACACAAGACTGCGATATGTACGTATCTTATCAGTTGCCAAATGGATTTAGAGATCTGAGCCTATGCGATTGAATGTTCAAATTTAGCATTAGTTATGTTTTCAGATTTTTTACACATCGAATGTTTTGTTATACCTATTGACTGTGTTTAGGAAAAAGGGCGTAACCCTCAATTTTTGTTCCTCAACCCAAAGCTTTTATTAGATATTAACAATGTATACAACTAAATACACATTCTATAAAAAGGAAGTAAGCCGCAAATGCCAAATTATTATCTAAATTCAGGTTTTAATTGAGATTAATTAATATTTAATTTATAGAAAAAAGCATTTATCTTCAATTTTAATGAATTGTCTGTAATAACTTCTTTAATTATTATTAGATCGAAAATATATTACACCAAAACATCAATCATTATGCACCCAATGTGTGCCTATTTTTTTTTAAATATTATACTAAAAACTCTCAAAGAACGTTTTTTGCCTCTACTGTAAAATTTGTTCAGTGAGGGTTACGTCCTTTTTCCTAAACAAAGTCGCTATGTATTCAATTTGTGAATGATCTATTTAAAATGTTGGTAGGTACTTTATGACAAAGCTACCGCCTCATTGACTTCATGGAAAACAACCAATACCTATATGTAATTATAGTGTACAATAAATAGGTAGATACTAAATTAAATGGTATTTCAAAATAAAGTACCAAAGTACGGAAAATGAATAAGTTCTTTATAGTATATATGACACCTTATATTATGTACATACAATAATAATCATATAAGTAGTATATATCTACTGTCACCAGCAAACTTTGCATTCGAAACAGACTCCCGTAGATACTCTACACAATACGTAATGTATTTTATGGTTCAAGGTACATCAAGGCAAGAAAGAGCTCCTTCCAGATGGACGGACCAAATCGTGACCACCAAAAGCTTTCCACTGACCTAGAGTTCAAAGACGGGTAGAGTCTTCTTCTGACCGCGTAGGAGACCCGATGGCCAAATCATCTTGGCCACGATCCCCAGTCATGAGATCCAAAGCAAGAAGAATATATTATTATAATGGTATGGTAGGTACTTTACAGTGTATGATTTGATATAACGCTTGTTTCAGAAGACATATATGGTTAATATCTAATTAATTCTTGGAATAATTAATAATCTCAACTTTGTCAAATATACTCTCAAATATTACCTACTTAACTGTCAAATTTATAAATTAGGTAGACACATTATAATACATAATTCATTACTTTATTGTATTTATTGTGGTAATTAACAATAATCTACAATAAAAAATATGTCGACTAAACATAGAACGTAATTCAGATCCGAAAGATAGACGTCAAACTTACAATGTCGAAATCGGCGACTTAGTTTTAGCAATAACAATATAAGTAATACGAAGGTACCTAACGAACGCCTTAATACTTGCGATGTGTTCAAGTAAGGTTCTATTTTTTTAGTTTTGTAGGGCTTAAAAACAATTATTAGCATCCCTAAATTATCAATTCTAATTAAAATTATTCGTTATGTACAAAATATTAAATCTTAAGGATCATCTTAAAGACTTGCATATACAATAAAATCCAAGGAAATCTTTCTAATTAAATACCTACATTATTTTTAGATACAATAAAATCAATGTATAATAAGTTAATAATTTTTTCCCCTAAAAAAATCTAAAATCACGGTTAACTTTTATAATTATTGGAACATTTAAAACGATTGGAAGTAGTACGTAGGTACTGAGATATTCACAAAAAAAAAATTACGATACATAAAAAATATGGCTTACGATATTTCTGTGGGAATCCGTCACCTTTTCAGTGTCTTCAATGTGTAGGTGAAAAAGATATTTTGATTCGATACCTACTAGTTATTCCACGGTCTAGTTCGAAGCATTGAATAATAAAATAGTCAATGATCGATACGAAACGTAACGAAATTCGGGAATTCGAGGGTTTTAAAATATATTTATTTTTTTATGATAAAAAGGTAAACAAAAAAGCATTCAATACATTTTTTCCTCGACCATAAAAAAGTAATTTTAATTCATATCGAAGTCTGGGACTGAACTAATCGTCGTCTGAAATGACAATGAACCAAAAAAAAGTATGTATACTTATCCAAGATCTGTAAATTTGAATTTCATATTCAATGGATTAGATGAGCTGATCAAACATTGCTGACTGTACTTTAGTATTAATTCTTTACAACGTTAGCATCTATTTTTTTGGTCATCTATCTAGGTACGTATCTAGGTACGTGAAAGATTTAAATGACTTAGGTACCGAGATGAAATACGATAGAACATTAAAATATTTGATATACATTTTAGTATTCGTACAGTGTACAGTGTTGCCAACCATATTATAATCATTTGCACTATAATTTTGTTTCCGCGAACTTATTATATACCTACTTACGATGATAGTACCTAAATGGCTATTTATGATATGTCAATAATACTACAATACTTTTGTTTCGGATTTTTTTCGATTGGCAGATGAGACCTAAAAATATTTCTAAACTGACTCTGAAGAGATTTTTTTTTAATTGGGTTTTCAAAACATACCTTCAAGGCAGTGCTTACTCCAAAATCAATTAGAAAATTGATAAATATTATACGTTAATTATCCCAGGAATCTAATTCTTATACGTGATATTTTTTAGTGAAATATCGTTGAGTAACACAGTTAACACGTCTTACTCGATTCCAAATGCATCCCATTAGAATCATATAGGACGTGTTAACTGTTCTATAGTTATAGCTGTTCTTAATTGCTCCGAGTAGTCCGAGAGATATTCGTCTTATTTTGTAGCTATGAATAAAATGGAAACGTGTTACCGTATTAACTATTTAGAATAGTCCTGCTGGCTTACAATACGTCACCAGTCATCTTTAGTAGGATACATAGGTAATCGGTACGTTTTCTATTGGTGCCGTCTTCTATTGAAGGTTGTCGATCAATTCTCAGTACACCACCTTATCCTGGACCAGTCGTATCAGATCCTTAACGCATTGGATACTTACAAAGGTTGCATAACCTACTTGCTGCTTTCACCAACATTGTCAGTTGGAATGAAGAATACGTCTCATTGAGGAAAATATGTCTGAGCTTGGTGTTAGCTATACGTAGGTACAGGTATATGTATATATATATAATCGGCTTGTGTTAAAATCATTTCAATGGAAATGTGATCAGCCCGGTATATCTTCATGGTACACCAATACAGCGACATCTTGAAAGCCTTCAGCTTTGTATGAAAAATTGTCTTGCAACAGTGATCAATTAAAATAAATATTCAATCGAAAATCGAAATATTTTCAACCACGACATGGGGGACAAATAAGAGATAACACTATCTCTCAATAATTATTGATAGATAAATATTATTAAGGCTATACTTCAGTTGAGGCATGGTCTAAAAAGATCATGGCTAGGTGATGCGCGGATTGTGCAAATGACGCGTGCCGAACGAAATATAATTTGTCATAAAAATCCAACATGTGTCCATTTAATGTTATGTTTATTGTTATATTACTAATAATAATAGTATGTTCATTGACATGTTTTCTTTTTTAAGTACCTACATACGTAAAGTTTTTTAGTCATCTTTACACGATTTAAGAATATTTTCATCCGACGCCATGACAAAACAAATCGACGTGCGCACACCTCGACTATCAGTCTCCGATTGACGACGAGTGAAAAATTTCGTCGCACCTACTGTTGAAAATTATTTTCTGTTTCACTGAAGTACGCTCTTAAGTAATACATGGTCAACTAGTAATCAGTGTAAATTTATTTCTTATGATAGCCAATCGCACTTTCTACAGTGTGGACTTTAACGTGTTTATCTGGAGTGAATATTGTGAAAAAGCATAATTCATGCGAAAAAATCTGCAACTAATTAATTTCTCAATTTTATTCATCGACGATTGTTGTATAAATATAAATTATTGTCTGTTCTGCCGTATTTTGTTTTCATTGTTAACAAAGATGTCTGCGTGTAATTCATTATTAAAATGTAAGTGACCCCTTTATGGCTTCAGTTTCATTTGGCGCATACAAAGTTGGCTGGGTGGACGAACCAGTGTGAAAAGAATAGGGGCCGGATGCTATTGCAATCCGATACTGATAAATAAATTCTATGACAATACGATATTAAATTTTTAATGAAAAAGATCCCACTCCCCGGAAACCTAAATTTACTCAAAACGTACCTACAAATTATTTTATAAATAAAATTTATAGTAAGATATTCCACATTTTGTATCCATCGCAAAAAATGAGAATTTGGTTTAGGTACCACCTACTTACTTATATATGGATATTGGATACTTACCTAGCATAATTTCAAGTTTCTGGTTGGAATAATGCTTCAAAAATATAATATTTTTTTCTCCAGCATGAAAACAATGTTCATGCCCAGACCGTCTATATGTGATAATCGCTCCCACAAGTGTCGAAGATAGGAAGTCTTCAATTTATTTAAAATATTTTTTGACAAAAAATTTTCAATCATTGTTATTTCCTCCAATACTGCGTTAGTTGTTTTCATAATATAAATTAGCATTACAGACAAAAAAATCAAGCTTTTTATAGATGTCGCTAGTTTTTCACGTATTCAATAATGAACCAATTTTCTCGATCCATGGCAATCGCATAATATGCCCACATAATTAGGGATTGCAGTACTTAATGAAAGTACTAATACCGATATTTCGATATTTTCTATTGAATACTGGTAATAATACCGGTATTTGTGAAATATATGAAAAACAACCGAAATATCTTCCAATAAGTAAATAAGGTATATAAATCTCTTTAAAATATTGATATTTTATAGCACGTACCATTTCTGGTCTCCAAAGGCGTTTAAGGGCAATGGAAGTATACCAGACATCGCGTAACCCAACTAAAAATACAGACACGCTTAACCTTCTACGTCAATTATCAACATATTGTTTCCACTTTCAATACCGAATATATCACTATTATCTGATTTTTAAAACCGGTTTTTCGGTAATTAAAAATAATGGTTTGCCGGTAATGCCATCCTTATACCTAATATTATTTGTTGAGCATATTATCATATTATCATGCATATTACATAACATCAACTCAATATTGAATTATCTCTACTGTTTATCAAGTAAGTATCTACTTAATATTTAGGTAATTGAAAAAGCCTTTTGATAAACTTCAAACTTATGTTAAAATATATTTCTTTACAGATATTCTGAGCTTAATAATAGGCGAGTATTATAGTAAGGGCAGGGTAGTATGATTATTTTCTTAGTTAAATTAACATTTAAAAAAAATCAAAATCGTTATCTATCGAAGAACACCAAAGTTGAACGTCGGCATAAATATTTCATTCAAAGATAGTCACATCAAAAAAGGTTATAGGGATCAAATGAACGCCAGAAAAGTTAAAACAAAGGGAAGCGACGTGGTATAAATAAAAAAAGCATCGAGGTGCACATAAATATAAAAGAAAAGATAAATACTTTCATAAACATCAAAGGTAGAATCATTTATGGGAATGTGAATATTGGGCTTAAAGGAAAAGCATCGTATTGCTTTTGCAATGTAAACGTGAATATGTAGGAACATAAAAATATAAATCACAAACAAAATCATTTAATATTTTTCGATTTCTTATTACATTGATTTGGTGGTTCAAATTTAATGTCTTTGGTAAAATTGGAATTTCGAGTGAATATTTAATCGCAACTCTCTGAAAATGATCTCATGCAGGGTGATGAATAATAGGAATCTAAAACGACAAACCAGTTGTTCCGTGTGATCGACGACAGACGGACGTCACCAATAACGAGATAGCGAGTGTTTACAAATTAATAATAACCAGTTGTGCGTGCGGCGTAACAATAAATTATTGTTACAAAGTTGTTTACATTTAAGTGTCTCTGACTACAGAGGCGCTTATTAAAAATCAAAAAATACAACGTTGCCAGCAATGGATCACCAAAAAGAAACCCAACAAACAATTTCTTATGCATCAGTTGCTCAAAAAATTCAATTTCCGAAGAAGGAGCAAGCCATCGTTCTATATGCTATCGATGGCATCTCTATACGAGAATATACACTGTCAATCGGGAATAAGGTAGGTCCATGTCATATACGATATGTATCTAGGATTTCCCAGGGAAGAATATGTATATACTTGAGTAGTGAAAAACAAGCAGATAAATTAACAGTAAATCAAAAAACAGTTAAAATTGGAAACCACATACTAGAAATTAGGCCGCTGATCACCAAATCAAAGAGGATAATAATATCAAACGTGTGTCCTATAATCCCACACAGCGTTCTGGAATCAAAACTCAACGAATTAAACATAAAAACTACTTCACGTATTACAAGCATCAGAGCTGGTATTAACGAACCGGGTTATGCACATATTTTAAGTTTCCGGAGACAGGTTTATGTAAACCCAGAAGACACAATTAAACTGCCAGAGTCAATGCAAATAAATTTTGATAATACCCTGTACTGGATTTACTTCTCCACCGAAAAATTGACATGCTTTATATGCAAAGAAGAGGGCCATCTGGCCAAATATTGTAAAACAACTGGAAATAATGAACCTCACACTGTACAATTACCTGACTCTCTCAATGTACCAAAGGTGTTAAACTCTCTTTCGTTAGAGAGAGAAAATACACTCCAGGAGGATGAACTAGCCGCAGATATAGAGTCGGACAACTCTATTATCAACAAGGATACGCCAATCGGTTCAAAAAGGCCGTTGACCAGTCCAACTGATATCAGCAGCGTAGAATTTGAATTTGAAGATACAGTGAAAAATAATGCAATCTCACGCATTCCTGCACTCCAACAGACACCAAAAAAACCAAAAAAATCGAAAAAAGTATCCACTGAGGATACAAATGAACTTTTGTTACCTGCCAAGGAACATGTTGAAAGTAATCGTCATAGATTTCCAATCGATTATGAAACATTACTCAGTTTCCTTGTGAAAACACATGGAAATCCCAATACCGAAATGATTGCAAATGAATTTACTTCTGATATAGAAGCTCTTAATAACATGCTAACAGAAATCTATAGTCATTTAAAAGAACGCAGCATTAAAAGTCGCATAACAAGGATCAAGAAAAGACTCAGTAATCCACAATTAAAAGTTTCCAGTGAAGATATTAGTTCGTTGGAAGGACAAGAGGAACAATAACATAATGCATAATTCCAGCAACAAAGTTAACCAATTTATTCAATCTGATATACGTATTGTTTTCTGGAATACAAGAAGCATTCTTAATAGACTAGAGGAACTTAGAGTGATGCTAGATGAAATTGATATTTTTATAGGCGTGGAAACATGGTTAAACGACACCATTTCTCACATAGTTCTTAGCTTCCCAGGTTTTATGGTGCTTCGGCGAGACAGGACGTACGCCAGAGGAGGAGGTATAATTTTCATTATTATGCAGGTTATACCCTCCTTTTACGATTAATTCGTTCCTGGCAAAACCAAATATTTCAGTTATGAAAATTGTACATGAATTTCTCCAAAAATGTAACGTAAATGTCTAGTGTATAGTGTAACAAAAATGTAATTCTGTATCATTAATAATGTAACTATTTATGCCTGTCGTTAAAAAAAAAATGTATGTATACTTTTGTAAACCATTGTAAAGCAGAATAGCCTTCCATTCAGAGAAGAGCTCAATTGCTTCCAAATAAAGAAAAAAAAAGAAAAAAAACGACAAACGTTTCCTTTTCTAAGACTTGCATTGAGTTGTTCTGGCAATAATGATGATGATGATAAATTGACTTAGGAAAACTTTTGTCTATAACCCGTAGGCACACCTACTTATTCAAAATACGAAACAGATTATATAAATTAAGTAGCAATAACATAATATAATTTTATAAACATTTCGTAAACTAACAATACAATTTGATATAAATTTACTTGCTTATATTCTATTTACTTACGAATTCTTGTAATATTTTATATTATATTGTAGACACACGAATTTAATAAATCAGTAAATGTTAAAACATGGTTAGATTCCAAATATGATGTCATAAAATTTTAAACGAATTAATTATTGGTGCCTGTGTTGTGTTTATTATATTTTACTGCCCATCAAGCCGTCCAATATTTGACAGTATGATTCATTAATTTTCATGACAACGGGACATGATAGGTAATTATATTATGATTTTGGGTCGATTGACTTTAACGTAATTTCACAGGCTTCGGCAATTGATATAATTATATTGCTTCTGAATACACGAGAATAATAATAGAATTCCTCATAGTTACTTTTAGATCGCATGATACAATTAATTACTTAAAATATAAAAAACTACAATCATTGGAATTTATTTTTCTAGTATACAAATAATCTAAATTATAATTATTTTACGGTGACAAATATTAGTAACAATGTCATTGCATATACAAAAAAATGAGCAGTAGGTACCTACCTACAATTAAAAAAAACCCGTGCTCATAGATTTACATTGTAATATCAATAGAATATAATATATACCTAGGAAGATACCATGCATAATCGGGAGAATATGTTTAAACATTTTAAAAGTTATTAATAATTATACACATATGCCTACGCACAGGTATGTCCAAACTAAATAGTTCCTACCTAAATAACGCTTGATAATATATATTATTGAGTTATTATGAAGTCCCTAGCAGCCGATAGTCAAAAAATAATCACATTTGAAAAGTTGCTGACATTGCAAGAAGAGGTGTTTATATGTATATATGTTTATGTATGTGTGTGGTGTGGGATGATACTTGAAGGAGAGATCATCACTCAGTGGACACCTTTTGATTCTTTACCAGGTAAATTGAACCATTGATACTTTACTAAAAATCATATTTTAAGACAAGTTTGATCAATAATTATTTTAACCACAATAACCAACAGTGACATATAAACTTACGAAAAACAAATTTACTATTTTAGATAGCATTAATTCATTTTATGTGAAAATCATTGAAATTATTTAACACTTATAGTAAATCTATAGTATCTACACCTACAGTGATATCTTCTAATATTCATGGTTATTAAACTGTTTTATTGAATAAATAATACTAAGAAAGTAGCATTCGTTACATGAAAACAGTTATAACTAAAACAGAGAATACGTTAAAATAACAGGCAAAAGTATTTTAAATCGTCAAAGCCAAACCCTGGTACGCCATTAAAATGCTAGATAGGGAAACATTGATTGTAACAATTGATTGCTACAGAGCTGATAACTATAATCTCGCAGCATCTCTAGCTCACTCAGTGATCCTGAATGGCAATGCGGAAGCGACAATGGAATACATAAGCCATGTTGTTCGTCAATGTCCGCTTTATGATGATCAAAGATGAACGACCCTTGAAAATCTAAGAAGTTACACGTACTAATTACATATCACTTAATCTTAAGATGTTTATAGCTCAGCCAAATATCAAAGCGTTTTTGTATATCTAAATGTTTCAGAGAACTTAACCTGCAACTATAAATTATTAGAATGGCACATGGTTGAAACTAATATGTGATATTATGTATCGTTGCGTTGTTTTTATGATCATAAGTATATAGTGACGTCTCTAGGCAAAATTCTGCCCCAAAGCAGACTTAGAATGCCATCGTTTTCATTTATAATCTCAAATTTTATGCAAAATTGTTAGGCGCATCTATCTATTTATTTTACTATCTTAAATAGATGAATGCAACTATAATCTTGAAAAAAATACGTAGATACTCGTGCATATTATCATCTACTGAGGATTAGAGCATTTCTACGAAACCTCCTTTCAATTAGCGATACCTTTCGGTACATGATGCACTGACAGATTTGGAGGCCTACTTGTGTTTTCTACTTTCTAACGAAGCTACCGCATCGTCCTCTTAATGGTAAACCGGCACTACTTTCAAAAGTTGAACTTAATGATAGTATAGGTACTTTCTTTACTTTGCCACCTCTAAGCAACGCATGTCTTGCCTACCCCCACGGGAAATAACTGATTATTATTAAACTGGCGCTAGGGGCCGTTCAGGTCCATGGCCGACTGCACAACGTTTCTCCAGGCATCTCTGTCCAGCGCTCTCTCTTCCCAGTTGACTATCCCTAGCCTTTCCGCATCCCTTTGAATGTTGTCCGCCCATCTCCGTCGAGGGCGGCCAAGAGGTCGAGTGCCAGCTGGTGTGCCTTTGTAAATCCTATAGAGAGTTCTAGATCTTTCAGATCGTACAACGTGGCCCGCCCATCTGAGCCTTCTTGACCTCAGAATATTAGTGATTCTAGGTTGGTATCGGTCGAAGAGCTCAGCGTTTGTGCGGATGCGCCACCGGTGGTTCTCATTGACGGGTCCAAGTATTCTCCGGAGGATTCTGTTTTCAAACACTTGGAGCGCCTTTTCTTGTTTTTCTGTTAAACTTCACGTTTCACATCCATACATGACGATTGGCTTGATGACCACGTTGTAACTGATCATTAATATTATATAAATATACCTAATAAAAGTTTATAAATATACAGCTCAATAAGCCTCAGATTAGACTTTGAAAATTGAGTCATGATTTAAAAGAGAAATCTTAATCAACATTAAAATTAAGGACTAAAAAGGTTTAGAGTGACTTGACGAAATAATATGTGACATAAACTCGGACTTAAACATGTGTGGCATTATCCTTGCCGTGTTAATACATTCCTTATTAACGTCAGTGCCTTGTTGTTAGCATAAAAGTATATGAGGGTGACAGCAATAAAACCCTTTGTAGTGTCCATATTCATGGTCTCACCAAAGAAATACAATATTTTGTACGCGCTTTATACGTCTGTGTTATATCAAACGGACGTTGAAATTGAATCTCAGATAGCAGCGAAGCATTAACACACAATAATGTTAACATAATTCAGGCAATGACGAAAAAAAATGTTCTGAAAATCATATAAATTTATATCTTAGATAACGAGAATCCTTGAAATTTGTTTAATAATTTACTGCATATCCTTTTACAATGCAGATCAATATCAATATAACACTCAATTCATTATAAAATTATGGACACATTGGATTTAACGAACCTAATAAACAAATCGTAAATTCAATGTTTGTATGTTTTCAAAACATTTAAGATGTTCAATTTGTCAATTCATCTACTTATATTTTCTGATAATATAACTATAAAAACAATTACAATATAAAGAGAGCTTTTTATATACCGCGTTTTTAAATTTTCTGTTGATTCATATTAACTTAACAATTCTATGTATTAATAATTTAGGACAAATAAGGCAATTGACAACAAATCATTTTTTTGCTATTTGCAACAAACAAACAAAATATAGAATACTGAAATGTCATTTTGATTTCCATAGTAACGCACGTGTTTATTAATAATTTGTTGCTAGGACCACCCTCTAGCAACCAATAATAGTGGATTGGATTACGGATTTCTTCCAAAATAACTTTTCATACAAAACAGAATTAACAGAAAATGAATTCAATTCTACTTAAAGATGGCTAAAAGTATTAAAAGAATGCATTGGCATCGTGTTCTGAAATATTCTAAAAGTTTCAAATGTCTAGCTAGTCGGGAAATTAGTTAAAAATCGATTGCAAGATTTGTACTGGATAAACAACCACCGGACAAACAAGAATACGAGCTAAGAAAAACGTGGTAATAATAGGTGCATACCTACCTATTTATTATAAAATTTGTTTTGTAAAAAAATATTTTGATAAATAATGATATACCTAAGTAAGTAATAAAAGATAGGGCAAGTGGGACTCGAACCTTATATCCTTTCACTGTCCGGATGAATGCTCTAGGCCCTGAACTATTGGTAAGTATATAAATGATTTAAAGAAATAAATCGACGCTTTGATGACGTATTCTATTAATATTCTCCAAGATAGAACGGCCAGTATTGTAATTAAATCAAAGTAGTTGTATTTTAACTATATATTATATGGTAGTTGTAGGTGCTAAGCTAATAATTTATTAAATAAAGATTATAATAAACGATTAGGTACTAATGATTTTATTTCTTATTGGTACCTAATTGTATTTTAATATTGTATTTTTTTTTCTATATTTCAGTTGTAAAGATCAGCCCGAAACTCGTCATATTTAAAATAGTGTGTCTTATTAAAAGTGGTATAAAGTACCTATTACCTTTTTTTAACCCATAGCTTACGGGCCGCACAAATTTGTGTTTTTTCTAATTACTTTTCAAATGCAAATGAACACGTTAATTACAAAATTAATTAAAAGGGCCCGTAAGCATTGTGTAATTGTGTTAAATATAAAAACTCATTAATATAAAAACTTATAAATGTTCTTTTTTTAAATAATCCACAACAGTGACGATGTTTCATGAATAATATGAGGCAGTATCTTCCTTAGAATGTGAAGTACTTAACAACATTTGAATATAATGTGTATACTTATTTCAGAATGAATGCAAACATCATCAAATCAAGACTATTGCTATATTTTAATACTCAGTGAGGATTTATTACTAAGCATAATGTTCAAAAGTTGCCATTTATAACCACCAACGATCCAAGCCTCCAAGTAACCAAAACCACTAATAACAACATAAGAAAGTATAATGTAGGTATATAAAAAGTATGTTATTTTGCTTTTAACGGCCCACGTGCTCGTCCTAGGTCAAAATTGAGTTTTTATTGTATTTTCAAACCATGATCCTGGACACTCCTTAAACGTTGTAGATAATCTAATTATATAGTTTTGAAGCCTTATTATCTTTTATAGTTATTTTAAACATTTGATGACTGCATAAAGTATTTTTGTTACATAAAATAGTATTCTTTTAAACCTCTCGCTCTAATGTTTTAGAATATAGTAATATTTCGGTACATAACTGTGCAGTGGTGTTAAGATTTTTTACGTTTATTAATTTTTAAACGCATTTATGAAACCATTAGAATAATTTATTACGAGATAATTTTTGTAAAATATTCACGATAAAAAATTATATTGATAATCTCTGTGATCCCAAATTCAACAAGAATTAGGCATTTTATTATTCAAAAAATCGGCAAGATTAACACATTTGAAGATGATTCTAAAGAGACTTATTATAAGCTATGTCTTTGACCATTCAAGTGTGATAAACATCTTATGAATAATGATTGCTTTATAATAATTATTGACCTAAGAATAAGGTAGTGTTTTTTTTTAATACGCCATTACTTTTGTTATTCCCCAGTGGTTAAGCTACAACATACGGCTGTAGCCATAAATTGACAAACTATAATTAAAATAGGGAGAAAATACTTTATGCAGTCATCAAATGTTTAAAATAACTATAAAGGATAATAAGGCTTCAAAATTATATAAATAGATTATCTACAACGTTTAAGGAGTGTCCAGGATCATGGTTTGAAAATACAATAAAAACTCAATTTTGACCTTTGACGAGCATGTCCCCCCAGGGTAGAAGTGACATTCACAGATAGTTTTACGAATAGTGTTTATTTCATTAATTGAATCCTTACTCGGTATCAAACACATATTGAAAAAACAACAGGTAATTTTTACTAGATACTGATTTCGAATCCGCACCGTTCGTTTTACAGACGAACGCTTTACCAACTACTCCTACGTGAGTCATCAAGAAACATAATCTAAATAAATATAGTCTATAATCTACAGTATAATAAAAACATTTAATTAACACGAAAATACATTATTTTAAATTGGTGAATATGGTATATAAAGAGTGCCATTTCAATGATTCATCTGTATAATCTTAGACCATGGTGTATGTCAGAAAAATTAGGCACTCCAAGGAAGGCAAATACAGAAGCAGGGCAATACACACCGTGGTTTAACTTATTCGCTCATTCCGCCATCCATCAAAAACTGTGACATTGATTGTCTAAGTTGTTCTTATATATAAGCGCGAAGAAAAAGAAGAAAATCTGTCCAACGGCGGAAGTTAACCAAAGTTTGTGCTCGCAGCGCTCCCAGCGGTGCTTTCATGTAACTTTCCCCCGTCGGTCATAAATTCTGCAAAAGCTCAAACTTATAGCTTCGCCGGTGGTATGTCTTTTCTGATTCACTGCTTGCAGTTCATAAAATATATCCAAGCCATTTTCTGAGCATCATCATTGCCTTTGAAACAAACTATCTATGCATGCCTAAATTAAGATCTCCAAAATATTTATTGGTCTTTTGACCTTAAATAATAATAATATGATAATGATAAATAGCGGCATTTCGTCAATACAATAAAATTCAGAATAACTATCTTCCATTTTCCAACAAATATTAATTGTGAGTAATACTAACTACCCAATACCTACTAGGTATCATATAAGTTTTCAGAGCACCAAGGTATTTAATAAAAATGTAACGATTATGTAAAGTTTCGTACATACTTATTTAAAAAAAATTCTCATGCTAAAGCAATCATAAATATAAATAATAAAAATTTTGACGTAGGTACCTACCTATTAAATAAAACAACTGTACAGCAAATTAATATCAAATACAAAAGTTTTAATTAATTTTATTTAAAATGAAAACTCTGTCTTCAACTCTAAGAAAACTACATTTTTTTCAATATGGAATTCATATAAATCATACAAACACTCGATCACGGCAGTCCTCGGTGATTGAAGTAATCACGAATGACATGTTTTGCAGATCCCGTCAGATAGAAATTCCGTACCCTTATGGCACAATCTCAAGGGTTCCATCGGCGTGGCCGGCCCTCCCTCACCCTGCAATGTTGCTACAAAAGTGATCTACGCGCTGCATGTCTTGCATGGCGGGAGGCGTAAAAGTTAGCGATGTACCGAAGGAAGTGGCGCGAACTTATGCTTGCCCTATGTAATTGTATGTTTTAATCTGTATTTGTGATCAAAGCTAATTTAATTTACGAAATCGATTAGTAAAATTTTCAAATATTATACAAAATATATTATTTATTAATCGGTATTATATACGTCAAAAAAGTATCCATGCACACCGTTTGATACTGATTTTGCGATTTTTTTTCATAAATAAATCCCTCCCGGACAAGCACCACTTCATATCGATATTTGCAACTATGGATATTTTAACCGATATTTCGGATTAATTTAACTATAAAAGAAACTAACCAATAAATATGTTGTTGTCAATAATACAAAACTGATACTGTCAGCATACATACTACGATCCGCTCTGTAACCTGAAACGCATCTAACCTCAAAGGCTTTGGCATTAGGACAAGTTTTTTCCTCTGTTCGCAAGACATAAATGACCGCTCTACGCAGGCCCATATAAAACAGTTCAGTGAGACGCTCATTAAAGTAAATTAATTATCAATTAAATTAATACTCTTCTGCCATCGTGGAGTTTTATGTGGTCCTGCAAATAACATAAGGGAAAATTTATATCACTAATACGTTATTTAAAAGCCAATTACGAGTATATGGATACAATGCCCGTGACAAGTCATGAAATATAATATTATATATACCTATTGATATAAAAACAAACTCTAGGTAGGTAATATAAGCATATCCAGTGGTAAATTTTCAAGCAATAGGTATGGCGGTTGATTTCTCAGAAAGCTCAAAAAATTTGAAAACATGCGATCTTTTTAGTGTAGGTACCTAATTCACAAAACACACTTTTAACAAATTTGTACCTACATCTACGTAACATAATATATGGTTGGTATGACATTTTTGATAGAAAAAACATTTGCTTGTCGCGTGTAACAAACTTCATTCGACATTGGGCGCGGGTAGAATTAAATAGCCAAATGTTGCATCAGCGTATGTGCAGAGTTTCGTTTTCATTCGTTTTGGCTAGCCACGTGACGTCATTGTCCAGGTATGGTCAAGTATGTGTGAACGGAAGAGAGTGGCAACATTGCGCCCGGTTTTTATTTGTGACAATAAATGAGACCGAGCTGATAGTAGTTTGTTCGAGCAATTTAAGCCCAATATAGTAAATATCCAGAGGGTGTAAAGGTTCAGATAGAGCCGTGACGTTGTTAGGTGTAATACCTACATCTAAAGCTTTCCATGAGGTTTTGAACGAAGCCCAATATGCACTCACCCGCTAAGTCACCCATAGAGGAGATGGGCTTACAACGTCAAGTGGAATGAACAAAGGCTGACCTTCATTCCTTCATTCTTCAGAAGAGCTTCATTCGTCCGCATAAAAAAAATCATCGATTATTTTCAAATTCCAGGCATCCTACGAATTTTGGTACCCTATGGGAAATCTGTCTCTACTCAAAATATTAGGTCTATGCTCTGAATCTAAACACATATTGACAAAAAAATTACTTGTGAACTCAGAGAAATAATATAAAGAGAGTGGCTATTATTCGACAAAATGAAGCCATGTTTCTCGCTTATAACGCACAGTAGAACCTCAATACTATTATTATTTACTTAACTATGAAACGTTATATCATCATGTTGCTTCTCAGTATGGCTAAAATATTTAAACACAACATAGTTAAACCTATTCTAGTTAAGTTAAGTTTCTACAAAATTAATTAAAAATAACACAAAAACAATAAATTTCAAACACAATATTTTCTTGCAGTTTTAAATGAATCTAATCATTCAAATCAAAATTTACCGGCGACGTTTACAAAAAATATTTAATTTAGCCGTAGAAATTCTATCTTAGTCTAACGCATCTTGCGGAGATATAAACTTGCCGAAAGCTTTCTCATTCATACTTATGGTTCGTTTTGGTCAAGCCTTGGTTGTGAATTATCAGACACGGGGCAACCGGGACATGAATCTCTAATCCACAGTTGCTGCCACTCGTCCATCGCGGGCGCCTTACATAGTTACATAGTTTATTGGAAACGGTCCACACTCAAATAACAACATAAGTCAAAATGTGGCCTCATAAATGATTATTTTCATTAGCCGCCATTACTTTATCGCACATAAACAATCCGGCCAGGTCGTAACAGTGAGCCATTAAACTATCATATAAACACGAATCAGAATTAAACTCGTCGCTCAAATGGTCATTTTACACTGAACAATACATCAAACAGACTTATCTCATCTCATCCTATGCTAGATTCACACATAAAAGACATCAAATTTAATTTGAAATGAGTTATGCATAACAGATTAAGTGACATTACCTATTCATTGTGCTGTTAAAACCTCCGATGTGACAAATTTATTTAAAATTTTGAAAATATTTTTTCTGTTATATAATTAATAAAACCACATAATTACATAAAATCATCAAAAACCTTTATATAACCAAAATTGATATATAATTAGAGTGACGATATATTAATCGTCAATTTGTTAAAACCTCGAATGTAACAAATTTATCAAAATATTTTACTCTATTCGTTTATTTATTACGTATCATAATTTTTAAATAAAGTTTAATTTTCTTTATGAAAGAACTGTTATTCACAGTGGCGAAGGGTGACTTTTGGAAAGAGGTAGGCTGTGGAGATCTGATAAAAAGAGCACACTTGTCAGGTATACTTACGAGATTAAGTACGATATTATTTACTACTAATGAATAGGTACACACTAATAAATGACAACGACATAATAATTCAATGAAACTTCAAAAACTCATTGACGACATAAAAATGAGCGATGTGTTTAAATTACATATTTTTCAAAACATATATACCTACCCATTAAAAATCATTAGATAAAATTTATTTTTATTTTTAAAAACAATATATACCTACTTACTTATTTATTAATATTCGATTAAACGCAGTTGAAAATATTTTTTTTAATTATCTAATTATTAATGATTTTGGACAAAGTGCGCAGTCGTGACAACAATATTATGCGCAAATGTTTTAGGCTCTGCGATAAGAGCTTTCCTTATTTCGTACAAATCAGCAGACTTGCTGAGGTTACGAGACGTGAAGTTCATACGAAAAAAATTCAGAATTAATTCACACATAATCGGAAATTTATTTACGTCGAGACGTCACGGCGTTTATTTACGGCGCGCTGTAGTATATTTTTTAATACCTTTGCAGATTGTTTTGTAAACTGTGTAATACTGTAATACATTCCTACATATACGACATCTCTCGTTGGCAAAATAAATTATTTTTATATAACATAAAATAATGAAGTGATTAAGTATATAAATATGTCAATATGCAATTAAAAAATATTTTTCTTAAGAAGGTAGGCCTTAAATAATCGCCTAGTATGGAGTGTTCGCCACTGGTTATTCATAAATCACGTAAATAACGATTATAATTATTAAGTATATTAAGTAAATTATAAGTAGGTATTGTTAAGATCTGATCAATAAAATTGAAATACGAGATTATTATAACGAACTAAAAATTAAATGAAGTTTCTAAAGAACTAACATTATAATGGAATATAACATGGGGACGGTAAATTTAAAAAAAAATCGGTTTCTATGCTGAGAATAGTCGTTGCTAATTAAATCGATAGGTACCTACATAATATGATGATTACGGTATTAGAATAAGTTAAATCAGATTTAGGTACTCTTAAAATATTGCAAAACAATGATAGATATATAATTTCATATGGCATTGTGACGACTTTTCATTGGCCATTCCATGAGTCTCAACTAAATAAATGATTTTGGTTTGTAGCACTTACAGAATATGTCCAATACCTTATTGGAATTATGTTGCATAAAATCTATAATATTTTTGAATCTCACGTTAAAACGTGTTGTTTTTCAGAATACATTGTATTTTTAAAATAATATGTCTTTTGTACGTGTGATAATGGCTTTGATGCATCCTTTCTGTCAGTCGCATCTCTGTTTTGTTTTATTACGGCCACGTCATAAAATCACTGACAACTTGTGTAAATAATCCCGTCCGATCGGAAAGAGATTCATTCGTTTTGTTCAAAGATGAAGAATAAACATCGATTTTCCAACACTTCATCATGTAAACTTTTTGGTAAAATATTGAAAATATAAAGTCGATAGAAAAAGATAGCTTCTTATAACCTTTTAGATATGGACGTAGTGTTATACTTTGTACGTTATAGAAAACGAACAAAGAATTATGTTCTTTAATCTCTTTTAAGTCTTAACACATGTTGTCATTATCGTTGATAGTAAATTCACGAAACATCACACAAAACCATAAATCTACCGCTCAGTTAGTAGTGTTACCAAATACCCTAATGCCTAAACCCCCCATCAAAAATACTCCAATCGATAGAGTTTGGAATATAATCATATTTATTGTCACTGTAAACGAGTCGAAGCTAGACCAAGATGCACGCACAGCTAAACAAAGAAACACAAAGTTACCGTTATCTGTTTCTGGGCGGACTGAGGGTCAAGAAGTGGGTACGGTTAGTCGGCTACCTACCCCTGTTGAGCCCTTACGTCGCCTCTATATACGATTCGCTACCTTTTTCGCGCCAAAGCCTACGATTACAAATGTTATTAATAATTAATTGTTTCCTGTCAAGCGAAATATACTCACGTAATGTCCCTGAATCAGTGTTTTCAATAAGTGTAAAAGTATAAATCAACACCCTCCGTAAACCAATACCTATCAGTAGGTACCTACACAATCTATCAATGTGGTACCTATAGAATACTTTCAACCCAGTTTTTTCTTCCAGATCATTTTTCAATTCAATTCAATTCAAATTTGCATGGGACACACAATATGTTGATTTCATTTCATTTTGTGACAGCTTTCCATCATACAAGATCATCGCATTATGACTATCATAATATTTGGATCCGAAATGTAAACTGCGTTATTCAAAAAGCGCACTTTATTAAACGCAGACATAAACTAAATTTCGTACCGTGTTATACGGTAAAAGATAGAAGTACCAATCCTCTTCTTCAATGGCGCTACAGCCTGAGGCCTAAGCCATGGCCTTTTCAATTATGCACCTCCATAATACTTCTGGATCCTTCCAACCTTGAATATAAAAATATTTAATTAAACCCACATTACATCACAATATTAACATAGTAGTAAAGACCTTGGAAATATGTTGATCTTGGAATATTGTTCGGTGACGATTGTTCGAGACTAGATAGTAGCATGGGAAACAAACGAAAAAGCAACTAAACACACGAAGGATAATAAAAGTTGCCGAACACGGCGCTACGGGATTTCGACACTAAAATTATGATTGTTTTCTATTGGCTATTTTCGGATGACGTACTATGCGCCAGCCTACGTCTAGCTAGTTTTACTGGTTTTCAATGTGTGGCCTAGGTGTCCTGTTTTTTTTTCTTTTTATTATTTAAAATAATTAGGGGAATTCAGTTTTGTATATAAACAATAGATTCATCAACTGAGCTTTCTAAGAAAGAAACATCGTAAATACAAAAGTGAAAATGAAATTATAATTTCTTTCATCGACTTTCATTGTACAACAGTTATCTCAGGTAACTGAGAAAAATAACTATTGTAATTAAAAAAAACAGTTTTCAATAATTGCTTTAGTTAATTTTAATATCTTAAAATGGTAAAGCCAATGACCAATGTGGAAAAAATATGAATGATAGATAACGCCATAAACAGTTACCCTTAAATTATTAAACTATCCATTAAGATTTTGTATACGTATATTTTAATAGATGGGTCAAAATAGTGTAGAAAATAATATATATAATAATAAATTACGAATGGCAAATTGCATAGATCCAAAAAAGTGCAAAATGTAATAATAATTGTAAATGAATTTCATTATAACCGTTTTAATTGAATCATGCATATGTAGGCACTTCAATGACCACATATGAACATTTTTATACATCCATCAAAGATAAAGCGAAACATGGTCACATTGAGGCAGTGTAAGAATTTTTGTTACACCAACGAAGCTTATTCGCTCAATGAATCCTTTCTGGAGTGCATGAGAAAACCTGCTTCAGACTAAGAACGAGTAGGAGGATGCCTGGCGACAAGACTGGCTAGTATCAACAATCTTTACGACCTTCCAGGCTTAAGGCTTACATGGAAATATGGCAAATATTATATGATACGTAACTGGGGCTGGAAAGAGTCCGATTCAGACCACAGAGCACATCAGGGAGTCATGTAACATGTATGCCTTCCCTGGACGAGTTTCAGCATTCACCAGGGCAAACCGGAAATTATTGCGTGGATTGATGCCTTTCCGGTTCCACAGCGACCTGTTACCTGTATTACTAGTTCTGTGATTTTTTTTCCTAATTTCTTTTTAAATAAAACATTTTACTTATTTTTGTTATGACCGTCATATAAATATAATATTATAGTGTAGAGATGTTACTTCATAACTTTGCACTCCCGGCTCTAGGATGAAAATGTTTCTAAAAATATTTTTTTACGTGTGTTATCTATTTTTTTTCTTATTACCTACTACATAATATATTAGGTACTACAAGTGAATATCATTTGATCTAATTATATGCGAGGTAATCAGGCATAGAAGTGAGTCAGTGTAGTAGAAAGTGCAAAAAAGTGCAAAGTTATATAACGTATACTCTACCTATCTACTAATAATGCCTTCGACCCTTTTGGAATGTCAGAAAAATCAGTAATTTCTAGAGATGGCAATTAATTAGATCATTCTGTGAATTCCACTTAGCGGATATTGCTTTATTCAATCTCATAGAGATGAATAATTGAAAAACCGCAGTGAAAAGTTGAGGCGGTGTTCAACTCTTTTCTCATTTTCTCATCTGGCATCATTGCGAATTGCGACAACCTTTTCTATTTTGACAGGAGAAGAGAAAAACTTATGGCGCCTCGTGGAATCAACGTTTTATAAATAAATGTAATTAACCTATATAATATTATATTAATTATATCGTACTGCGATTAAATTTATTTCGATACGTTAGTTACTAATTCGTTGTTTAAATGCACAATACAATTAATCGATATAATAATAATCTTGATCACTCGGTCATACTTACTCAAATTGAATCATTTATTAATTTACATACCTATTAAAATATATTTTTGACGTGAGTAAACATTACAAATTACAAACATTAGACGTGAGATAAAGAATGTAAATAAAAATTAATTATCGCACTAAAAATAGTGAGAGATTACGCATACACTTACTTAACAATTAACACTGCAGGAAACAAAACAGTAATGAAAAGTGGGTTGCCTTCTGGGTGAGGCTGTAACAAGGCTAAATTTTTGAGTGGGAAAAAATGGTATAAACTTGAATACGTGTTCAAGTTAAAGAATATGTTATTTTCATTTTCAATGTGTCGTCTATATCATAATAAGTATTAAACCATATCATGTAAACGAAACGTGCATTGATTATCGGTAATATTTAAGGTCAATCAGCTCGCCTAGTATTTTTTGCATCATATGGCCTGATAGTCATAAAGTAATGACCAGTATCTGGCTTCAAAACCTTCGTCCATGACGACTGGTTTTCATATTTCTATCCTATCAATCTGTTCTGTGGAACACTGCTTTGGGTGTACAATCTCGATATTAAAGTTGACACGTATACGGAATAAGTAAAAGGAATATGTGTTATCATGATGTAAGCATACACGTTTATAGAATAGATAGATGACTAATATAAAAAAAAATCTGCGCAAATTTTGAATTATACATACTTATTTTAATGTTCGTACGGTTAATATTTCAACCACATTCATGAAACGAACGAATTAAATTTATATAAGCTGATCAAAATCTGATAAAAACAATATGTAAGTATTTAATAGATAATAGCACCTGTACACGTGCATGGATTTCCTGGCAACAATCATGTGTATTTTAAACTATTTCTATAATAACTTTTTATACGTAAAAGGGCTGACTGTCTCGTCAATCTCATTCTTCAAGAGTAAGCGAGACGCAAAGTTGTCATTATATGGTGCGGTTTGACAGGTCGTGAAAATAATTAGTAAACATCACATAGTGTCGCTAGATTTCAAAATCAGCCAAGTCCATAATAGATGAATAGGAGAAAAACAGCTTTTTGTTTTCTGAAATACACAGTCACAAGGGTGAAAGTTTATATTATTTCGAGTATAGAATATTTAAAATTAATAAATTCCACATTTTGATAATGCAGAAATGTTAGAAAGCAGTAGTTCTTCAGCAATTCACAAAAAAGTAAAAAATACCTAAAGGTGGACTTGGCTGATTTTAAAATGTAGCGACACTTAATATTCTAAACGGTATAATTTGTATTGGTCCTGGCAGGTTCGCCACTAACGTTCTACTGCGCATGCGCACCCGCCATGCAAGTTCCAATTATTGCGTGAAAATTCTGAAGCTGCTGAACTGTTTTGATCCATGCATGCAATCTTGTAACTTGTTGTAGTACACCTGCCAGTCAAAGTTTATCAGAACCTTGAAATTAAAATTTCTATATTGGCATTTGTATTATTAATCTTGTAAATTATTCGTTGAATAAAGAATTTAACATCTGAATATTATATTATATTCAAAAAAATATATTATAAATTGTGGTGGGTAATTATTATTTTTGATAAATTTAAAGGTAGGTAAGCTTGCATATTTTTGTTTGTATGTTCCGTCCATGGTGTGTCATTTCATGGCATGCGTTGGTTTTGTAAAATCAGTTATTATCGCAGCAAGCCGGGGTCGAGGGGTTACCGTCCTCTCACTTTAAAAGCTCCTTCATTATTCATACATCTCTGATCAGTCATACAAAACCCGGAGGGAGAAAAGGAGGTGACGCCTACCAGTGGCGCCGAAAAGGGTTTCAGTAAACACACTTGAATAATTTTACTAAAATAATAAGACAAACTCACACTGCCATATTATATTATTGGCAGTTTACGTTAGTTTAAATTTAAAATGGGATCTTACTTATAAGTAAGTATATATTATCATTGATAGGTACTTACGTGTGCTTTGATAATATTATCTTTATCAAAGTATTTCAAAGATTTAGAATATTCTTTTAAATATATTGAGCATTCTGTAAATAACATATAAAATCGCTGAATACAATTTTAGGTTGACGTAAGTTATATATTATTATGAATGCTCTCTGTGTTTGTACGAAAATTACATTCATACACATAAGTTACATTTTCTATAAGAGTAGATTTTTTTCAACAACTTTGAGGTATTGATACATTTTGCAAAACCTAAAATTTTTATATTTTTGTTTGCATATATTTTAATAGGAACGCGGTCGATTCTGGACCCAATATAATACATAGTAGGTATCGTAAAACAAATTGTATTATTTCATTATAATAAGATAAATTTATGGAAGCTTAATCATATATTATTATGTAAGCATTCATAATCTGGCTTTAAGAACTCTTTCAAGCTAACTACCTATTTTTATTTTTTAAATCTTAATTTTGTCATATGAAGCGCCTAGTTTCAAAAGCCCCTAAAACGGTTTTTGAAAATTTTTGAGTTAGATACGAGTATGTAGTTAGATGGATATTTTTATGACCAATATGATGGGCAAAGATTGAACTTTAAAAATGCAAAAATTCGTCAATACGTATGATCAAAAATTAGGGTAAATTTCAAAACTCGCCTAAATGGTTGGGTGTGCTTTTCAAATACCGCTAAAATGGAAAGCCAAAATACTCTTTAGAATGTAACGAATTAAAACATAAATACATAAAGTTCACAGATTTAATAGATAGGATTTTTTTTCATTTTTCTCTAAACTAACTAAAATCGTTTTTCTCATTTTTCTCAGAACTACCTTAAATCGTTTTAGGGGTTTTTGAAACTAGGCGCTTCATATAAGTTCAATTATTTTTAATGTAATATTGTTTGTTTTATATAGGTATTTTTACTTATAATGATTATTTTCAATTCTCAATGGACATAGGACTATTTAAATTGTTTTAGATTAAGATATATTTTCTTTTTGATCCATGTAGGTAATAAATTATTATTAACAATATAATAAACTATACAATATTGCATTATACATGACTGGTATATCGCCTAGTTCTTATGATGATAATTGAAAACGAACCATAAAAAATACCTTCGAAATATTAACGTACCCATTCCAAGACTATAGTAATTTTTGCAGTAACTTTCTCCTTAGTAACCGAGACCATACCACTGTTTTAGGGAAATGCTTTACACAGTTTACACTCATTATTGTATGAATACCTAAAGGCATTCTTTTTAAATATTTCGTATTCTTTTACTATCACGAATTTTCATAAGCACGTCTCTGTCATCTACGTCACGCGATCATATTATTATGCAAAAGAGAGAATGGAAAATTATTTACCCCATCTTTGACGCTGGGAAACCTCCATCGCTACAAAATGCACTGAGTAAGCCTCATCAATATTTAATGGACCATTATATTTGTTTGCCGCCTTTCCCATCTGCTTGTCGGGACTTTTTCAGTCATTTCATTTAATATAAACATACCGTATTTTAGAACGTTTTTTATTCAAACAATAAGCATAGGTATTAGGTACTAGGCATATATAACCTTATTATATCAAATATATATCTACATGAATGCCGTTAAAAATACGTAGGGAACATCTAATTATTTTTTCGATCAAATTTGATGCTGAAAACGTCTTCTGGGATTTCCCGAAGACGGAAACTGACAACTATATACTTCGGCTCTTCCTCACATCAGTTGCCGTCAGGATCGTTGCACATTTAATTTTGACGTTTTTGCACTTAGGTACTGTATAACAATAATTTTTTGTTATTTTAATCATTTATTGAACATACATATTTTTTGAAAAGCACTTCTGAGAAAATGTATTATAACCAATAGAAAAAATCTTTTTGAAAAAGGTAAGACACACCGGCAGGGAATCGTACCCTGCATATCCTGGGTTTACGCCCCGTTCGTGCATTACATATATGCTACAAGGTGACATACTAATTGCGACAAACTTTAACTATTGGACTTTTTAATACCTACTCATCAGCGCTCTTCTAAATCGAGCTACTTTGGCAATCGGTTTTTGTTTATTAAATCAAAATAGATACCTATTACTTCAATTACTAACCACGTCGTGGATATCTCCAATATTTTTTATGATGTATCTTACTTGAACTTTCTAATAATTTATAATTAAATATTTATTTTATTCAACGAATAGTTCACAAGATTTAAGAATGTCCCATTCTAATAAGTATGTCACCTTG
The DNA here is from genome assembly GCF_057557595.1 of Rhyacophila brunnea. Classification (NCBI taxonomy): domain Eukaryota; kingdom Metazoa; phylum Arthropoda; class Insecta; order Trichoptera; family Rhyacophilidae; genus Rhyacophila; species Rhyacophila brunnea. The sequence continues at coordinate 17,445,104 of NW_028233170.1, forward strand.
TAGCATAGAGGTAATGCACGGACGGGGCGTAAACCCAGGAGATGCAGGGTTCGATTCCCTGCCGGGGCTTCTTACTTTTTTCAAAAAGATTTTTTCTATTGGTTATAATATATTTTCTCACAAGTGTTTTTCAAAAATTATGTATGTTCAATAATTAGAATGGTACATTCTTAAATCTTGTGAATTATTCGTTGAATAAAAGAAATAGTTAATTATTAATCATTTATAGTTAGAGCCCTCGCCTGGAAATCGAAATACGTGTGTTTTAATCTCATTCAGTCCTGTAATAGATTGAGAGTGCATTTTTAATTAAGAATACTGCCACATTCTCATATAAGTCTTGAGTAAAAATTATTCGATAACAAAATTCATTCCCATATAAAACAATATAGGTATATAAATGCGTTCCACGTTGTATTGCAGATTTCGTTAAAATTTGGCTTTTGGAGATTTTTAATGAATGTAGAAAACTATATTGTTGCTACGCCAATTAATTCATGCATATTATTGATTGAGTACTGATATAAGATACCGGCCCATCCAGAGCCAACAGCACGCAGTGGTCTACAGCTTAAAAGGTCACTCATTTAATCACTAGCCTCTTGCAATGTTGAAAATTTGTAGTAAAAAACGCTAATTTGTGTTTTAAAACACTAATTACGATTTTTTACTGACACTTCAACTATTCATAATTTGTTTATTGTATTTTTTGTGACATCTGACTAGATAGGTAGGTAATGGAGTTTTTTACCTACTTTATTGTATTGATTTAGGTACTATATAAGGTAGAGTTAAGAGTGTTTGTTGTCAGTGTGTGTATACCTTTGGTGAGTGTACATGACGCCTGAAGATGCTGAAAGGCGAAACCCGGGTCGCAAAAAACGACTTAATTGGAATAGTACAGAGCTTTAATCCATTAGAATTTAAATTCAAATTCCATCAAGTATCTTCGGTCGATAGTATTAATATTAATATAATATGCTATTGTTTGACTGATGTTTCCATAGTATTTTAATAATTTTGGTACCCATACTACGCCGTGCTGTGCAATAAATTGAATAATTGGGTTACTAAGGATTGAAAAAATATAAGAACCCTGCTGACAAAGTTGAGTAAAATGACTTCAAAATAAAATATTTGTATCTTTCTGTACGGCTTATTCTAACTGACGTTTTATTATTAAACAATGTAAAACATATTGATATTTATGTATTATTTATTATTAATAATAAATGTTTTGAGTAAGACAAATCAAGCCAAATTACTCAAAATATAATTACTTAAAAGTGGAATGGTGTCCGATTTTTCTGGAAGTGCTGGCGACTCATTTAGGTGTTGGTATCGTTACTTTCAAAAAATTGCACTAATACTGTTCCTAAGTCATTTCGCCGTGGCTGCAATGCCAGAAGAATCTACGATTGCTTTACAAATAATTGCGACATGTAACAAACCACGCGCATTTAATATCTGCAATATCAAATGTTGGTAATATAACATATTTTCATAATATACTTAAGTATGTAGGCACCTGATTCATCATTGAACGGGATAGTCAAATATACAATATTGTTGTACCACGCGGTGGTGTCTCGAAAGGATTTGATGAACAGCGTCAAAATTTGCCGCCAAAATATAGCTGAAGATAATAAATAGCTTGCGCCTTGCGAGTGAATAAATTTAAAACAGTTAGATACACTTTGGATCTTGATTCACGCATGAATAAGTTGTGCTCTTAACTTAACTGATTTTATCATCGATTAAGATTATTGATATATTATAACTATCCATCCATGTACTATCCACTTTTTTTCAACTTTTATTAACTGCTTGTCTTTTTTTAACCAAACAATATAATTATTTTAAAGCTTTCATAAATAAATACTTTACCAAAAAAACCTTAATATGACAACCATAATATTTTGTCAAATATAAAAACAATGTGGATTTAATCTGTTTGGCCGGCTATAAATGGCGAGATAGTGAGGCACTGCTATTAAGACTTGATATATTATGTTATTAAGTGAAATTCATTAAATGTTATGAGCTAACAGTGTCTCCAACAAACGAAGCAGGTAATATCCAAATAACGCAAAATTAGATTCCCTGCTCAACGTATACGGTGATTATAACATATCTTCATAAAACTTTTTTCATCCGTTACGCTTCAAAAGCTTAAATTAAATATTAAAAATTAAATGCTTCAATTTTTACCAAATTTTAAGAGTACCGTGTGAATATAACATTATATAAATAAAACTTGATTCTGCATTACTCCATATTATTTGAAAATGTCTCTCAAATCGGAAGGAACCTTTCTGATCGATAGTAAATTATATATAAATTAAGTACCTACATAGTTTTTATGCATATATTAATTATATAAGTACATATTAAGTACCTAGTCATTGATAATAATATCATAAAGTCAGATGCTTAGTCATACTTACATAACGTTTAAGGTTAGGTAGGTGTTCATAATCAGCCGTTTAGTGATTGGTAATACCACTAAATACAATCGTTTGAAATATAATAAATTAAATAGGTACAGTTCGGTTATGAGGAATACAGCGAAAAACACATTTTGAAAATACCCGATATACTGGATTATTTGTTAGTTTGGGTTAGTTTAGGTTAGGTTAGGTTGGGTTAGGTTAGGCTTGGTTAGGTTAAACTAACAAATAATCTAGTATATCGGCTATTTTCAAAATGTGTTTGCCGCTGTATTCCTGATAACCGAACTGTACCTACCATTAAATATAACATAATCACACTTGCTTGAATTATGTGTTCAATATACTTGACCATTTTGATATATTATCCTACATTCATTTATCAAAACTACCCCTATTTGGTGGCGATGCTATTTTTATTAAGTAGGTTAATTTAACAATAATATCATTATAGCAGAATTTGGCTTCTTCCACAATGCCCTCCAGTGTTTTATGTTGCTCACAATTTTTCACCAATTTCCAGAACTTGCCATTCTGGTTCAGTCCTCACTTGCGGATAGTGTAATGCAGGTAATCAATAGTTGAAATAGTTTACAATTTAATAATGAAACAATTAATATTTAATAGTGATTTTCTATTCACCTTGTGTCCTAACACACCTGACACTATCTCGCGCGTTGCGACTAGACGCCCTGACACTAAAACGTTTTATGATGTTTCGCTTACGACATTTTATTTTCAGATGAGTTATGTCTGCGAGACTTATTGTCTCCGCAACTAGCGCCAGGGGTAGAATGTTGAGTCTTATGGACTGCGGGGGTGTTTAAAAACTATCCCAAAACAAAATAAACCAACAAGATGTTCGCTAAAATATATATTTAAATTATATTTTAAACTTTAAAACGAAACATTTAACAAAGTTTACTGCGCTTGGGATAACTATAATAATTTATGTTAATTGTAATTAGGTATATCTCAAAACACGTTTACCATAATATTTTTGATTACGATACCTAACATATTGATATATATATATATATGGGATCACAGCCTTCAAAATTTATATGTTGTTGTTTTTTAATATAAAAATTAATACTTGAAAAAAATGGTAATTGGTAGTATATTATATAATGTTTTTCCTACAAATACGGTATTCATCATTAAAACACGTTATTCTCGATTAGTACAATTTGGTCAGTATGGGTGAAGGGAGGGGGCTATCCCCTTATTATAATGTTATCTTGAATTTGTAAGAAGTGTCTCTAATTACTAGAAATTATTAAATTTTAGTTGATGTTACCATGATAACGTTTGGTGTATTCGTTATATTCCATGTTATTTTATTGTTCGGCAATTTGTGTTGATTTTCGGATAGTCGGCTGCAAGAATATCAATAATTGAAGGGTGAACATTACCAATTATTGAACAATGAACTAATGTTTGACCTTCCTTTAAATTCGGCCATCTTCGTTAAATGTTAATGTACATTTTAAACAAATAAATGGGAATACCTATATGGATGGCGTGTTTAAAAAATCCTCGGTTATTATTTTCCATCGACGTCTGTTTTGGCTTAACGGACCTACATTATGAATCGACCAATAAATATTATGTACTTTTTAAGATTTTTTTTTAAGAAGACAATTACACAAAATATTATATGAAATCTAGATAAATTGAAATTATATTTTATAAGTTTTAGAAATTATTTTTATTTTGAGGTTGCGACTCGGATATAATCAATATCAAGCGGTTCTTGAAATCCAGTACGGTCATGTAGTCGAGCATCACTAGTATGGGGACACATAAACCATACTTCTGCACTAAAAGATTATCTTTATTCGAAAAATGCCATTTTTTGCCCGTAACCACACGCGTGTGATCAAAAACAATGTTTTAAAATCCTTAAAGTTGCCAGCCAGCTATCTCGCCTCGTCAGATTCCCGATCTTTTATTGCCAGAGTGAAATAAAATATTTTTATTGGCAATCTTTGATATTTTTTTGATGGTCATCGTTAAATAGGTTGTTTTCTTAAGTACGTGAGTGACCCCATGATAATAAAAATTTAAAATTTAATGTTTCAAGTAAGATAATGAAAAGTAATAATAAAAATATGTCTACCGTTTCTAAACTATTTCATTAGTAAGATGTCTATCTATGCTTGATTCTATCGTACATTTAATCTACATTAAAAATATCAAATAAAGATTTAAATTCGAATTAAAATACCATTTCATTGTCATACATTCGTTTTATATGGCTGATTTCTTGTTTACTTACGCCGCTTATTGACAAAAAAGTTTACGATTTGGAAAATATGAACAATATTGGAAATAATAAAATTAGTACCTATAGAGGTTATTATTGAAATCTGTAACCTCACATTACTTACTAGCAGTACCTAGCTTACAACTTCGTGTACGTCAAATATGAAGATGAAAATTAGATATAAACATAATGAAAGAAATAGACTAATCCAATTTGATTTTTTCCAAATCAATTAAGTAGATAGATAAAAGTTGGATCTAACTGCGTCCACCTCATCACTCCACTGCTACCATTTAACCACTTTACTTACGCGTGATGAATTGTCGAAATTTTAAAAACATTATAATATATCATTATGTTTATATATCATGGAAATAGCTGATAAAAATTTTAAAAAATATTTATTATTATATCATTTAAAGCTTCTTCATAAAATATTCGGGAGGTCTCAAATATTCAATGTATTTTTTTTTTAATTAAATAGGGTTGATTAAAAAAAAATACACAATGAAATTAACATTCCCTAATTTTTAAAGGAAAAAATCTCTACTGGTCTTATTATAGATAACCAGTCAATTTTTAGCGCAATTCAATCAATAATTGAGATTGAAAGAATACGATGGACAGGTCATTTGAAGCATATGAATGACAGTAGTCTGACAATGAGATAGGGCGCAGAAGAGGCAGGCGAAAAATTCGCTGACTCAATAATGAGGATGGTTGGAGGATGCACAATACCATTTCAGATTATTGCGTTTTTTACTATGATCATGATGGATGGTTAAAAATGAAAAAAATATTACTAATACCAGCTCATGTAATAATATGTAGTACAAACGATGAACCTCCACATTCAGATGGGTAGAAAAGCGATACGGAAGAACCTCCACCCCCTTACTACCCAATCGGTCCGAAGCTGATTTAGCGCTGCCCATGTCTACGTGAAAACTGCCAACCGTCTCCCGAGAGCATAAACAAATGAGATACGATACGAAATTGAGGCAAATGTAAACACAACGAAAAAAGAGTCGTGGAAATAACGCTCGTATTTCCATTTTGCAGTAAGCCATTTTGTATAGTCACAGCAATTGAACATTATGTCTATTCAATTTCATTAATTTGATAGATAAATTTATTTTGTAAAAAATAATATTTTACATACCTTTTTTAACATAAGCTACATATTCCTTTCAATATTATTTTAATCATATACATCTGAATTGCTTACTGCCCAACAATATCATTGCTGCTAAAATATTGTAAATCAAATGTTTTCTATACTTTATCACTTCATACTAGGCATTGCAATACCGGAATTTTAGTATTTATCGATACTGAAATAACAGTTGAAAAATCCAAAATATCGCCATCTTTTGGTATTAAAAATACAATCACGTGCAACTAAAATTAATCCAACGAAAGTGAAATAATAATAAAACAAATTAATGAATATAGTTTGAATCTGAAAGCATTGATGGCAAATATTTTCAATTATTCTAAATATTATTATTTAACAATTGTACTTCCTAAAAGCGTTGAATTTGAGAGAGTTTTTCCACCATCCAACATTTTTTGCATGAAAATAAAACTAATAAGCTCCACTTGATAAACTAGCCTTATTGAGGGCATATTTTAGTTCTAATAATCAATAAATTTAAAATACATATTTATAAAAATTAACAGCTGTACCATATTATAATAGACCTAATATACCTACATATTTTTAAGGTAAACATAATATGTAAGTAGCTAAGTACCTACTTTTACTATAAAATATAGATGTTTCAAAATGATTTTTATAGCTATAATAATTATTGATAGATATCGATACCGGTATTTTAAAAAATACCGAAATACTGGTATTGATATTTTTATTATGTATTGTAATCCATACTTCACACTACTTTCATTCAACTTTTAGAAATCCAATATTAATTTTCTCTAAGAAATGCCAATTAATAAAAATTGATAAATAAAAATAAGTGTCGATATAATAAAACAAAACTTAAATCAATTAGAATTAAAATTCCATCCAGCCGATAATTTTAATTCTAAAGATATTGCTGTCGAAAGCGATGAAATTGTGGCATTTTTAATATCAAATAATGGAATCACCATAATATTAACTTTTTAGTTCACAAATACGTTTTTTTAAATTATTAATAACCATTTCCTTGCTTTTTCGTACAAGATGGTTGTTGGTAATTTTGAACAATCACAAATACCCAGGTTTCGAGAAAATCACATAAATATATTGTGTCCTCAACGGGTATCGAACCCAGAGCTCCCGGATGGAAGGCACGCACTGAACCACTAGAGCCGCTATTTTAATATATTATTTAAAAAATATATGTATAATACTATTTTTCATTTCTTCCACTGATTTGAAGATACGCTAAAGTAGAAGGTACTTATTACAATCGAAGTCGTCTATATTATTTTAAATAAAAATATCGAAAGCTTTGTTAGCCATGTCATAAAAAATATTTATAATTTATAAACTCGTTAAATCGAGCAATAAAAATATCATAAACGATATGTATTCATAAGAGTTATAAACACTGTTTTATTGTGTCATAAATAAAATGTCCTAAGAATTTTATTTTAACAGGGTCCCGTCATAAAAGCCCACAAATAATATTGAATTTCACATTTTAAAATACTTTTTAATAATATAATAATACATTTGATGTATCTAGTAGCGGAAATGCCTGTATAGCTCTAGCACTAATAAAATTGCAATAAATCCTGCAGAATGTTGGCGCCAAACGAACTATATCAAGATGTTACCTTTTCATAAATTTTAACAATCAAGATACGCGCCCTTTTAGCTGTGGTCACCAATATTTCAAATATTTTGCGATAACATTGAATGAATTGCGAACCATTCCCCAATCATTTACTCTATTCTTCGTATCTATGACACAATGTCAAAATACCTATGCAACATAAATTAGTTGTTCTTTGACATTTACATGTTTTTTCACATCATGCAATCATGCAATTCAATATTGTTGCAGAAACGACAGTCTTCAAAAGTATTATACTAAAAGATAATGGTTACATTTACACTATACATTTATGCAGGGACGATTTCCTTTAACAAAAATGAAGCAATTGATTCATCAAAGATTTAAAAAAAAGTCTTGGAAACTGTTCAAAGTAGTCATACAATTATAAAATTATACAAAAATCTTAAAACGACGCGTATTTATCATAAATCGCGTATCACCAAAGGTATAACAAATTTCTGTAACTAACATCAATTGGGCTCATAAAATAAACACTCTAGTAGATACTACTTGTTATTCACCATTGGTAGAGTTTTTATTTTATTTTTTCTTATGGGGGTTTAAAAATCAGTCAGTGATCATCATCGACATCAGTCTATTATTTCATTAGGAATTTACGAATCAATTATTAATTGTAAATGTTGAATAATTTAATTGTAATTTATTTTTAAGGATCATCCAATTTTAAAAGTATTACAATAATACTTAATTGCATTATAAGTATTTTATATTAAAAAAAAAACACAGACAAATATGATCTAAAAAATAATTGCTTTCAAATAAGATGGAATTCATTGATGTAAAACAGTAAAATATTGTGAATTACAATTTTATAGTATAATAACAACTTCAATATTTTATCTTGATTCGGTAGGTACCTAGGTATTTGTTAGATTTCGTTTTTATCGTGAGTGGAACCACCATAAATAAAATTCAAAACGATTATCAATTTAGATAAAATTTGTAAACCTTAAATTAAATTGAAGACTAAAATATTTTTTTCTTTATAAAACAATAAAACATGGCCTCTCAAATCATTTAATATGTGTATTTTTTATTACCATATCGGATCTGATTCTAATAATATGATAATATTGCCCTCCACATGGTGGAGGTCGTATTAAAAGATGTTTGTTTTTACGAGTAATGTCCATAGGTAGGTGCTTGCTTTTTCCTCCACTACCCGCCACAACTCCACAACCATTATGCAGGTGTATACGGTGGCGTAATAAACGTTAGATGCTGTAAGTATACCAGTGTTCCGTTGGCGTGCACTAGAGTGCGCGTGATTCATATTTAGATATAATAATATATTATGGTCAATCTTCGATGCGAAAAGACCTTAGATCTATACCGTATGTATTTTTTGCCAGACCCAGGATTCCAATTTGGGGCCCACGACTTTATAAGCCGATACGTTCTCGCTCGGTTATCATTGGCTCATATTTTTTTTATATTGACCCATATTATATTATATATCTGACCCATATTTACGTTTACCAATATTGAATATTATGTACCTACATATTTGTTTTTAATTACTTACCACATATCTAAGTACATAATTTAAAGTAATTATCTCATTTGATCTACTCGTTATCTTTCTTAATGTATATAGCATTACATATAAAAATATGTAAGCTTTTATATTATTAGACATATTTTGTTTTGCGCCCTGTATAGTATAAATGTTAAAGTGCGGCCACACCGGCAACAAGTCGCGCGACAACTCGTTAAATTTTACGATAATTATCATAATTGCTTAAGAAATTTTACGATAATTATCATGCTTATCGTAAAATTTAACGAGTTGTCGCGCGACTTGTTTTCGGTGTGGACCCGGCATTATGTTCTCTCTATTCGGCTACGTCTGCACCATTTTTTAATTTCTGTTTGTAAAATAGATATTATGTACAAAAAACGTGACAACACCGCGTAGGTCTTGCCAATAAAAGTATTAAATGTTAAAAAAAAATAATTACCTGATTTTGTTTAATTTTGTCGACTGTGCCTTCAGGTAAGTGAGCATCGAACGCTGCATAGAGAGGCAGAGTCGGCCGCCATACTTGTATTTCTATTGATACACATAAAAAAGAGGACGTGGGTAAAATGGGAATCTCGAGACGCGAATAAATTGTGATTCCCATGGACGACGTCCGTCCCGACGCTGGACCATGTCGCATCGTTTTTTTTTTTGAATTTATTTATTATTCAAAAAATAAAATGGCACAAACGGTATGTAGCAAAAGTAACTGTGTCACAATAATAACAGTTTTTTTTTAAATTACAATCGATAAAGTTAACAAAAGAGGTATACCTAGATGAATATTGACCATTTAATAATTCCTATATTACCTACTCTTAATATTATATTCCTCTGATTTTTTTCTAAATAATACTGAGTGAGTGTATATGATTTATTCAGATTATTACAGTATTCGCCTCTGAGTCTACGAGAACAAAATACATTCCGAGGGTAGCAAAAATGTTTATCTATATTATTTGATCCCGAGCAAGGACCCAATCGGCGGGGCACTCACATACTGCACGCACAAATATTGCAGGTTTGGTTAGAAATCATGTAGCTTAGTGCGTAGGTTTCGCCACCTCATCAGTTAATGAGAGACATCATCAAGGTATGCATAAAATATGGGGGATGTAGCCGCCAATATTCTGCATCTATGCACAAGTAGGTACACATCGCGAGCGATGAACCCGCATAATGATATACTTAATATATTAAAACCGTTTCTGCGATTTTCTTCTTATTGTGGTAAGGTCTAGTGATTATTCTATCGGAGAGCTTTTAACGGCATCAAAAGATGTGATATGTCAAATAAAAATAATATAAACCATAAAAGGTACCATTTGATGGCATACCTGATATATTATATAATAATAGTAAATAAACGAGACTTACCTACTTGTGTACTTATACGATACGTTATTAAAATGATTATTTAAAATAATTACAATTATCCATAATAAATAAATATTATTCATATTGGCTGAAAACTAATTAAAAATGTGTTCCACTTCACAAATTATTAAACAACGAAATATTATACCCTTACTACCTTACGGATACCTACTTTGAATTTCCCGCCAAATAGCGGCAGCTTATCTAAAATTTCGCCGTAGGGTTGGAAAACGGAGAAAAATCTCACTGGAGCAGACGCAAGAGACATCCTCATTCTATATTTGAATTTCGGACAGGTTGAATTTAGAAGAGGGGGGTTATTTAATGCCGCTCAATTCTTTTGGGACAGATAATCGGAAACTTCCAGCGGGCTTTTGACATGGATACCATGGCGGAGCTTAAATGGAAAAAGGAAGAAAAAATACATAATTTAGCAACAAATTAATATTTTAATGTTAAAATATATCAATGATATACAATAATAGCAAACCAATTAATAGTGGGCAGTGCAATACATATCCCTAGGAATTTATTAAGAATTAATTATTATAATGTATTTTTGTTACAAATAAATATTATAGGAAACTTGACTAAAACATAATAGGTATTATGAACATATTATTATTACAGATATTAATATTCCATAATTTCAATTTTCATTAAATTTTCATGCGGCAAAATATTATGACATTTTTTTTTATGACCAATAAACACAATAACAACAATAAATCAGGCTTATTACATTTAGATTGTTTTCCAATATGTTCGCTTATATTCAATTCGTCTCGCAACTATAACATATTATTTAACTCTTAAGGAAAGCTTTCCAATCAATATATTTTGTCACAGCATGAAAATACTGATGAAAAACTAATTAGTTTAATTTTAGAATAAATGGTGAGAAACATTGTCAATACCTATTTATATATCAAACAACCATACTAATGTGTAATGTTACGTACAAGGCACACTAAACAGAAAGTACGTGTCAGAAAATTGTTAATTTCCATCGTAGCATACTTCGATAACTATTTGTAGAAAATATATATAGAAATAAATGGATTTGAACGAAATACACAATCGAAAATCTTCATTTACTGCGAACTGGTCGCCGCATTGCATTCGAAAATCATTACCTTCGTAACTTGCAATTCAGTGCCCCAGTGTTGGTTGCGTAAAACGATTACGGATATTTTCTGGCATCGGTGTGTGACATACTGCATTTTATTCTACAGTAGATACATACCTACTTATTTCCCATGAATGTATGTAGGTACCTACGGCCTGTAATTTCCATGGTGAGTTACTATCTACCTATGTACTTGTGGTCGCGACGGATCGACAATCGATAATGAGGGTGAAAAACTAAGAAGTCAAGTGTTGCGTAAATAGTTTTGTGTAGTCATCTCTCACACGATCTCAAAGCGTAAACGATCGAATTCTTTTGAGTAAAGTCTCGCTGTATTTATTGTGTGCAGGTGATACTGTTGGTTTGACAAGTCTCTGTCTGGAATAATAAATCGTTTATCGATAACCAGCGTATATCAATGTATTTATCCAGAAGTATTCCACAATAATTGTATAAAACCATTTTACATACTTCTATAATATTGCCCTACCTGAATTTGAGATATTTTAAAAACCATAAGTATCATTAAAAAATAGTTATTGATATAAAGCAGTGGTGGGTCATCTATTTTTCAATGGAGCCATATGGTTTTTATATTGTTTATGCTATTAGATACTGTCTCTTTAGTTTATGTTTAGTCAAAATGAAAGTAGAGCTAAAAGGAAGTGTAGATAAGGGAGAAAAATATTGTCAGGTAGGTACGTTAATGACTTATTAATAAATCGTATATCTTTTAATAAATTAATATAAGTACCTATCTCTTGCAAATTAGCAGTGACTAATATTATTTTGAAAAATTTACATTTCAGCAAAAATTTTAATGCAAAATCCAATATTCTTGAGAAGATTCAACATTACTTAGAGGCCTTAGGTTTATTTTTTTATGAATTAAATGAAACAGTGTAAAATTACACATATATCAATAGCTAGACATCAGCTGACTAACTTACTAGTAGTTCGATTGAATCTGTAACCAACGGTGTAGTAATAAATAGGGAATCCAATCCCGAGCCAAAATTCTGATCCCGGGATTTCGGGATTACAATTTGACAATCCCGGGATCCCGGGACTGGTCCCGGGATTGGTATTTTTTCCATTGTTATTATAAAATTTTTATATTTACAAATAACATTGATAAAATCGGTCAAAAATAAATCTAGTATAATTTATACTAATTAAGACATTTATTGTTAATATTGTATACGTTCAATCTTGGAAATACACAAGTTTAATGGAGTAAATAATATTGTAATATAAATGATAATGTGAATTTAATATGAGATTGCTGTTTCTGATAGTAAAGACATAATGAATAGATTAGCGAGATTTAAAATAGTAAAACAAATAATCATGGCGTACTTATGGCCTTTCCGCTTCATAAATCTAATTAGTCAGCCAAATATGAAACTGCCGTAAAACGTATGATATCATGATGGAGTTACTTTGTTAAAAGTGCGAAGTATAGTTTTTTTCCAATCTTTCTCATTTTTAATAATTTATGTGAAAAAAATAAAATGAATCGGCAACCTACACATGGGTATAAATCAAACTTCATTCAAACTCAGTTTATTTCTAATGTAGTTATTTTTTATTAAAAGTATTTTTTCTGTTATATTTTCGCTTTTATTTTATTTTCCATAAAAATTGATAAAAAAATCAATCCCGAAATCCCGGGATTATGTTTATCAATCCCGGGATTCATAGGTATCGAAAATAGCTCGGGATCCCGGGATTAGAATCCCTAGTAATAAATGAAAAGATTCCAGAGAATTGATTAATTTTGATAGTCCCCTTTCCATTTTAAAATATCGTATTATAATAATTTTAGAATGGCATCAGTCAGAAGTTAGCCATGTGGTCAGTGTATGGAAAGATGAGAGTGAATGATTAAATTGGGGAAAGCGCTCGAATGAGCGAATACAATAATTTTTAACATAATCACTTTATAATTTAGATTATTTAATAGCATTTTTCGCATTTTTACATCCAGATTATTGGGTATAAATATATGTATTTATGTTCTTGACTTGTTCTCAATTTAAAAATAATAACGATAGAATTTTCCATATTCACACGATTGAACATTATTATGTGTAACAAAATATCTCTTTTGTGGTGTTAATTGTTAATTCATGGTGGAAATGAATTGTACTATTAAAATATAACACAAAGTATGTAGTATTAGTTTACATAATAATATTTTATAATATGTAGTACAAGTAGGTACCTACTCGGGTTGGTGTAATCTATTCTTTTAGTTATTATTTCAATTTCTTCTGCCTTTCCATTAAGTATATAAGAATTTATTGTAACTTAAAAAAATATGTAGGTGCACTCTTTCCATTAGGCATTCTCTTCGGTTAATAGGGATGTAAGTCTAGACGCAGACAGCATCACGTAAGTTTTTCGCACGTCCATGGGGCTAGGACGCGTCTTGGAGGACGTGACGGTCCAGGCGAAACCCTGGCGAAATCTCGATAAAACTGCTGTACGCGCAAACTCCGCATCCGTTCATCACCGTTTTAATTAGACAGCAAGATAGGGACACAATAAACCTTCACGCGAAACGTTTTTGTGTTACCTGTCGGAATAATAAATTGCCCATAGAAAAAGTACTTGTTGCAAACAGTATGACGTGTGATTAATGATATGGCACGATGGTATTTATAACACTTGTATCGACGTGTCAAATAGTCGTAGGAAGAAAATTCACACTGAGTAGGTATTAAAGAGTAAATCATAAAATACTGAACTTATTTTTATGACAAATGATGAAAAACGGTATTGTTTTTTTTTTGATTGAATACACCACTTAAAACGTAATTGAGAAAAATCATTATCAGGAACACTGATTCCAAGATAATAATCAATAATATTGAAGATGGAGTTTTTATATATTCAAGTAAAGTTGTACTATGGGTGTAGATGTAGTGCATACTTAGTAAAAAAAATATATAAAAATACAAAGTTTCGCAAACCTATACTTACGTAATAAAATAAAAACATAGTACAAATTAATTTATATAAAAATGAAACTAGATGAAGCAGCTGGAAAATCAGACATTTCTATAAAATATAACACCGATAAATAAAATAGAATATTGAATAGGTACCTACAGTTAACAGCCATTAATCAAGCCATACATTTTTATGTCGCAGGAAAATACACGAAAATATATCGACAATTAATTGTTTATTTAAAACATATTTAAAGTGAATTTAAATAAGAATTGTCCAAAATGTCGTCACGAGATGTGATACTATGTGACGGGCGACTGATTATATGATTACTTTATAATTAATACAATAATAAGCATTACGCGTGAGGAATATCCGGTTAGTATGATTTTTTCGTAATAATAGTAGGTCCAGGTGTTAGTTAGTAGTCACCCTCTGTGTAGGTAAAATAAACTAAACTAATTTCTTTGTAATTCTCTTAGGCAAATGCAACTGGTGACAAGCTGCGGATAAGAAGTCACGTATCCAACTGGCGTCCAAGACGGGGCCAGCAATACCAATTGGAGATTTGCGTGA
Source organism: Rhyacophila brunnea (assembly GCF_057557595.1). Taxonomy (NCBI): domain Eukaryota; kingdom Metazoa; phylum Arthropoda; class Insecta; order Trichoptera; family Rhyacophilidae; genus Rhyacophila; species Rhyacophila brunnea. Next base: position 17,460,198 of record NW_028233170.1, read on the forward strand.
GGCTTCTCGTCAATCATGCAAGTTGGGAGCGTACTCCATTCGACGACTGGTGTGGGAAAATCCTCATAACGGACCACGCGCGCCGCAGTATTGTCGCCTTGGGATGTTCAAATAAGAAACAAAAATAATAACACTTTAAATGACTAAATTCAATTAATATAATATACTAAATGTCACTCTTTACTTTGGTATGTAAGTATATTTATAAGCAGTTGACTTCATTCGCAAAATTTTCACTCTATTCGAAATTACGTGAATAGTAGGTAGGTAAACGGTACCTACCTACATGTGTTGTATTATTTCCGTTTCTGTGTTTGTATTTCATAATTTAAAAAAAATTCTTGGTTGTGCCTTTTATCTATTTTTTTTAACAGAGGGCACTTACCAGAGTTTTGTGATCAAGAGAGTTTCTATCTGCCTACGAATATGTTGCCATTAAAGTACATTTCCGTAGCACTGAACTCCACCATAAAGGAGTAACATTAAACTGTTTTTAAATTCAGTTAACCCATTTCTATAACAACAAAAGAAAATAATTAAATACTATTCAAAAATAGTATTAGCAAAAATAAAAATAGTAGTTATCACGAATATGTGCAGTTTTGGTATTTCTACAAGAGCTACTATTGTATTTTCATCCATCGACTATGTATTTGCTATACAAAACTCAAATATGCCATATTTACCTACTTATCAATGGCGTGCGGTCCATGGATGATGTAGGTGCAGCGCACGCCTATAAAAAATAATCATTAAAGCAACATGTAGTAATATTAAATAATATACACGTATTTATTCTGCAATTATATCGTAAAATCTACTTAACACTTTTTTTAAGGTTCCGTATTATTATTATTAAGTATTTTTTTCTAGAATGTATCGGAGTTACCACACTATAATATCACACTATACATAATATAAAACCATAAGTAGATAATAATATGACTATTGTACCTAAATAGTAATTGTAGCTATAACTGTATTTTTCATCCCTACAAGAAAAATTCACCGCACGTCACTGGTTCCTATATATTATATGTCACAACATCGGATATATGTATTTGGATTCAATCTACATCTAATAATTTTTACTGTAAGATGTAATAAAATTAGAGTGACGAAATATTTGCCTAATGTACCTACCTATCTTTTAAATTATTTTGATCCAATTAAGTAAGTTTGTAGCTATAGGCATTGCATAAATAAAATATTTATTTGTATTGGTGCATTGACATTAAAACATAATTGGATTAGTTTTTTACATAATAAATAATATTCTTCATCAAATTGAACCACCCTCGTATTGTCTTCTCGGACGCATGCTGGATAAAAAAAGCATCGTAAAGAACATCAGCTAATTGGCTTTTAGTTCAGAAATCTTGTACACTTAGCACATTATGACTTTTTTGGTGATAAATTGTCTCGTTAGGAATCGACAGGTCGCCAATAATTAATTAGAAAAATAATACACGACATATATTTTTATAGAATTCCTTTCTGCAAAATAGTCATAATATAATATAAGTTAAGTTAGTATGGGAAGATAAGCATTTTCTTACTCGTTTGTCATATTCGTCGAGGGAAATGTCCAGCCCATTTTTATTTCAACTAGGATTTAGCGAAAATTAGTATTGCCTTGTATTTACATAAAATAAGAAAATATATTCATAGCTTATCTGCGTTGTATTAATATTAAAATATCTGGATTAGTTAGATATAATATGATGAACTTATATTTTTTTATAATATACTTATCTACATATCGTGCAATAATCACTTAATACTATTTCTTAATAGAAGATGAGTAAACTCTTACTATAAATAGTAAATTTATATACTTACTGTAGTTAAAAAAAAGTAAAAATAATACCAATTATGTATGGCATTCAAAGTTTTTACATAGAAATCTCATGTAATGGATAGCCATTAAAGCTAACTCACCGATAATGTTTACTAACACGAAACTTCAATCAAGTTTTACTGATTATACGCAAAAACACTCTGAATAATCATTCATATTTCAGCCATCTATTGTCAAACTTAGAAACCAATATCAAAAATAAGGTACTCCTACGCGGTTAGCATCCTTTGTCCACTTCCCTATATTTTTTATTATTATTTTATATCATGACGATCCGCTTCGCCCTTTTCTCATTTTTATGTTGCTTTGTAGTTTTTTTACAACACGTCGTGACATCTAGCGGTGGCCGGCGGAGCTTGACATAAAATTTACACCTCAATTTTCTTGTGTAACTAGATTGGATATGCCTGTTTTTCTCTACGTAACATTCAACCATTGAACAATATTTCCTATAATTTAAAATAAACAAAAGAACTTTTAAAGTGATTCGATGGATTTTGATTGAACTGTTTTGGTTATAACTTTTACGGATGATTTCACATCCCATCGCTCTAAATATTACATTAAAATAATTTAAAATAAATACAGATAAGGCTATATATATATTAGCTTATTTTTTATACGATAAAAATAATTACAATATCAGCTGTGGTGAAATTGATTTTAAATCTTTCACTATGCTGTATCATATTCAGATAAGAACTTGGATTCTATGGGATGATAAAGAAACAACGCCAACTATTTCATGTTATCTTATTAGGTTAACGGTTCCAGAAAAACTCAGATATGTACACATTAAGAGTAAAATTATGTTTAGCATCCCTACTGGAAGCTGTGATGCTTCCTGTAAGTGCCAGAAGATCTGATGACAGTTATAGAGAAAGCTATGACGCAGATTAATCATATGAATCCCGACTGTTATATCATAGTAACTGTTATCAACAAGTACCTACTCGTCACTTGTTCTTATAATATAAGAACAGAAGAAGAAGAATATTATTACATTGTATTAGATAATATAATGATAGTCGATATCAAACCTTTCAATCAAGGCTTAATAAATAATCTCCCAATTGAATAATCGTTCCGCGCATACTGTGCTTGTTCGCAATTAGATATTGACCTATCAAAATAATAAAGCCATACTACCAAATACCTGATATTTAAATATATATGAAACTGTACACGATCGTTAAAATAATTCTGTATTTATTAATCAAATATCTATTCATATAAACTGAAACTCAATAGTTTGGCATCATACCAATTAGAAATACTAAACAACAACAAATGGTGATCCCGGCTTGACATCATCAAGTAGATTAGTACAGATCCTTGACGAATAATTAAAATATTAAATTTACAAATTTAGAGATAGATAAAACGACATACACACACTACACACGAACTACACCCACGGTGGCCGCGCGGCTTAAGCGTTGGACTATCACGCCGTGGGTCTCAGGTTTGAATCCTGGGTCTGGCAAGTACACATATTGTTTTTCAATTTGTGTCTGTCATTGTATGGACCTAATAGGTTGAGCAAGTGGCTGACATCCATTTCACGTAAAAAACAAAATCTGTTAATACAAACCTCTACTCTGTGGAGGCCCATGTGATCCTATTAGGATAGGACATGGTCGAAAGAAGAGAAAAAAAGAAAACGACATAATAATATATTTATACTTGAAGATTAACTAATCATTAAAAAAGCTAATATATTTTTTTAAATGCGTCTGAAAGATACTAATAGGAGAAATATCTTCATCTCGGCTCATTAAACTGATACAAATGGAAATTTTATTAAAAAATATTTATGATGAAATGATTTAATATAAAATATTTAAAAATTAATTGGCATATTAATAGAAATATATTCCGAAGTTTCAAAAATACATTATTCAAATCTTTTACGATTCTGCTTATTAATTGTTCCATCATATTTGATCGATCACGAATAGGTACTTCTGTATGATGGTTGCATGGGCCGCAGCAGCCGATAACATCTGAAGAAATAAACAATCCACATTTTAATTATGATAATAAATAGTCGGTGATCATTTTGAAATAAAAAGAGGCGGTCGAATCACGTAGTTGGTTCAAAATTCAAACGATCCATCGCGATCGTCGAGTTGGCTCGAAACGAAAATAGTGCCACTGAACGACCTTAGGCTCTCACCTTGACCTCGGATCAAAAAAAATCAAAATTTGAAACAAATACAGGGGATCTGAAAATCTTGTCCTTAAAATATTTTTTTTATTCACTCAACTTTCATTTTCATTTTTCATTCACCAATATGAATCATATCATATACCATATAGATACTTTAAATTAAAAACTGGACCCATAGAATCGTTAAAATTAAAAAAAAAAAAAGATAGTGTAATTTTATCCATATCTAACAGTGCCTATAGTAGTTTTCCGTATAATCTCTAAATACTGTTTTCAAAAATTTAAATATTAACATGAATGGCCACAAAATATAGCATTAAAGTTTCCTAGAGTCATAACTCACATATTCCAAAAATCGAGTTTTGAGATAATTGCAAAAAACCACCAGAGCACTGTTTTTTGTAATTAGAAGAAAAATATTGAACTCCCTTGAATATAAATGAGCGAGTGAGTCCATTAAGATTTTTTTAAATTTATATAATACTCCTAAGCCTGCAGACAGCAAGCACACTATGAGAAATATAGCTCCCTTATTAGTTAGAAAGGCTTTGATGACAGAACTCATTGAAAAATGTGAGTTATGACACCAACCACAGAACAGATAATAAATATAATTCCAATAGGCTATATATTAGATACTATATACCAATACATTAAACTTTGATGCAGGATTTTGAATGTGTAAGTCTATGACAATGAACCACGCATTATAGACGTACAATAGAGTATGTAATACTAATACTAAATGAGCGCCAATGCATAAACTGAGAGCAGTTGTCAATATTCGACGTATAACGTATTCTTGCTATGTGTTTAAATGTATCCCGTATTCTTCCTTACTCGACATCGATTGCCTGCTTCTCCTTACCCTTTAGGTATTTCAGTTCCTAATATTTCTGAGTTCCCTGACACCAACATTCAACTTTGTCAACGATTTTCACATGGTTTAAAGTGACTTTTGATGGCCAACTATTTTTCTTTATATAGATTTATATTAGAATCACTTAGTATATTTAATTCAAGAACGACAAAATTGCAAAATGTGAGTTATGACTCTAGGTGACTCCGAGTGAGACTATTATTAAAATTTATAATTTATACCTACCTAAATATAATTATTAGATAAAACAATTTTTTCCACAAAACATTATATTTTTTTACACTCAGAAGAAGCAGAATCAGCCAGCCAATAGGTACATTACAGTAGCGAAGAGTGGAGGTAGGCCATTATGATTTGACATAAATAGTGCACACTAAGATTTGTCATTATTAATTATTTTCATTGAAGTGCAGTTTATAATTGAGATTTTAAATCATCATAAACTGCCTAATCCAAGCCATAGTAGATAATAGACAAAAATATTCGTTTATCTATAAAATATCTACAATAACGCTTTTAAACCATACATCATTTTACATATTTTATATAATATAGAGGAATATCTTTTATCGATTATGGTTTGTTTAAGAGCACACATAAGTGAAACGGCAAATAATTTTCAACAGTAGGTGGAACGAAATTTCGCAGTCGTCGCCAATCGGAGACTGAAAGTCGAGCTGTGAGCACGTCAATTTGTTTTGTGATGGCGTCGGAGAAATATATTATTAAATCTTGTAAAATTGACTAAAAAACGTTACGCATGCACTTGAAAAAGAAAACATGTCAATGAATATACTATTATTATTACGAATATAATAATAAACATAACATTAAAAGGACACATGTTGAATTTTTATGACAAATTATATTTCGTTCGGCTCGCGTCATTTGCACAATCCGCGCATCGCCTAGTCACAATCTTTCTAGATCTTTTTAAATCTTATCATCTACACCTGTAATTCTTAGTTCAATGAAAACAAATAATTTTGTCTGAGAAAATTTAGTATGCAGTATTTATGTCGAATCTGAACAGCCTACCTCCACCCCTCGCCATTGGTACATTATTATTAACTAGCCAAAACAGATAAACAGAGAGCTATCTTTCAATTCGCCAATGTAAGGAATATTCTTTTTTCATATGGCTACCAATTCGACCATACTAAAATCCTTGTGTAATCGGCATCAAAGTAGTTCTTACGGAACATTTTTATTTGCAAAAACACGCATCTGATGATGTGACACAAAACAACATATTATCTTTATTATTACTATGAATATATGAAAAATAACTAAAATAATAATTGTTTTTTTTTTTTTATTTATTAATTAAAACAATAATTTGCGTAAAGTCATGCAATGACTTTGTTTTGAGAACTCAACTTATGCCATTTCAGCTCTCAATGTCGCGAAATAACGGTCAGGCAAATTTACAGCCATCAGTCGTTCCAGTGTAGTTACATTGAATACAATATTATCATTGTAATACATGTTTAATTTATAGCATTTGGCTTCTCGAATTCAATTTAAGTAAGCCATGGCATGCTTATAATGATCGTAAATTTCCCTCAAGAGCTTCAATCCAAAATATCCGGGTTCTACGGCACGATAATACTCACGTTATGTGAAATTCGTAATGAATATAAATTGATTTTTAAATTAAAATTGCTTTAAAACTCAATAGTTACAATCATGTGTAATTTTAATATGGCAATAAACATATTCTTTATCGATTAATTGTCATTCAGGTAGATACTATAAGTAGATAAGAACCTTACTTGTGTAAAAATCTAATTTCTTTTATTTTGTCAACTGTCAATTCATGGTGGAACTGCATTGTATTGTTATTTAATTAATAAAACGCATTTTTTTGTAGTGCTTATTCTTATTTTAATCAATAAATTATGACCGGTTTCATCCGCCTCAGAGGGACATTTTCAACTAACAAAGTTTTATTAAATTAAACAACAATAAAAATCTAACGCAAAGTGATAGCAACACTGTAACCTGTAACGGAATGACCAAAGAGGAAACTGACTTAATTAGAACACTTTGATGACTATTCTGCAAAGCTTTTAATGTGATGAAGCTGGTTGGTAGTCAAATAAAGATTAATGTTCTGTATGTTGGCGCATTGAAGTATAAACTGCCACTATCGGCAGAAATATTGACCGGTAATACCTACAGCGTTTATATTCATCTAAAGTTAATTATTCTAAATAATGATAATTCAGTACCTATATTTGATTGCTTATGAATTTATATGGTCTGTAGCTGTATTAATAAATTGCTCGGTAGCTGTGTATTAGTTTTACTTATTCCAATTTTTAACTCAAATTCAAAGCACATTTGAGTCCATTGCGATATCAGTCTTGGGTAACTGCTCCTGCGGGCCATTCTTAACAGTTATCACTTTAGCATGTTTCCGTTATTTTCAATGGTCCAAATTAACACGGAAGGCATTACACATGCAAGACGGTTGTCTACAGCTATCTACAATAATTGGTAAATTAGTAACACGGCGAAAATTTAGGTTAGTAGACATATCGGTCAAATTCGGGTATATTCGTGCTGGCCGTTACAACCGAATTCAAGCGGATAAGACCGAACACAAGAATTTTGTATTGGCACGTCAGAAATATCAACATTACCTAGAATTTTATTGGTCATGCCATTGCGATTGCAGCACAAAATGAAATTGCAGTACCTACAACAAATATTAACTTAGGTACTACTAGCTGCTACTAGCCACTCGATATTTGACAGCTTGCGGGAAACTATAAATTAAGATGGCGGCAGTGATGTAATCATATTTCAAAACAGTCGGATCTTGCATCTCAATACTTATTATGTGAAATTGACGGTCTCTGTCTCGCTCTACAAGTTAACACAGTCAACAGAGGGGTTGTTAAAAGACAGCACTTTATGACAGTTCAGACGGTTATGTTATGATATGTTAGAATAGGCCAGCTGTTGTGTAAAGCCAGTTCCTTGCGCATTTCGAGTGCTAAAAGTCAGACAACGTTATCTACAAAAAAGTGTTTTATTTTTATTTTTAGATAACGTTATTTTACATTTGCGGCTACATGATAGTCAAACAACGTTATGTCAATTGTTTCTAATTTCTTATTAAATCGTCAGTAAAGTTTAACGCTAACTACATAAGTTACCCTTGTTTTCATATTTTTTTTAAACTATCCCTATAAATTTTAACATTATCATAAGCAAGATAAAAGTACAATACACAATAAATTATAAAATATTAACATTAGGTTTTAAATAATTATTTCCCTTGTTGAGTAACAAGAATCTAAAATAACGATTTTTGGCTCTCCTGTAAAGTTGCACTTTTGTAGATAGTGTTGTTTGACACTAAGCCCTCGATTTAATGACGAGCTGTCAAAATTCAATATGAACAGAATGTGCAAATGACAAGAGAAAAATTAGATTTTTAGAAATTTAACATGATTTTCCTATGCTAAATGTACCTAGATTAAAAATTAAGTAATTGTTAGGAACATGTTATTGAATAAATAAGTAGTTATTTGCCAGTAACATCAAAATTATGTTAATAAGTATACAAATTTCAAACATCCTACATAAATTGCGTGACTAACATTACTTTTTAATTTGCTGGAATTTACTGAATTTCCAGTAATAAAAATGATGCTTCACATCAAACGTAGGGTCCCATGATACACATTTATGATTAGTTTCTGTTCAAGCCTTGCAATTTCTTTATCGTTAATTATTTCAGCTCACTTACTTTATAAGCTAAATTATGAAGTAACATATCTCCATAATTATTTGTTTTGTTTAATCAAGTGTATTTTTTTTAAGAAATACGTATTATCAACAATCTCTTAAAAGGTGTTTCATGTGATGTAGTGTTGATACTGGCGGACACAAGAATATTTTGTTTCGGGTGCGGTCCAAGGCATAATTTATTTTTAATGAGGTAGGTAGGTACCTGCTTAATGGTAATGTAATGGTTGACAAAGATTCTTGATTTATTTATTATCAATTAGTATTCAAATTGTTGTGTCAAAGTATTCGTAACCTGATGCAAGGTTTAAAGGTCCATTTCCAAATACATAACTTCACAACCATATTGACTGTAGAAGGGGAAAAGGACGTAACCCTCAGTTTTTTCAAAATAAGTATTATTGAACAATAACATTGTACTCAACTAAATACACCTTGTGTCCAAAAGATGTAAGCTGCAAATGCCAATTTATAATCTAAATTTAGCTATCAATTTAAAAAAAAAATTGACGTGGGAAAAACGACTTAACCATCATTTTTGTTAGTTTTTTTTTTAATTATTTCAATAATTAATATCAGATTATGTATATAAAAACCAAATAATTATTTTTTTATCATGCACTTCAAGGTAATATGTTTTTTGTATTTTTTACTTTCACCGAAAACATTAACAAAAATGTTTTAGTGCCTCCTGTAAAATTTGGATTATGCCTTTTTCCCTTTCCACAGTCGATATACTTATAGGTATATTTATATACCTATGAACCGATATATATTACACTTACGTGAGGGTCAATTTAAACGATGTTTAATAAATTATTACTACATACGCGCACATAATACTATCGTGACAATACCAGTTTTTTACACGTAAAAGTGCTAACTGTCTCTCCAATTTCATTCTTCAAGAGTAAGCAAGTCGCGATGTTGTCATTTTATGGTACTATTTATTTGACAAGTCGTAAAAATCGGTTAGCCTCAAAACGAGTCTCTCCGTGGTGTAGTTTGTTTTTTTTGCCGGCAGGTTCGCCACTATTATAGCGCAGATCAAAAAAAAATCCAACTGTCGCATGAAAATACAGAAGCTTCCGAACTTTTTTGATTCATGCATGCAATCTTGCAAATACGTTTACACGTACATTTTCTTGTTATGGCCGCGATAATGCTTACTACCAGCAGTAAGAAAACCGAGCAGGTTGGATCAACAACTGGCTCACCTAGTGTATTGGTCATACTTAGGTGAGTGGTATATTACTTTTATTATTCTTCGTAGGATAGGGTGTAATATATACATTATATTAATTTATAACAATTAAAATACAGTCATTATAATATTGAATTTATACTGGAAAATTTACATGAAGTTTTTTTCAGAGTATCTATATATTTTCATCTGGAGCAAAGGATCAAAAATGGTGTGTAACCAATGAAAGCAAATTAAAACTTTTGAAAATTAGTTATAATACTAATTGGTATTACATATAATTAAACATACATTTTATCATTTCTAGTACCTACCTATAATATGGTTTATGATCAGTCAGCTATTTGGAATCGGTACAAACTTACATTCATAATGCGCAAGGCATGCCGGCTCAAGCGTTCAGCCAATGTACGTACATGGCATGGGCAACAAATTACTGCATTTCTCTTGCATTCGAATTGCATAGATTATAATTTACGATCTTATATGTCGCACATTCTTGTATTAGTTGCATTAGGCACCATCTACTGCAACGTTACAAATACTGCCATGTGCATATATTATTATATTATATACCTACTTATAGATTTACATGCACATATTTACATTATGTGATAGAACCTACCTAGCTTGAATACCTACAGTTGATTGACAAATAAAATATTTAAGTCTTGATACCATTATAAAAAAAACAATAGTAAAGTGGCTGCAACAATTTTTTTTAATGAGAAATATACGTTAGCCGCTTGATAGGTCAGATCCTTTTTCTGTATCGAAAAACATGTTAAAAAAACAACATGTGAAATTCCAGGCCCAAGATTTGAACCCTTTACCACTCGTCCATCACGGGTGGAGAAATTATAGTTTTATTTACTATAAAAAATGATATTGGTACTTATTTGATAAATACGATTTTGAAATGCATATTATAATCGTTCTCATTCAATTACTCACCAATGAAGCTACTTTTTTGGCTCTAAGTAGATATTAATACTCCAGCTGTGATTCTCGATGTCTATGTTTTAGTCTGGTTAATGATTAAATTAGTAGATACCTACAAAACTTCACAACGATAATTTTATAAATACAATCTACACATTACCTTACGAATATGATGTATTTTGTTTTCTTGTTTCACCAAAGAATCGTATGAATTTACGCTATTTCTTGACATGTGTTGTTTTTTAGTATTCCCAAAATAACACGAGCAGTTCAGATTGATAGATGGGGTAAATGACTCCAAAGCGATCGTCGAAATAATTTGAATGTGGAACATTTTCACGTTTTACTGTTGATCCGTTTAGACACAAAACCATCAAAATGTACACACTCGTGTTGAAACGATCACCGTGTTTGATTCTAACCAGTACAATTGTCAACTGTAACAAATAAAATGTCGAATCAATTAAGTGTCTCATACAGAAGACACTTGGACAATTTACCACATGTCTAAAGCAAAAAATAATTCTTGGAAGAATGTGATGGAAGTGTCGTAGTTTTTTCTCATGTCCGCCATGAAATACGGTATTTTTAATAATATATTATAATAACATATTATTATTTGAAAAATGTATACCTACTTAAGTGTATTATTATAATTAATTTACATAGAAATGAAATATAAGATTTCTTAGCACTATAAAAATACAAAACGCTTCCGCTAGGTTGACATTTTCATAATTGGGTAAAACTTAAAACACAAAAATAAAAAATATTTAATTATATTTTTTTACTGTTGAATAATGTTTGTTTTGATTTATGTATCCGTATGTTTGTCTGTCACTCTCTCTGTAACGCATAAGCTCTTTCTCTGGTGCATGCAAAATGAATGAGTTAGTCGCTTAGTCACGTACATATATGTAGTTCGCTTACACGCTTATTCACGTAAAATATAACGGCTTTATCAAAGTAGATACCTACCAATCTATATTCGTATTCAAATCGACACGTCCTTTAGCTGTGAATATTGGTACTCTATATTGATTTGCGTATGATAGTATTTTTAGCTAAATAGTATTATTGAGCGCATTGAAAATAATTTTAACAGGTGGTGCTGCCACCTGATCATTTTGTATATATTTTTTTATATACACCCACGACCAGTTTAATTCAATTGAATATATCCGTTAGGATGAATCCAATCATGGGTGTATTATTAATATTATCATAATCGTGGAATAAGTACCTACTAATAAACTTATAACTACATATTTAAAAGTATAATTTATTTCTAATTACAAGGCACTATTTTAGTAACACGATAAATCATGGCTTCCACAGTGTGAAAGCATCTCATCATATTTTTTTTATACAAAACTTACTGGTTAGTCAACAAGGAAATATCATAGAAAGTTGAGTACAGATGTAGGTACCTTCAAAATGTCAAACGACTAACAGGTGACTAATATTGATGTCCTCAAATGAGTGGGAAATAATCGAGAAGATCTTCAAATCAAACTGTAAAGCAAACTACAAAACTACAGTATGTGAGTACTTCAAATTTGTTATGAAAGAACAAACATAATTGTATTCCCTGATTACTTCTTGAAAGAATAATCAAGGGTAAATACTTTACAAAGTTAATAATCTCCATGATAAGGATGATTGAAGATCAATTTTATAGTAACCGATCTCATATTATAATGTATGGCACAGGACAAACAAGGTTAATGTCGATAAAGTCTTCCATTTATGATTTTATTAAGCCCGAGCCCTGGGAAAAGAATACACGTCATAGATATTAGTTTTATTAAGGAAAATAAAAAATGTGAAATTCTCTAAGCCAGTGGAATCCGAATCCATATCTTTCAAGTAGGTACATGTAGAGTTGGGTTTCGGGAATTTCCCGACGGGACTTCTCGAGAAATTTTCGAGATTTTCCATCCCGAATCTCGAGAATTGGAATTTTTAACATTTCGGGAAATCCCGGATCCCGAGGGTCTTTCCTCAGGATTCGGGATTTCTTATATATTTCCTTAGATATTATCAAATATTAATTGGAAAAACGATTTTATATATGAAAAAAGTGGACAGAAAACACAAAACGTTCAAAGACTGATCGGGGCATTAAACACAATTAAGCCAACGTCGACTCAAAACGAGCGCAATTTTTGCAACATCAGAATTTTGTGTCTCAAAAACGTACTTACATGATTGTCAGACGCAACGATTGACAGTCTGTGTTTTTTTGAAATTCTATTTTAATAAGTAATGCTTTGAATTATTTTCCTACTTCTATTTTGTTTGTCTTATTTATAATATTTTATATATCTATACAAAAAATCATATTTTTTTCGAATTTGTCTGTTTTTACACTGATTTTTGGATTTTTACAGGTTTTTTTAAAATTTACCGATATCTCGAAAATTCCCAAGAATTCTTTTCAGGAAATCCCGAATCTCGAGATTGAAATTTTCTCGGAAAATACCCAACTCTAGGTACATGGCGCTATATTTCTACTCAACTATGAGCGACAAATTAACTTTAATTTAGTCACCTTGAAATATTTATGTAGGTAAATATTATATTAGGCTGAGCGGTAATAAGTCGGGACTTGTAAATTCACATATTGTTTTTCAATGAATATTTGGAGTAATAGGTTAATCAAAGTCGTTAACATCCATTTCTCGTAATCTAAGGAACGTTCACGTAATGTACTTAATACGTAATATAAGTGCCTAAGAATAGATTTCCTCAAGATAGTTTATTGTTATAAAATACATTACTTAGTGTTCACTATTCACTATACCTATATAAAGATCAATTCATACGACATTACGTGTTTCGTTCATACATTATATTATTATGATACCAAAACCAATAAACATCAGCTAAATTTTACCTTTGAGTATATTCTATATTTTAAAGTTATTGGTTTATTAGGTATTAATGGTGTTTCATAAATTCACCGTCTCTTTTTAATTGCATGGAATATCAACATTATGATGTGTGCAGTGTGTTTATTTTACAGTCAATGGTGTGTAATGGTATATCTGCATTATATTTTATAATTTATGATTTTAATAAAAATATTGCCACTCCATTGAAATCATCGAAGGCAATTAAAATCCAGTGCTTCATATACGGAATATCGTTTCTCGGAATGTTGTACGACAATATTAATTACAGACTTTTAATTCAGTAAATCATGTCAACCCGTCAATTGAATATTTAACATTAATTTTTTCATGCAAATAATAATACAACAGTCAGAAAAATATTACTCTGAAGGAGGTTATGGTCGTGCAATAGCCATAAAAGGTAGTTTAATAAATAAATCAAATTACATTCAAAGCATAAATACCAAAGTGGGGATCTCGCTTGCAAATACGCCGCCTAATAGCTAGTCGATAGACATAACATAACATATGGCTCGCATATCATATGAGAATATTTTTTGTTCGCTAGATATCAAACTCATATAAAATTTAGACGCTAAATCATGTTGATCATTGAAAAACGGCATTTTAAATGTACACTAATATAAGGCATGGGTCAATTTGAAGATTAAATGTTTCAAAGTCTTCAATGTTCACTCAACCACAATTATAGCATTTGGGTATTAACAAACCGCCTTTTGATTCCGATCAAATACAGGGAGAAATCAAAACTGAGGAGGGTGGAAAGTTTTTGATGGGATGAACTAATTTATTGGCGCAGTATAAATTATAAGACGTGTATAATATAATAATATGTTTGATGACATTGGGTGTGCGCGGGGGGAAGTATTTAACTAAGAACCCGTTTTCTTATTTCGACAGGGAGATCGAAATTGAATTCAAAAATACTATTCAAAGGTCAAATAAGAGTAAATGGACTCTGTTAATCCGGAAATACCGTCAACCAAGTACGTGACGAATTAGTTTTATTTTAGTGTCCATTTGGGTGGCGTCACAAAAAGGGGGGTGTTAATACTGTTAATATGTACCTTATTATCTCTATCAATCAAACTGAGGACGTAAATTTAATCCAAGAATGCGACCATGTAATCATATATATAGTTCACGTGTGTTTTCACGTAGGTACGTAGGTATTAACGATGCGTGTCGTATCATTTTTTTTTCAAACCAATGTCTATGTGGCGGAGCACACTGCAAGAAATCGTGCGATGCGACGGCACAGGAGGTGTAAACGGCACTTGCTTAGCGTACTACAATATGTGAAAACCACGTGCTTGTTAAATCTCTCGCGCCACGCGCGCATCGTACGGCCACTAGCAGTGTGCTTTATCATAAGCACATACCTACCTACGTATTTTTAATTTATATAAATCTATCTATATTTCCTAAATTCGTAACATGCTTGTACATAGTTTTTATCGCCATACCTCACTTTTACAAAAAAATAGGGTTATGGAAGGTACTGTGTAAATGTTATACATACTTATGCATAATATAAATAAAATAATAAGTTTTTCAATTTTCAAAAATTCAGAAACAGATATACCTACTTATGCAAATAATATTAAAACTGTTTAATGCCGGGATCGACATCATTGTGATTATATCCATAAGTAATGTAAGTACATTAGAATGATAACTGATGAGTGGTCATAATTATATTTCTAGGTTTTGCATACAATAAAGCAAATTTTATATTCTTATGAAAACTGATTCAATCAACAAACGCGTGACACATAGATATATATTTATATATTAGGTATAACCATATTTTCAATTAGAAGAGCGTGATCGATTTTACCATTGGTATATTGTATTTGACCGATGTATATAATCCAATTATACAAAATAGCAGATTACCTAAAACATAATTTCTCACCGACAAAATGTAATTATATATTATTTGTATATAAATCACCTTATTGAATCTCATATTTTAGTTACGATGTTAACACAAATTACAGTTTTAGCCTTACCTTACCGGCTATACGTGCGGTCGTATATTTCATAGAGAGCTCCATTACCTGCGCGATTACTCCATCCTAAATTGGATATAATATGTTTGGCAGCTTGTCATATAAACATTCGAACAAGCAATAAATATATGGACGTAAGTGTTACACTCATAATGCAGTAAACATTTTTTCATCTCCTTATTAATTGCTGAACGTTTTGTAATAATTGTACAATGCTAGAATATTAATAAAAACACAGTAATGTAAAGAAACACAGCTTCGATATCTTGTGCCCATTTATAAATGGTCTTATAATTATTTACCGTTCATATTATTAATTTTATATTTTTAAGTAAATACCATCTTCATCGTATAGTTCAACTTAATACATCCATTATTTTCCTGTGTCACAATACATATTCATATCTCAGTGTGCCTGAAATCAGCAAAAAACAGACTTTGTAATTAAACTATAAGTATATTATTATCTTTCATGGTCAATTCACTTTTTTAGTATGTATATTAATAACAAAAACCCGAAATTCTTAAAAACAATAGAGCTGAAAATACACTGATATCAATGGCATGACAATTCTTTAAGTGGCTTTTCCCAAAAGTTTTCTTTAGGACTTTAGATACACTGGCTCACTGGGTCACAGGTACCCACAGATATTATTCTACAACAATGCTGCCCTGCTAAGTAAAAAGACAGTGTTTTTGGATTTAGTGAATTAAGAACCCAAGTTTTAAACAATCTCATCTCTTATATTATGTAAAATGATTGGATTGTTTTCACATAATCTCTAAATATACACTGTATATTTAGAGAATATTTCAAAACAATCCAATAATTGTACATACTATAAGAGAAAAGGTAGTTTAAAACTTGGGGTCTCATTTCACTAAAACTAAAAACACTTTTAGTTTCTTTTTACTTAGCAGGGGAGAATTTGTCTCTTCTTATAGGCTGTTTAATATCACGGTGTCTTTGTCTCAATGCTATCGTAAACATTAAACATTTTAAATATATACTATTCGGAAATGCCATTAGACGAAAACTGAAGGAAATTCAAGATTATTTTGTCATTGTGTCAAGTGTTTCCGAATGATATATTTTCAATAAAGATTGTTATATTCTTAAATCTTGTGAATTATTCGTTTAATAAATAAAATATTTTATTCAATTATAACAATTCAAAAACTTAAAATATAATAATAATATGATGAAAGCCTTCAACGAAAGCATGATTAATAACAGTTTTTGTTAAATTTCTTTGAATTCGATTTCATGCTACATATCATATCGCTAGATGTCTCTAAAATAATCAAAACTATGAAAGAGTCATAACGAAACATCAAAAACTTAAAATCGTTTTTCGCAATTTTATACAATATGATATTATTATCTTATCGGATATAGGTACAACACATATTCGGTTTGCTCATTTGATCCACTTTGCCCAAACTTTCCCTGCATAATATTATTATATTATAATATTGAAATTCACAACAATAAATTAGCACTCTTACAAAATTGAGACAGCTTTGTTTTTTTATAAAATAATTGCTTTTACTTACGTAGAATATATTATTTTTTAACAGCTATATTAATTACCATTATGCTCAAGTAAGATATAGTCTGCTCAATATGATCTTTTAAACAATTAAGACATCATATTATAATAGTAGTACTACCGGTTTTACTAATATGTCACACATTATATCTTCAATTTATTTTGTTTATTTTAATAGCTACTATCATATGATAAAAAAAACTTGTTGATATTTCAAGTACAGACGCTAAGTATGCTGTATTTCAAATAATTATTCTGCGGACTTTTGTATTGTTTTAATCGCCGGCTTGAACAATCTCATCCAATTGACAGAATCGAATAAATGTATAATTTTCAATTTTGAGATGTTTTTTCGGTGCATTCTCCGCTCTAAATTTTCGCATTCCACCCAGGACTTACGACACGCGAATCCCAATGCAAGGCCCGTGGACTTCTAAAACATACTATTAAACTTCATTATTAAATAGGTACTTTAGTTATTATGAAATAATTATATTATTTGGTATTTCCACAATAATATCGTAGTAATACGATTTTTGTACTAATTAAATATTTGAAATACGATTATTGATTGAATACACGTGGTAGGTAACAACTATAAAACACAAGATGAGATAATTTGACTGTGTGAATAGAGACGCCAATGTACTAGTTTTCAAAACTGAAAATTCACAATCAGGCGTGAAATTTATTCTGCAGACAACTAAGATTTGACTATGTCAATAATTATTATTCCAGTTGAATGTATTGTCTACAGTAAGTTTTTAGAGATAACTGATCTATCCACTCTATTATCAAAGTAGCAAACTGAAAAACTTTTGAATCTAAGTAAAATGGTAATTCAAATGAGGGTGATTAATAGATCTTTTTTAAATTAAGCACCATCAAATATGCACAATATATATCTTATGCCATTGTGTATTTCAGGTTTCGTCTCTCGACATGTTGGGAAAAACCTACCTACCTACCTACAAAGAAAAGCCCCAAAGTAATATAACCGCGACAATTATGGATTTCTGTAAGAACACATAATTATAATATTGTAGAACATACAACAGGTACTCCGTTTAGTTTAAAATCTTATAAAGAAAAATATACATATATAATAGGTATGTAGATACGTACTAGTAGGTATTAGATATCTACATTTTTTTTTAGAATTATTAATAACCATGTCCTTGCTTTTTCGTACAAGGTGGTTGTTAGTAATTTTGAACAATTACAAACACCCAGGCTTTGAGAAAAACACATAAATGTTTTTTGTCATGACCGGGAATCGAACCCAGAACTCTCGGGTGGAAGGCCAGCGCCTTACCCACTGCACCACAAGAGCCGCCTAGATATCTACATTAAAGTGTACCTACCTACTAAAGTCCATACATTAGAAGTATAATATTACAATATTTTCCACGCGTGAGTACCATGCAGGTTAGCGTATATCTACATAATATCATATTTCGATTAGGTACCTACTAGTTATTATTTTACTTATATAAAAAGTAAAACTAAATAATGATAATTAAAGTGCAAATAATTATATTATTTATATTATTAATACTAACGACCGAAGGTAAATACTTGATGGAATTTTAATTTAAATTCTAATGGATTTAAGTTTTGTACTATTCTATTTGAGTCGTTTTTTGTTATATAAGTTAGAGTTAATAGTATTCGTTGTCAGTTTGTATTTGCCTTTTGGTGAGTATACACGATGCCGACAGGCGAAACTCGGGTCGCAAAAAACGACTCAAGTGGAATAGTACAAAACTTAAATCCATTAGAATGTATTCATTTGAAAAGTATTAAAATACGAAGAATATCACAAGTTACAGATATAAATATAACCTATTAATTTTAAGTCTGCTGCTCGGATACTTTATGTCTTATGATTTGTGAAGGAATTACACGTTATCCCGGCTAAAGAAAATTTACTTCAAAGTAGGTATTTAGCCCTGTGATGAAACATTGAAAACATAAAATTAGTGGTTGATGAAATAACGAACATTACTTTTCCAGTTGGCAGTATCTGCTGTGGATAGGGACATTATAGCAATGGCGTCGCGTGGCGCCTGTCCCTCAAAACTCCTAGGAAGCGACGTCACTTATCATAAGAATTTGACGGGCAATTTCTCGCGCGGGAGACCGCATCGGCTAATGAATACATCACGGGTGGGCAAGCTTCTTCCCCTTTCCACGAAAATCTCGTCCCTCGGCAATAATGAGTGGTCGCGCATTCCTATTTTATTAATTAGTATAAATAAAAATACAGTGACCCACTTGACTGTCTCTCTCTCTTATAAGATGTTTAATGACCGCTTTGTATTCGGTGTTGGCGTTAACGGGTGCACCCAAAGAGCTTTTCCCAATTAAACTTTTACAAATCATAATAAAAATGTATCAGTACATACATACGTACTTGTATTCATGTCATATTATTTTAACAACATAAAGATCATAATATTTTAAATTATTTGAAACTTTCATCCGTATCATGTATAGCTGAATGTAAACACAGTTATTATATTTACCACCAAGTATGTAGGATTTATTTTTCTATTTTATAAATTAATATTTTGACTTTACTTTTAATTTTAGCATTCATTGAATTGAAAATAATGACTCACCATAATTAAAATATATATCATGTAAAATACAGAATGCAGAATGTTGCAATTTCTGAAAAATTACGAGTCAATTGCAAAGTTCAATAGAAAGTTCATCGAATATATTTTTACTATAATACTTATATAATGTTATTTGTTATTCAAAATTAAAGCTACGTGTACTGCACGAAATCACAAAAAATGCTATAATCACGCACACCTGATGTATCAATATATGGTTGAATTGTTTACATCAAACGACGACGCTCACAGTAATACCTTGTTATGGTAATGTACTGTTCATTTATAAGATGAAAGGAAAGGGCATAGTAATGACACATATATACACCTTTTCTACAAAGTATATAGATTGTTCAGACTCGGCTCGGTTAATAGGGAATGTGTGTTATTAACTAGAGTCAGGACGTTCTTCTTCTAACAGTACTTACCTCAATGAAGTAATAATACAAATATGTACTTGAATAAGACTTCAATCAAGAATTGTCATGTAGTTATATACTAATAATTTATGTATTTCATGACATTTATTTTATAATTTTTATAAAAAAATAATATTTTTTTTTATAAATAATGTATTTTTTCATATTTATGGAATTTCTATTACTAGGTTACTACTATTATTACAAATCGAAAGTTTTAGTGCCTATTAGGTATAGCATCATTTTATTAATAATTATATTTATTTTGCCTTACATTTTTCATACTGCATTTTGTATACCTAATTACCATACATCGGTTAAATCACTAAAGTTAATAAAAAAAAAATGAATTATCATAGTGGAGCTTTATAATATTGAACATGCACACATGCAATTTTATTACATCTTGTACCTATGAAAAATTACGGAAGGCAAATGTGTATATTGTTACAGTTGCCGTTGTTGACTGTGCTTACATGACTTAGGTACATCAACAATATTGCATCGCTTTCTCTCGCTCGGCACTGCATCAAATATAATATCTTATTTTCTGCCAAAAGTATCGAACTCCACGATAATGTGGTATAATATAGGCATGTAAATATTCTATATTTATTTTCGATTATTATAACCTGAAATATCAATACAATGCCAAAATAATTTTTGTTTTTAATAGTTTTTAATTAAAATTAATATTAACCGTCAACTTTTGGTGGAAAGTCATTAAATCAATAAAAATCGTTTTTGAAAAAAGAATTTATTTCTATCTTCAATAAATAATTTTACATTGAATATATTATTATGTCAATATCTGTAATATTGTATATTTTGTATCAGTTAACGTCCCATTGAAACGGATGAAACCGACCTTGATTATTATTAAATTAAATGAAATAAGTACCTACTACATATTTTGTTTTATCTTAATTAATAGATATAACTTAATAAGAACTTTGTATACACAATCGTTGTCTTACAGTAAAGTCTTCTTGAAATAGAAGCAATGTTCTCAAATGAAATGAAACAAATGCGCGAAGCGTTTCATTCACCTGTACAAATGTGAAGGCCCATAATTTAATAGAGTTAATAAATTTCATTTGCCTCCACTTTTTATCCGGCGCCCATCTTTCGGACCACCGATCATCGTCCGATCGCTCCCATAAATTCCACCAGCTTCTAGTTTTTGTAATGAGCCATCTCGGTACCTCGCTCCAATCTCTTGGATGAAATATCAATTTCCATGATCCCGAGCCCCATCTCCTTTTGATTCTTTGTCGCTATTTTGGAATGTATCAAAGGTAAATCATAAAAAAGTTGTCGGCCGGTATCAAAGTGTCCCGGCGTCCGAAGGGGGTTTTTATTATTTTTTGACATTTCGTCCGTAACTAGCGGCGATAAATTATAACGTTTCATTTGCCCGTCAATACAATTTATATTTGAGGACTTTTCTATAAAGTGGTTGCTTGTTAAATTTTATTATGTTTTGTCATAAAATCAAACAATTTTATTTCATTCGTAACGATCAATAATATAAAATATGTAGGTACCTCCTCTACATGTTGTTAAAATCAATCAAAACAATATCAAATAAATGCGCGACAGATTTTCCTTAGCTTTAATTATTCCTGACAAGCATTGTTTATAAGTATGTAGGTAACTTAGAAAACCCTCAATATCAATAATTAAGCTATCTCACCTAGATAATTATTGTTCATAACCTCGCTCTCAAAGTTATTTAAAAATATGTGAAGAAATGGCTATGATCTTTCTAGGTTAAATACCTATATAATATAACAGTGGCGAATGGTGACTTTTGGAAAGAGGTAGGCTGTGGAAATCTGAGAAAAAGAGCGCACTTGTCAGGTATAAGTATTTACGAGAAATAAGAACATAATTCTAAGTCTAACATGTCAATATGCAATTTAAAAATATTTGTCTTAAGAAGGTAGGCTTTAAATAATCGCCTAGTATGGAGTCTTTGCCACTGTATATTACTTTACTATATTACTAATATATATATATATAATTTATCTTTCGAAAGATAAAATGCTTTAATTTTTAAATAATTATTGTAGAACCTGACTGAAACCAATATCAACCAGTCAGTTACAGTACTCGTTGAATAAATCAAAATAGTTTAGAAAACTGATAACAAAAGTCATACAATTGCTTTCAAAGCATTGTTGGTATAACATGCTTTAGTTAGACTACCCACTGATTTCTTTATTTTTAAAAATATTGATTATAGGAAATCGGTGTCTAATTTGGCGTCTATCGCCAAGACATGCAGCTGTCGATCGCAAAAATTAGCTTATTATTAAAGACAAGTATGTTGAAATAGAGTAGATATCTATTGAATAATAATAAATCAATGACGGCCAAACTATAATATTGTTAAATTTCTACGATTTACAATATGGTATGATTAGTTATGTCAGCCGCTTGGTAAATTTTTAGACATCCCTAATTCGCGTAACTTCTCAAAATAACTCGGTTGTTGCGATATATAAGCTCGTATGTACATGCTTTGCACCGTTTCATAAAGCTCACATGAATATGATGATGATCAGAAAATGATGCGGAGATTCCTGGCTCCGTGGGTGGTTCAGTCATCATAAAAGGACCCCCTCCGTCGACATGGACAGACTGCCAATTTTTTGCCCCGACTGGCCACCGGCCGCCATTGTCCGAACGGTGTTTGTCATTCTCAAATTAAAACTTGAATTATTTATTTATCAAAAATATAAATTATTAAATATCCTGCGTCTCCCTCTGGCTAATAAATGTTGTGCACATTCCTGTTTCTGTCTCGCGTGCGCCGATGAAGAAATGAAGTTATGATGATCGATTACTTGGATAGACTTAGAAAAAGTTTGATTTCGAGGAAACGAATAATTGAGGACCACTTTTGTAAACTTGACCATGTGTACTCGATTGTCTTATCTACCTATACATTAATGAAAGGCATAAAGGTGCCTACGTTATTTTGTTTAATTAATACAATATGTATTTGCAACATGCATTATATGTTATATAGTGAGGTTGCTGCCAAAAGTCAATAATTTAGGCATTAGATTTAACAAAGAATTTTGTGTCTATAATATAATATTATATAAATATGTATTAATAATAAATAGTATTGATAAATATGTAATGGCATATTATGAAACTTTCGAATAGCAATTATTAAATAACATGATTTCCGGACTTATCAAATTTTGGCAGTAGCCCATAAGTATTTAATATAAATACTATTATTTCCATATATTTAACACTGCAACAGGCCATGAGACTCAATTACAGTTATCCTAGCAGTAAAACAGCATTGATGGCTGTGAAATAATAACAGAAACTCATAAAATCACATAATCACTCCTTGGACAAGAAGATAAGTGCATTTTACGATTTGGACTACGAGGTCTAAATACATTTGAGCAGAAAACATTCAAAACGTGATTGGTCACAGATTTTGAAAAAAAAACAGTTTAAAATTATTTCCGATAATTCAAGTGAAATCTAGAGGAGAAAACCACAGTTTTTACTATAAAATATTTTTTCCTATAGAAAATAATGTAAAATTCAATTGACACATTCAAACAAAGCATGAGTACTGAACACGTGTTTTTCATTATTAGGAACGTTATTATCAAATTATTAGGAACAGTGCAATTTTATTAATTTAACGGTGTTTTTTCTAGTATTAGTTTTTTATTATGTTAATATTTTAATTTGTAAATAAATGCTCTTTTAATGATACAACAAAAAATAAGAATATGTTACTTACATATTCCTTGGGCCCATTAAATAGTTAAAAGTAAATGCTCATAAGTATCTAGTCCTGCTTATAAAATATCCGATAAATGATAATAATGACAGCATTATTATCAGAAATTAATTTATACCAACACATATCAACTTAATGTTCTTATTGAATCTAATAAAATTGGAATATTACTTTTTGCAATGCTCTACGAATAACGTGTATTTTTTTTATCTCAATACAATACGGCCATCTCGGTCCGGTACGACAGCTCACGGTGAACTGCAATACCTGCGTATAATTTACATGTAACCATGTCTGTGATGTAGTTAGTACATTCGTCCCCGGGTGACCATCTCATAATAATTAATATTAAATCTATATTTTGCCAAAATGTTGTTTGATCTCATCACGACGCGCTTTGTGAATGATTTTATACAATACAAAATATAATCAATTCTGAAGAAAAAATCTAATGGCAAAACTGTATAATAATGCATTTATATAATTATAATATGTAATGGCAATATCTCACTAATTAATATTTATTGCTTTTCAGTTTCATAATGTCTTGTTTATTATTCATCTAAAAAGTATACGTGATATCACAGTCGATATTAATTGACACAAAGTTGTCGGATTTTATTCTAATTTATATATTGTGTAGTTTTATATTAGGCAGGTATATCAAATATAAATATTAAATTTACACAATAACGCGCTTTATATTACGACCAGTTTTGAAATAACGAACCACTTTATAATATTATAATTTTTGCCTTCAAAATATTCAATGTTATATGAATCAAATTCTCCGTTGATTTATAATCAATTTTCAAACTATTCCTAGGTATCCAATTTTCGTATGAATATTTTATTAATCATATTTTTTTATCTCGTTTTAGTCGCGTATTATAATATAATAAATAACGATTTCTAAATGCTACCGATGACTCAAAATAACCGAAAACTTACAATAAATAACTTTCGAATAGCAATAAACATTATTTTTTAGTTTAATATTTTAATGGATGACATTAAATTAACATTGCTATATTTTTCTAAATAAGATAATTATTTATGAAGAGTTATTGGTTAATTAATTATTCGGAGTCAATTTAAATGATCAACATACGTTATTTAAAAAAAGTTTTTCTAATAAAAAAACATTATAAAACATGAGATTTTCACTTTATATAATAGAATAGCGAAAACAAATGAATTAAAAAAAACGGTATATGTAAGCTGCCTTTCAGATTTCATACCGAAGCGAACAGCATTTTTTCAAATTATTATTTTGTCGACACACACCTTATAATAAATATTCAATTTTCATCAACAGATCATAGTCAAATATTTTCGGTAAATAATTCAAGTTTCAAGTTCAAATTATTGAAAATGTTTATAATCGACTCGTAATTATGGAGATATTGCAACATTTTGCGTTCCTTATTGGTGTATATGTTACACCGAATGTGTGAAATTGCGTATTACATGAAATCACGAAAGCAAAATTTTGCCTAATTCATGAAAAATGCAACCCCGTTCATTCTTATTCATGAATTAGGCAAATTATCTGCCGAGTGCGTGAATTCGGCAGGGTATGGAATTCTTAAACTGAACATGACAGTAGAAAAAGTAAATTTAATACAGATAATTTTATTAGTTATAAATTGGACATAATATAATTCGTTTAATTTGTCAACAAACTATCAAATCATACCATCACAAACAAACCATAGACCATTGCCTGATACCCAAGCATGAATCAAATCGCGAAAATACCTTTTAATAAAATTCTTCCGTTATCATATTATAGTTCTAGATTTTTTTGGGCATAGTAAATGGATATGAACGTCATTGTAGTTATTGATTGGTATATTTTTATATAATCAATGATATTTGACACATCTGGTTAGTTTGATTAGTTGCAAAAAACACCACCGGAGCGCCACTTTTTGACCAATGCATGAGAATTTGACACATTTGGTTTAGTTGTAAAAACACCACCGGAGCGCCACTATCTAATTTGCCCAATGCATGAACTAGGCAGAAAAATTACTGCAGAATTCACGCACTCGGCAGATATTTTGCCTTATTCATAAATAGGCAACGGGCTTGCATTTTTCATGAAATAGGCAATATCACATATTCGGCGTAACATATATACATACTATAATATCCGTGGCGAAGGGTGGAGGTAGGCTGTTAAGATCCGACATAAAAAATAGTTCACAATAAATTTTCTCAGTCATACGAATTTATTTTAATTAAACTAAGCCTACAATTATTTATGGTGATGGTTATTTTTTTTTAAATCCAATTAAATATTGCGAAAACTAAGCCTTAATAGTCAAAAAATAATATACTTATCTAAAATTATGCCATTAAATCATACATAATTTTGGATATTTTATAGATAGAATAATATTTTATATCTATTATGGTTTGGTTTAGGCAGGGCTTAATGAATTTAAAAAAAAACTAACCAACAATAGGTGTATTATGTATTCTTAATTCATCAAAAACAAATAATTATCAATGAAAAAGTGTGCACTTTTTATGTTGGATCTTAACAGCTTTCCTCCACCCTTCGCCACTGTTATATATATTATATATTTATATACATACAGTTTTATATAATATTATCTGAAGGCCCATTCTTTTCCATTTAAAACCTCCTTTAATAATTAGAGAAAAGAATATTTTTTACTCCAAAATATGATTTTACAGTAGGTACGTGCTTTTTTTAATTTTTAATGTCTTTGGCTGTTGATTTGAATTTGAATTTAAATTTCTCCGCACTCACTTCGTCGACCTTAAGGGTCTGATCGGCTTAAATTTAATATTTACCTCCAGAATATTCCTTTACCTACGCAGTGGTATAATTTTCGTTTCGCTATGTTTATTACATATCGTTTGAGACCACTTGACATAATAAGTAAGAACATTCGTAAAAAATAACATTTTGAAAATACAACTACAGTTCGTTCTTAAGTTGTGAGACCCGGATTTACTACAAGGATAAAGAGGGCCCCAGACCTCATAAAATAAATTGAAAGGATTTTGAAAAATCATTCAATTTCTAAAAAATATTTTTTTTCAGTGGGTTTTGTAGGGTCTCAATACGTATAAGCCCAGGTTTTCTCCAAGTGTAAAAATGGTTATGTACGATGGTTTGTAAACATCTATAGACGTTTGATTAAAAAAATGTTTGCCTATTAGAAAAAAAAATATATGGAAAACTTTTTTGGTAAAGCGACATATTTCTTTTTTCCTTTTAAAATTAAGATAAACTTTCCTCGTGAAACATTGTTGAAGTTGTTAGACATACTTAGTTGTGAATCGAATTAATATTGGTGACTAATTTGGTAAGTTTTTATTTCAGAAAATTCTTTCTATTGCTAATGAAAAAATCTTTTCTTGCATCTTAGACAACAAAGAATTCCAATTGAAAAGTTTCATGAGTTTTTGTTGTTGTAAAAATGCTTTTTTAAAAGACATTATAGGAGGAATACAGACCAGCGACATATCGGCTATATCCAGCTTGTAAAATGCCATCAGAAATATTATGATAGTTTCTTGATGTGTAGATACGAATTCACTACATATATTGTATGCATTATTTTAATCTTTAAATCTTCGAGTGAAATGCAATTTTTTGCATGTTTTCTCTTTGATATAATATATATATATATATCATCATTATCATGATCAGCCAGGGTCTATCAAATCCCCTAGGTATCCCCACTATTTTCTTCTCCTCCAATTATATCTATATCTATTTTTAAACCTGAGTTACAACTTCAAATTGAAACATCTTTGTGTTTATCAATCAGTTGCAAAGCTATTTGTCTAAAATTAATGGTGGAAAATGCTTGTTCAAAAATGTATTACATTGTTTTTTCAAAATTTCTATTTGTAGTTAGCTTGGTACCACATGGACCTCCATGATGTACATTGATAGCAGTAGTGTATTGTAACCGGAGCGCGTAATTGCAAATTTTCACCGATATTATTTTAATACTGTAATTTGTACCTAGGAAAATCAGTAAACTGGATATAACAATGCAAAAGGAAGCGATCAGTCAGTTCAATTCCTAACCGATTATAAGGAAGATTAATTTTTAACATCCCGTCGCTTCGATTTTTTTGTCTATCGATAATGGCTGTCATCGCTATTAGGTACGGAGTTTTTGTTACGTGCCAATCCATCGAAATATTAAAACAGGTGCTTTAGAAAAAGTGAGTTGGGTTATGGGAGGAGGGGGGGGGGGGAATAAGATGATTAAAAACTACAACAAGGTGCTTTTAAGATGAAATAAAATGTAACTAGTTATATAGATACTTATATCATAAAAAACTAACGAGCACTAATCAGTTTTACCTGCCAAATCTAAAGTAAAAAATAGTTGGTGTTTTTTTTTTGTATTGCCAGTAAAGATAATATTCAAATGAAAAACGTTTAAGGAGAGTTCTGAAATTGTTATTCGTGTCGAAACAGATATTTTGTCGCGAATTAGTGTTCTGGCAATAAAGAATCTGGTCTTGTCATATAATTTGAACACTACATTATTTATTCATCCGACATCATGGATTATCATATCAATATGGTTAGTGACAACATGTCACGTTTCATAACCAGGCCTATCGTACGAGACGCTATCTTAAACATGCTATTCCTATAATGGTGAGCTGTAAACGTCATATTATCTGGAATCGACATTGTTATGAAGATTATAATATGGAGGAATAAAGTTATTTGTTGATAATAAAATTAATAGTACCTACGAGACAATACATGATAGCTATAAAACTATAAGGAATGTAATTTTCTTTGCAAAGCTAAACGACATAAAGTAATTTTGATGGCGAACAAAATAAAATATCTCCCGGAATATTCAGGTTTGTGCGACCTGCAGCCTTCGACCTCCGGCAGCTAGTAATGTAGACCCAGCTCAAAAACCCAGTTTTGTTTTTATTTTAAAAATCGTATTTTTGTGTGAAAATTGGTAGGTACTTGTCGTTTTTGACAGATGTATTCGATACGAGTGTAAAGTTTACTACAAATGAATATGCAAAGTAAAATGACCAAATTTAGTAGGTACCTAACCATTTATTCAGCGTCACTTTAATATACTTATATATATAGATTCCATCTCTGTAAATGTTTTTTTTATGTATATCTACACGAAATTCTAATTTCGTATGTGAAAAACATTAGTATTACATATATCAATAAATATGAATATGACATAAAAATGTTAACGCACGTGTTTCTAACCGAAAAATTTTTTTTTTTTTTAAAACGGTACATGTTCAAACACGCGCGTTACCATGATATTACTCCCTACTTCATTAATCGTTTGTTAATTTATAGCTACGGCCGTATGTTGTAGCTTAACTACTGAGAAATGCCAATAGAAATGGCTTATTTCAAAAAAATACTACCTTTTTCTTAGGTCAATAATTATTATAAAGCAATCATTATTCGTAAGACGTTTATCATTTTACAAATGGTTATTTAAATGCGTTTAAAAATTAATAAATATAAAAAATATTAATACCACTGCACATGGATGTACTGAAATATGACTATAGTCTAAAACATTAGAGCGAGAGGTTTAAAAGAATACTATTTTATGTAATAAAAATACTTTATGCAGTCATCAAATGTTTAAAATAAATATAAAGGATAATAAGGCTTCAAAGTGATATAAATAGATTATCTACAACGTTTAAAGAATGTCTAGGGTTATGCTCTGAAAATATCATAAAAGCTCCATTTTGACCTACGCTGAGCATGTGGGCCCTTAAGAGGTTCATCTCTGAGAAAATCTCTGATATATAACTTTATCATAGTAACATGAGTCAATAGTTTTGTTTTTTTTATTTAAATATCTAAGTTAAAAAATTTACTAGACGATAGCATTCACTACCTTCTCGTCTGTAGATGCCGTCCGATGTGTTAAGGCAATGCTTTTTCTTACAACACCTGAAGGTAGCACATACCTACATAAATAATTATGATTATAACCAATCAGTAATTAATATTGTAAAGCATTGGTTAGATTTAATAACAGCATTCTATAGCGTAAGTTCATTGTGCATCAGGTATGATAATATAGCTTTTATGCACAAGACTTTTAATTGTTTTTATAAATCACACCAAGCCATATAATATGCCTCGACCGAAGGTCGCCGAAGCAAAAATTTGTTAGAATTTATGTTCCAATTAAACATCTTATCTCAGGCCATGTCGGGAGAAGTTATTGTCATATAAATCATGGTCCATCCATTGTGTAGCTTTTTTCAGTCTCTAATTAATGTCAGCGCAATAAATGCCGCGCACGGCGTCGAAAGGTACGTCTTGCGATCGATCTAGTGGGGAGAGACACAGTCGCTAAATTAAAACGCGGTGATTTTTCCAAATAAAAATCAACCCCCTTTGCCCCCTGCGGACCACCACGTGGCCCCCTGTTGGCACCCGTCGCCCCCCTTTCGCGTCTTGCTGTATCGGACAAATCGGCGCTACAGTTGATGAACAAACTCGGATAGAATTTAAATTGGCGCACTAAAGGCAATAATCATTATAAATGAAAGTCGCGGATTACGAGCTATCTGTCGCCACGTCGGTAAGGGTATTTTTTGCGAGAGTGGCAGGAGAAAGCTACTGCGTTTCGTGATAAAAAAAAGTTTAATTTGAAACATGGTTTTTATTTGAAACTTTGCAATTTGTAACAATTATTTAATTTTTTTTTTCCGACCATGTCCGATCCTGATAGGATCATATGGGCCTCCACAGGGTAGAGGTTTGTATTAACAGATTTTGTTTTTTTTACGAGAAATGGATGTCAGCCACTTGCTCAACCTATTAGGTCCATACCCTGACTCATACATACATTGAAAAACAATATGTGTACTTACCAGACCCAGGATTCGAACCTGAGACCCACGGCGTGATAGTCCAACGCTTATGCTGCGCCGCCACCGTGGGTGTATTAATACTTATATACAAACCACGTGTATTGAATTGACGTTTTTATGAAGAATTAAATTAAAAAATACATTATTATTATCTTACTCATTAAAATATGTAAACATGTATAAATTACTATTATTCAACAAGATTACTATTCATCACTCTCATATTTATATTTTCAAAACACATATACGTTACATCATACTAGAGGTGAAGAGTGATTGAGAAATCTCGAAAAACAAT
Source organism: Rhyacophila brunnea (assembly GCF_057557595.1). Classification (NCBI taxonomy): domain Eukaryota; kingdom Metazoa; phylum Arthropoda; class Insecta; order Trichoptera; family Rhyacophilidae; genus Rhyacophila; species Rhyacophila brunnea. The sequence goes on from NW_028233170.1 coordinate 17,491,534, forward strand.
CAGAAAGGTAATTTCGAGATTTCTCCTCTTCCTTCTTCCGGAACCGCCGATGAAAATTTTTAGGCAATACAATCTAAAAACCCTTGGCGTTGTGAACCGAACGTTTTTTTTTTATTTGTATGTGTATATGCTGCCTTCTTTACTTTCTGTAGTACGTATAGTTGTCATTATCCTATATATTAGAGATGGAGCTTGAATGTAAGAAATTGAAGCAAAAAAGGGAGCTCTGGTTTACTGATTAAGTTAGCCACTCGTGAATTCGCATTACAGTTTCATTTAAAATTTAAAGATTACTTCACATTAATTCTAGTTTGACATTTGTTTTCCAATTTACAGGTCCGCTCTCCGGCATGAAAACATCTCACGGAAAGTTACTCTCTCGTCAATTTTATGTAGGCAGTCAAAAGAAAATTATTGACCATTATATTTACGACGAATATTTAATTAAAACACGAGAAATGTAAACAAAGAAACAGACTTCAAACCACGCGAATGCAAGCCGCCATTTTATTTTCGGGGCTGCCAACAGAAGAAAAAAGTAATGAACGTGTTACCAATACAACCACACATAAAATCGTTTCATTCGAACTCCCTTCAGAATAATTCCAAATACGGAATTTGTAGAAGACTCCTTAATTAATTATTTGTGTATGCCTGGTACGAAAAACCGCCACTGACGTCTTTAAGTAGTATTAAATGTGACTGAGTAATATTTTTTTATTCCCATTGTCAATAAACACTCTATATTAAGTTTGTTTATTATTTAATAGCTAAAAATGATTCGATTATACGTAGGATATAATATGCAGAGACTGAATATTTGAATATCTTTGTACAAAGTTCTCATATAAACACCATTTCACAATGCTTAATCTATCTACCCCCCTAACTCCCTACGACCTGATACACGATTGCAAACGATATTAAATTTTAGATCGAAGCTCAGCGGGAGGTATCGGTTCCTCGGCTCCGCGGAGGGGGTGGAAGAAAAGTTTATTTGGACCATCGGAAGATTCGACAATAAATCAGGGTGTCCGAAACATTAATTCAAATCAAATTAGGGGCGGTAATCCCCGGCGTCAGAGCGGGGCCCCGACTCATCCGTCTGGGCGGCGCGTCTCTAATCGCGGGGCCTCCGCCCGCCCTGGGCGATCAAATCCGCCTACGTGTATTGCAGCCCTTCACGCCGATGTAGACAATCAATGTGATTTGGTCAACCGACAAACATACTTTGCGGTGGACAATGGCAACATGTCATTAGAATATTAGGTAACTACTTACTACCTGGTTATATTAAATAAATTTAAGGTCACAACTGCATTGAAACAAAAATACCGTATTATATTGCACCAGTAGGCAAATGTATAATATCACCTAGGCCAGTGGGTCTATTCTTTGCTTATCGACCGCTAAAATGATAAAGTGAAAAATATTATCAAACTTAGGGTAGGTTTGTATCAAAATATTAGCACTTATTGTAACAATTACACGAAGCCGGTTTTTATTGTTGCAATAAGTGCTATATTTTAACAGCACCTATCTTGCTGCTGTTAAAATATCGCACTTATTGCAACAATAAAAACCGGCTTCGTGTAATTGTTACAATAAGTGCTAATATTTTGATACAAACCTACCCTAAGTTTGATACTATTTATCAATTTAGTGTTCGATAAGTATAGAATAGACCCACAGGAATGGCAAATAGGATTTGATCGACGTGCCAAAATAAGCCGATTTATTTTTTAATTTGTGGCGCGTGCCATTTCTTTTTAGGTGTACATAATATGATATAATCTAAATCAGTGCTATATTTTAACAGCACCTATCTTGCTGCTGTTAAAATATCGCACTTATTGCAACAATAAAAACCGGCTTCGTGTAATTGTTACAATAAGTGCTAATATTTTGATACAAACCTACCCTAAGTTTGATACTATTTATCAATTTAGTGTTCGATAAGTATAGAATAGACCCACAGGAATGGCAAATAGGATTTGATCGACGTGCCAAAATAAGCCGATTTATTTTTTAATTTGTGGCGCGTGCCATTTCTTTTTAGGTGTACATAATATGATATAATCTAAATCAGTGCTTCTCAAACTTTTTCATACCACGGCCCCCTAAATCAGAAATAATAAATCCAAGGCCCCTCCCGAAAAAAAATAGTCTTTAGTGACCTTTTTAACATTGAGTACATTTTTATTAAAAAATATTAGAACATTTAGCACAAAAAAAAACTTCAAATTCAATGAAAGGGGGTGATTACATATTATGTTTACGTAATAAATCAATATCCGGTACAATGTTTGAAATGCTAATTCACAGGGTTTGCTCCAAAGTCTCCGTTGAAAGGCACGACCTGTGTTTATTTCTTATTACCAGTAATGATGAAAATGCTGTTGTGTATAGGTAGGTATGTTGACGCAAAAGGAATTATGATTAACAATGCTGCTTTTGCGATTAACGGATATTCTTGCTGTCACCTTATCCAAAATTCTGCAAGACTTCTTTCATTAAATTCGACTTTAAGGGAATTATCTGATCTAATATCAACCAATAATTTTGAGCTGCCCACGTAATACGATCATATCTTAAGGAGGTAAATGCTCAGCGTACGTCAAAATGGAGCTTTTATGCTATTTTCAAAGCATGATCCTGGACATTCCTTAAACGTTGTAGATAATCTAGTTACATAATTTTGAAGCCTTATTTGACGATTTGTCCGATACTTTAAGGATTTCATGCCATATGCATAGGATAGGGAGATAGAACACAGCTTATAGACTAGGTATGTACCTACATTTTTTTTTGAATTATTAATAACCATGTCCTTGTTTTTTCGTACAAGGTGGTTGTTAGTAATTTTGAACAATCACAAACACCCAGGCTTTGAAAAAAACACGTAAATATTGTGTGTCCTGACCGGGAATCGAACCCAGAAACTCTCGGGTGGAAGGCAAGCGCCTTACGCACTGCACCACGAGAGCCGCCTATGTACCTACATTGGCGGCACCAACTCAGCATACTGCTATCTCGATTCTCCTATCTTGAAAGTTACTTCTCGAAAATAAAGCAATTGCAACAACAATATGAGGTGAGGCGGTATTTGAGAAACGCACGCCTTGAAATCGGATAAGTTATGCTTAAATAATTTGCAAGAATTTGAGGTGAAAAAAAAAATATTATACGAATCAATTTATCTCTTCATTCTCTACCTCTTTTCCGTATTCCTTGCAAACAAAGTCTGGAAGGACCGCTAATACAAAATATGATATTTTAAACTTTATTCTGTATTATTTTGGAGTAGGTTCCTATTCATTTAGTAGGCACATTCTATCTTTTGTCATATTTTATACACTACCTATTCTCATCTGTGGCAATGAAAATGATATAAAATTACTTTATTGCTGGTGAACGATTCTAATTGCATTCTTTCGTATTGCTTCATGGGCATCAAATATACAAGAGATGAATGCGCCGACTTCTTAATAACTCATCAAATAAATTATCATTTTTAAATGTCGTAAAAATATTTGTCCATATTATGCAAGGCATATCGCGGCGCAAGAGTTGAGAGTGCGTGCTGCAATTTCAGTCTACCGCGCGATCATACTAAACGATCTTTGTGTGCAATACACAACATTTTTTTTGCACTAAAATATGCAACGTATATGGATCTTTGGCGCTTAGTTGAGCACTGTACTGCATTGTTATATTGTGAACATATAAAAAAATATATTGAATTTATTCAACTCATAATCAGTATTTGTTTTGACTAATTTATTGACACATAGGTATTGACACACTCTTGTTTGAATATATTTTAAGTTTTTTGTATTTATTTATTTTTATTATGAAATGCTTACAATGAAAACACATCATAGGAATATTAAATAATGAAAGCTCACTGGTTATGAAACATTGGTACAAAAACATGGTACCTAATGTAAATATCTTAAAATATTGTTAGATTCTTTGTGTGCTTATCTACATACTAGTGCTTCTGACGTTTTTCAAAATTTTGTTTTTTTCTATAATTAAGAATATAACATTCTTAGACCTTATGTATATTCAGAAGGTATTGAATAAAAAAATGTAATATAATAAATAATATACTTACCAAAAAAAATATTAAACACCTACTTATATAATATAACTACAATTTTAAAATTTGGAGAATAATACATATTGAAATTAAAAATCCTTTTAACTGCATTGTCATATCTTATAAGCTGATTACTGTATAAATAGAGCTAAAATTGACAGCGGAAAAAAATGCTAAATCATATTTAGCGACAAAGGGTTCGTGGCCCACCCTCGCGTAAAACATGCGCGTACCAATTTCACGCACTTTTACGGTAGCAAAGTGAATTATCTGAAAATGAATCTTCTTATAATACTGTGACAAACACCTGATACGGATCGACTCGGATCACACACACACCAAAGGCGTACTTAAAATTGAAGCGCCTAATTTCAAAAGCCCCTAAAACGGTTTTTGAATTTTTTTGGGTTAGATAATGTACTTAGATGGATATTTTTGTTACCTATGTCCTATCTATATGACGGCCAAAAATTGAACTTTAAACAACGCCAAAAACCGTCAATACGCGATACATATATGATCAAAAATTAGGGTATATTTCAAAATCCGCTAAAATGGTTGAGTGTGCTTTTCAAATACCCCTAAAATGGAAAACCAAAATACTCTTTAGAATGTAGCGAAATAAAAAATAAATACATACATTTCACAGATTTGATAGATATGATTTTTTCTCAAAACTACCTAAAATCGTTTTAGGAGCTTTTGAAACTAGGCGCTTCAATTAATAGAGTGACTGTTTATATATTAAGTGGTTACAATATTTGTATTGTAAAAAAAATGAGATAGACTAAAACAAGACCTGTTGTATGCAATTTTCTTATTGCAAACACAATATCATGACCTAATAATTTGGCACTACATCGAATTGTTTTAGACGGCAATAGTGAAGGTCTCTAATTAAACATATACTTGACTCAGGATCTCTCCAAATTTTGGTTATAACGTACTTGCATTTCCTAACGATTTAATAAACCATTTTTTTATTGAACGAATACTTCATAAGATTTTAGAATGTAACATTCTTTTGTTGAATAATGCATATAATTTGAAAACATTTCTGAAAAATATATAACTAAATTAGGTTAATTGCGATATTCACGTATTGCGAATTGCGGTACAATAAAAATGTAGTAATTTGTTTTCGCAAGTGCCTAACAAGTAATCCTCGTAAAACACTATACTACAATACTAAGATAATAATATGTTCACACTGTTCTCTCTGCAGATACCTGTCTTCAGAATTCTCTAGGTACTTAATACATGACATTCTTTTGACCATGTCCGATCCTAATAGGATCATATGGGCCTCCACAGAGTAGAGGTTTGTATTGACAGATTTTGTTTTTTACGATAAATGGATGTCAGCCAATTGCTCAACCTATTAAGTCCATACCCTGACACCCACAAATTGAAAAACAATATGTCATTGTGTACTTGCCAGACCAAGGATTCGAACCTGGGACCCACGGCGTTATAGTCCAACGCTTAAGCCGCGCGGCCACCGTGGGCGTTACATGACATTACAATATGCAAATACTCTCTCGCGGCTGAAATGAACCTGAGCAGTCGTTATCAACATCAAACTTTATAAACTTGTTCCCATCATACTAATTAATTATTTTCACGTTTGCAGTTTAATTTGAATCCTCCTTGGAAAATTTTGGAGGACGCATATGAAATACACATACAAAATGTATGACAGTTACATCCGTGACGTAATAAATAATAAAGACACTAGATTGTGTTAGTGAGACGGGGGCTCAAATAACTGCTATATATTTCAATGTAAATGTGACAATGCCGAAAATATTTATATGCCTACTGTCATTTATTTTGTAATATATTTTAACACTTCCAGAACCATCTTAATTCTTCACAAATTAATGATAAATAAAAGCTGTAAAAAACATAAAAAAAATCATTTTTATTAGATAATCAACAATTCTGATTATAATAATTTTAAGCAAATATGTCAAGTACTCAGAATTTCCTAGAATTCGTTGCAAATTTTCAATCTTAATTTTTTACTGCTATATACTTCATCCGAACTAAATCAGTCCGTCATTGATCGGATTTTAGAAGGACTATTTAGTGTATTTTATGTACTACTGTATAGCTGTATTTGTCTAATGAGTATCCATTCACCGAGCAATATGTCAAACCAATTACCATTTCATGAGTTTGACGACAATTTTAACATGGCGTACTTTTGTCTACTGCCTTATCATTGGGTTAATCGGTTGTATTTCAACGTTATGCCCAATATGAACTTATTTTTGTCTCCATAATCCTAACTATTCGATCCTTCTTACGATACGCTCGATGAATAGATAATTTCTGGACAAATGCAGTCATACAGTGGTAGAAACACAAAGCCCACTGAGCGGCGACCGGGCTATTTAAAAACCCTATGGACCATCAAAATGGTTATATTATTTTATTATGGACCTACATGGTAAATGACTAAGAAGCGAGATAAACTAGTAGAGGCCCGTATCAAGCAGTCAGTCGATCCCAGCTGATAATAATTATGTATTAATATTTCACAATTCACAAAAAAATGCCAAATATATACCTATATTTAAATGTTACAATTTTTCAATATCGTATCTATGATAGATAATTATTCAAAAGTGCATATTTATTAATAAGTATTTTTGTGAATTATGTTTTATAATTAAAAAGTCCCTCTTTTCCATTTTTAGCGTTCGCTATTGCTCGAACTGGGCATAAAAGGACTTATCATTAGGGCATCAAATGATTTTAATATTATGCGCTATGAATTAGTGAAAGATTCATGATTTGGATATGCAAATATTTTTTATAAAAATCATACATATAATATAAATATATATATACAAGTAGTGTAATATTATATTTTTAAAATTCGGATTACTTCTGCTGCTAATTATAAAATCATGTAAGTATTACAATAATTATATTAATTTAAAATATATATATATATATTGGTTACCTTTCCTTGATGAAATTTGAAACACCCGGGGTGTCAGTCAAACTTTTGTACTACCTATATTTTTTTTCCAATATATTATATTATGCAGCTGAGGTTTTTAAAATTGTGTGTTTGATGGTTCTGATGGGTCAAACATCTCGATTGCAAATGTGTTAGTGTCGCCCTATTTATTTACACACGATCAAATTAAATGCGCACTTGTCACCGTAAAGCCTTTCGCTTCTTTGTGTAGGCGTCATCAAACAAGTGGGGTCTGCGACACCCTAACGCGCCAGCGCTCGCCTTACACAATATTTATTATAAGCGCCTAATGCCTACAAAAATATGATTCGCAATCGCGTCCGGTGTGATACGGGCTTTATTATCACTTTATTACAAAAAAGTGTCACCCTGTCTTTTCATATACGAGCGCATTAAACAGATTTTTTTTATTTCTCGCATTAGTTTTTAATCATCATTTTATGGTACCTACCTAAGTAGGTACCTACCAGAAAAAAGTATTCGGCAAACATGATATTCAAAAACTGTTTCAAAATAAAATTGAGATACTTAAGACCGTACATAAGTGAAACGGCAAATAATTTTCAACTGTACGTGGAAAGAAATTAATACATCAGTATGTTTCACTAAATCATAATAGGACTAAATGCATACATACGTATTAAAAAATACACATATTTTTTATATAAAAGTCCTTTGTGAAAGATAATGCCATATTTACCTGAAATTCGTCGATAAGCTGCTTAAGAGCGTACATAAGTGAAACGGCAAATAATTTTCAACACTATGTGGAACGAAATTTTGGCCGCGTTGCCATTCGGAGAGCTATAGTCGACCTGTTTGCACGTAAATTTTTTTTGTGATGGCGTTGGAGGAATATATTCTTAAATCGTGTAAAGATGACTAAAAAACGTTCCGCATGTACTTGAAAAAGAAAACACGTCAATTGATATACTATTATTATTAAGAATATAATAATATACATAACATAAAAAGGACGCATGTTGAATTTTTATGACAAATTATATTTCGTTCGGCTCGCGTCATTTGCACAATCCAGGCATCGCCCAGTCACGATCTTTTTAGACCATGCCTCAGCTGAGGTGCCTTAATAAAATTATCTAATAAGTATTCATTTAATTGACTTTCGCACATATAGTGCGACTTTCATATTGTCGAGTCTTCTACGTCACAGCGCTGCATGCAATGCCACTGTTACATCACATGCTCTTCAAATACTCCACTATTACTACATATTACACTTGATCACTATTAACGGAAATTAAAAGCTTTCTTTCCTGTTTCTCCATTCAAAATAATGCTGTTCATCTGCTTCCGTAAATGTTTAAGCATTTCAATTATAAAAAAAAACTCCACGCAATACCTATCACACTTCCTTATTTACTAATTACTTACATGACCTAACGCTATAGATCATTCAGGTTCACGACTGACTGCACAATCATCCTCCGGAAATCTCTGTCCCGAGCTCTCACTCTCTCTCTCTTCTCAGTCGGTCACACTTAACATCTCTGAATACCTCATGACATAATCTCCATTTATCCTAGTGATCGAATGCCTATAAGAGTTCCTTCATAAATTTTATTAAGACTTCATAAACCATTTGAGTCCTCACGACCTCTTCTTATTTTTATTTATTTATATACTCGGATAACCTTTTAACTACTGTTTTTTTTTCCATTTAGGCTCCAGGGGCCCGATTTCCTAACTATCGTCTCGTGTGACACCAGACGACATGACGTAATTGTGACGTCAGCCAATAGATGCCACCCGCTCGAGCGTGTATTGGCTTACGTCACAATTACGTCATGTCGTCTGGTGCCACACGAGACGATAGTTAGGAAATCGGGCTGCAGGTTACACACCCATAAAGAAACAAATATTTGACAGTCACATTATACCGGTTTTAATAATTATTAATATTATTTTTTTATAAAACGTTAAGGGGGGACATGCTCGTCGAAGGTCAAAATTGAGTTTTTATTGTATATTCAAACCATGATCCTGGACACTCCTTAAACGTTGTAGATGATCTATTTATATAATTTTGAAGCCTTATTATCCTTTATAGTTATTTTAAACATTTGATGACTGCATGAAGTATTTTTGTTACATAAAATAGTATTCTTTTAAACCTCTCGCTCTAATGTTTTAGAATATAGTCATATTTCGGTACATAACTGTGCAGCGGTGTTAAAATTTTTTACATGTATTAATTTTTAAACGTATTTATAAAACCATTAGCATAATTTATTACGAGATAATTTTTGTAAAATATTCACGATAAAAAATTATATTGATAATCTCTGTGAACCCAAATTTGACAAGAATTAGGCATTTTATTATTCAAAAAATCGGCAAGAATAACACATTTCAAGATGATTCTTAAGATACTTATTATAAGCTATGTCTTTGACCATTCAAGTGTGATAAACATCTTATGAATAATGATTGCTTTATAATAATTATTGACCTAAGAATAAGGTAGTGTTTTTTTGAAATGCGCCATTTCTTTTGTCATTCCCCAGTAGTTAAGCTACAACATACGGCCGTAGCCATAAATTAACAAACTATAATTGAAGTAGGGAGTAAAATGATATTAACGCGCGTGTTTGAACATGTACCGTTTAAAAAAAATTAAAAAAAAATCGGTTAGGTACATGTTCAAACACGCGCGTTAACATAATTTTACTCCCTACTTTAATTATAGTTTGTCATTTTATGGCTACGGCCGTATGTTGTAGCTTAACCACTAGGGAATGACAAAAGAAATGGCGTATTTCAAAAAAATACTACCTTATTCTTAGGTCAATAATTATTATAAAGCAATCATTATTCATAAGATTTTTATCACACTTGAATGTTCAAAGACATAGCTTATAATAAGTATCTTTAGAATCATCTTCAAATGTGTTAATCTTGCCAATTTTTTTAATAATAAAATGCCTAATTCTTGTCAAATTTGGGATCACAGAGATTATCAAAATAATTTTTTATCGTGAATATTTTACAAAAATTATCTCGTCATAAATTATACTAATGATTTTATAAATGCGTTTAAAAATTAATAAATGTATAAAATTTTAACACCACTGCACAGTTATGTACCGAAATATGACTATATTCTAAAACATTAGAGCAAGAGGTTTAAAAGAATACTATTTTATGTAACAAAAATACTTCATGCAGTCATCAAATGTTTGAAATAACTATAAAGGATAATAAGGCTTCAAAATTATATAAATAGATTATCTACAACGTTTAAGGAGTGTCCAGGATCATGGTTTGAAAATACAATAAAAATTCAATTTTGACCTTCGACGAGCATGTCCCCCCTTAAAGCACATCTCCGACTGTATTAATAGTATGAAACTTTATTCTGTAATAAATGCCAATGTGTTGGTAAAACAAATCTCCATTATACGCATGTCAAACATATTAAAATAGCTGAATAAATATGTAACACGTAATACTTACAGCCCCCTACTTGATATGAGCATTTTATTATTATAATACTTTCTCCTTGGGGAAAATAGGAGGGTGTTCATAATTCGTCAAACACATTGTCATACAGAGATTATTGCGTAACAAAAAAGAAAACTGTGTTTCCACGAAATTTATCAAGTTTTAAAAGGGGATGAATATGTTATAAGTACCTACTTTCTCCGCATTAAAGAATTTAAGACCATATAAGTATGTATTTAAAATGAAATACGTATTGTTATATCAATTATTGTAAGTATTTATTTAACATTCAAACATTATTAAACTATTTTTTTTATTTGATATTGAATACACACAATATTTAAGGATATTAGATTATTGATAACACATTATTTTGAAATACCTCAGAAACCATACATCATCTAGTGAAAGCTCTTTTCTAGGGGCGGCAGGTTATATGAAAGTATGGTGACAAAGTAGGGTGGGCGGGCTGGTAATCAAATTGCGGCAAAATTTCCACCTTAACGTTATATTATATGGGTACGTAATAATGACCAAAGTAAATCCTCCCTGATGCCCTGATTTTTTTTTATCGCGTCGCTATTTCTCGTAAGTTGTTGTTGGCCTGCTTCATTCAGTTGTATGAGAAAGCCGAGCACTTACGCCTCTTTTTATTTAATACCTCTATGGCTCTTTCCCTTTAACCTGTTAGTCCGCTTATGATGTCTCATACTAATTAAATGTAATATTTGTATCAGACTTTTGCGATATTTGGAATACCCTCCGATGGCACAAATATTAGTTTTAATTAAATACTTCTAAGTAATTAATAAATGGTAATAACCCAACCATTGTATATTTCTTCTTTCTTTATTCGTATCTGTTTACCTATTAATTTCGTAATTATATTCCGTATGTATCTCTAATGCATATGTACCATATATGTTTTTTTACGTAAAACTTGTTCAAGTTTTTAATCAAAACAATTATTTGAATTTTCCACGCAGTAGGAAGACACCCTTATTTTTACTCCCCCTTTCTTGGCAACAATTGTGTTATTATCTAACACGACAAATATTCAGACGAATATTTACTTAACGCGTATAATATTTTAATCTTCCCCTACGAATTACATCGTAATACTCTCCATAATTATACGGTCATATTTTCCGCCGTTTGATTTTGAAATATCTCCCCTGCGCCCTCCACGAATAAGGCAGGAAATACGAAGGTGTGATGAAACACTTGATTATTTTGCCAGAAGTATGTTTGGCACTCCATCAAATGAATGAGTGAGGGAGAGGGAGGGAGAGTGAATTTATAACACTCTCTTCAAGTAGTTAAGCTGTGACTGTATGGAAATGTGAAAAGCATTAAAACGATATACGAGTATGACTATAAAGTTTTGTGATGACGTCACACCTTACATATTAATAATGAAATTATTTTATTCCTATCTGCTAATAAGATTATATGTCTAAGTACTTACATAATTATTATAAGTATATTAAGATAACTTATAATATAAATAACTTTCACTTTCAATGATTTTTTAAACCGCTAATAATGATACGTCTATATGACGAGGCCTCAAAAAAGCGTCTGTTTATTACGGGATGCAGTAAAGGGCAGGACTTATAATAATATAACTTTTGGTAGAGAATGTTGTTTAATAAAGTTAAGACGTACCTACAATAATTGATACAGCGAAAAGGTAAAGGTCGGAGATATAATTCCTAGTCACCCGCCCAGGTAACGGACTATATCCAACTGACCAGTGGTCTTCGGAACATATTATCAAGACAGTATGCTATGCTAGATACCACGTGCCTTCTCGGAATTCGGCCAGCTTTATCGTGACAGATAAACAGATTCATTTCTTAAATCTAATTTTAACAAAAAATGCATAAAACTTTTTTTTAACTAAATTGAAGTTTACACTAAGTAATAAGCTAAATCCTTCAAAGGCGATCAATTTAGTTGATGACTATTAAGTATATCGGTGTTTAATATTACATAAATTAAAAACACTATTACCTCGGTTTTTTTTTAATTTTTAGTACTTATTTACACAAACATTGTGGTGAGACAAATATAATTACTATAGGTACCTACTTATTAAACATACGAACATTCTTGCAATAATATAGTGAGAAAATACATATTTTTGGTTATTACATAGCTAAACTAATATAAATATTGTAATTTATTTGATAAATCAACAGTATCGATTTTATAATTATATAACAAAGTAGGTAGCGTCTATAAACGTAGGTACCTACCTATATATAGGACAATCACTTAATAATAAAATAGCTTTCCTAAATAAATATCAGATATTCCAACTGCGAATATTAAAAATTGAAAAATAATCCGACAATCTAATTTACATAATTTAAACAATTCACCAAAAACCTTTTCTATAAAATTAGGGGTGAGCAGAGTGAATACAGCAGAAAACAATTTGACTTACATCCATAATTAATATATCAAACACTTGTCCGCTCACAATTTTGACAGGAGAGAAAAAAGCTCCGTCGCATACAATAGACTCTATAATAAAATCAGTCACACCATCATAAAGTAGAATATGTTCCTGCAGACTGGGGGAGGGTTTTTTAAATTCACTTGTTTGGGGTCGCGCCCTGCGCAGTCTTTAATAACATAATAGCGCAATTCCCTCGCCGCATGATTCAATTTGGATTTTTAGGTGTCGCATTCGGCTAGCTTCTAGTTAGAGATATTCAGTCAGTGGTGCGTCGTCAACTTATTTTATATGTGTTATGCATTTTCTCTTTGCTACATATAAATGTAATAGAAAAATATTCTAGACAGATGAACGTTTTTTTAATACCTGTTATATTAATGTACTTACCTTATAACGGTATTAACATAGAACAAATTAATAAATATAATTCTGATAGACTATAGGTACACCACATATACACTACGTTTTGAAATAGGGTTTTGAATGTGTGAGTGTCCTACGAAAATTAAACACACATTATAGAAGTGCCATAGTATGTGTTGCAACCTTCAAATACACTAATATGGAATAAGCGTCACAGCATAAACCGAGAGCAGTTGTCAGAACAAAGGACAAGTTTAGAATGACGTATTCTTTACACATGTTTATGTTTATCCCATATTATTCCACACTCGAGATTGGTTGCCTGTTACTCCACACCCGTTAGATATTTCATTTTCCATTAATTATTCTGTATTCCCTGGATATTCCCTTATATGTTTTGTAAAAAAGGTGATCTACTTAGAAATAATAATCAATACCTACTAGTTATATAATAGTTATACGACACATCCCTTTCTACATTTGAAACGTATTAATTGCCCTCACACGGTATTATAAAAAGTATTAATTTAACAAATATATATTAAATAATAGAATGTATTCACAAAATTTTATAAAAATGGTAAATTCTTATTTATGAAAACACTTAATTATGAAAATTCTCAGAATTATACTTATTTAGACAAAATCATAAAAATATTTTAAACTACTGATCTGTCTATGAGTCATATGAAAAATTGTTACAAGTTCGTTATCAAAGATATTCCTAATTTCGCCAATGGAAAGGAAACCAGCTTTGTAATTAATTAAGATAATCATTGGGTATATTCTATACTCATCGACTGCTAAAGTGATAAATATTATCAAACTTAGGGTAGGTTTGTATCAAAGTATTAGCACTTGTTGTAACAATTAAAACAAGATGTTTGTAATTGTTGCAATAAAGGCTATATTTTAACAGCACCTATCTGGTATTGTTTGATTATCAGGAATACAGCGAAAAACACATTTTGAAAATACCCGATATACTGGATTATTTGTTAGTTTGGTTTAGTTAAGGTTAGGTTAGGTTGGGTAAGGTTAGGTTAAGTTAGGTTTGGTTAGGTTAACCTAACAAATAATCCAGTTTATCGGCTATTTTCAAAATGTGTTTTCCGCTGTATTCCTGATAACCCAACAGTACCGAATTTTCCACTTACTTATTTTACATAATAATATATCTACCTTCTTATTTATTCGAAGATTTATTCAAAAAAGTACCAAAGTTCATTTTTTACCATAATCGTTACCTACTGATCGAAAATTCTACCACCTTTTCTCTATCATATAATAACATTACTTGCTATTGTAAATTACTCTAACATACCTACCTATCTGATGAAATCGTTGCAGATTTTGGAAATCGTAATATACGTTTCACTCATATTGCAGTAGGGTATTGGAGACGGCATAGAGATATTATAAATCCTATAATTTTTTTTTTCCATGTCAACTTTGCAGTCGGCTATATTTCACCATTAGGCTAGAAATATTAGATACGATGAACGGATCCCATGTCGCACATATTAATGTAAAACACCAATATGCCACCAATACATATTGAATTATATCTTGTATTTACCTGTAATATGTACTAGGTAATATATATTTTTGTAAACTTACGTTTTTGAGGAACCTATAATATACGAATGTATTTCATTATTCTTTCCCTTGTGTAGGTATTTATCATGGATATATTTTTCTAAGTATCTAAATAAGGGTGTATTTAGGTAAAACACTTACCTACTTTCATTTTTAATCATGCATTTTTTAAAACCAATCACTATACTTCTATTGATGTTATGGATAACTAATATAATAATATTGCATATTATCCTAAAATTCCTTCATTTTGTTTCTCTCTGACAATTTAAATTCATACCATGCCTACCAATAAACCTAATATAACATCACAAAATGACAAAATCGATTTAAATGTCTACTAGAAACAAGAATGTCTAGTGCCTAAGTATCCCTGCGTCCCAAAGGAATTAACAAATTGCTATTGGGAGTCTAACGACACAATGCAACGTTCTGCATGATATTCATTTTATAACCACCTCTTAAAATTGTATCAAATTCCCTAAAGTCAGATCGCAAACAACTACCTATAAATTACTATATATTAATTTTTTGTTGACATTATTGTGTTATAGACTACATTTTAATTTATAATCCTCTTCAAAACATCAAATATTTTCCTCATTTTCTGCACATAATGTAATATACATATTCGGAAACTGAGAAACATGTTTTTGTTTTCATAATAATATCACCGTGATAAAATTAATCTAATATCTAAGCTGAACGATATTTTCATATGTGTAACTTTTATATGGAAAATTTAAACATTTTTTGCTTGTTATGTTTCTATACAGTACTTATAATGATTAAGTAAACTGTTCATCATTTTCTCAAGAGTGGACAATAAACATATACCTACTATAAAAAAAATATTTTACTTCCAAATGCTATTCCATCATTATAATACCAGGTGTAAATTTTTGTTTCAATATATTATGTATTATAATTTCATCGGCTTGTAGTGGGTGAGCGGTAACATATCCGCTTGTGG